>NC_080020.1:9238333-9899166 GCF_030020395.1 Manis pentadactyla
CCAGCAGCGCCACCTCGCGGCCGGTGCGGGGCCGCGCAGGCCTGATGATCCCCCGCAACCGGGTTTCAGTGATATTCTAGAACACCGTGAGCCCCCAAGAAGCGATTCCACTCCGGAGGCCCGAGGGAGAGTCGCCTGGGGCAAGTTTTCCTGCGCACAGTTTGGTTATGAACCGCTTCTGGGAATCAGGGGCGGCCCCCAAACAGCTTGGCATTGGCAGGAGGAAGGAATCCTCCTGAACTCCTCACCAGGCGTCGGGGATCGCCGGCCTCTCGCCCCCCTACCCCGCCTTCCAATCCATCACTGCTGCCCAGCCTTGCTCAGCCACCCAGCAGAGCTGGGGAGGGTTAGGACACCAACTGTGGGTAACCCTGTCTACCCCTCTTTAAAAGGGAATAGTTTACTCATACCCGAGTAAGCTGTAAATACAGCCATTACAAAATAAATGCAATGTGAGAAAAAGCTTAGGCGTAGACCTGGTGGTACCATTCATTGCTAATGAAGTCAGCCCTTGGGCCTACTATTCAAGGCCAGTACCTAATCCCAGCAGATTCTGGGCTGAGCCTGGGAAGGGAGAAGCAGTGTAGGCTGGACTTTACCAACAATACTTTACATTTTTACTCCATAAAACAAGTGACCTAAAAGTACCTACTTAGATACCAGTGCAGTGGGAGAGGGAGGGACGCACACACCTCCCTACATTGACTTGGATGAGGCTAAAACAAGACACCACTAGGCAGATAGCAGCCGCTTCCTGGCTGTGGGGCAGGAGCCCCAACACCCAGGCCTGCCCTCAGCCAGTGCAGAAGGGTGGTCCCAGTTCAGCACTGCGGGCATCCCACCTGGGCTTGGCGCTGGCGCTGGAGGAAACCTGCAGCCTTGGTGAGCCAGGCAAATCAGCCTTCCAGGCTCCTGAGCACATCCTCCTACCAGGCAGAGGGGCCAGAGAACAGAGCTTGGCACTTGGAAACCCCAGGTCGTGTTTTTGTATTAATAGGTTTGAGAGGAGCAGACAGACTGGTTTTTGCAAACATATTTAGGAAACTTAAGTGGATTAACTCCCCTTAACCAGGACAGCTTACTAGCCTTTGGTAGGGTTTTATTTTGTTTTGTTTGAAGCATTCGACCCAAACTCTCAAGTGGTAGGAGGCTGGCTTTTGATGGTCATGATTACAATGACAGGTCATTGCTTGATGCCTGTGCACTGATGCAGCACGATGCAGCAGTGGCCTTGAGAACAACCTTCAACTCCCTGAGCCTAACGCCTCCATCACTCCCTCCCTGCTGAGATGATCCGAGTCTCCCACGCAGGGAAAGCGGGCCTGAACAAGGGTTCCTGGCACAGAGGAGGTGACAGGGTGAGCTGCCTTCAAAAGTATCTAGGGCTTGCTGCCAATTTGCTGGGGGAGAGAACGCAAGGCTCCTAAGAGGCGGGAAACCTTCTTTAACCTTGAGTGAGTCACTGGTCTGCTCCTCTGTCCCTCACACGTAGGGGGAAGGACACAGAGGGTGGTTATTATAAAACAGGAGGGCACAAGACACCCCAAAAGAAGCTAACAGGTTGGGATGGGCTGACAAGTAAGACATTAATAAACAGGTAGCTGCCATCAATAATCTGGAAGCATGGGTGATTCAGAGGGGACACTAATGTTCCTGGAAGTGACTGGAGGTGACTTACCACCTGTGAAAAGTCTCTTACTCAGCAGTTGCTCAGGTGGGCAGACTGCTGAAGTCTCCCTAAAGCAGCGGCCACTTCTGTACACCCTGCAAAACCACCCCAGGGAACCAGCCCACCCAGGAGTCTCCCTTGCAACTCCAAGCAGGGGCAGGTGCCTGTGGGACATGCCAGCGTCAGGCTGGCCAAACCAGTGACACCCCAACCTGAAGCTGGGGGTGGACGGCACCCGAGTCCTGGCTGCACTTGGGGTGTTACAGAGCTATCCATGGTCCTGCTTCCTCTTGTGGGAGTGAGAAGGCTGTGACCACGGACGCCACCCCAGAGATCCAGTCCCAGGAAGCCCCTGAGAAAGCTCTGCGACAAGCCACACTTGAGCTGTTTGACAGGACTTAGGGCAGGCCAAGTCCTCTTTGGGGAAGAAATGGACACCTGTCAAGGTCTGAATTTGAAATCCATGGTGCGGGGATTGTATTCGATCTTTTGTGTCCTTTCTCCAATTGACTCCAGCCCACACCAGCCTACTTGCGATGGCCTTGAAGAGCAGAGCCACCCAGCTCCCCGAAGTCCAGGGTGGGGCCTGCTGAACATCCAGGCTGGAAACGTGAGGGGGGGGATGCGCTGCCTCGGAAAGAAGGGGTCCTGAGACTCAGTGACAATCGGCTGAACCTGACATGCACAGCAAAGGGACCCAACCCATAAAACGCCTCCCTGGCCCATCTGCCTCAGATCCCCAGCCTGCATTTCCTGAAGGCTGAGAGGGCCTGGCCAACAATTACATCACGTGCATATCACAAAGATCCCTCAAGTTAATTTTAATATGCTTCAAACACAAATAAGCAACACAGAAAATGTAGGGGCCGGATAAAGATGGTGTGACCCCATTCAAATAATCACCAAGAGTGCCACCCGCCAGCCCCTTCCCAGACCTGACACCAGCCACAACCTCATCCCAGCCTGCCGTGGGGGCAGGGCACCAACCTGTCTCTCGAATGCCAGGAAGAGGTTGGTGAGGTTTGGTGGGTCTGAGGCCAGCAGGGAGGCTGCAGCATCTGAGTGTGGAAACTGCTCCAGGCCGGGAGGTGGATGACAGGAAGACTTCCATGTTGACAGAGGTCCAAGTCCTAACAGTGTGTTAGGTCCACGTCCTAATGGGGGGTGGAGTAACGGGCACACAGTGGCCACTGCCCCATGTTTCAGGATAGGAGCAATACAGGAAGGGTGTCCGTGATGAAGAAACGAATCCAGGGCAATGTGGGAACTGGCTCAAGCATCGAAGGTCAGGGCTGGTTAGGGCAAAGCTCTAGTCCACCTAGTGAAGGATTACTTAGTTCTAACATCACTACCACTTCGACTTGAACAGGCTAACACCATACCACGTTCTAGCGTAACACTGGAATCTGTATTGCTGTGTAACTGCATTTGGCAGGTGCCCTTATGGAAGCAGTTGCTAATTCAGAGAGCTGAGCTACCCATGAACTTGCATCTGCAGGTGGTGCCTGCTAACGGGACGAAAGTTATGTATGAGTGAACATGACATGACCTACTCTACCAGAATGCCTGACTCAATATCACAGCATCATGCAGAGCCTCTAAAGGAAAAAAGAAATGTTTCTTCGCTGGGAATCTACGGTGTATATCCCCTGGATGGGTAAAGACCCTTGGAGATTTGCTAGTAGTGAGATGCACCTGAGGCCAGGAAGCCCAAACTAGACCCACTCAAGGAACTCAATCCGGTGATGTGGGGGGGGGCAGGCATGGCCCTGGGTGAGCCCATCCATTCTGTGGGCTGTTTCTTCCTTTGGACCACGGAGCATCGCTGCATGAGCCTGCCTGCCTCAGGCATGGTCAAAGACAGCCCTGTGCTCAGGACAATTTCCAGGGGCCTTAAGGACAAAACTGTAGGGCCTTTGTCACAAACAGCAAACAAAGGCATCATTATCATCAACATGTCTACTGTTAAAACTACTTTCTTTTGTGGTCATGCTTCTAATCTTCCACAGCGCTACAGGAATCCTTTCGCATTCTAATTCTACTATGTCAGAGACAAATGCCAGTCCAGAAGCCAGGGGCCCTGGCTGGCTGTTTCATTAGGCCCCTCTGTTTGGAAGAACCTGCTGACCCTCAGATGGGACAACTGTCAGCTGCGGCATTGCTTAATCACCCAGAAGAAAATGTACCCGGGCTTCCAGGAGGTAACATGTGATCTAGCACAGCTGGGAAGTGACTCCCCCAGATGGAAGAACTGCTCTTCTGGAAGCCCCTGCTAGAACTCCTGAGCCATCTCCATGTACCGTGATCCGGCTGAGTTATAGAACCAAACTGAAGGGGGGGTTGCCTATGAAATGGGGGCCTGAGGGTCATATTTTGGTGGGATGACCATTTACAGGATCGCATCAGAGCAAACCAAAGGGGATGCCCGCATACACTTTCCTATGCTACGTAGTCAAAACCCAGACCCTATCAGCAGTCTTCCTTCTTAAGGATGGAGCACGAATGGCCTTGGCTATCTCCAAGGTCATCCTCACTCTCACTCTAGAAGGTCACGCTCTTCCATGTTTTCCTGGGTGCAGTAGCTTGATGATACATTCCAAGATGCCATTTAGGAAAAAAGCAAAACTTGTGTTTACAAGACTATAGATGATTCAGTGTCATAAG
This sequence comes from Manis pentadactyla, assembly GCF_030020395.1. Lineage (NCBI taxonomy): Eukaryota > Metazoa > Chordata > Mammalia > Pholidota > Manidae > Manis > Manis pentadactyla. Next base: position 9,242,667 of record NC_080020.1, read on the forward strand.
GAACATCGGCAAAACTGCTAAACCCCTCAGGGTTTCCCACTACTATCCCTTATCCGCTCCAGATAGGAGTACTAATAATTAAAACTTGTGAATGCAATAATAGTGACCTCACCTCATGTTGACTGCGAAGCTGATTGTCGCAAATGCAGTTACCGTTCACCAATCGCTGGTGTTTGTGTTCAGGAGGACCACTTGGTGGTAGGCTGAAAGGCGCTTCTTCTCTGTATCTTTTTTTTTTTTTTCCTTTTTCTATTTTGGGTAGAAATATTCCCCGGGAAGCTAGATAGAAATGCATTTTCATTTCCCAATAATTCTTAGGCACAAGTTAGAAAACTGCTGACCTTCACCAAAATATGTCAGCACTTCATGTTATAAAAAATGCAATTCAGAACCGCTGCGTGTGTATATATGTATATCTAAATATACACACATGTTGGTGTAGTACACAATGATTATTCAATGTATATTTAAAACTGAGCTATTTGTAACTAACCTGAAATTCTGCAGTGAAAGTTCATTGCCCAAGAACTGGAGTTTCTTTTTTTTCTTTCTTTTGGCTCTAACTACGGTCAAACGTTTGCACATCAGACACTACCATTTACACTTTCCTAGGTGCCAACACGAGGACAGTCTCACAAGAGCATCATTAGACCGTCTAGGATGCAGCTATGCAGCTACTGAGCATGCGCGCAGGGCCGGGCCAGCCCCTGGTCCCTCCTCCCTCCAGGTGGAAGCACGCGGTGGACCAGGCTGCGTGGTGACGTCATCTGGGCGTGGTGCTGAGTCTGGCGGGTGAGGAGGGCCCGGAGGAGGAGCCGCGGTAAACGGGGGACGTAGGCGAGAGTTTGACCGGGCTGGTTGGGTCCCCAGTTTGGAGCTTCCAAAGCAGCTCTTCGTTGGTTCGGCTCAATCTCTTTTTCTCCTGAGTTTCTTTCTCAACGTACTCCTGGAGGTTCGCATTTTCCTCCGACAGTTGTCTGCATGGGGAGAATAAGAAAGCACCGGGTAGCAATCACCCTGGAAGGCACAGAACTTGGGATTGGCCGGGTCAGTGTGTGCAGGGCAAAGGGAGGAGGCGGCGGACGCCTGCTGGAACAGGGGCAGGTCGGAACGAAGGGACCCCGAATCTGGGGCCAAAGGATGGTTTCTGCTGTCCTGTCGTCTAGGACCCACAGAGGATGCGATGGGAGCACAGGCCAGCCAGGGAGCGGGGGCGGGGGGGAATGTGGGCTCAGGCGCGGGTCTTGGGGAGGCTCAGTCCGCGGGGGTGAAATACCTGCACATCTCGTTTTACTGAGCTCGCTTTGTTTCACAGATAATGTGTGTTTTTTTACAACCTGAAGATTTGTTGCGACCCTACAGTGAGAACAAGTCTGTCGGCACCATTTTTCCAACAGCGTTTACTCACTTCGCATCTCTGTGTCACATTTGCTGATTGTTGCAATATTTCAGATATTTTCATTATTTTATCTGTTGTGGTGATCTGTGATCTTCAATGCTATTATTAGAATTATTTTGGGGCACCACGAGCCATGCCCATAGAAGACAGTGAACTTAACTGATGACTGTGTGCATTCTGACCACCCCACCAGCCAGCCATTCCCCCGTCTCCCTCCCTCTCTCAGGGCCCCCCTGTTCCCTGAGACACAATAATATTGAAATGAGGCCCATTCAGAACCCTCCAGTGACCTCTGACCAAAGGAAAGCAAGAGGTGCACGTCTCTCACTTTTAATCAAAAGCTAGAAATGATTCCGCTCAGTGAGGAAGGCCTGTTGAAAGCTGAGTCAGGCCCAAGCTGGGCCTGTTGTGCCAAACAGTTAACCAAGCTGTAAATGCACAGGGAAAGTTCGGGAAGGAAATTGAAAGTGCTACCCAGATGAACACACAACGAATAGTGAAACAGTCTTACTGCTGATACAGAGAAAGTTGTCGAGATAGAAGATCCAACAATCCACAACATTCCCTTAAGCCAACGCCTGACCTAGAACAAAGTCCCTATAGCTTCAATTCTGTGAAGGCTGAGAGAGGTGAAGAAGCTGCAGGAGGGAAATCTGAAGACAGCAGAGGTTGGTTCATGAGGCTTAAGGAAAGAAGCCGTCTCCATAACATCAAAGCATGATGGGAAGCAGCAGGTGCTGATGGAGAAGCTGCAGCAAGTCACCCAGAAGATCCAGCGAAGGTCATTCAGGAAGGGGGCTGCACTGAACAACAGATTTCCAGTGTAGATGAAACAGCCTTCTTTTGGAAGAAGATGGCATGTAGGACCTTCACAACTAGAGAGACGTCAATGCCTGGCTTCAAAGCACCAAAGACAGGCTGACTCTCTTGTTAGAGGCTAATACACCTGGGGACTTTAAGGTGAAGCCAGTGCTCAATGACCATTCTGAAAATACCAGGTGAAGGGCCCCCACCAGTAAGATGGCGAACTTCCGGCTTCTCTTCTGGGTCCTCAGTTCCCGACGGCGCCACCTGAAGCCCAATCACCCCTCGCCCCACTCCCAATCCCAGCACCTGGCCAATAGCCACCAGCCCCGTAGAAGTGACACCTCAATCACCCTATGCCCCTTCCTATATAACCCAGCACCTTTCCCTAATAAAGCGGAATTCTCCGGTGAATTGCTGCTGTGTGTCGCTCCTTTCCTTTCATTGGTGCCGAAACCCGGGAGACGGGACACCCCAACTGGGCCCCGTCTTCCCCCCGACACCAGCAGCAGCTTGCCCTCGTCCTCTTTTTCCGGCGCTGGCTCCTCACACTCACCACTCCTCTCTGGCCTTCGGGTAAGTTTTCCCCCGGAGCGGGCCGCTCTTCCCCGAGCTATCGCAGCGCCATTGACCGTGATCGTCCGGCAAGGCCCTGACGCTCGGGGACGAGGAGAGAACTCTCCCCGCCTCAGGCCTTCACGGCTGTGGCAGAGCCTCAGGCCCCTCCTCCAACAGCCATAAACGAGGTGACTCCTTTGCGGATGAGAACGCTCCCTTTTCCACTTCCTCCTTCCGTTCTACCTGCCGAAATCCGTTCTGTCCACCGAAAACTCCTAGTACTAGGTTCCTTGGACTCTGGCATCTGCCTCCTTAGAGAAGTCTGGGTGACGACCCACACTTCCTAAGAAACCGACTCGTATACGAGTTTCCGCAGACCCCCAAGGATCATCGGGGACGCCCTTTGTCTCCTTGCGGTCTGCTCCCAGTCCGAGGATCTCCGTTCGTCTTCCCCTGTTTGTCTCCTTCTCTGTCCTTTAGCCATGGGAGCCTCCTCATCCCTCCCTGAAAGTTCACCTCTTGAATGCCTGCTCAAGCATCTAGCCACCCTCTCCCTGACGCCTGATATAAAACCAAAACTTCCCCGTAAATACTGCTCCCAAGATTGGCCGACATGCCCCCTAGACAATAACAACCAATGGCCCGCAGGGGGATCTCTTGATCCTGACATCACTCGCCATCTCTTTAACTACTGCCAGCGCCTGAAAAACTGGAAGGAGATTCCCTACACCGAAGCTTTCCCCTCCTCCCCTGCCTCCCCCGAAGTTCTCCCAGCCTGCAAGCCGTCTCCCCCACAGAAGCCTCCCATTCACTCCCCTCCCCCTCCTCTCCTACAACAGCCCCTCCCCCTTCCTCCACCACCATCTCCTCCCCCACCTCACCCCCCTGCAGATCAAGCCTGAGCCTTTCAGCCCCCCTCTAAGTTCCAACAGCCTCCTCTGTCTTTGCCCCCATCACCTGTTTCTCCCCCACAGACTGAGCCAGAACCCTTCAGTCCTCCTCACACTCAGTCCCGAGGGCCTCCCAAAATTATCGCCCCCCTCTCCGAGAAGTAGCAGGATCCGAAGGCATCGTGTGCGTTCACGTCCCTTTCTCCTTAGGAGATTTAGCCCAACTGGAGAAACACCTAAGTTCCTTTTCCACTGATCCCACAACATATATCAGGGAGTTTCAATGGACCCTCCAGTCATACAGCCTCACACATCATGACATTTTCATGCTCCTGGCCAATACCCTCCTTCCTGAAGAGCATAGATGAGTTTGAGAGTTCGCCCAAACGCACGCCACCTAAACCCACAGGACTGACCCCACCTATCCCTCTGGTCCCACCGCTGTCCCCGAACAAGACCCACACTGAGATTATAACACCGCCGTGGGTCTCCGCTCTCGAGATATCTTCGCCTGCTGCTTAATAGCAAGTCTGAAAAAAAACAGCTCATAAATAATCAATTTTCAAAAGCTCCCTCCGAGTTCTTAGACAGACTCACTCAAGCCCTATTACAGTGTACCAGCCTGGACCCAGAAACGCCTGACGGGAGACATGTCCTTATGACATACTTCCTAGCTCAAAGCTACCCCGACATTAAAGCTAAACTCAAAAAGTTAGAACAGGGCCTCGCTACCCCACAGACTGAGATCCTAACAGTGGCCTTTAAAGTCTTCCATAACCAGGAGGAGGAGAAGGAACGCCGTAAACAAAAGGCTGATCAGGCCAATTTCCAAATGTTAGCCCAGCTGATAAAACCACAACCTGGGCACTCTTCTACAAACAAGCCCCCCACAGGAGCTTGTTTCAAGTGTAGACAAGAACGACATTGGTCAAGGGCATGCCCCTACCCCAGATCTCCTACCACCCCATGCCCCAGATGCCACAAAAAGGGCCACTGGAGGTCTGATTGCCCAGCCACCCGAAGGGGAGGCTGGACGAACAACCCCCATCCTAAGCCCGCCGTGGTGGGGCTGGCAGAAGGAGATTGACGGGGCCCAGGGGCTTCTCGCCCGACCATTTCCATCACCAAACAGGAGCCCAGGGTTACTTTAATAGTAGACGGTCGCCCCATCTCCTTCCTCCTAGATACACAAGCCACCTTCTCAGTCTTGCAAGAATACTGGGGCCCTACCACGCCTGCCATTACTCCTATAGTCGGGGTAAGAAGTAAACAGATTTTCCCATTAACCCCCCCCCCCGCCTTTTATACACAGTCTAAGACAATCCCATACCTTTCTCCCACTCCTTCCTGGTTATGCCCCAGTGTCCCATCCCCTTACTAGGATGGGACATCCTTTCTCTCCTCCATGTTTCCATAACTATATCCACTCCCACAGCCCCCAGTACTCCCTTTCTAATGGCCCTCATAGCTGACGACCCCCCTCTACCCAATGAAAGCTCCAGTTCTGCCCTCATACACCCTGTAAATCCCAGAGTTCGGGACATTGCAAGCCCCTCCGTAGCTCTATGTCCTCCTGCCTCCATCAAATTACGCGACCCCTCTCAGTATATCTGTCAGGCCCAATACCCCCTAACCACTTCAGCCCTCATAGGCCTCCAACACATCATCCAAGATCTTTTAAACAAAAATTACCTTAGACCCACTCACTCCCTGTTTAATACCCCCATATTAGCTGTTAAAAAAACCAACGGATCTTTCCGCCTCGTCCAAGACCTTTGCCTCATCAACATGGCCATCGTCCCTATCCATCCCTTAGTCCCAAATCCATACACCCTTTTATCACTGCCCTGCCTTAGCCTCCCGAGACCCCTCCTCCCAAGATTTTTTCGCCTTCACCTGGATGGACCCATACACAAGACATTCTGAACAACTCACTTGGACAGTTTTGCCACAAGTCTTCCAAGTCCACCTTATTACAATATGTGGACGATCTTCTACTCTGCAGTCCCTCGTGGGAACAGTCTCAACTTGACACTGCCTCCCTACTTAACCTTCTAGCTTCCAGAAGTTACCGAGTATCCCCTGTCAAAGCTCAAATCTCTTCCCCTTCTGTCACTTACCTCCGATTTCTTCTATCTCAACAAAGAAAGTCCATTACCTTAGACAGAAAACAGCTCCTCTCTGACCTGCCTGTTCCCAAAACCAAGACAGAAATCCTTTCCTTTCTAGGCCTGGCTGGGTATTTTAGAGCATAGATCCCTAACTTCTCCCTATTGGCAAGACCCCTATATGACCTCAGCAAGGGCCCCCCTGAAGAACCATTATCCTTCTCACCCCAACACTCCTTGATTAAGCTCCGACAAGCCCTTGTGGAAGCCCCAGCTCTCCATCTTCCTGATTTGTCGAAGCCCTTCTCATTATCCATTCATGAGAAGTCCAGTCAAGCTCTAAGAGTCCTAGGCCAACATTATGGCCCATCCTTTGCCCCAGTAGCTTATCTTTCCAAGCAATTAGACCCCACAGTTCGGGGATGAGCCCCCTGCCTATGGGCATTAGCCACTGGACAGCTCTTGCAGAAGGAAGCTCATAAACTGACATTCGGGGCGCCCCTTACCATTCTGTCCCCACATCATCTAAAAGATCTCTTAACCTTCAAAAGTTTACAGACTTTCCCTCCCTCCAGACTCCTGACCTTACTGTCCTCTTTCCTCCAAAATCCCATTCACCCCCATTGCCATCCATTCCCGAATCATGACTTTTTCCTCCTTTACCGCTCTCTTGCTTTTTCTCCTCATTCGATTCAAAGTAAGACAGACTTACACACAGCATCAAACAAAAGTTACTGCCCTCATTGCCACATCAGACTGCCCTCTGAAAGGCTGCTCCGAGCCTTTATACCTCCACTTTCCTCCCTCCACCGAAGTGTTCACTAGCAGCTACCTTTATTCTCCCTACCTCTGCTTCCTCTATGACCAAAGACAAGCCTATTGCAGGTGATGGCAAGACACCTACGGGGGATGTCCCTACTGGTCTTGAGCCATTCACTACATGGGTAACTCCCGGTACCCACAGTATTACTCCTCCAACCATTTCATGAAATACCCCAACGGCTCATTCTCCTTATCAATCCCAGATCCCTGTGACTCTTGATGGGCCACTGGGGTCACAGCCTCAGTTTACTATGAGGAGTCCTCGACCCCCCATGGTACCCTTCATATCTCTCGAGAGTATGTTCCCTCTCACTCCCAGATCTCTCAAGTTGCATCAGATATCAGACATTCCGAAAAAGTCATTATCCAAACTCTTGATGGCACTTCTTCATCTTCTTATTCCTCCTACTCTTAGTTACAGCTTATTCAAGACACCACCATCTTTCTCAACCACACCCTCAACACCGCCAATTGTTTCTTCTGTGCATCACTACAGCGCCCATTGCTGGCCGCTGTGCCCCTTAATATTTCCAACTACTCCTTCCATGCAGAAGGACAACCCCTCCGCCCGCTGGCAGACATACCCCTATGGGAACCAGAATACGCAGATAATCTCACCATCCACCACTGTGTAGGCCCAGCTCCACCCCCCTCCAGCACACTTCACTGCCTCTCTATCTACACCCCTACCTCCGGCTCTAAGACTTTCACTCAACCGGGACACTTCTTTTAGTGTAATGGCAGTCTTTTCAACTCACTGCCTCCCAACTCCGATATACCCTGCATTCTCGTCACCCTAATCCCACAGCTTACACTTTACAGCATGGCAGAATTTCTTGAGCTCCAACCTCCCTTGCCCTCGCGCACAAAAAGGGCTGCTTTCCTTCCCATCACGTTCGGTATCTCTTTGACCACCTCAGCCATTGGGGCAGGGTTTTCAGGAGGGGCCTTGGGTCACTCTCTGTGGGCAATTAAAGATCTCAATGCCAAACCTGAAGGAGCCCTGACATCCACTGCCGATTCCCTGGCCTCTCTCCAAGGACAGGTCACTTTGCTAGCTAAAGTCACCCTTCAAAACCGGCGGGCCTTAGATCTGCTTACAGCCGAAAAGGGCGGCACCTGCGTCTTCCTTCGAGAAGAGTGCTGCTATTACATCAACGAATCCGGCATTGTAGAAACTGACATTACCAAACTCACCGACCTTGCCTCCAGCCTCCACTCTGCTTCCAATTCCAACCCATTCTCTTCAATACTAACAAACCCCCTCCTTACCTGGCTCTGGCCCATTGCAGGCCCCATAATAATCATTCTTCTCGCCTGTCTCTTCTTACCCTGTATAATGAAGTTCATCAAATCCCAAGTCAGAAAAATCTCTAATCAAACTTTCAACCAGCTTTTACTCAGGAACTATCAGCTTCTGGCCACAGAAGATCCCTCACCCTCACGTGACCTCCTCACCACACGCTGAGGTGGACCCCTCTCTCCGCTGGAAACTGTTCCTGGAAACAATGGCCGCAGACGCCTGGCTTCTGGCACCCGTATCCTCCTTGCACCATTGGAATCAACAGGTCCTCGACCTATGGTTACAGGGAACCTTCATTGATTTCCAACCTGAAGAAGTCCACATCTACTCGTCCTTACTGTGGGGACTCCTATCAACCCTTTCCCCCCAATCCTCAAGCCCTCACTCCCTTCTCTGCCCCCGTTCATCAGGAAGTCAGAGAGAAAGCAACGTCCACAACCCCATAGAGGAGAAAGGGGGGAATGAAGGGCCCCCACCAGTAAGATGGCGAACTTCTGGCTTCTCTTCTGGGTCCTCAGTTCCCGACGGCGCCACCTAAAGACCAATCACCTCTCTCCCCACTCCCACTCCCAGCACCCAGCCAATAGCCACCAGCCCCGTAGAAGTGACACCACAATCACCCCATGCCCCTTCCTATATAACCCAGCACCTTTCCCCAATAAAGCGGAATTCTCCGGTGAATTGCTGCTGTGTGTCGCTCCTTTCCTTTCACCAGGGCCCTTGAGAATTATGCTAAATCTACTATCTGTGCTCTGTGAGACAACAACTCCTACATGACAGCATCTCTGTTTATAATATGGTTTACTATTTAAGTCCACTGTTGAGAACTAAGACTCACAAAAAAAGATGCCTTTCAAAATAGTCCTGTTCCTTGCCAATGCACCTGGTCTCCCAAGAGCTCTGATGGGATGGATAATGAGACAAATGTTGTCTTCACACCTGCTAACACACCATCAATTCTATAGGCCATGGATCAAAGAGTCATTCTGACTTTCAAATCATATTATTTAAGAAAAACATTTCGTAAGACTATAGCTGCCATAGATAGTGATTCTTCTAATGGATCTGGGCAAAATATGTTGAAAACCTCTTCGAAAGGATTCACCATTCTAGATGCCATCAAGAATACTTGTGATTGATGGGAAGAGGTCAAAATATCAACATTAGCAGGATTTTGGAAGAAGTTGATTCCAACCCTTGTTGATGACTTTGAAGAGGTCAAGGCTTTAGGAGAGGAAAGAACTGCAGGTGTGGTAGAAACAGCAAGAGAGCTAGAATTGGGAGTGGAGCCTGAAGATGGGACTGAATTGCTGCATCTCATGATCAAACTTGAACAGATTAGAGTTCCTTCTTAGGGATAAGCAAAGAAAGTAGTTTCTTGAGATAGAATCTACTCCTGGTGACGATGCTGTGAAGACTGTTCAAATGACAGCAAAGGACTTAGAATATTATTTCAACTTATTGATAAAGCAATGGCAGGTTTGAGAGGATGGACTCCAATTTTGTAAGAAATCCTAACTCCAAATTTGAAAGAAATGTTATCACACAGCATTACACACTACAGAGAAACCATTTGTGAAAGGACAGGTCAATCAATGTGGCAAACTTTGTTGTCTTATTTTAAGAAATGGCCACAGCCACTCCAGCCTTCAGCACCCAACACCCTGTTCGGTCAGCAGCCATCCACACAGAGGCAAGACCCCACCAGCCAAGAGATCACAGCTCGTGGAGAGCTCAGATGATGGTTAGCATTTTTTAGCAATAAAGTACTTTTTAATGAAGGCATGTACATTGTTTTTTCAGACATAATGTTATTGCAGACTTCATAGACTACACTGTGGTGTAAACGTAACTTTTATATGCACTGGGAAGCCCAGAAAGTTCTTTGACTCACTTTGTTGAGGCATTTGCTTTATGGCAGTGCTCTGGAACTGACACCCCTCCAAGCCCTGCTTTACTCCACTCGGACAGAAGGGAGGTGCCTCCACATCCTTCCTCGGAAGCTGGGGCACCTCTCAGAGCAGGAGACCGAGATGAAAGGCGTCACTCAGGGGAGCTGCAGTCGGCCACATGCTTTGCTCGGGTCTGTTCCCTTGCCGACATGCTCGGGCCAGGGCCAGGCTGGCCCGGGACAAGAGCTCAGCAGCCAGGGGCCCTACCCAGGTCTGCACTGCTCAGCTAGTGGAGCTCGGGGTCAGCTCACATGGTGGGCCTCTCTGCCTGGGAATGCCCAGCAGGTGCCCTGCTCCAGAACCCCTGGAAGTAAACTCCTTCATGCCCCAGCTGTGCTGGAGACCCTGCCACAGGCTTTTGATCACCTCATTGATTCCCCCGAGGTGAGGCCTATTGATCCTTTGAGGCAGAGCATCGGTCAGAGTGGTGCTTTTTGTTCTCTTCATGTGGGAAGTGCCACGAACCGGTGTGCGGAAGCCTCACAGCTCAGAGGAGCAAGGTCAGTTGGATGCTGGGCCCAAAACAGAGCCCTCAAAGAAGCTCAAGAGCAAAGCCATTTTGTGGGGGACGCGTGCTTTGTGAGCTCCAGCCGGCCTACCTCGTGACCACGGTGTTCTGGTCGATCCTGGCTCTGAGGTCTTCATTCTGCTGCTGGAGAACTTGGATTTTTTCTTCCAGGATAATGTTCTTTTCTGCCTATAAAGGAGGCGGTGTTAGGAGGCTCTCGGCAAGGCCTTCAGATAGATAGGAGGCCAGTGCCCTTGGCTTCTGGCCTTTGGCGGATTATGAACAGTGTTTGCAAACGGCAGCTTGCAATGCATTAGTGAGGTGTGAACTCCGTGAGAGGGACATGAGCAGCATTTCTTTTGTGAACAAAATAAAACAACCGAAATGACCAGAGTGTACGTATGCAGTCAAAGTAAGTACTGTTACGTGCATTTTAGATATGTATTTTTCCTTTACACATATCATGCATCTGTGGGTACGTATATATCCAGTTCCTGCAGAGAATATTATCTCTTACAGTGAGTGTCCCTTTGCAATTATCAGAGATAAGCTGTGAACCCCATCAGGACCTAGTTTGGCTAATGGGTCACCTGGTTCTTCCCAACAGGTCAACTGTGCTGCACTGCCGTCCCTAGCTGAGTGTCATAAGGCATGCTGCACCCTATGACATGCTGTATCAATAGAGGGATGAAAATGTAAGTTATGTGGACATTTTTTCTTTCTGAGGCTATAGGCAGCCCAGAACCCAAAGCCTAAATCAGCTTGGTACATTATCGGGAAATAGTATCACCTCTGGTTGTTACTCTCCTGCACTTTTAATGCTTTTCTCTCTGTCAGCCTGCCCCCAGGGCCTGACAGAGAGAAAAGCATTAAGCCCCCTAGCTGATGTACAGTTCTGCTCTAAGATGACTGACTTTAGAAATAAATTATTTTTTTGAAAGGAATGTGACAAATTCACTGTGTGGGCTGTCAATCTTTAAAGAAAACTGTCCCCTCTGCATGAAGAAGGCTCTGGAATCAAAGCCCAAGGACTGGTCTCGGTCCCTGCTCTTCACCAAGGCTCTTCAACCAGCCTTCAACTTTGCTCCCAGGAAATGGGAAGTGATTGAATCAATCAGTTCTTTTTTTTTTTTTTTTGCCTGGAAAGCTTTCTGGAATGAGAAGTCATACATGCCTACAGAATGCCTGCAACATGATAGCAACAGCCAAATAAGCCCCAAGGCTATGGGTGAGTGGACAACTGACTGTGGATGGGCCAGCCTGGAGGAGGAGGGTTACCAGGCCCTGGGGTGGCCGGGCAGCATGACAGGGCGAGGAGGAGCAGGGCTCTGTCAGTGAGACCCCAGGGCCTTCGCTCTGGCTTTGCAGGGAAGCTCTGGGCTGCTGGGTGGGGCCAGGTGGCCAGCATCACCCAGGATGTTGGTAATAGCCACTCATACCCCTATCTGTTCCTATCCTAACTGCTTAGCACCCATGCAGCAAAAGATGCCCACAGGGCATGTCAGAGCAATGCACAGCGGTGGGGGCAGGCAAGCAGGAGGTCTGCAGAACTGTACAAAATGACGCCACCCCTGAGATTCTGCATCAAAACTCTTGGCTTCCCGAGAAAGGCCTTGAGACTCAAGAGTTGGAATTTTCCAGTCGGGGGTAAGCAATGGGCAGGCAAGGGACCCAGCCCCTGCATACTGTTAACCATGCCATGCATCATGATAGTAAGGGATTCCACTTCGGGTGCAGGGGCTCTCCCAAAGCAACAGGCTGACTCACCAGCTTTTCCAGCTCAAGAATCTTTTTTTCCTGCTGGTGTATTTGCTGATTCTTCATCTCTAATACCTGCTTCAGACTCTTCATGTCTTCTTCCAAGTGCTGATAAGGAGCCAGAGCAATCTGTAGGGGCAGAGAGCAGTGAGGTGCTTGACAAAAAGCCAGCTATTCACCAGTGTCGCAAGTCAGCTACATCAGGCCTTCCTTGGTAAGCTTCCCAATGGGCAGAGGGGCATGAAAGACAGACAGATGGACAGACAGACAGACAGACAGACAGACAGACACACACACACACACACACACACACACACACACGGAGAGACAGAGAGACAATGCTCACAACTTTCTGCCCTGATAAGATGCCCACTAATTTTCTACTGGAAATGCTACCAGAAGTCCAGCTCCCTGGGCGGTGGGAGAGTTACAGCTGTCATCCACTGCGAAGTCTGGAAGCTGGAACGGCTGGACATTCCCAGCCCGTCCCAAAAAGGGAGCTCATGGGATAAAAAGTGTAAATTCAGTGCTGGCTTTTAACATTCACCCAGACTATTTGATTCAACAGACAAGGGGGGATTCAGAGGTTCCCCCCTGAGCCCAGAGAGTGGGGGAGGGCAGGTGGTCCGTGCACAGGAAATGAGCAAGGTGGTTTAAAAAGCAGAAGAGACATTTTAGGAAAAGGAATGTTGGAAGAAGGTTTCTAGATGCAGCAACAACAAAAAATACAGGATGTTCAGTTAGGTTTGAATTTTAGATAACTCTTTTTTTTTTTCTTTTCTTAGTACAAGTATTGCTTGGGACATACTTTATACTAAAAAATTCATTTAACTGTAATTCAAATTGAACTGGGTGTCATGTTTACCTGGCAGCCCTACCCCAGAGGGAAGGAATTTTGCCAGCTTCAACCCACGCTGGGAGAGGACACGACAGAGGGGCTGGTCCTGGCCAGGATGGAGAGCCCCCCGCCATGCTGATCCCGGGAGCCACGCAGCTCCCTGGGGTGGGGCTCAGCAGAGACGCCCAGGGGAGCCCTGAGGGTTCTGGAAGCCTGGAAGGCATGCCCACCTCCAGCTGCTCTTCAGTGTTTTTCCTCAAAGCCTCCTCGAAGCGTCTGGCTCGGTCCCGCAGAGACTGGCTCTGGAAGGTCAGCGTGTCCACCTGGTCCTGCGAGTAACAAGACGGGAAGCCCAGCTTGGTGCACTGCAGACATGGCAGCCCAGGAGGCACTGGGGGGCAGCAGCCCCACCCCAGGAGCTCGGCCCAGGGGCAACTCGGGGTTCCCCTTCTGGAGCTTCCGCATCAGATGACAGAGGGAGATTCATCCAAATGTCCCCCCGCCCCCTGCAGGGCCTTGTCCAGAACAGACCACAGAAACCCCGACACAGATGGACCTTCTTGCCACACACAGACGGCAGCGATGCCGGGCTGTGGGGGGACTCAAGGCAGGGGCCCAGTCCGAGTGCGTCCTGAGATGAGAATGGTGTTCCCCGCACCCCGAAAAGAAGAAGCTTGTAGGGGGCATCTAATAATTTATTATCTGACCTCATAGAGGTAGAAAATCAGCTCGTCCTGGGGCTGTCTAGTCCTTGAGTTCAGAGGGACAAGTAAAATCTATCTTAAAGAACTGTGCTCAAACCATCCTCGACTTCTCTCTCTGCCTGAGACCCCTCTTCTGCCACCAAACACACTAATCACTGGGTCAGTGGTCAAGTCCTGCTTGACTCCACCTGCCGAATGGCCCTGGACCCACCACCTCTCCCGGTTGCACTGCCCTACCTGCGGGCAGGCCACGCTGCAGGCTCTTTCCTGGCCGCGGCACCTGCGTTCTCTCTTCTGTGCTCACACTGGAGTTGGGGAGCTTTGTAAAGTGCGAACTGCAGCCATCACCCCCAGGTAAGCCCCACTGGCATCAAGATGAATGCACACTTTGATGCAGACGTGCCTCCAGATCAGCCTCTCTTGTCTCCTAGCTCGGTTTTTGCTCCCCTGACCCATAGTATATATTCCAGCTCCCTCTCATTCCTGGCTCACTTCTGGCCTCCACTCGGCTGTTCCAGGCCTCAGGGCTGGGCTGCCTGTTCTCTGGTGTGAGCTGCCACGTGAGCTGAATCTGTTCTCCTGTGTAGACCCTCTGCCCGGCGCACCTGCTGTGGGGCATTCCTCTGTGTGTGGGCTGAAAGGACGAAGGCCTGTCTGCGGAGGCACCCTGCCCCTTCCCTGGCTGCCAGGACAGGTGCGACTATACTGAACCCCTCCCTTCACAGCCCAGCAATGACTGATCACAGCCGGTAAGCAAAGGATGCCGGGCAGGGGGCTTTCTCTTGCGGCTCAAGCACAGCAAATACCCACAGTGAGCACTCCAGAGTTCTTCTGCCAGGGACACCATTTCTGTAACACCAAAACATAGTTCTTTCCGTGAACTCTTCTGGGAAACGGCCTCATCCCTCCAAATAGCAGGAGCTAGGTGTTGTGAATCATGCCAGTCTGCATGATAACACTGTACTGCAGGAAGCGCTAGCTTGATGGCTTTCTGCATCACGACAGAGGGCCTTGCTTTGCAAACCGCCCCTGGCAGGCTCCTTTCTTTCTTTGTTACCAGTTACTTTCATTTCACTTTTCAGAAACAGAAGCCCCTGCAGTGCCATTAAATGCAAATGCTGGTGCAGGGAGGGTAATATGGGCGTCAGTGGGAGTCTGTGCACACGTGAGCCGGCAGGTGTAAGCCCAGCCCAGGGCAGCCGCAGCTGGGCCCGGCACACAGCCACTGCGCGGCTGCTGTTACCTTCCAGATGTGACTATAAAAATGACTATCACGTGGCTCCTATGCCAAACCATGTCAGCACTGTCAGAGGAAGCATTTCTCTCAAACCTTGTCTCTTCCGTTAAAAAGAACAAACAGGAAAAATGCATCAGGCAAATACCACCTCGAATGGATCTAAAATATCAAACTGTGTTTTTTCTGCCTTATTCACCATTTCTCAAAATGGATCCACACACAGGCACACAATGGGGTGCAGCAATCAGATAGGATAGACTACTTTTCCACCTGGGCTGACTCTTCCATGACAAGGTAAGAGGCACAAAAACCCAGCTGATGACCCGCCCAGCATGGGCCACGCTGGAGTTAACCAATGGCACGATAATGATGGCAATGATAATGATGACGCAAACGGAACAACGCTTGAAGCTATTTTAATACTAATAGATGCTACTTACTAGCACTCACATGAGCCAATCAAGTGCTAGACACTTTACGTACATAATTTCCATTAATCTCACACCTTGAGGAAGGTACTGCCATCATCTCCATTTTACAGATGACTAAATGAGCATTTACATAGTTTACGTAACTGCCCGATTCCAAAGCTAGTGCAAGGAGGAACTTGCAAATCCAAAGCTCAAATCTCTGACCCCAAACCTATTTCTCTAGCTGCCAGGAGCCCAAGGAGGTTGGCGTGAGCAATTTCATCCTTCTTATACCAAATAATCTCCAATCCAAAGGCATCCTGGCCAGGCAGAGTTACAACTAAAATATGTACGATTCCTGACTGTTTAAGGGGAGTGGCAGAGTGAAGACCCGCTGACTAAACAAAACTCTGACTTCTTTTGGCTTTGGACTGGGTGGGGTTTTTGTTACATCACAGGGTGGCTGTCACTGTCCCAGTTTGTGTTCCTTAAGGACAGTGCATCTGATGGTTGGGGTCGGGGGTACATGGGTAAGCCACATAAGGACAGCATGGCATACCGCAGGCCCGTCAACAGATGGATGGGTCGGCGAGGGGCTTGCCGGAGGCAGTTTCCCCTGCAAACTTTTTGAATAACACACTCTGTGGTGGTAACACCGGCTGTCTCTGTAATCCTGGATTCTTTGGTCATCTGGTCATGCTCTGCGCAATGACCTTTGTCCAGGGGAAAGTGAGCCATCAAAGAAGGAACAGTCCTGCCTTTGTATTATAGTTACGGCAATCGCCTTCCAAAATTTCTAGATGTGCACGTGCCTAATGCTTAAAAAAGAATCTTGTTATATGTGGGACGTCTATAGCTGGGAATGGGAGCAGGGCTACCCGCCTCACCGTGGTTCCCCAGCCAGCTCCCCTAGGGATGGAGGTGGGCAATGTGTTTTCATAGAAGTGGCTAGGCTGGTCTCTAGAAGCAGGAGGGAGATAGATGCCCGTGATCTGAGAGACCCTTCAGTCCCCCCTTAGAGGTCAGAAGGCATCCAGGCAGCACCACTGCCATTGGAGACCCACATTCTCTGCAGATTGGTGGCAGAAGGCAAAGAAAATGCTTTTCGTCTTACCCCGCCTCCCAGTGATTAACCAATACCATCCCCTCTGCCTGGAATGCTTTCTTCCCTATGTCCTCCCCTTCTTCAAACACAGCTGTTACTCCTCTGGCCACAGCAAGAAGGGATCAGACCCTTGGAACTCCCGCGGCGCTGCCTGTCATCGTTTGGTGTAAGCACATGGTACTTCTGCGGTGGTCTGTCACTGTGTGTGTCACAGCTCTGAGTGCACGCCAGCTCCTCAAGGGCGGGGAGTATGTCTTATTTACCTCTACATTCCAACGGTTAGTACAGGACCCAGTATACAGCAGGTGCCAGATAAATGTCTGTGGACAGGAATAATGGTGCTGCCATTAGCTCACCGTCAGCGTTAAAGAGCCACTAACCTGTAAGGACAGCCGCAGCTTTTCAAAATTTTCTTCCAATTCCTTCTTTTCAAGCTCATGGGTAGACATCAATTCTGGAGACAAAGCATCAAATTGCCAAATCAGTCTTTCTTTCGGAAAGGATCAAACAAGACTCTTGCCAGACTGAGACGAGGAACTGAGGTAAAGAAGGGATACGGCAGACCTAAGCATAGAGGGCTCTGCGTGACTTTGAAATTGTGATGTTATTTAGAAGAGAGACAGAAAAAGGAAGGAAACAGGAGAAAGAGAAAGAAAAGAGGGAAAGAAAAAAATAAGGGACGCAAACAGAGCACAAGGGCATGTGCGTGTGCGTGCGCACACACACACACACACACACACACTCACGCTCATTTCTATGACCCGCTCTACAGCCATCCTGGTCAAACCGTTCACGGTGCTCATTGCTTCTCCAAATTGTCCTCATGGTAAAACAACTGAGGGATGAATGTTAAATCTCCACTTTCTTCCCCTCCCAGTATCACCCCTTTTGACCACAGAGCTGCCACCTGGGGCTAAAAGGGCAGTTTTCCAGGACGGCAGACCTACGAGCAGCCCTGGGGCCAGCCTGGCTCGCTGGGAATAGATGGGTGAGGGGCGCCCACGCTGCGCCGGCAAGGACCCCTCGCTGGCCTCCGGGCCACACTCTGGGAACAGGAGATCCCTCCCCAGGATTTGCTTCAGCGAAGATTCAATGTTAAGACACTCAGACAGGAGGAAGGACTGATTGGACTGGTGCCTCTTGGGGAGTTTGGAACAATTCTTTTCTGTGAAAAGTGTCATTGCAGGATAATTTGCAAGTAAGGCAGAGAGAGATGTCATGTAAGATTTATTAGGCAAATGGATTCTATTTTCCTCCAGATGGGAACAGTCTTATTAGCTGGGTGAAGCCCATCTCATTCTGGCTGTACAAGCAATTTGTTTTCATGCTAGAACTAGAGGGAGGAAAGGTCTCATTGGTCAGCCTGGATCATACGCTTAGGACAGGAGTGTACTGGAAACCGGCCGTTATCCTGACTGGCATGAGCTGCAATTAGGAAAAACTCTGTGGTTTCCACTGACCCAAATCTTTTAAGTAATGATGGTGAAGGTCTCTAAGAAATCTAGTTGTTATAGCTGAAATTTGTATCTGGAGAAAAAGAAAAAGCCATGTGGCCTTCTGGGCTACCTGCCTTTGTCTAAATGACTAGTTTTAATAGTCATTGGGAGAATCATCCTGACCATAATATATTTTTAAGCTATCATTACATACACTTACATCATCTTGATGTTATACATAAAATGCAAAGGCCTTGGCCATGGTATCTAAGTGGGATTTCATTGGTCAGGAAAATCTACCAGTCTCTTTATATGAAAATGCAGAAATAAAAGGCAACACTGGCTCACTGCACCAGTTGCATTCATATTCTCTTTCCAGAGGCCACTTGCAGAGGCTACAGTCCATGATGGGCTTCCGTGCATGTTCAGATGATCCCAATACCCCAAGAAAAGAGAAAATCCAGTGTCTATTCTAGAGATGGTATAAACTCACATGTACTCATAGCGTATTCCACTATCTTAAGGTCATGACACTCTGTCATGCTTAGTACTGTGCTCTGTGAGAATGGTTCTCAAATTTCGCTGCGTATTAGAATTATCTGGGGAGCTTTAAAAAAAATCCCGATGCCCAGACAGCCCCGAGACCAGCTACACCACCCTGTGGTGGGACCAGGACTGGCATGGGTCTCCTGGTACAGCTCCCCAGGGATTCTCATACCCAGGGAAGGCTGAGAGTAACTGCTTCACAGGAAAGGAATATTACTTAGATCCTGCATTTCTCTCCCTTCTTTCCACAGGAAGAAACACAAAGGACATGAGAAAAGGGAGAAAGGAAGGAGAAAAGGTCAGAGGAGCAGGAGAGCAGGCCCCTTGCCTCTGCCACCGGATGGGTTGGCTCACAGGGCGCCCCCTGCTGGCTGCAGACGCCACGGCTGGTAGTTACCTTGGACTTTGTGGTCGTGGTCATCCTGCAGGATCGCAAGGGCAACTGTATGGTTACTTTCCATCTCTAGGAGAGCAGCCTCATGGCTGGCGGTGATGTCCTCTACCTGAAGGAGACCACAGCTATGGTTACACAGAGAGCTGGGGACGATGGCAGCAATGTCTTTGCTGCTTGGAGAAGAGAGCTCAGGGGCCTCAAACGTCAAGGACCAGTCGTTCTGCAGGGATGACAGCTGTTCCCAGCCTTGTGCCAAGGCAGGAGAGGCAGCCTTTGGGGTGATGTGGCAGCCCCTGGACTCAGGGGGCAGTTACAGGGAACTCACTGCCACGGCCTGGCTGCCCGCATGGGACTGGCGGCTCCCAGCGGGGTTGGCTGCCTACGCCACTCCTTGCCACCCTGGGCCTGGCGGCTGGACCATCCCTCCCGACCCCCATGCTCTCCCCTGCACCAATCACTCTGTGACGTAAGGACGGGGAAGGAGGGGAAGAGGATCCTCCCTACTAGATGGTCCGCCCTGTTTGCCAGTGGCAAGGGGCAGCTACAGAGCCCAAGGAGAACTCAGGGAACGTTCACTGAGCTGCCTGCTCTTGGTCATTCCACTGAACCCTCACAGCAACATTATGAAGTAGATATTTTTATGCCCATTGTATAGACGAGGAGACCGAGGCTTAGAGAGAAGTGAAATATGTTGCCCAAGGGCTAGTAAACGGCAGAGCCAGCACTCGCTCAGACCTGTCTGACTCCAAAGGCAAATCTCTCAGGCACATCACGTGTTACCAGCAGGCAGATCTGTGTGTGCTCGCTGCCCTCTGCTTCCAGACCATAGCTCACCCTCCAGATTACTTCTGGGACCTCCTGCCCGGGTAAGGCGGGAGCTGCTCAAGTGCAAGGCTGTTGTTTCCCTGGCTGTAGGTATATTTCCTGGAGTTTAATCACAAGAAGTGACACTGGTCCAGGATTGTTATTGTCACTTTTCCTAACCTCTGTCCCTGGCCCCACACCTACCATGTCTCCTGTTTTTGTTATTGTAGTGGTGGTGGTGTTGTGCTTTAACTTCAAATGCATGATGAAAAGGAGTAAATGCATAAAATAATCTGCTCCCAATAGTAGCAAAGGACAACAGTGTTTTTCCAAACTCTTTGTCAGTGACCCATTTGTAAAAAATACCATTGTGCTATAATCCAGCACACACACACATAAAACCAAAGTTTTACAAAACAACACTTCCTCTTCCTACTTGCATTATTCTGGCTTTACATTTTCTGCTCTATTTTACTTTGCTTTTTTTCAAAATGCTAGTCACAAGCCACTAAGTCTATTTCATGACCTACTGATGTGTCAAAACCTGCCACAAAACCTGGCATTTGAAAAGCACTGAACCAGCAAATGGGGCCAAGTCCTGAAGCTCTTTGGTGGACCAGCTAAGAACATCTTGCTTCCAGCCAATATTTTCAATATTCAGCCACCTCCAAAGTCCCTCATTTCTGTGGGGATAATTCATAGAGGCAGACCTTTGATCTGAAAGGAGGAAGGCTCTCCACATAAAAGGAAGTGGACACATGGGAGTATTTTGATTTAAATGGGGATAGGTTCCCATTCTGGGTGCTGTAATCACATGGAAAAACGTGCCTGACTTCTCTCCTGTGCACTAAAACAGAAATATCAATGGCCAAGCCAACAGTGAGCTCCACAGTGCTGGAAAGCTCCATTACAATGTAAAAATGAACATGGTATATAATGATTCACTTTTATTTGCTGGCTAATTTTGATGGAACAATATTTCTCTGGATGGCTCAGAGCTATGAATTCACTTAGCAAGGCTGATTGCCACAGTACTTAATCGTCCAATTCCTATTTATATGAGATTTTTATGGAATCTTTATCCCAAGTCTTTCAGTCTTTAGGAAAAACAAATCACTGGCTAAAAAAAAAAAAACTAAAGGAAATTTCTTTCTGCTTCATTATTGGTGTCAGTTAAGCCTGCAGCACACGGTCTGTGGGAGCAAGCACCCACACATTACTTGAATGTGTTACCCAGTTCAGCATGAAGAAAAACCTTTTCATCAGTCCTGGGTATGATTCTAATTTATTGGGCTCTTACACAAATTGCCATGAGTGGTTTCAGAAAGACAAATGGGCAGACTGGGTTCCAGAAGAATCTCATATGTCCTGGAGATAGATATGCCCTGTTGGACAAATACTACACTATGTCTGTGGCTAAATATATGTCCCCTCTGGTCTGTTGGAAGGCAGGTCTTTGAATCAGTGGTGATGAAGTACCACACCCAGTGCGTTGGGGATGATGTAAGGGCATGCGCCTGTCTGTTACGGCCTCTCAGAGGTGCTTTTATGCATGAAATACAGATGCCCTGAATCTACAGGTCTTTGTGCAATGAGGGGACTGCTCATGACATTTTGAGGGAAACCAGGAAGAGCCGAGGAGTCAAAATTTGGGGACAGTAATCCTTACTCATCAGTGACTTCGGTTTCTATACGTCTTTATGGTTTTTAAAGAATACGAGGAAGGGACGGTCCACCTTTGGCCATCCTCTTTCTCATTATAGCCTTTGTTAATCCCTGTGACGTCTTCCATGGCGCTGGGCTCACACTTTGAAAGAACCCTCAGCCTCAGAAGACCTTGAGACCTTCCGAGGGCATCTGAGGAGATTCAGACAAGTTGAACCTAGGGAAACCCAAGATCATTTTACGCACAGCAGATCCCCAGATCAGAGGCAAAAGGCTCTAACCCATCACTAGGCCGTGGCAAGCTTGTGCCGGATGAGCCATTCTTCCTTTGCTTTTCGAGCCACTGCTGGACCACCCGCCGCCCTCCTCCAGGGAACTGAGTTCTGGGCTGGGCTAGGGGGGAGACTGTCAGTGTGCCCATCGAAGAGTCCTCGTTGCATGGAGAGGCAGCCGCTGCCTGCCACAGGCTGCCGCCCACAGCTGTCTGTCCTCAGCTGGGCTGAGTCACAGCGTGGCAGAGGGCGGGGAAGCCCCTCTCACAGGGGCAAGAAGAGAGCTGTGGGGCTGGGTTCATTTAGCCATTTGCAAAATGCAATTACCCGAGGCTCTGACAATTCACTCAGAGAAGACTTACATTTAGAATGAAGAAGCATGTGCTTTATATTGTCTCTTTACTCATTAAACCCAAACCAGACTAAACTCTCATTCACCTCCATCCCAGACTCGTGTTCATATCTGGTGAGACAGAGGTAAACTGCCCACGCTTACTCTCTCCAGGGCTCCCTTACTGACTGTCCTTTCCAATAACAAGGAGCCTCTGCTTTCCTTCCGCCCCTGCACGATGCCCTGGGTGGTGACCCAGGCAGGCAGCTGGCCATGCCACAGTTCCCAGTCTGGATTCATCCCATTCCCGGGATGCCCCCTCTGCAGCCCACCATGTGGCACTTGTTCACGGAGGCCCCGAACTTCCCTGCACTGCCCCCAGCCAGCATTTGGAGGCTCCGGGCTGTGCTGGGGTGGGGCTGTGGACTGGAAGACAGAGGCCCCTCAGGACTTCATGCTGTTGGATTAGAGAGAGTGCGGTTTCTTCTGAAGGCGGGCATGTGCCTGCTGTGTAGGGGGCTCGACATAATGCCGGATAATGGGCAAAGTGTATGTTCTGATTAAGCATGGGGGTGCAGAGCCTGCCAGTCAGTCTAAAAGGACAACTTTTTTTTACAAAAGGTGAGATAAGAGACGAAGCAAATGTAAACTCCCAAGGAGGATCTCTACTGCTCCCTAAGGAGAAGGAAACTTTGCACAGACTTCATGGAGCAGAATCCACAGTACATTTAGGGGCTAGTGGCCCCTGAAGTGAAGAGACTGCCGGCTGGTCTTGGGGGAATGGGGTCCAAGGTCACAAGTCCGGCCTTTGACCACCAAGCTCTAGGGCTGAGCATCTCTGGAGAACACCCAAAGGAACCCAGAACATCGGACTGGAAACTGGGCCGACAAGGAACTATGTAGGGGGCAAAAAGGGAAAAGCATGTGAGTTTATCATGAAAATCTCATTTTGCACGCCTAAAGGGAGGGGCACTCTGGCAATCTGGCTCCTATTAATATGTAGCTAGCTATGGAATGAGTGCTGATTTTGATGAAATGCCTCTTTGTCACACTTTTCAAAGTCATACCATATCTTTAAAGTCACTTAAGAAAGTGCAGCGACAAGGCCATGCCCCCCTGCTCGTGCCACTCACTGGGGTCTGCAGAACTAAAGAACGAGGCTTGGCATCGTCTCCCACGACAGCGGCAGTCCTGGGCCTGGGGCACTTCTACAAGCGCCCTGATGCCGGGCTCCACCTGGCAGTTCTGATTCAATCAGTGTGCGGTGAGGACAGGGAGGGCCATTTTGTCAGAAGCTCCCTCAGGGGATTCCGGCGTGTAGCCAGAGAGAGACAGTCCGCCCCTCCAGCTCCATGGGTGGCGGGAGTTATCATGGGGGATCCTGCAGGGGGGGCAGGGGCGGGCCGCCTGAGCACGTGGGTTCCCAATTAGTAAGGCCTCAGAAGACCCTGGGTCAAAACGGGGGCAGCCTCCCCACTGCCAGCCGTGGGGCACTGGAGCATGAGGAGAGGCCAGATCAGTCCATCCGATCTTTAAGACCCCAGAAGGACAGAGATGTCCCCGTCCTTGGAGCCAGCACTGCCAAATGCAACCGTCTCTGATGAGGAAGAGCCGAGCATGGCGAGTCCAGCACAGGTAACTGAAACCAGGGACCATCCACATCGCCACTGCAGCCACACACTTAAATCTCACCTGCGCGAGGCGAGTGAGCATTTATTCTATCTGGAAATCAGAATACTGGACTTATGTGTGTTTCCTCTTGTACCTCACTGCCTGCATCCTCTCTGCTGCAGAAACTGAAGGTTAGGATGAGAGCCAACAGTCAGCACCGGGAGGAGAATCGGGAGCCTGAATAATTTATAGATTTAAATCATTCATCTCCCCCCAAACCAATGGGTTTCTATAGGCAAGGTTTACTCAAATATAAAGCCTTCAGAAGCTATTTCCGCCATAAAGCTTTCCCTTAACCTCACAGCTGGAAGTCATCTCCGAGCTCCTAAACGCGCGTCACCTCTATTTCTCACCCACTGTCATAGTTTCTTGGGTACTGGCCCCAGAACTTTCCCTGGTCCAACCTGAGGCTCTGAGCAGGCAAGCCTGCACTTCACACATCTTGGTATCTCTGGCAGTGGCCCCGTCATGATGCCCTGCACACAGTGGGCATCCACGCAAACTTCTTTGCACAGCAAATGAGTGAATCGCTTTGGCTACTATAAAGGACCAAGAAAAACAGGACTCAGAGCCCTCAGCAGACAGAGCACTTTTGAAATATCCACAGGCAGCTGTGTAACTCATTCTCAGGTGGAGAAGGGAGGGCTTTCTTTGCGTCCAGTCCCTCCCAGTATGAAATCTCTAAAAGGCTGCTATGTCCCAGCTTCAGGGTGAAGTGGGGGCACGTCCCCCCGTATGTGCTCCTGCACCAGCAAAGCCCAGTGACACGTCCTGCCCTGGGCCACACTCCCCCCGAGACAGGGCTCTGTGCAGCCGTGGTTTCCATACACAGCACCCCGACGTCAGTCTTTGCTCAGAGGCCTCCCCCAAAAGCACATTTTTGCTGCCTGACAACCACCTCCGGTCCTCCCTCTGCACCTCTCGGCATCGTCTCCACCAGCCAACTCAGAGCTTCAGACCAGAAGCTTTTTAGTGAACGTCGGGATAAATCTGTTTTCTGTGTCAAATCAGGAATGAAGAGCCAGCGGACACAGAGGCACAGACAAGCTGCCAACTGCACTGGGTTTGAGATGGATCGGGGGGTCATGAACTAGGCAAGGCCACGGACAGCAGCAGGTGTCAGTGTCTACTTACCAGAGTCACCTCAGCGGGCTTAGGAGGCCATGCTGGAGGCGGTGTCTAATCTGAGCAGAAGCAGGTAACTTCAGCTGTAACCTAGTCTGTTTCCTGGCCTCTATGTTTAAATAGCCCCAGGCAGGCCATTGTGTCCGGTTTCCGGGGACTTCTAGAAAAGGAGACTGACTAGCCTAAGCTGCTGGATAAAGGGCTGTCCGATAGGAGATTTTCAATTACAACAACAGTCCTTCTTATTACTCTGAAGTTTCTCCTGTGCTCCCGGCAATTCAGGAGCCTCTGGGCACTGTCCCCATCCAGGAACCTGTTTGGAAGCAGTCGGCCGAGGGCAGCCCAAAGGCGCATGCTAATGAAAAGCCACTTGGCACTAGCCCAGGGTTTAAGGAGCTCTCTTCACAGATGCCAGTGGACCCTGGGGATCGCAGAAGCAGACTACGTGAAGTGATACACCAGTGAGAAGGTGGGTATTAACGCATCAGCACCTTGGGGACTTGGAAGAGAGAAGAAAGCGGAACCAGCCTAACCTCACTGCTGGACGTCCCGGGGAAGCACTCTCGGCTCCAGCCTTGCCCGCCTGTCTCACGCCCCTGCTGATGCTGGTAGCGGACAAGGCAGCGGGCCGAGCGCATGGGCACGTCCAGCCCCTACCCGCTCCCACGGGCTGCCTGAGGATCACTCTAGTCATTCCAGGATGAACCACCCTCTCCTGCAGGTCTGCTGGACTCCAGTTAATGCGTGGAATCCATTCTTTCATTTAGCAAACAGACTGAGAGCCTCGTCTGTGCAGGTACCATCAGGCACCAAACAGCCACAGGAAACCTGGCTGGCGGCTCTCACTTAGGGCTCGAGAGCACGGACCTTGGGGCCAGACTGGGTTCAACCGTGGCTTTTCCATGACCAGCTCTGTGAATCCGGCAGGCTATTTAACCTCCGGGTCTCGGTGTTCCCACCTGTAAAATGGTGATAACAATGGCACCTACCTTGTAGGGTTATTGTGGGGATTCAATGACTCAGTCTAGTTCGTGAAGAGCTAGGAGCGGCGCCTGATGCATGCCATGTGCTAGATAAGTGTGTGCTTATTATCATCACTGCCCTCATGGAGGAAGCAGGTGACGAACAGGGGCATGGGTAAGGCTTAGGCTATATTATTGACAAGCGCTGAGGAGAAACTGAAGCAGAGAGGGTGCCAGGAAGAGTGTGGATGTGGTGGGGAGGAGCTCCAACTTCAGATAAGGAAAGGCCTCTCCAAGAAAGTGACTTTGGAGAGCAGTCTGGAAGGAAGGGACAGAGGGAGCCATGGAGTGTTTAGAGGGAGAGCATTACAGGCAGAGGATGCAGCAGATGCAAACACCACCAGGTGGGGACTCAGAGACGGAACCCAGAGGGCTGGAGTTGGGGAAAGGAGGGGACAGCAGGGAGAAACAAGGGCAGAGGGCAGACTGTGCAGGAGCTCACCTACCACACAGGGCTTCCAGTCAAAGTGGCGCTGGCTCCCCGCCACCCTCCACCTGCACCTCCCAGCAGCAGAGACAGAGCCCAGAGCCGCGGACTGACCTGCTCCTGGTGCTGACACCTGAGCCGCAGCAGCTGGGCGCCGTGCTCGCCCTGGAGGCGCGCCATCTCCGCCTCGAACTGCAGCTGCAGCCGCCCCTCCAGGTCCTGCAGCTCCGCCTGCTGCTGCCAGGCCAGCTTCCTCACCTCGTCCTCAAAGCGCCTCTCCAGCTCCTCCTTCTCCTTTTGTAGTTTCTCACACTTGGCTGTATTGAAGGCTGGGGAGGGGGCCAGAGAACAGCATCTTTTAAAAAGGAAGTTCCCAAAGGATCGATGGTGAGAGTCTTCCGCACCCCCAGGCAGATCACCAAGGTTAATGGATTAAGATTCTCTTACTTTCGGACAGCTTCCCAGTTCGTAACGTGCTTTCCTTTCTACTGGCATTGGATCCTCACAATAGACCCTGATGCTGAGGTCTAGGCTCCAGGGACCTGTCCAAGGTCACTGGTAAAGTGCAGAAAACTGCAAAGGCAGATGTGGGCTTTCTGACCGTGGGCTGCTGCAGCAGGGTTGCTCTGAGGGTCCATGGACCACAGGCACCAAAAGTATTGGGCGTTTGTTAAAAATGCACATTCCTAGGTGCACCCTGGGTGGATCAGAGCCCCTGGGGCAGGAGCCCAGAATGTGAAATTTTCACAAGGTCCACAGTGACTCTTCCGCTCTGACACTGAGGACTGAGACCTGGGCACGCCTCGACGTTGACAGGACGGCAGCGGGCAGGGCACTGGTCCTGAAGGCCGAAATGCCAAACAGGACAATCTCAGAGAAAATGCAGGGGTTTCCTTTGAGGTGACCAAGGCTTCACCAACACTATTCCCCACCAGAAGGACGGTTAACCACTCAGTACCCCTTTGCCCAGGCCTGCTGCCCTGTCACAGTCCTGGTTTGCTAAGCATGCTGCTAGAAGCGGATGCGGCAATGACAGCCATCTATTGCTCTGGCAGCTACCCCACCTTAGTGTCTCTGTCTCCCATGGGCTGCAGGCAAGAGTGATGGCTTTCATTTTAAAGACTGCTTCCTCAACAGCAAACTGCGTGCAAGGAAAACCCCTTGACAATCTATTCTGTTTAGGTCAGATGCAGCTGATTATACACAGTACGTGCACACCAAGGTCAAGGTGCACATACACGCCATTTACATTCCACAAAGCCTAGGGGCTTCCATGCTCTCCACTCCGCGTGACAAGCTGGAGCCATCGTCATTTACTTTAAAATGAAGCAGGTATACGTGCTGGTTAACTGTATTCTGTGCCCTAGGAGTAGTTGGATATTATGTTCAGAATTACATATCCAACGTAGTTAGATACCATTTGAAACATCCTAATCAGGAATCCCACCCAAAGAGGCAGCTAATTCAAGGGCTTTACAATATTCAGCTCTAAAAGAGTTTGTTAATTAATATGAGGGATTGTTAGAAAACATTTTTTCCCTGGTGAAACCCGTGGTGGCTTGGCTGGTAGCATACAGGCACCTGGCCAGCCCAGCAGCCCTATGCCATCCCCAGTGGCCTTCCTGCTCTAGGGCTTCCATTGGCCCAGTGGTCCACGCCTCCCCATTCGATGCAGCATTCTGATGTACCATCTGGCAAAGGTGATCTGCAAATGTAACCGAGGTGTCCTGGTCAGGGGACAGAGGTGGGTGGCGTCCTCCCCAGGTGTAGGCAGTAAGAGGAGGCGCAGTCGCTAGAGAATTTCAAAGCAATATCCAAACTGACTTTGAAAGCCCTCTGCTTTTCATTGCCACTTTGGGCTAGCAGTTTGAAAGAAGGTTGGTAAAAAAAAAAAAACAACTCCTCAAGAAAAGTTCTAAACGATTGCTACAATTACTGGTGAGATGTTTAAAACTAATTTTTGTATTTTAAAAAAACTGCAGGAAAAAAAGTCGGATGTACAGGGCAAGAATGTTATTGTCCAAATGACCTTTTCCCCCCCTGAACCATTTGAGAATAAGGTTCTGACCTGTTGTGCTGTCTGCCCTGAATCCCTTAGTGTTCCCTATCAGCAAGGATATTCTCCTACATAACCACAAGATAATCGTCAAAACCTGAGCCCCTGACGACTGCCAGGCCCATGAAGCATCCTGCCACAGACATAAATTAAATAGCGAGGAACAAGGGTTGTGTCGTTTCTGCCTACCGGGTACCTTAACTTCTCAAACCCAGTTTTCTCATCAATTATGGTGGTGCATTTAAAATGTTTTGACTTACAAAACATGCAAACAAACGGTAGGATTTTCTTAAATATGTATTGATGTCGGTGTGCCTTGGACAGTGAGGTCCCGTAACAAGCACACAACCTCCGGGGCAAGAGGGATAGAAAATAGATAGGTTTTTATAGCACATAGAATTGCACAGTCTTATTATTTCTGTGTCGTGCCTTCTTTTTTGTTTAACAATGTATTATAGATATCAGGCCGTGATATTCATTCTAGGTCTGTCCCTGAACTGCACTGCTGCCTAAATAAGTCATGAGCTATGCAGGCCTCAGTTTTGTGGTCTATAAAGTAGTCACGTTTTTCACATATGGCCCCAACCTCCAAATTCCCAACTGCTATTACATACAAGAGAAGAGATACTTATATTCTTCAGATGACCCCATGCTGTAAGCCCCAGGCCTGCAGGGAGATTGAATAAAAACTGTTCTGGCACCAAGGGGTACAGTCCCAATAATGGGACTAAAGAGCTAAACAGACAAAGATGAATGTAGTCTAATTAAATAGCATTGTGCAGTCTTCCCTTTATTACTTCTGCCCTTATTTCTGTTCATGTGAAAGCATTTGGTACTTTATAGTGAGAGGCAAACACCACAGTAATAAATCCCTAGTATCTAAGAAGCTGAGAAAATAATTTCTATTTAATAGGACTGTGATTGGCCAAGAGAATATAACACTTCTAGTTCATAAAGAGCTTGAAAAGCAAATTGGGATTAGAATCTGTTGCAGTTTTAAATAAATGGACAGATACATGTATGCGTGAATATAGGTCTATATTGTGTGTCTATATATATGTGACATCAAAAAAACCTAAAATCTTATTCAAGCTGCATGTAGAACATCCTCAGACACACGTAATATTGCTGTGCAACCATTTATAAAACAACCTTAATGTCCACCACAGTTTATAAATCAACAGAGAGGGAAAAAACTCGATTTTCTTTAAACAACAGCCCCAAATATCTCTGGAATAATTACAACTTATATTGTGTTTCCCAAAGAGGTAGCCAAGTAGTCACAGCACTAGACATACTCCAAAGAGAAGTGTATCTGGCTTTACAGCTCATGATAAAAGCATATGGGATAATATTATATGGCCTCCTATGCCATAGGGAGTGTAGATATTATCATTGCAAAATAGATCATCTAAATATGATGAAATGATATTGAATATAAATAAGTGGTTCTGTGATAGTGGTTCCTGCTACAGGCTGAATCGTGTCTTTTAAATGCACATTTAAATACAAATCCCCAGTATCTCAGAATGTGACTGTTTAGACATATTTTTTTTTTCTTACAGAGGTAATTAAAGTAAAATGAGGTCATTAGGGTCTGTCTTAATCTGAGACAACTGGTGTTTTTATAGGACACAGACACCCATAAAAGGAAGGCCATGTAAGGACACAGGGAGCAGACAGCATCTAGAAGCCAAAGGGAGAGGCCGCAGAAGAAACCCACTAATAAATGTCTGTTGTTTAAGCACCCAGCCTGCTTCTCTGCTATGACAGTCCTAGTGAACTACTATAGCCCCTATTGTTACATATTGATGAAAAGAGAGTCCATAGTTAGATGAAAGATTTATGTTGTTTCTTTGGGAAGTGGGAAAAGTTGAAAAGACAAAACCTTCAAGGAAAAAAATGTATTTAAAATTACCCATAATCTCCCTACACAGAGAAAATGAAATTTTCAATTGCATAATCCTTTCATAGCTGCCGCAGTGGTGTGAATTCTTAACATTATCTTAGGAATTCTCCATGTCTTCCTCCTTAACATTTTTATGGCTGCCTTATATTCTCATGTTGATGTCCCGTAGTGTTTATGCTCTTATGGTCAGACATTAGGTGAGTGCCATCCATATACTGTTTTGCTTTTTCACTAAGATACATTCCTAGAAGTGGAGTTATACCAGGTTAAAAATTATGAACATCTTTATGCTGTGAAATTGTTTCTTTTTGTTTTGGATGGCAGGGATCATGTAACAAATCAGTGCCCACCAGGGGGAGCTGTAACGCCTGAAAACTGCCCTCTGGTGGTAAATGCCTTTGTCCAAACTGTCAGATCACAGCGACATCCAGGGGGCAAACAGAGTCAAGCCTCACCGAGCTCGCTGCCTGGGATCCTGGCCACCTGCTCTCTAGAGCCTGATTCTCTTCCTCTTTCTTTAAGACTTTTTTAATGAAAATGTCAAGAAGAGAGAAAAGGAGGGGCTGAAAATGGAGTATGAAAGGTCCAGGTACTAAGAGCAGAAATGGGAGTGAAGGAGCCCAGGAGACAGTCCTGGGTCTGCTGTCAAGTGTCGGCGCCGCATCTCCAGGGCCCAGTGACTAAATGGCAGTTTTTGCTGCAAAAATAACAGTTTCCAGGTATAGAGAGCCTCTGGGTGCCAAGAGCCTGGCACACGGTAGACCCACTGGGAAGTGTCCAGCAGGCAGCCTTATCTCCATTTCCAAGGAGCAGGCAGGGCTGAGAGGGATAATGGGTCCCAGGCCATTGTGTGAGTGGGCCAGGCCCTATGGAGCAGCAGCTGGCAGCCAGGCCACGGCCTCTCCCCTTTGCTCTGCCTCCCTGGGGGAGCTGTCACAGCACACCAGGGCTGGAACAGCTCAGAGGTAAGGCCAGGTTTAGCACGTCACCCTCAGGCACTCGCTGTTTCGAACTGCAGTACATCTCCCTACCTGTCTGTCTCCCTCCCCAGTGGCAAGGAAGAGGGTCATGTCCATTTCTGCATTTGTGGTCAGATACATGGGCCAACAGTCAGTAGACAGTAAGTGAATTTATCAGGCGCCTGCTGGTGCTGCACCCAGACCTAGGCGCAGCAGTCATAAGGGGCAAATAAACAGATGAGCAAAATTTTTAAATAGCACAATTTTAGAACACAAACATGTGAGATAACTTCAGTGAAGAAAGCAAAATAGGGCAATGCTAGGGAGGGACTGCAGAAAGGGACAGGTGAGATTTAGCTAGGTGAACAAAGCAGGCCTCTTTGAGGGGACAGCATCCCGGATGGATGTGTACGACAGAGAGGGAGAGAGCCACAGGTGGGAGGCTGCAAGTGCAAAGGTCCTGAGGCGGGAACACTTCGTCATAGATGAGGAATGGAAGGCCTCCACAGGGCTCCAGTGTTCCAGAGACAGTGGAAGGAGGCAAAGCTCAAGACAGGCAGGGTCAGATCATACAGGGCCCATGGGTTCTGAAAAGGAGGTAGGAAGATACCTGGGTAACACTGGGAAGCCCGTGATGGTCTAAAACAGGAGAGAACAGAGCTAATTAAGCTGTTACAAGATCCCTCTGGTGGTGGCATGGAGAACAGACTCCAGGAGGCAGGAGAGTGGGAAAGGAGGCTTTTGGAGTCTGGGCAGTCTTGATGGGAACCAGAACTGAGGTTGGAACATGGGAATTTGTGGATTGATGTGTGCTGTATTTGGGAAGCAGAACCACCCTGGCTCATGGGCTGGATGAGGGTCTGGGGAGACAGAGAGCAACAATGGTGCCGTTTAAGGCCATGGGGACACTTGAGGCAGAGGCCATCTGGGCAGACACCTCAGGCATCAGGCACCGAATAAACCTTTACTGAATCACTAGATGAACTCCAGCACGTAGAAGGGTCTGTAGTTCGCATACGTTATGGCAGATATTGGGTTCCTGGCACTCACGCGGACCCTTCTGGATGCTGTCAATTAGTAGGAAAATATGAAATTCAGGACTTCTGGTATCTTGACAAGCCCTGTGACACTGTAATAATTAATGATGATATTCTAATTCACAACAGTTCATATGCCATAGCTTATTTTATATGTGTTGAGATCTTAAAAGCATGAGACCTCAGGATAGACTTGGTATGATATCTCCCCCAGTGAAGTGGGGGCCAATTGATGGATGTGGTTTTTTTTCCCCTGTGGGTTGTAAATGGTTTGTGGGAAAATATGCAGGATTTGGCTGTAGTAAGATAAAGAGCATTTTCTAGTTGCTAGGAATTTCACATGCTACGTAACAAACACGGAAAGGTTTCTTATCAAGGTAGTGTTTGACGTGCACTAACCATTTACCTACCTGTGGGCCACACTCTGGGAACACAGCCCCCAAACTGGATGACTATTTTATATAAGAGGCCTCAAGATTCCCACATAGATGTCATCAAGTGCTGCACTAAATCCCACTCCTTATACTTGAGCTTTCACGCAAGAGTGACATTAAGTTAACTCTTGTTGTACACTGAACCCTGAACATCAGGGTTTCCAGACAGCAGATTAGAAGGTGGGATAGGGGAGAAGCAACAGTCCAGGAAGCGAAGTGGTCCTGTGACTCCTGGGAAGGAGAGGAGACAAGGCAGAACCCAGGAAGGGGAGGGGAGGTGGGGGGGTGGGGAGCAAGCCCACAGAGAGAGGGTACAGAGGACACTGCAAGAAGGTGGCCACCTGCAGGCCAAGGAGAGAGGTCTCTGCAGAAACCAACCCTGCTGGCAGCCCGATCTGGACTTCTGGTCTCCAGAACTATGAGAAAATGAAAGTCTGTTATGTAATCCGCCAGTCTATGGTGTTTTGTATGGCAGCTGGAGCCGACTGACGTAGGCACTGTGTGCTACGCCCCCTCTCTGCCTTAGCATTCTAGAAGTCTATGGATATTGTAAGATGACCCGGGTCATCAAGAAGAGCTTACACTGAGTCCACTGTCTGCACCTGAAGAAGACAGGGAAGGGTATGTTAGGCTGGAGGAAGGAAAAACAAGGACATGCAAACAGAACAGAGAGATGCCATAGGGGGAGAACAGACCAGACCCCAAGGTCCGTGCCGTATATGGAAAGGGGACAGCGCTCCCTGAATTCCATCCTTCTGATGTGCCAACTAAGACCCGGATGTCAGCCTCCTCCCTCTTGGAAGGAAAAAAAGTTTCTAGCTGTCTATTATGTCACCTTTAGCCAATCATACCTGTCCACGCCCCCCAGGATAGCTCGCCCACTCCTCCCCCTCCTAACCCCTTATAAGCCCCCACCTCCCTGACCGGGTGTGACGTCCCCAGCCTGTGACACCCAGACCGCGGAACATCACCCGGGAGTTGCACTCAAATAAACTACCTGGCCCTTTGTTGCCTCTCTTCGCCTGCTTATTTTGGCTAGAATTTATCTTACAGGGTACACCATTTTTTATTATGATTTCCCTTCAATATGAACCCCTAGGAGATAAGCTGCCTCTGTAGCAAAAAAATGTGCTTTTGCGAATCACTCATTCCCTAGTGACAGGTTGACATTAATGTCCATGCTTGGCATTCGTATGTGTTTTAGTTTGTAAGGTTCTAAAACATAAACATTTTAGATCGAAATATAAAATATAGAAATTAAAATGTGAAATACTTAGTTTGTGAAGTTCTAAAATAAAGTTAAAACATATAAACTAGATTACCTTACTTAATCTTCACAGCAAATATCAAAGCTGCGTGAAGCAGGCATTATTTCTCTGCTTTTACAGAAGAGGACAAGAGGCCGGGAGGGTTGAAGCCACTTGTCCAGGCTGACACAGCCAGAAGGCAAGAGCCGGATTCAGTCCCAGGGTTCTGACTCAGGGAAGTTGCTACACTTTTGAATAACAATAGGACCGCTATTCTGCCTTAGGCTTTGGAAAAAGGGGAGCAAAAAAAAGGATTAAGGAATAACACATACAAAAATCTCAATTAGTTTAAGTTTCTTTTTTGTAATAAATACTTTGTGCCATTTTTATCTGTTCTTCAAGATGAAGGATGGGCATTTCAACAAATGAATTATGACGGCTCCTGGGTGTGAACATCATTGCCATGCTTGTTAAAGGAGAAAAATACAGGATGATTTATGGGGGCAAAGGAGGAAGAGGAAATGGATTAAGGCTGGTTATCATTTCAAGATTTGAAAAGAAAAATAAAAATGCTTCTCCATGAGAACTAATAACGCTAGTGCCCATAAATGGGAAGTGACTTCCTGGGAAAATGGTTATGCATAGAGAATGTTAATTCCTTTCCTCCAGGTTAAACTGGATTTGCAGAGTTTTAAGAGCATCTCAAAGGCAATGGCTCGTCTGATACACCACCCGGGGGGCCGTCCTGAAGGTCCCAGGCTTTGGAAAGGGCAGCAAATGGCTTTGTGTGCTCACGGTATGTGCTGCTTGTGCAAAGTGGTATTGAGAAGACCCTTGATCTTACATTAATATTTGTCACAAAAATTGTGCAGGTGACATCTTTTGCATGTTGAAGATCCCTTTTAGAAGATTTTAATAACTTCCTGAAAAATGTTTAAACAGGTGCATGAGCTCAAGTTCTGCTCTTCCCCGTGTAAAATCTACCCTACAGAGTTCTAAGCCATGAACTTCTATGACCCCATCACTTAAGTAGCTGCACAGCATGGAGTGGCCCCATTCCACAGGATGCTGCCAACCTTGGTCCTCTGTCCATAGTTTGGGTGGCCCCATTCCTCTTATTTGCTCCTAGGTGGGGATGGAGATCCAGTGGCTGCTGGATTATCAACTTCCATGCACTTGACAGGAGTAGGCTTCAATATACTCATTCCTTCGTTCAGACTGTCAAATGCACGCGTGACCTGGCCTGGGTAATCAATCTGTGTGCTCCGCAGGATTTGTGAGATACCTCTCTGAGGTGTTCCTAGATCTCTGATTAAGTTTATTTTTTATCCCAGGGTTTACTGCTTATAAACTTTGACAGGAATGAAGGATTAATGCTTTCAATCTGTAGAATCTAACTGTTTAAAAGGTGTACATTCCCCATGAAGGCACCCCAGCCTCTCTCCATTACTTACAAATACATCAAATAGAGTCCAAGGAACAAAATGGACCACCTCAGATTATGCCTACCCATTAATTTTTAGGCATAGACACAAAAGAAAAGCAAAGTTTTTAGACAATCTTCTACAGCCCAAAAGTGTGTTTATGATTAATGGAAATGTCTGACCAATGCCCTGGGTAAGCCTGCTGCCTTTATCTATAGAATGCCACCACTTAGCACAATACAAAGCAGATTTCCGTAAATATGTGCTGACTTGGGTATAGCTAGGAAACCACTTCCTGCAGTCAGAATCCTCGGGCCGCAGAGGAGATGGCACTAGGGGATGCCACACCCCTTTCAGAACGCGGCAGCGTTCTCATCTTCAGACTCTGCGTTGTCCTGGCTGATGGGTTTGTGTCTCCGCTGCAGTGTTCCTTCCTGGAGATGCCAGGGGGGGATCCATGCCTGCCTTTTCTGCCCCAAGAGGCTGCCCAGAGCCCTCAGCTCACGCCCCCTCCTCCAACTTCAAGGCTGACGGCACGGCATCTCCATCTCCCTGTCTGCCCCCTGCTTCTGTGTCACGTCTGCTGCAGCTCTGAGCCTACTCCCCCTCTTCTGAGGATCCTCCTGAATCCAGTGTTCACCCAGGACAACCCCCCATCTCAAGAACTTGAACTTAATCACATCTGCAAAGTCTCTTTCCCACAGGAGGTGGCATCGTCCCAGGTTCTGGGGACTCATACAGGGACGTCTTTGGGAGTTCATTCAGGCCGCTGCACCCTCTCAGCTTCTCCAGAGCTTGTTTCGCATCACTGCGTCTCCCCATGGGGGCCCCACTCACTGGCTCCACATGTGCAGCCTCTCAGCGTTTGAGTGTTTTTCACCTTTAACAAGCAAAACCACCCGGAGCGCAGTCTTCCCTCCATGCTGCCCCCCAGCCCCCGACTCTGTATTTGCCTTACTCTGCAAAGCCCAGATTCTCACAAGAGATAAAGATCGCCTGTCCCTGCCTCCAATCCCTTATCTCCCCATCACTTTTCACACCACTGCAGTCAGGCAATGTCAGCTCCATTTTCTCAATGTGGAATTTGGCCACTTCTGCCCTCCTCCCTGCCCTGTGAACGGAGAGGCAGACACTACAGGAAAACAACACAACAGCACTGTCTCTGGGCAGGCACGGGAGGCGGAGTGCCTGTGGGAAGCACAGGCCTGGTTCTGGAGCCTGATGGACCCCAGTGCAAATCCCTGCTGTACAACCCAGAACCCGGGCAAGTCAGCGTGTGTCTCTCTGAGCCTCACCATTCTCCTCTGCAAAACAAGCAAAATGTGACCAACCCACAGGGTTATTTTGAGAACTGAAAACCACGTATTTACACTCCTAGACATTTCACAGGGATTCCACAAATGGCAGCTTTGATTACAATGATGTATGCCTCATCTGTAAGCATCTGATGCAAAGCACGGGGAAGGAGAGCTAGAGTGCCTCTAGTGAGGAGAGAGGGGATGGAGATGGGAATCAAGGTAAATGTGCAAAATAGCATAAGCATAATTTTTATTTGGTCTACTGTATCATTTTATTTAGCAGACACAAAAATATTTTTAAGAGTTTTTCTTGCAAGTTATGTCTCCCCAAATCATTTTCTGTGTGTGGTCCTAAGTTCCTGAGTACAAAATCTCTTGCACAAGGTATTCAGGACACTGACCTTGGCTATTAAACATAACCCCACCCCTCAAGGGGCCCTGGTCCAGTGGCACGGAGGGAGAATCCGATGCAGAAATGATCAGTGATGCAATGTGATGTGTGCTAAATACTGTGTCTGGAATCCAAGAAGCTGAGAAGTAATAAGGAGCAGGATTCCTCTGAGGAGGAATGAGTGGGCTAGGTAGGGTAGCATGGCGGTGATGGCTGATGAGTTTTCCAGGAAGTGTGGGGAGGTTGGTGGGGTGAAGAGAAGGCAAGGCCAGTTTAGGAAGAGGCAATGGAAGTTGTAGGACTTCTGGGACATGCGGATAGGGGAGAGGCAGGCATTGCATTGGTCGGGTAAATAGCAGTCTCCGTATGCCATGCGAAGAGCTTGAATTCTGTTTATCCTATGGATGACATAAAACCACTGAAGGGTCTTTCTTTACAATAGTGCTTTGATTTTTACTTTTTGCATATGAAAAAGGAATTCAAACAACATGGACAGGCATGTGGTGAACAGTGATTTTCCCTCCCTGCCTAGACCCTCTAGGTAGGGGCGACCACTGCTCCTGCCCCAAGTAGATGTGTTTCTTGTTACTGATTTTAATCAGGGAAGCGACGGAGGATGGCCGCCTCCAGGGGCAAGAAGGGAGGTAAGGGGACAAGTGAGGAGGTTTTGTAAAGGGGAGACTAAGTCATTACAGAAATGAGGAGGAGAGAACAGAATTACGGGACCTGGGGACTTACTGGGTACCAAGTATGAGGAGAGGGAGAGGCAGAGTCAGTGGTAACCCCCAGATTTCTGTCTTAGTTTACCCTGTGGATTATGGTGTCAATCTCTGTGCTAAACGACTGTGGTTGAGATTAAGTGTCACCACCTCCTTTTATCTTTTTATTTATAGTTCTCTCCAAGCTTTAACTGAAAGGGCTGCCTCAGAGACCCCATCTTGCAGCCTTCCTTGCTGCTCCATGTAGCCATGTGACTCTGCTTGGGTCCAGGGATGTGAAGAAGTGATACGGCAATTTCTAGGTCATAGATCTGCTTGCCGTCTACTTTCTCTCCCTCCCCTTCCCTCAGGCTGAAATCTGCTGTGCGCCTCAGCTTCAAGGGGCACACAGACAGGGACAACAGCTTTGTGGGCTTCTTGTCTTTGGACTATTACATGAGAGAAAAATATCCCTCTTATTTACTCCATTGTATTTGGGTGTCTCTGTTACTGCAGCTCAGCTGGACTCGATCTAAACTAGGAACACAGGAAAAGCAGAGATCTTGGTTTATGTTGCTTTGAGGTAGGGGGTATGGGGTTGGTGGAGATAAAAACCACTTGATCATGACGAGGTGTACTGCTGTGGTTCACCAAGAGGTGACCTCAAGGGAAACCAGGGCCAAAGACAGGGGCTTGGCAGGGAGCAGTTTAGGCAGTCGTTGAAGCCGCAGGGGTAGATGAGATCCGCCAGCAGGATCTGAAGAGTGAGCAGGAAAGAGGGTCTAGAATAGCATCTGGGACAGACAGATATTTTAAGGAGAGAGCCACTTCCTTCATTTCATGGTATGATCATTTGCTGCCATGCCTGTTTACCCAGCTGATCATAAACATTTCTGGGTTATGGATCATAGCTCATTCATACCAATAACTTCAGGCAGAATAGGCATTCAAAATTACCTTAGGAACAGCACTCTTAGAATGCTTTAGATCTTAGCACTAGATTTGCTTTCCACTTTTTTCTATTCATGACTGTAGACTTAGGCCATCTTGAGTTGGTCTTTAACAGCTGGGATTTAGAAAACAGATCACAAACACAAATGAATGGTGGGCCAGGTGGGGCTTGCGGCAACCTTGAGAGAGCCTGTGCCCAGGGAAATGTGGCAGCTGCCCTTCAGTAAAATGACAAAGAACTCAAAAAAATGTGGGCAACTGACACTTCACAAAAGAAGATATCCAAATAACCAGTTAGCACATAATAAGTGCTCAATGTCATTAGTGGTAAGGAAAATGCAAATTAGGGCCATTATGAGATACTCTTCATACCTACTAGAATCAACAACAAAATTCCTGACAATACCAAATGTTGGCAAAGATGTGGAGGAACTGGAGTTCTCAAACATGGTTAGGAATAATGCAAGATGGTATAACCAGTTTGAGAACTGTTTGGTAATTTCTCCTAAAGTTAAACTCACGTATATCCATGATCTAGTAATTTCGCCTGTAGAAATTTACCTGAGAGAAATGGAAACATCTCTGTCCATAAAAAGACTTGTGCAAAGATATTCATAAGTCTTATTTATAACAGCCAAAAAGTGGAAGCCACCTGAATGGCCATCAGCAGTGAATGGATGAATTAACTTTGGTACATTCCTCCAAACGGAACACTACTCAAAAATAAAAAGGGACACACTACTGATGTACCCAGCAATGTGGATGAATCTTGTATGTGGAGCAAACGCATCTAGACACAAATGAGTATATACCACCCGATCTTATTTACATCAAATCCAAGAAGAGGCAAAACTAGTCTGTGGTGACCGAAATAAGAAAACGGTTGCTTTAGATGTAGGGAGGGAGTGAAATTGGCTGGAAAGGGGCATGAAGGAACTTTCTGGATCAACGTAAACATCCTGTATCTTGCTTGGGGTGGTGATTCCATGAATGCATTCATAGTTGAAGATCATCAAACCGAAATTTGAAAATAAAAAATTTAAAACAAAATAAAGTCTTTTATACTTTTCCACTTTGAAAAATCTTAAATTTTTCCTGCAGACCCAAATGTCTACTATTTTTAAAGATCAGGTGTTTTTTTTTTTTACAGCACTTTAAAAACGTCATTCCACTGCCTCTGGCCCCCGTTTGGTTCTGATGAGGCTAATTGTCGTTCATGTCCTTGTTCCCTGTATATGATGTATCTTTATCTAGTTGCTTTTAATATTTCCTCTTGATCTGCGGTTTTCAGGAGTCTCACTGAAATATGCTCAGCGTGATGTGTGTGTTTGTATTTGTCCTGCTTGGGGTTCACTGAGCTTCTTGGGTCTCTAGGTTTCTCTTTTAAAACCCGGTGATGATCTTGGTCCATCATTTCCTCAAATATTTTTTCTCCCCAGTCCCTCTCTTCTCCCTCTGACAGTCCAGTTACCCATCTGTTAGACTGCTTGGTGTGGCCCCACAGTCACTGACACGCTACTCACTTATTAAAAATATTTATTTTTCTCTCTGTTCTTCTGATTGGACAATATCTGTTGATTCTCTTCAATTCACTGATTCTTTTTTCTGTAGGCTCCAAATGCTAAGTAAATTTTTCATTTCAGAGATTGTACTTTTGGGTTCCAATATTTCATTTGTTTCTTTTTTTTATACTTTCCATTTCTTTGTTGTGCTTCACTACCTGTATACTCACCATGTTCTTCCTTTTTCTAGAAGGTTTTTTTTTTACAGAAGCTATTATAAATATATAATATTTTTTCCTTGATTTTGGGTCTTGATTCTTGGTATGTCTAATTTTAAAAATACATATATGTTCAACATTGTGGATGATATATTGTATTACATTGTCTTTCTTTAACAAGTGTTGAGTTTTGTGGGGAGGCAGGTAAATTACTGGACTCCTTTGATTCTGTCAGGCTTGGTTTTATTCTTTGTTAGAGTGGATCGATTTCAGTTGGTCTTTGGGCCTAGAGAGACCCTGACTCTGTCTACTCTATCACGGGGTCCTGACTCCTACAGCCTGGCCTTTGTCAGATCTCAACCGATGGCTCAAGGTGCTCAGTGAGACCTTGCTGCCTGGCTGGGATGGAATTCCAGTATCTCCCAGCACTGTGCAACCTCTGGTACCTCATTCCGCTCTCAGACCTGCAGCGGCTGCCCTCTGCCAGGCCTCGCCCTGGACGCACAGCCTACGCTTTGCTGAAGAACGCAGGGGAAATCCCTGTGCAAATATCCGGGGCCCTGCTCTGTTCAGTTTGCCCCTCTCTATTCTCAGCCCCACAGTTTGCAGCCACTTTACTTGCTTCAAATGCTGCTATCTGCTTCTTCAGCTCGGTGAGATCACTTCCCACCCGGAGCTCGCCTCTGTGCTGCGGTCTGTGACCCCGGGCAGAAAGCAGGGGCTAACATGGGACTCTGAGTTTTTGCCTTTACTCAAGGATCACAGGCCTGTGGTGGCTATTGCCCAGTGCTTGGAAACAGCTGCCTCCTATGTTTTGTCTGGTTTATAGCTGCATACAGTGGGATGATAAGTCCAGGACTAGTTGCTCCACTGTGGCTGGAAGCAGAAGTCAGGGCAGGGGAGTTTGGTGAAAGCTCCCAGGTGATTCTAATAGACTGCCAGCTCCTCCCAGGGGATCCCTGCCTAAAAACTGAGGTCCTAAAAGAGAACAGGTCATGCAGATGGCTGCCCAAAGCTATCTCAGCAAGATGCCATTATTATTTATAGCACAGGATTGATTTGGGTCCACTAAGTAGTCTTCTGATGACAGTATCGGCTTTCTAGGTAGATGTGCCTATAAGGAGATGTAATTTTCATTGTAAATTAAGAAATTGGTGTTTTTGTTTTCCACACTGGACTCTAGTAAGCTTAGTTAAAAGGTATTTCCTTGAAAGTCATAGCCATTCTTTGTGTACTAACAAATAAAACGAACAAAGTTGGGCCACAGTGAATTCCACGAAGGTAAAAGCCCACGTTTCACTGTTAGCCTGGTCTCTGCTGGAACCATCATTCTGATCAGCCAAACTCTGACCACATTCTTTTTATTTTTAAGAAAACATCTGTATTAAGGAGCCCTGAGATCACGATCAGGCTCATTGTTACTAA
The DNA here is from genome assembly GCF_030020395.1 of Manis pentadactyla. Taxonomy (NCBI): domain Eukaryota; kingdom Metazoa; phylum Chordata; class Mammalia; order Pholidota; family Manidae; genus Manis; species Manis pentadactyla. Next base: position 9,284,305 of record NC_080020.1, read on the forward strand.
AACCAAGTAAGTCTTTATATGTTGCTTGCAATGTTGACTTGGCCGTGTTATCATCTTTTTCACCAGATTAACTTCCCAAAGATCTGACATCTGGCTGAGAAACTGTAATTTTGATTTAAAAAGTGACCTCAATATCACATAAACATATATTGCAATTTATGTATTAACTCTGTTCAAATGAACTACCAAATTAAGCAAATAGATTGACAGTACTCTTGATTACCTGAATATGGCCCTGGGGTTAAATGTGGTTATTTAGATGAATGAGAATAATTCATGATGGCATTAGAAAAGAAAAGTCAAATGTTAAAAACTCTGCAAAGAGAATCATGTGAGTCTTATATCCCGACACTGCCCTTGCTTTCTGTGCAAGTAATTTAAAGAGTTTCACAACCACAAACTCATTTGCTCTCCTCTTCTTCTTAGGGTTAGCCACATGGAAAAACAGTCTTCACTATTTTTCCTATTTCCCAGTGGACAGATTACGTCAATGATGTCATTAATGCTCTTTCTATAATTGATCAAGCATATGGAAGAAACATTTCTTCACTGACTCCTCCATTTCCTTTAAGAAAAGCTTTTCCTGGATCCCTGACTGGGTTACAAACTTTCCAGTGAAATCCCAGACCTCTAGCGCCTTACTCAGTGTACTGGGTTTTAATTATCTGCTTATATAGCTGTCTCTCCAAGTTACAGGCACTCCCTGAGGCCAGAGGCCATGTCACATTCTTTTTCACTGCTGGCCCATTAAGGGGCACATCTCCTGGGTTCAGTCAAGTTATAAAGTGAAGCAACGGACGGTCCACAATCATTGTGCTAACCCTGGGCTTAGCACAAGAGGGGGTCCTTGAGTGTGAGACATTCACAAGTGGGAGGTGACTATATTTGCATAAATTCTATGTGATTGTTTGTTATTCAAAACGTACTTTGCAAAATGCTCGTTAGCAATTTTCAGGTTAAATTTGTAGCATGTCCTGTCTTTCTTTCCTGTTATTATTTTTTCCAGATGCCAGTTGACACCTTACAACACAAAGGCAACATGCAGTGGTTGTGGTGGAATGCGCCACGGACTCAGCTGTTCTTCTTAATAATTATGTGATTTGGGGTTTGATTCTCCTCTCTAGAGCCACACCATTTATTCACCATTAAAACAGTGCTGGTGTTATCTTCCTTACCTGTCTCCTGAGGTTACTGTCGGGATCAAGGGAAATAATATGCGAAAAGGCTTTGTAAATCATACACCACTTTAAATATTAGATTTACGAAGTCACACTTTATGGAGGCAGCTGGCTCTGAGTTTCAAGAAGCTGTTTGTTCTCAGGATAGTTGAGGGGCAGCCCTTGGTATCCTGAGCTATTCTATACTGGTCAGTCCTTTCAGGTTAGTGGAGGATTAAACCTACAGATTTAAAAATGTTAGCATTACCACATATCAGAAAGTAGAATTATCTTCATTCATACAAGGGTAAATATTTTAGAGGATCACAAAACATATCTCCACATAAAAAGAGAATGTGCCATGTGCATAGACTTAGAGTGGTTTTATAAATATCAAAAAATATGTTGCTACCATTTGGAATAAATCATTGTCTCAAAAGAAAGCGGCAGTTTTGTGGGATTGAAGCTGATAATGTATTTTCCATGGCAACCAAACCCGGTCTCCAGTACATTTAAGGGAGTTTGCAGTTTTGATATTATTGTGCATTGGTAAGCACCTGTTATGGATGGAAGAAAAAAATGACAATTACATTTACTGGAATTAAATCTAATCACGGCAGTTGACATCACTGGTTTGAATTTTTCCTAGCTCAGAACTGATCATTTCTTTAGAGGAGGGGCAGATAATTCGCAGACCTAGTCATGCTGAGTGGTCCATTTTGCAAAGAAAGCAGTATATTTGAAGCTATATTGTCACAGCGTGGCAGTATATTTATGTCTGACAGCAGATAAACCTACTAGATCAAACCTGTTTTCAACTAACGCTATTTGCCTCCCTGCCAGAGAGCTTAAGACAGTTACAGTACATATTAGTTCCCCCTCAAGTTGCTGAGCAAATTGAATGAGAAGATTCAACTCTGCTATTCGGAGAATATTTTGCATCCCAAAGGTTTTGATATCTTGTATTTTAATTTTCATTCAACTTATTTTTAAATTTACCTTGTGGTTTCCTTCTGTATACTTAAAAGTATGCTGTTTAATTTCCAAATATTTGGAGTTTTCTCACATATTTTCTTATCATCTAATTTTGTTAAGTCTAAAAACATTTAGCATGATTTCAATTCTTTTCTATTTGCTGAGGTTTTATGAGTCCAGAATATGTTCTATTTGCTTATGTTCTATGGGCATTTGCAAAGGATGTTATCCTGTTTGTTGGATGGAATGTTCTATTAATTTCAATTAGGTCAAGTTGGTTGATAGTGCTGTTCAGATTTTCTATAGCCACTTCTATAATTTTCTGCCTGCTTGTCCTATTGATACTGAGAGAGAAGGTGGGAGTTTCCATTCCAAAAATCATGGATTTGTCTATTTTTCCTTTGAGTTCTATCACTTTTTGCTTCATATAAATTTGAAAGCTTTATTGTTAGGTACACAGATATTTGGTATTTTTATGTTTTTGGTAAACTGACCCCTTCATCATTATCTAATGGCCATTTTCATCCTTGGTAATATTATTTGTCTAAAATTTACTTTGTGTGATATTAATATAGACATGCCGATTTCCTTTTGATTGGTTTTAGCATGTATCTTTTTCCATACTTTTAATTTTAAGTCATCTATGTCTTTATATTTAAAGTGGTTACTTCTAGGCAACTGTGTCTTGCTTTTTGTGTGTGTGTGTGTGTGTGTCTTGCTTTTTAAATCCAATCTGACAAACTACCTTTCAATTGGCATGCTTAGAAGAGATATTTTTATAAATCAGAAAATGTGCAATATACTTCTGTGATCCCAAGGTTTGTATTTTTTTTCTGAGGTGCCCTCTTGGTTTCTGCATTTTCACTCAGGTTTTTTTAAACTGTGAGAGGAAGAAATACAATGGAATCTAAACTGAAATTTAAGCTAATTAGCACATACTGAGTCCCCAGTATTCTGACAAATGCTCTGCTAAGCCCTTTGTTCTCACTTGCCTAGTACGACAGGATTTCTCTCTCCATCTTATTGATGGGGCTTCATAGCGCAGGCTGCTAGTACTACCAAAAAATATATTCTCCTCTTCCTCCATAGTAATAAAATAATATCTGCGCAAGGTCACCAAGGAAAAAAGGGCACATTCCCCATCTCTCCTGGGGTAAGGGTGCTTGTGATTTAGTCCTGGCTAGTGAGATATAAGATGAAGTGTAGTTCCTGGAAACTTTTCCCCAAAGAGAGCTGACCTGCACTTTCAACTTCTTTGTTCATTCCTTCCTCCATCCTACTACCTGGAATACAGATGTGATGACCACAGCATCAACTGCCATATTAGACCATGAGGAGAAGGGCCACAGTGTTGGGATGGTAGACCAGTGAGCTGTAAGAAGCCTGGGTCCCCTGTGGACTTTGTAGAGCAGAACCATACCTGTCCCTGGGTGCTTATCTCCTCACTTTTATATGAATGAAATAAAAATCTACCTTGATTAAGCTGCCATTTTGGGGGAGTTTATTTGTCCCTGAACAGAATCCTAATGTATATAAGTCTAGAAACCATATCACACCATGTTATATAATTATACTCTAATCATGTTTGGACAGATTCAGACTATCATCTTTTACGGTTTTGTGTAGAAGTCATATAGGATTGGGAGAAACAGTTATTGTATTTTGTTTATCTGAGTTTTCAATTTACTAAATTAAACATTACAAAAAATGGTCTTCCCATCCACAGGAGGTACCCAGCTGGTATAGGAACATCAGTTGCTAGTGTGGGAAAATCTCCAGCACATCTGATGTCAGAAGAGGTGTCAGAAAACATTCAGCAGGAGATGGTCTCGAAGTTCAACTCCCTGTTTGAAAACTATTATAATCAGGGAATTTGTATCAGTGTGGGATAACACATATCAAAATCTCTAGCAGGGGGCTATTAAAACTGCACACCTTCTAGAAGATTCTGTTGCAGCTCCACCAGAGATGGAGTATGTATGGGAATGTATTATGAATGGGAATTGTGTCAGCAAACACACCAGGGATTACTTTCAGTGGCTGGATTCCAAAAGCCCATTGAACCCAAACAGAACCTAACTTAGAGGCCTGACAGACCAGGATGAAGGAAGGAGGAGGAGGTTGCCTCCCTAACCCACCTGGGAGCCAGGCCAGCCCTCCTTGCAGCTTCCAGGCAGGTGCAGTTTGTCTTTTGCATCCCCCTTTCTGCAGCCATTCCCTACCCACCTAGGCGTCTCTCCCTCAGCCTTCCTGCTGCCCAGAGCTACTGACTATGGCACCGCACCCACCAGGCCTGCCCCAAATTACCTACAGCCCCCTCAACCCCGATTCAACGTCAAATACCCCCTTCCTTCAGCGTGGTGCGCTGATTCTCAAACTGTACTTAATAAAGACCTGGGAATTAAAATGATGCCTAGGCTTCACCCTCACGTATTTTGATTCTGTTGCCCCAGGGTAGGTCCTGGGAATCGGTATTTTAAAACAGCATTCCAGATGATTCAGCACCAGGGCTGAAAACCACCGGTAGAACTAATTCTGGCTGGAAGCTCAAAGCCTTGAATTGAATTGTTCACACCACGGGTGTAGACAATTGATGGGTACTTATGAGCAGATATTCGTAGAATTTAGGGGAGCATTTCAGTGGCTATGAAAAGTCTGAACAGCAATTTGACAGGCCAGTCCTGTTCTAGGATTTGCAATAAACGCCCCTAAACTATTCTAACTCTTCAGCCTCCTCCCTTCTTTCATGTTTGAATTCACAAATTCAGAAACACCAGCTCCCTCCACAGCCCTCCAGGGCGCCCCCCTCCAGTGCCCCCCATCAGTGTTGGCTGACAGGAAGTCTAAATCAGGTAGGGCTGGTGATAAGGAGACAGGACTGGCCATCTCTCTTTCTATATGATCACTCATAAGTGTGGTCTGTAAGCTTCATCCTCGTGCAGAACAAGATCCCAGAACTCAGAGGATCCCCACACCCCCTGTCCTGTCTCCCCTCACTATGCAGACTCTGTGGTGGTTCAGGCACATGCAGCTAAAGTGTCTACTGGGGCTGAATGCTGGGCCGAATGGCCGCACCCTGGTGCTGCCCAGGCCTCCCCAACCCCCAACCAGCTTTCTCATTTGGCAGGTGATTTCTGGTTCTATTCTCAGCACTAATTTGGAAATCAAATAAGACTTAAATACAAAAATCCAAGAAGATCCTTGTGTGACATCTGCTTCACCCGGAAGCTTTGGGAAAGGGCACAGGGAATCAGTACAGGATTTAGCATATTCTACCCAGCTGGACTGGGGTGCATACCCCAGACCCAAAGCTTGTCCATCAGGGCTGCAGATGTCTCTCTGGGAAGGAATTCACCTGGAGTGGAAGGTTTCATCCTCTCTTTTCAGGTTCAAAGTGCTACACCTGATAGTTACAAGAGTCACCTTTTCAGACAGCCTATCACCATGACCTTCTCTAATCAACTCTCCTTTTTACGAGAGGTTAGCTAACATGTCCTACCTGAATGGTTGCTGCTGCCTCCAGAGCTCATGCTCGGAGTCATTAAGGCTGGGTGAACCATTAATCTCACCTAAGGAAGCATCCCTTTCATGGATAAATACATACACTTGGCCCTTGTCCCCCCATGAGTTCTGCCATTGCTGCCTCTCAGGCTTCTCTCAGGAAACCTACAGTGGGGTTGAACCCCTAGGGCTCCTCACCAGGGGATGCAAAAATAAAATAAAGAAGGGAAAGCCACATTTGGAAATCAGTGCTCTGCGTACTGCACGTATGTATCCCTACATGTTAGTCTATTACTACTTATCATTCTACATTGTTCCCTGGGTTCGTCTGGCCTTCAGGTCTGGTGCCTATTTGCAGGAGGAAAAGGTACTGGGTCCCCTGCCAAGGAAGGCTGGGGCTGTTCAAGTCCCTTGGCTTGCGGAAGAAGCCATGCCTGCACTTGGGGGGCTGTCCCCGGGACCACGCTGGACGGAGGAGAAATGCCCACTATAAAGAAAATAGCAGGCTGAGGTTTATTTCATCTTTGCTGACTGACTCCTGGGAAAACAAAATAACAGATTGTCTAGAGAGAAATGAGCTCAAGAGACTGGAACACGGCAAACATTTGGTCTGAGCTTTGACCTAGAGTGAGAGCCCTTCACTGATGACACCCCCAGAGTCTGGGGACCATCTATCATTTGCAAGGTCTCTTATGGTTCAGACTGAATTATATACCACGTTATCAGTCAAAGATTAGGAGTTTCAACATGAACCCACATCCAGATTTGTGTGTTTGACCTTGTTTGGTCTCACAGAGCATTTCATGGCAGGAGGCCATGGACTATCTTGTCTTGTGTCTCATGGGACCCACCAAAGCTGCACAGCTTTTCCTGGAGCGCTGCCTGCCCAGGGGGCCTACATGGAGGGCTGCTTGTCACAGCACACACCACACGGATGTGCGCGCTGCCATCTGCGAAGGGCAGAATCAGGGCCTGATTCGTTCCACTTCGAACGCTTATGAAACTGTCTTTATAACAACAGAAACATAAAAGTTATGGCTCCCTGCAAGGCTATAGCACCCCACCGCTGTGCTGGGTAAGACACTGGCAGGTATGCTCTGGCTTATTATGTGAGACACAGCTACTTTTGTTACACATTCATAGGTATTATGAACAGACAGTCTTCATGCTCTTCATTTCCAATGCCCTACTTACCAACTTCATCCCTGATGTTTGCAAGTTCGATTGACAGCTCTTTCTCTTTCACAAGGGCACTTTCATTCTGCAAAAACAAAATGGATACCGAGAGTCCCCTAGTTTTAGGCTAGATTGCACATGTTTAATTAATGAATCATATTAAGCAAATGTTTGTAGGTCCAACTCTTAAGGAGATAATCTTCTCATTATAAGCATATAAAAAACTTACAAAGCCATGTCTTACTCATTCACTTGTATCACATTCCAATCGCAAAGCTTGCAATGCGGTATTAATAATAATACCTTGGTTGTCCTTTTCTCTATCTTGCACTCTGGCATATATCATCCTACAATACTTGTGTGTGTGTCAGTTCTGCACATTAATCTGTTCTCTGCTATTATGTATTGTTCATCATTATCACCACAACGAGATTTTTGACCACGAAAACAGGCAGGCCACATTTCATTGAGGGGCAAACATTTATTTTACCAATTGTCCCCTTAAACTTACCCTTTTGTAAGTAGCATGGTCAGCTACTTGATGAATAATGAGCATAAAACTTACCATGAAACATTTCTCTTTGTAATAAGACCAACACCAAAATTGACAGTTTTCTGTTCCACTAGAAGGAACGAGAAGAAAATGCACACTTGAAGTACTAGCAGTGCAAAGATGGCCATTTGTAACTAAATGACTGCCAAGTTATTTTCAAGTCAAATACATTCTATGTCATAACATAGAGAAATAGCTAAAGATATGCTGAACTTGTAATCTGGATTATTGGGTCACTGTAAACATTTACATTTGTTATGGTTTTATTACTACTAATAACAGCTAGGATAGATGTGCCATATAAATGCTCTTCGAGTTAGAGATCTCAAAAATGTAGGCCTTCAAAGAAAATCTGTTTTATTCTGTAGATTGTACTCACAAAGCAAAAATTTCCAAAGAGGGCATTTTGGTTGAGATGTGTATCAGACATGTAGCATGAAGATCATCAGTGACTCATGAATGATCTTTCTTTCTTAACATCCTCTGACTTTGATTTCAACACCTCTGAAGCACCCGTATCAAATGTGAGCAGACAGTTGTCACAATTCTTTGTCTCTGCTGCATTTAGACCCACATAACACATGTACTGCTTTGGGTTGATAGGAGGCTCTCTGGTTATCAAAGGGCTTTTGCTAAGCAATGTCATAATTTCATAATACCAAAATGAAACCCTATTTTCATAGAAACTGAGAGCTATTTTAGCCACAGGCATAAGACATTCCCAGTTCATGGTTCTCTTAATAATACAGCAATAATACAACTTTGGAGGGACAGTGGATCCTCATCTCATTCAGGAAGCCCTCTCCTTCCATCCCAGCCCACAGCATCCTTGGGTTCCCTAAATTTGGGGGTAGCAATCGTTCCTGAGGGCGCATGTCTTTCCTGATCACAGACTGATGCTGGCTCTATGCCGTGCCCACTGTGTAGAGCTGTCGTGAGGGTTCAGTAAACTAATATATGTGAAGTCATTAGAATGGTGCCTGGAACAAGCTCCATACAAGTGTTAGCTGTTATTATTACTTTGTTGTTTCCTTTTATTTGCAATTGGATACCACCCTACAGATAGTAGGTGCTTTTCCATATTAAGTATCTGAATGTGTTTAGACATGGCATGCTAGTCTTATGCTGTGTTTTTTTTTAAATTTATTTTTAAATAAAAGCACCTTCCTGGCTCTGCCCTGATTCTATTCTAAGTTCAAAGACTAGAGAACCTAAGACGGGAAAAATGTTCTAATCAGACTTATCACTTGTCCCAAGGACAGCATAACATGGCCGGCTGACAGCCAATTTGTTCCTATAAATTAAGAAAATCTGGTATTCAGGAGAGAGTGAATTTCCGTATTTACCCTGAAATAATCTTAAACTAGTGCAAAAAAACATCTTGTTCCTATTATCAAGAACAATTTTAACACTCATAATCTCAACTCCCAAGCACAGCCAGAGACTTGAAATGCTGTACTCAGCAGTCCACAAATAGCATGACTCAAGTGTTCACTCTCAGAGAGCTCAGAGTTACAAAGACCTAGAAGAGGCCAGGCAGTGAACAAGAACTTAACTATAAACAATGAATTAACTCTAATTTCTAACCCAAAGCCAATGTTTCCCTCTGCTCCTACTAGCAGACCCAGTGAAAGAAGACCTGGGCAGATGTTAACAGTGTTGGGGGGAGTATCTCTTTATCATGACAAATCAGTCTACACCCTCCAACCCCAGAGGAATAAGACAATGGGGAGACAGCAGCTTGCAGGTCCATGGGGACAGGCCTCTGCCCAGACAGTGCAGATTCTGGTAGCGATTGCTGATGGAGGGAGACCTGCCCACTAGTGTCACTTTGACTGCTGATGGGGACCTTCTGACTTGCATCACTTGGTGCAGAGTAAGGCTGAGACTGGCAGCCAGGCCTGCCTCTCCCATCATTGCAGAATCAAAGAAAAGAAGCAAGAAAAGACAAAGAGGGCATGGGAAGAGAGAAGAGACAGAAGGCAAGTAGGAGGGACATAGGTGAGATAAGAGACCCTGAACTCTCTCCACGGTGGGGAGCAGACATGGAGAGGCTGTGGGAAGGCAGCCCATGCCACCTTCGCCCCCAGCCTTTGGCAAATGCAGGCTAGAAAGCTAACCAGTTTCAAGTTTCAAGTACAGTCATCAAGTGGCTTACCAAAGAAGGCTGTGCCATCAAAGCTAAGCAACAAACCCAATGGCCAAAATATCAGGGTAAATGACTCATGCTGGATGAGGTCCGGCTAATTACTACACTAAATTAGCAGAAACCTTCACCAAGCACTTTACATATGGCTGATACAGTGCTAAGTAAGCCCTTGACCCCATACAGTCCTCCAAATGCTGGCAAGAGGGTCCTGGATTTTACTTTCCTGCAAGGGGGATGGACCCGGGACTCAGCAGCAGAGGAGCCAGCCCCTGCTCAGCTGGTCAGGGCCCACATTCTTCATCCAACACCAGCGCACTGTGATTCTCCCCCACTGCCCATCCTTGCATAGGCACGATATCAAGATCCAAAGGGCACTGACCCTCAGGATGGAGCAGAACCCTTATCACCAAGAAGCTACTCATGTCTAACTGAAGGCAGGCGACATCTGCACCTGACCACCCTGTTTCAGTGAAAACTTCCCTGGCTGCATTCACCCCCCACCCCGCAGCCTGAACTCCCTGTATTTGTCCTTGGCATTATTTGTCAGCTGCGTGTCAGTTCACTTCCAGCATAGCCCAAGTGGTGTACCTTCGGATAGGGTGGCTACTTGGCACTCCCTACCAGCTACCCCTCCCCCGAAAACACCCCTGCTGCTGACGCTGGCACAGCACAGCTCTGCTCGCTAAGGCCGGCCTCTGGCACCGGCACCAGCCCCTCTTCCTTAAGTGCTTGTTTTTGAAATGACATAAGCTCTTCTAATCTATGAATTCTCCGCATCGGTTAAGTACTTCTGGTTTTCTGCAAGCCAACCCACAATGATGTAGGGCTGCCCTGCAGAATGGAATGAGTCCACAGCAGTGACTGCAGGGACACTGTCCCTTAGGCACAAAGTGAACTTAAAAGGACCTTCCACTCTCCTCCTTGCCTCAAAAGTCACCAATCGTGGCTCAGCAGATTCCAGAAGCAGTCCTGCAAGACCCTCCGGTTCTGTTGGGCACCCAGGAGGCAGACTGCCCCAAAGACTCCCTCTGGAAGGACCTCACGCCATTGCCCTCGGCTCCCTAGCCTAAGCCAGGGCCAGGGGGCTGACACGGTGCGGTGACCGAAACATGAGCAGGGCCTCCTCTGGCAGCCCAGGGTTAGAGCAGTGCTTCCCTACATGGGGAATGAGTGGAAAATTCCTAACTGGTGCCAAGCACGTGAACTCCTGCTTTCACTCCAAAGGGCTAAAAATAGATCTCAGTATTAACCATCCAAACTATCCTAGTGATACAGTCCAGAAATCACAAAGTCTAAGAAGGCCATTCCTCTAAAATTACTATTTACCCCATGACAGGCTTAACTGGAAATGGTCCGTTGGAGGACATTCCTCTAAGCCCCGCATCAGCAGCTGCGGCTTCTTAGCCGCCTCTTTTATTTGGCCACGTGCCTCTGCACTCTGACTTCTCTGTCCTTTCAGTGTGTTACTGCCTTTGCAGGTAAGACTCCAAGATGAGCTGCCCCCACGGCACATCTGACTCTCCCCTCCACCTCGGGCCTTAACCATACCCTGGCGAGTCTGCTACAGTGGAGCCTGCGTGCCCTCCTAGCCATGGCTGTCCATGCTGAGGCGCTCACAGACTCTTGGGGGATGCTGCCTGTAATCTTTCCTTGCTGCAGACCCCTGGCAATGCAAACGACTTGGTAATCATGCTTTTAACTTCCCGCAACTTGATGTGTGGCCAAGCCCCCGAGCAAGCCTGTCACACTCTGTTATTTTAACGTTCTTGGCCCCTGAGGGTTATCTGTTTAGGTGGCTGATGCTACCCCTGTGAACTTGGTGGTAATGGGAAGTGAAAATGCCTCCCCTTGTGGGCACCACCCACGTGATTCTGCACTTGGCTGCCATATGTAAAGTGCTTGGTGAAGGTTTCAGCCCCTTCAGCCCTCCCTCGATTTAGAGACCGACACAAAGTCTGCTAATTATTCTAACTGAATAGTGGGTGAATCAGGGGTGTTTTCACCCCAGCTAATCCAGGTATAGGAAATTTATATAAAACAACACACTTCCCGAGTGCCCACTATGTGCCAGCAAATCGTGCCAGGATGGAATTTTCTGCCTTCAAGAGTTTAAGAGTCTCCCAGGCAGTCAGTGAATGAATAAGCAATTAGGAAACAATGTGATGCAACTCACAGGCACGGCCAGCTTGGAGATTTCCTGAGACTAGAGGATGGATAACAGGAAGATGAAGGGGGCCCCCAGGCAAAGGCCGGGAGACCCAGGCACAAGCCATTCCTGGGACCTCTGTCACTGCTCCCCATCAGATGGACCCCCCTCTTTTTCCCACCACGCTTCTGTGGCTTGTCTGTGATTCTCCTTGAAATAATTCTAGATCAGGGACAAGGTAGTACTGGTGATAATTTCATCAAATTCACTGTAGTTCTGAGTGTTTTCATAGTAAGCTCCCTTTTCCCCGCCTGATATTTTTCTCGAAAAGAGGAGCATATATATGTAAATGGTAAATATATATATTTATAGGCAAGCCCAAAGACTCCCAACTGGTCTTTCCTATCTTTTTATAGCCTATCCTGAAATCAGGGCAGATCAGAAAATTCAGCCATGTGAGCTGGGCCACTTTTCCCAAGCTAAATGAAAAGAACCACAATAGGGAGTTCAGAAATCTACAGAACTCTGGTACTTGAAGAAACATCTAGATCCTTTTTATTGCGAATCTTTGAAATTCAGAGTAATATACATACACACAAAATTTAAAAAGGAATAAGGAATTTTTCATTCTCCTCATATATGATGCTTTTGCCCAGGACTCCATGAGTTCAGACTGGGTTTTAATTCTACACAGCAGGTCTTTGTCTTAATAGGGGGACATTTTCAGTTATATTTCAAAACAAGCCAGCCACAAGGTGACATCAAAACACATAAGTCTTCCGCACTGTTTTCCTACCATCTTTTGTGAATACTGCATTCATTTTCAATATTAATATAGTGAAGATTGGCCAGATTTATAATAGAGCTCTGTGGAAAATTCCTTTGGGAGGTGGACTGGCCTTTGGTTTTCATTTCTGTTATTATGGCTTTAAGGCAGCACTGATGCCATGCTTTGACTTAATCAATAAGTATTATTTCTTCACATATAATTAACACAGGCCACTGTATTTTCGTATCTGCTTTTCTACTCTGAAATAAAATTTAATAAAGTCTGGCCAAAGGCAAAGTATTATTCACATTTAATATTCTTAAATACATGTCAATGTCTACTTGCGCGTGAAAAATGAGCAAAGCTGTATCATGTTTTAAAAAAGGAGACAGAAAGGCTAAACTTGAAGTGCATTGTTCCAGCCTTTGCTCTGTGCATGCTGGGAAAAGTCAGTGATTACAAGGCATCTAGCTTCCTAAGAGTAACCTTTAGTTAATAAGGGAATAGCACACCCTACCTGGATTACCAATAAATGACTAGAAAGGACAGAGACATATGGGGACCCAAGGGGAATGACTGAATCCAAGCAAGTCATGCTGGGTAATTCTGGATCTCAGAGTAAACAAAACAAAGGAAAATTAGCCAGTACCGTGACTTCTAATCCACTTATGTATCAGTTTCTTCACCTCCCAGGACTTTATCTTCTCCTAATCACCTTCCGAACTCTATTACTGTCACACCACTCATGCAGACTTGGATGGGACAGTGAGTGTCTTCTCCCAACTCCCACCCCTACCAAGAATTTAGAGAAAAGGTCATTAAGATTAGCTCTGAGATTATAATCACCACAGAAAATTTAGGGTGGAGATAAACAAAGTAACCCCTACAGAGACAGGACAGACCCTAAACCAGCAAGACAAGGTGATGTGTAGGACAGGGAACAAAGCAAAGGGAAACTGAGAAGAGGCAGTCACCAGGACAAGTGACCCCCTGCAGCCCTCTCCAGTGCACCCCTCTCAGGCTCGTCAGGCGAGAGGACACGGAAGGGCTGGGCTCTGAGGCCAGTGAATGCCAAAGTCATGTGAATGACTTGCTCCTTGCCAAAGCTTCAGATAAAGCTAGACTTTTGATTCTAGAAAGAATTAACGTGTTTCTCAGGCTTGTTATCATTTGTTTGCCTGCCAGTGATATTTCTTACGGTTAAAAAGCAAGTTGACTTTCTCGTTTACATGTCTAGTTTGTCTCTCTTAATAACTGAGTGTTCCTAAGAATGATCACCTCTGGAAGGTGAAGGGTAAGGAGCTTCTGTTCATGCAGAATGGCTGGCTTCATCGTGGACCATGCTGAGTCCCCTGGTAAACACACTCTTTGAGATCCATCCAGATGTCCCAGTGGCTCTCCTGGGTCATACCCTTCTTTCCAAAATACCTGTAGAATGAGTCTTTCAAAATCCCAAGATGGATCCCTGCCACTTACAACTCAAGTTAAAAAACTTGGGTCTGGCTTTCAGCCTGGAAAACATTTGTCCACACTCCCTATGTGCTTGGATTTCCTGCTGTTTATCCTTATCTTTCATCGAACTGGGCTAAAACACCTTCACCCATGCACTCCTTGCTTAGAATTACATCCCTTTCTCCTAGCCAATTCATTAAACTCCATCCCATTTCTCAAAGTGCAATTCACATATTCCATTTTTTCCAAGAAACCTTGCCCATGAATCCAGCCCTGATTTCCCCTTTTCACTAGGTTCCAGACACAGGTATGCTTAATACCACTTGACTCTCACTTAATTATTCTCCAGGCTTGTACTAGTATTTTAATTGCTCTATATTGAGGCCCACCCCACTTGGAATTTCTCTGGACAAGGTGGAGGTACAACTAATGAAATTACTGACAAACCCCACTCAACAGTTCCCTTTGCTTTGTTCCCGGTATTACATATCAAGAATTCTTTGATAGTCCTCGTAACAACTGGGCGCAGAGTAAACTAGCAATAAATATTGTCAATGAACAGGCTTTTTAAAAAATGGAAAATACATAAGCACAACCAGCTTTTAAAAACCACTTTGTTCATATAAGACACTTTTATTCACTTTATCCTCCAGGCAAGAGTCTACAGTTTTCCTAATAAATAAATGTTAAAGAAGTGTCTTCTGGTTTCTATTTCTTATCCCCATCTCTGAAACCCCTTCCACACTTGAAAAGTATCTTTACTTGTTCTGCCATTCTTTTCAGAACATCTTTAGCTGCACTATAATCAAACTGCTAAAATGTTTTTTTGTTTCTCAAAATTATTTCATATCTATATAAAGTTAATTCTTTCCTATCTACATAAAGCTCTGAGGGAATCTTTCTTTCCTCTTTTCCTTTTATTTAAAAGGTGTATTAAGCTGGGCTAACGTAACCAGAAACAACTTTACCAACAATTGTATCAGGCCTCTTTTAGTGTTGATGCTGGAATTAATAGAGCCGATTGACAGACTGAAGGATTTTATTTTGGGACTTACAGGAGAAGCAGACTGGAGTGGAACCCCATCTACTCCCAGGATCATGCCTGGCTCAATAGGTAACTACTGGATAAACAAAAGATCCGGGCATGCTGCCTGTGAAGTTATCCTGAAAAATGGGCAACTAAATGAAACAAAAAAAAAAAGAGAGTGCTCAATTCCTAAAATGAGCACCTATGAATACATATTTACAAAACCTGCAACCAGAACACTACTCAAAAATGTGGCAAAGAATACTCAAGAAATGTGGGTGTCAACGTAATGTGAAAGTTGACAGATGTGGTGTAAGCTTTTAAGTTTTCATCAGTAAAGCATAATTTGTATTCAGTTTCAAGTTACAAAGCTGAAAGTTAACTAAACATCACACTGCTAAAGAGATGAAATAACAGTTAGTTATCTCACCAAATCTCCAAATTAGAGAATGACAGGATTGTTTCTAAGAACTTGATATGAAACAAAAAAGGAGGATAAATTCACTTTAAAACATATTTTCTCAAAAAAGGCCTTCGTATTACAGCTTCTATTTCTACAATTTTGCACCAGGGTTTAGGAATAGGAACATTATAATTATCATCGTACATGTAGCAAATCCTTCCATTTTAACATGTAGCTATTGTTACAAAGCTTCTTTCAACACCTTTTTGTGACCATTTCTCTTGAAAATGGGCTTAATCACTTCAGTGCTGAATTTGCAGACAACTGAGTGAAAATGTTTTTATTTTTCTATGTGTTATGAGCACATAAATGTGTATGTAAATATTTGAGTTCATAGTCATGGTAGGAAAAGCCAAACCCACTGAAACAGTTATTTCACTGAAACAAAAATACTAGGGGACTTGTAAGATAGTTTAATTGTCCCAGGTGGTGCATAACCCTGCTTTAGCTCAAAGTCTGTAAACAACTGAAAACTACGATGCTCCCAAGTGACCTCCTTGAAATGAGTTTTATATTAAGCCATGTATTTTCCTTCACCTGGTCGCATATTATACTTCACACTATCTATCTATCTCCCTGATGCCCACAGGGGCAGAGGAGAGGCAGTTTCCACCCCCTGATAAATCCCATTTCATGGATCTTTGAGAAATCCAAATGTGCGTGATAGGGAAGCATTTCACAGACAAGACTTTTTGCCTACATACTTCTAGGAGTGAAATGAAAGGCATACCCTGGTCCCCCTGGAAACTCACAGGCAGCTGTCAAAAGCAAAGACAGCCCTGGTGTGAACCGTCATACAATTCTCGCTGCTATTCTGCTCTCAGTTCCCCGGCTGCAAGTTTTCCTTCCAGGGAAGACTCGAACACACACCCTCAGACTGTGGCTCCTGAAGTTCTCACCTCTACGTTATTTACCCTTTGGTGAAGCCCGGAAGTGCAGGGAGAAAATGCACTGCACCGGTACTTATCTTCTCTGACTGTAAGCATACAGATTACACTGACGGACGCCGTTTGTGAAAAAGAGTGGTAAACTTTCAAAGTCAGCCTTTGGCAACGAGAAACATGTCTAGCTGATCTGCACTCCCCCACCGAAAACTCTTAGCTTTCACAGGTACATTCAAAGGCAGTAAGGATCGTCCAGTGATTCCCTGGCATTTGGGGTTCCAAGATGTTTCAGCAGAGCCCGGCTGTTCCAGGAAAATGCAACAGTTACACCGGGGACTGCAGGAACACGGAATTATGTAAGGCACCGCAGAGTGCGTGAGAGCCGGTGCTTCTGCGAGCACCACGCACGAATCAGCACACTGGAACCGGTCAGGCAGGCTCCTGCTCACCCGCACGGCGCGCACACGCGAGGGAGAGGGGCAGAGCGGGCTGCTCAGGCTTCCTGCCCTGTCCGAGGAGGAGGGGGAGGGGAGGGGAGGCAAAGTACCGTCTTGTGCAGGCACGGGAGGCAGTAATAAGGCTTGCACCAGCAGTGGCCCATCCCGGCAGGATGACTGGCAAGGGGCCCTCCTTCATTCAACGTGTCAGCGGGTGATTCCCAGGGCGAGGGAGTGCTCGGCCGAAAGGGGTGCGCTGCCGGGAGCCGTCACAACTTCCATGTGGTCCCCTCGGCTACCTTATTTCTCCTAATAACTTGAGGATTCCAGGAGCCCGAGGCCAGGGAGGAAGAGCGCCGCGCGGCCGCGTCGGGATCGTGCAGCGCGGCGGGGAGGCGGGCGCCAGGGAGGGAGGGGACCGGCGGGAGGGAGGGTCACCGAGCCACTGGGATCCTCGGAGGGAGGCGGATCAATAGCCGCAGAACAATCGAGCGAGGCTTCCCCGCCGCCACCTCCTCGGGAGCCGGCCGCTCCCAGCCCTCCCCCGGAGGGATGCGCCCCTGCGCGGCGCAGACACGCCTGCAGAGGACGCAGCAGACACAGAAGGGCCGGGTCTTCGGGGGCTGCTCTGCGCCGAGCGCCCCGACAGGGTCTTGGCTCTGCTTAAACGCTGGCCTATTTTCCTGAGAAGTAAAATCATACAGACGTGCTGTGCACGGCCTTTCTCCCACGTAACGCCCCCCCCACCCCGCCACCGCCCGTCTCAGGGCACTGGCTGCCTATGGGGACCACCAATGGCTCTTTCGATTTTTTGTGCCATGAACAAATTTGCCTTATTTGATGAAGTCTTTATATTTGAAATATAATTGTGAAATCACTCTCCTAGGCTGACTTAAACCGTTCAAGCGGCTTAGATAATTAAATTTGGGTTTGGGGCAGAGACTGCTATTGGGCATATGAGCATAAAAGCCTTAGAGGACTTATCTTTCCAGGCAATTTGTATTTTTTCAAACAGTTAAAAATCAAACAGGGAAACAGGGAAGGGGATGGGGGCAAAAGTTTTTTTTTTTTTTCCAAAAGAGATGTGGTATTTAAAAATATATGTATGCAATTCTGAGAGTAAAAGATGCAAAGGTTTATGAGGTTAACTTTACATTTCCTGATAACTCAAAGGAGAAATCCTGAAATTTATCATCTGCAGAAATATACAATTACATCTTTGCCCACTAGATTGCCTTAAGACTGTAAGCAGACAATAGTCATTAAAATGAGGTAATTTTACTAACCTGAGATTTTCCAAGCAGATTTTAATTTTAAACTTGCTTGTAAGAGGACAAGGATACTTGGTGGTCAAGTTAGAACAGACTGGAATGTTTGCCCTAAACTTGAAAGAATAAGCTCAAGTCTTTCTTTAAAGCTAATGAGTAAATTAGCTTAATTCTTTAGGAAGGCAATATGGCTGTACTTATACAAAATTTTATTTATTTATTTATTTATATTCAATTCCTATCAAAATTTTAAATTTACACACCCAACATTTCCACTTCTATCCTACAGTAATACTCACATAAACATGCAAGAGTGTATGCATGCACAAGGATATTCAATTTAGCATTTTTTGTAACAACATAGAAATAGAAAATATCCTAAGTACCCAACACCTTTCCACTATATGGAAAGATGATACACTGTTGAGTGGGAAAATAAACTTTTATAAAACACAAAGCTTTTATAAAACTATATAAGTATATACATTTGCATGTGTCTAGAATAAAGCCTTTGGAAAAAATACACACTGTTCATATAAGAGCAGCGATGGGAAATAGGGGTGAGAGAGCAAATTTCCACTTTTTACCCTCTTGCCAGCATGTATTAATTTTATTGTTTTAAAATTAAGTGTAGTGGGGGAAGGCAGCAACCACTGCCTGGGCTCTGCGATGTCAGGAGGTGCAGAACTGCCTTCTTCTTACACAGGCTTGCCTTCCAGGCAGTGAGCATGGCAGACCATTTGGAGGAAGAAAAGCTCACAGTGCTTTGAGCTTAAACCTGGTCTGAGAGCTGTTCCTGAGATTGTTGAAACCTTGGGAATAAAACTTTGTATTGGAGAAGCAGTGCCTTGGTAAACCCGTTTTCACAGCAGCACTATTCACAGTAGCCAAGAGGCAGGAGCAATTATTTTTAATTGTGGCAAAATACAAATGACATAAAATTCACCATTTTAGCCATTGAAGTATACGGTTCAGTGCATTCAGCACATTCGCATTATGTGTAACCAATCTTGAGAATTCTCTTTATCATTAGAAACTGAATTTCACTACTCTAGGTACTGTATAAAAATGGATTCATACAGTATTTATTGACTGATAATGAGTAAACAAAATGTGGTCTATCCATGCAATGGAATATTATTCAGCCTTAAAAAGGAAGATAAATTCTGACACCTTATTACATGGATGAACCTTGAGGACATTAGGCTAAGTGAAATAAGCTAGTCACAACAAGATAAATGCTGTGTGAATCCATTTTTATGCAGTACCAAGAGTAGTCAAATTTCAGTTGTGAATGATAAAAAGAATTCCCAAGACTGGTTACACATAATGTGAACGTGCTGAATGCACTGAACTGTATACTTCAATGGTTAAAACAGTGAATGTTATGTCATTTGTATTTTGCTACAGTTAAAAATAAAAAAAGTGTGGCTCACATTCAGCTGGAGGCAGACAGTCCTTGCACAATAGGCATCTTACGAAGTCAAGATAGAGTAAAGTTATTGTGGAAGGAGCCAGTGGGGGTGAGGAGGCTCCGAGCTCAACTTCTCCGCACAGTGTTGTAAAGCATGCTCTCTCTCCTGGACAGAATGGTCTTTCTGCACCTCAGGAAATGCTTCTTTCAAATTAGGCTTTAGATTGCATGTACCAGAAAATTCCTGCTTGTTCTCGGGTGATGAATGAGAGTGCTTGGTCACACCATTGCCTACAGGAAATTAGGTGAGCCTGGAGGGGGCTCAACAAAGAAAGATGAGATCTGGCTTCTCCTCCGGTGCACACAGCGCACTGAAGTGCTCAACTGGGGCTGGTTCAGTCCATCCTTTAGGGAGCTGCTGAAATCACATGCACGGTAAGATCTCAGTGTAAAGAACCCGGGCTTTGAGAAATGTACGAATGTCCTAGAACTGTGCTGTATCCGTGCTCTTTCCAAGTTCAAAAACCTTTAAACATACTCAAAAATAAAGAGATAAATACAAAAGCACCTTCAACTATCCATTTCCAGTTTCAACAGTTACAAGATGTTCCACATCTGTTTCATCTATCCTTTTTTTTAACTTAAAAAAAAATACTGCCATCACCCAGATTCAGCAATTATCAAGATTTTGTCCCTTTATTTTCACCTGCCCCTTTTCTTTTTTCTTTGTTAACATGTTTGAAAGCAAAGTCCTACATACACTAATATGCATCGCCAAAAGTTTTTATATAACTATGTGCCATTCGAACACTAAAGAAAACTGGTAACATATCCTTGGCATTTTGTACCTAGCCCATAACAAAATTTCCCTGGTTTCTCAACATTTCTCATAATTTTCTCACAAGAAAATTATTTACCAGTTGGTTTTTGTGAATCAGGACCCATACCACCTAGTACATCAGATGATAAATCTCCTTTGCCTCTCTCATCAACAGCAGTCCCCCCGACTTCCCTTTTCCCCATGCCAGTAACTTGTTCAGAAACTGGGTCAGCTGGCTTGTAGCATGTCCCACATTCTAGATTTGCCTCTTTGCTTCCCTGCAGTTTTATATCAGTTACTTCTACATCCCTGGAAATGGAATTTAGTTCTAGAGCCTGGATGCAACTCAGGGTCAGTTTACTTGGGCAACAATATCTCAGCTGTGATGTGAGCATCATATTACACCCCTCAGGAAGCACAGGTCCGGGTGTTTCATTTTTAGTGGAGCTTTACCAGCTCAGGTTTGGCAGCTCTCCTCCATTATAAAGTTCCCCATCAACCTTTCATCTGATGATGTCGTCTGTTAATGATTATTACCCGAATCAATGATTTCACTGGGACTCACAACATGACCTTCTGATTCTATTATCCTTTTGCGTTCATGAGCTAGAATTTTTATATGAGAAAAAAATTTTCGTCATCAACTACCATGATTTCAATTCCTTGCCATACACATTATACAGGAAAGACAAGATAAATGCTTAAGCCTTTCTTTTTAAGTGTCAATTTTCTGAATAAAGACTGGTGTTGCAATGGCACGCAGTGAGGTGCTTGCTGGCTTTCTCTCACTTCGCCGAAACATCATTATAAACTCATGTTTTCATGTTGATGTACACAACATGGTTTAATCCATTGCATTTATTATCCTTTTTAGAGGGTCAGTGATGTCACGGCTGGCCAGTGGGAGTGCCTTCTGATGGGCCCCTGAGTCCTTCTGATTGGTCCGCCTTCCTCACCGTCTGACACAGTTGGTATCCTCAGCTCCTACTGGATAGTTCCTACTATGGACCTGGGACCAGCCATTCTCCCCAGGAGCTCTGGCTCTTTCTAGGAGGGAATGGAAATCGGATACCACAATCCGGGACCTGTTTGTTGTCTTTAGCAGTGAGTTTTTCCTGGAAGGAAGTGATCCTTTCCACAGATAAAATGCCCTCAGCAGGGGCTCCTGAAGACAGGGCCTTGGGCTGGGCATGAGAGAGGTGAGGCTCCTTCTCTTGGGCCTTTGGGGGCTGAAAAATGCTAAGTGAAACTCACTTTGAGGGAGATAAACTGGGCTCTGTAACATGATGGCAAGACAAGGGCCGGGTAGAGAGGTTCCTCCTGACATAAAGATTTTCTAAGGAATCCCTGCAGTGCTTGAACATCTGAAAAGAGAACAAACCTCTTGAAGGCACAAAGAATGGGGTTTAGACTATTGTCATTTGGCATAAAAAGAAGGATGACCTCAGCGGCTGATGCAATCTGAGCCATTTTGGTTCCTAATATTTAAAACCATTTGAGATGGTTTTTAACCCTGGTGCATTTTCTTGCACTGGAATAGGAATGAGCATTTAGAAAAGTTATATGAAGGTCTACTGGTGTATCTCTTCAGAAAAAACCTTTCAAACACCATGCTTTGGAGCAATAATAACTAACAATGAACATCAGCTGATCATTAACAGATGCCAGGCACTGTGCTTGGGGCTTGCACGTGGCATCGCATTTAACTCTCACAAAACAACGTGAAGTAAGGTCTGTTATCATTTCCACTTTGCAGATGAGAAAAATGAGGCGCAGAGACTGTACAACCTGTTATCTGTACTTAAAGCAAGGAAATGACAGAGTGAGGTCTTGAACTGAGATCTGACTGTAAAGCTTATGTGCTTAGCCACTGCACTTTGCTAATTGCATTACAATTGTTGAACCTTTTTATCCGTAAGACCTACATAATTGTAACTTGGTGTTATAATCTGGATATGGGATCTGAGCATGCGCAAATAGAAAAGGAAATTCAACTGTATTTATGAAATTGCCCCACATTTTCAGAACTTGGAACAAAGCCTCCACCAGTAGTATTTTTTTAAATGTATATTTACAAACCAATACACAAGTAACTAAACTGACACAGTAGAAACTATGTGCATAAGTCACTGTGACAATGTTTAATTTTACTATTTCCATTTCTTTGTCTTCCTTAGGATCCCTTGCCCAGCCCCCAAACGCATTCACCCCTGTCAGACTCAAGTCTCTTCCTGTTCCCACTGCCCAGTCGCGATCAGCGCCACCTCACCTCCTCTGCCTGATCTTCTTCCCATTTAGGTTGGATTGTCTTCTCAGTGATTTCATAACATTCTGTATATACACTTGTCTGTGTGAATGACATTTTGCTCCATGTAATAATTGTTTTTATCTGTCTCCCCGCAAATATCATGGCCCTCTTGTTGTGCCTTTGTAGTGTTCACACCCACGACACTGGCAATCTGCCTTGAGAACAGGTCCCGGGGACCATGTCCTGAAGTGGTTCAGGATGGGATCTTGGAAGGGTCGAACTGAGTAAAGGTGGGGCTGCTTGGCAGAGGCATTTTGGTGTTTCAGGCAGTTTGTGAGCCATGGATCCCTTTGTAGGAGGCCAATACATAAAAACTGCATCTTTGCCACAAAAGAAAACCATGAAAAATGATCATGAAAAAGCCTCTTACAGATCGTCAAGGCAACCATCTGTTTATTTGGATTCCACTGTGCATGCCCCTCCTTTTTCCATGCATCTGAAATATGAGTTAGAGCTCCTGCCCTGGATTTTAGCAAAGGGGATCGCCAGGAAAATATGCGTAGCTTTTACCAAGCACGATCCATCTAGGAATTTTAATGAGGTGGGAATGGGCTGGAAAGGGAAAATACAAACCTCAAATCTCTAAACTGGAAGAGATTGGTGGTTATAGACAATATATATGCAGATATTAGATGCTCTGCAGCACCTTTGATGTAATAACCAGGATTTAGACTATTAGAATTTTTTAAAAAAATGACATGTACAATTGTGTTCATAAATACTTGTCAAAAGAACACCATGAAAGTACCAGTTTTCTGTACTACCTGAGAAGGAAGGTTGCTACTTATATAGGACAATCTTTTTTTCTAGGCTAGTAGTCTTTGACAGTACCTTTATTTTATTATTCCTTTTAAATCAGTGACTAGGATGATTACAGGAGATAACAAGTTTCTGCATTATTTTCAGAAGAGCTGACTACTTTCAAGAAAGAGATATGCAATTAAAAATGATCTTTATTAGTTGGAAAAATATCCTGGACAAGACTGGATAACTGATGGGTAGAATCAGATACAGAAACAGGAAGCAGTCGGCAAAGCGCCAAAGTGCATCTGCCCATTTGATGCCTATTAGGTGAGAAGGATGATCACGGTGGACCGTAAGCTGAATATCAATCAACAACGTGACTGCCATTAAGAGAGGACGAAAGGCTCTGGACACTGGAATGGTGTCTATGACTAATTTCTGGTGTTTCTATCCTCCTTATTTCCTATACTGTGATGAAGCAGTTGTCCACCCAAGAACAGACTGAGATCACTGTAGATATGGAAGGACTATGTCACTGATCTCAGCATATGGCTTCTTACCTTTGCTAAGACTGGTCCCCAACCCCTCAACAAGGTTAAGGTTCTCCTAGAAACCTCTACTCCTCCTTTTCTCACCACAGCAATTGAATAGTTATTTGATCTGTTTAATGCCTATCTTCCTCTTAAGTCACCAGCTCCATCTGGTGAGCGGTCCCCGCATCTGCCTGTAGCGATATGACTATGTCCTTAACATTCAGCAGGGCGCCAGGCACGCATAGTACCAGTAAATACTGAGTAACTACATTAAAGCTTGAGTGCACTAACCCTGGTTAAAGTCACCAGGACACAGAGACCCTGCTAACAAGCAACCACATAGATGTTGCTCTGACATTTGGCGGGGGGTTAAAAATTCCCTGAAGAACAGTAATCCTCGGGCCCAGCTGCAAAGACATGAAGCAAACCCAGAAACTGCTCGGACCTATGCCCAAGCTTTTCTTGTGACTTGGAGCTCCAAGTACAAGATTTTCAGGGCGCCACTTCCCATCATTATCCTCATGATGTAAGAGTGGAAGAAGGCTGACTCAGAACCACTTTACATTTTCCCTCTCTCTCCTTCTCTTTTTTCCATAGATGATCATGTAACCTCACAGGCGACCCCCTTTTGATGAAGCCCCTCAGACTTCTTATTAACGAAGAGAAGCCCGAGTCCCTCAATCATGACCCAGAGTGTGGGAATTAGACTGAGTATTCAGAGATTAAAGAAAATGAGAGTTTGCACACCAAAGTAAAACAAACTAAACAGCTACAGTATACAGGACTCTTAGTTCCCTCTCAAGGCCACAGATAAACTCTTGACTCACATATCCTTGAGATGTTTTACAGGAACCCAGACCCCCACCAGAATGGCCTTCTCATGACACCAAGCCCGTAGACACCCCAGACTGGGTGAAGCCAGAAGACTAATGACTACGACTCCTGAAGAGAACCCATCACCTCACTACTGACCATCCAGAAGAGTGGGCGCGAGCTGATCACACACCCTGCAACCCTTTCCCATAGTTTTGCCTTTAAAAACCTTTGCTTGTAAGACAGCAGGAAGTTTGGGACCTGGAGTATCAGCTACCTATTCTCCTTGCATGGCATCCTGCAAGAAATGCCCTCATTCTTTCTCGATATCCTCATGCCAGCATTTGGCTTTGTTGCACATCAGGTGAGCAGACCCAGGGCTGTCTGCTTTGGTAACAGTAAGACTTGGGCCATTTATCTGTGTGGGTCTACGATTAAATAACATTGGTAGCAACGCTCATCCCAAATGGCTGCACAGTCTCAAACCAGTGATTCTATGGAGCTTTTATTCTGCAGCACATGCCCACATTCCCAAACAAGCTACCACTTCAGAGAAGGAAATGGTAGGTGTCCCACAACTGATGATTACATCTATGTTTGCAAAAGGGCTACACTTAGTGTGTAGGTGACCATAGTTCTTTGAAAATAACAAATGAACTATAATCTCACATATAATCCAGAAGCAAATCCTGTAAATTCTACCTTCAACACAGAGATCCATAATCTGACCACCTCTCACTCCTCTGCTCTAAGCATCCCAGTCCAAGCTGCCAACGTATTTCCCCTGGAGTGAGGCAACGGCCTCCAACCCTTGCCCCCCCGACTCCAGTCCATTCTCACCACATTAGACTAGGAGAAATTTTAGAAATAAAAGCCAGAGTATGTCTTTCTCCATCCTCTATCCTCCAGTGGCTTCCCTTCTTATGCAGAACTAAAGCCAAAGTCCTGTCAATGGCCCTTCCTGAACTGGCTTTCCGTTACCTGTCCTAGCCCAGTATCTAGTATTCTCCCCTCACTTGCAGCACTCCAGCCACGCTGGCCTCCTGCTGTACCTCCAACGTGTCAAGTATTTTTCCACCTTGGCCATTTTCTTCCTGGTGAACCTCTGCCTGGTGTATCTTTTCCCAGATATCCATACCTTGTTCCCTAACCACTGTCACCTTATCAGTAAGCTCTTCCTTAACTATCTATGAAAATTTGTAACATACTGTCACCTCCCCAGTACTCCCTGCATATTTTTCCTGACTTGTTCTTCTCCAAAGCACTTGTCATAATCTGCTTATTTGTTTGTTGTTCGTCTCCTTCTACTAGGATGTAGTCCCAGCTCGACTGGGACTTTGACTGTTTGGTCATTGTTGCATTCTCCACTTTGAGCAGTGCCTAGCATACAGGAGTACTGAATAAATATTTATTGGGTTAATAAATAAATGAACAAAGGCCAAAGAGTGGCTCAGATCGAAGAGAAAAGTTAAAAGGGACAAACAAATGTCTTAAAAAAAGAAGAAGGGACATTCCGCAGATACAGTTGAGATTTTAAAAAGAGAAAGAAGGACGACAACAGAGTCTACCTATGTCTTCAACATTATCTCCAAACATTTCTTCAAAATAAATAAAGAAAAACAAGAAAAATTAAAATACATTAAAACCACCTCCTCACAACAGCTTAAGGATATAGAATGCCTAAATTCATCAGAAGTAAAAAAAATGAAACCCACCAAAGCCCAAAGCAATTTCTCATCCTCTGGCCTTTCAAGAAGATATTTCTCTGAGGAAGAACTGGGTAAGAAAAACTACAGGAAAAGAAAAAGAACAGGGCTAGTAAGTTCACTTTTATTATGAAAGTATGATGGAAGTCTCCTACTAGATTCAAGTGTGGTCTCTCAAGAAGGAATTCAATGGTATGTATGGTTTAAAGTGGCAGCCTTTAAAATAAAGAGGTTCTGGGGAAGAAGAACAGCAAAGAGGAAAGGAGAAATGCCCTATGGCAATTAGGTGGTGAAGGAGAAAAGAAACTTAGGGTCCTGCAGGAAAAAAGAGTACCGAAAATCAGAAGGCAGAACTCTCTAGCTCCGCTCACCTCCAAATCCACTAAAGAATCTGGACTTTGCTACACTGACAGAAGAAGTCACCAAACCAGGCATCTTGAAAAGCAGCCCAACTTATGAAAATGAACAGAAATAAATGAATAAACAAAACAGAGTTTAACAAAGAATCATAAAATAAGGTCCACCACACCTCCAGTGATGAAAATTACATCCAAGAAAAAAACAATGAATCAAAAGAAAACTACAAAAACTATGAATTAAATATATACTAAAACTAAAAAAGAATAAAATACCTAGGAATAAACCTAACCAAGGAAGTGAAACACCTATACCCTGAAAACTATAAGACACTCCTAAGAGAAATTAAAGAGGACACTAACAAATGGAAACTCATCCCATGCTTCTGGCTAGGAAGAATTAATATCGTCAAAATGGCCATCCTGCCCAAAGCAATATACAGATTCGATGCAATCCCTATCAAATTACCAACAGCTTTCTTCAATGAATGGAACAAATAGTTCAAGAATTCATATGGAAACACCAAAGACCCCCAATAGCTAAAGCAATCCTGAGAAGGAAGAATAAAGTGGGGGGGATCTCACTCCCCAACTTCAAGTTCTACTACAAAGCCACAGTAATCAAGACAATTTGGTACTGGCACAAGAACAGAGCCACAGACCAATGGAACAGAATAGAGACTCCAAACATTAACCCAAACATATATGGTCAACTAATATTCGATAAAGGGGCCATGGACATACAATGGGGAAATGACAGTCTCTTCAACAGATGGTGCTGGCAAAACTGGACAGCTACATGTAAGAGAATGAAACTGGATCACTGTCTAACCCCATATACAAAAGTAAACTCCAAATGGATCAAAGACCTGAATGTAAGTCATGAAACCATAAAACTCTTAGAAAAAAACATAGACAAAAATCTCTTAGACATAAACATGAGTGACCTCTTCTTGAACATATCTCCCCGGGCAAGGGAAACAAAAGCAAAAATGAACAAATGGGACTATATCAAGCTGAAAAGCTTCTGTACAGCAAAGGACACCATCAATAGAACAAAAGGTATCCTACAGTATGGGAGAATATATTCATAAATGACAGATCCGATAAAGGGTTGACATCCAAAATATATAAAGAGCTCACACACCTCAACAAACAAAAAGCAAATAATCCAATTAAAAAATGGGCAGAGGAGCTGAATAGACAGTTCTCTAAAGAAGAAATTCAGATGGCCAACAGACACATGAAAAGATGCTCCACATCACTTGTCATCAGAGAAATGCAAATGAAAACCACAATGAGATATCATCTCACACCAGTAAAGATGGCTACCATCCAAAAGACAAACAACAATAAATGTTGGCGAGGTTGTGGAGAAAGGGGAACCCTCCTACACTGATGGTGGGAATGTAAATTAGTTCAACCATTGTGGAAAGCAGTATGGAGGTTCCTCAAAATGCTCAAAATAGAAATACCATTTGACCCCGGAATTCTACTTCTAGGAATTTACCCTAAGAATGCAGCACTCCAGTTTGAAAAAGACAGATGCACCCCTATGTTTATCGCTGCACTATTTACAATAGCCAAGATATGGAAGCAACCTAAGTGTCCATCAGTAGATGAATGGATAAAGAAGATGTGGTACATATACACAATGGAATACTACTCAGCTATAAGAAAAAAACAGATCCTACCATTTGCAACAACATGGATGGAGCTAGAGGGTATTATGCTCAGTGAAATAAGCCAGGTGGAGAAAGACAAGTACCAAATGATTTCACTCATATGTGGAGTATAAGAACAAAAGAAAACTGAAGGAACAAAACAGCAGCAGAAGCACAGAACCCAAGAATGGACTAACAGTTACCAAAGGGAAAGGGACTGGGGAGGATGGGTGGGAAGGGAGGGATAAGGGCGGGAAAAAAAGAAAGGGGGCCTTACAATTAGCATGTATAGTGTGTGTGGGGGCACGGGGAGGGCTGTGCAACACAGAGAAGACAAGTAGTGATTTTACAGCATCTTACTATGTTGATGGACAGTGACTGTGAACAGGGATGTGGGGGGGACTTGGTGATAGGGGGAGTCTAGTAAACATAATGTCCTTCATGTAATTGTAGATTAATGATACCAAAATAAAATAAATAATAAATAAATAAATATACTAAAACTAGCATTTGGAGATATGACAAATTAGATCTTCAATGAGAAATGCAAACACTAAGAAAAGAAATGGAAAAGAGCAGGAAATAAAAAGAGAGCTGATTGAATTTCAAAATGGAAGAAAAAGGCAGTTATCCCAGGAATGAAGATGAAATTACAAGGTACCCAAGGAAAGATAAATTGAAATGAAATTTAATAAGTATTTTAAAAGGTAGAAAAACAACCAAGAAAATAGAATTTGAAAAAGAAAGAAGTGTTACAGAGAAAATATTAAAATGAAAACAAATAAAATATTATTACTCATGTTATTAGACTCCCTGAAAAAGAAAAACAAAACAATGGAAACAGGCCTAATACTTAAGAACTATAATGTAAGGAAACTTTCCAGAGAATTGAATTTCCATACTGAAAGGGCCCACTTTGTAAAATTAGCCCAGATTTAGTACCTCCAGGATGTAGCCTATTAAATCTGTTAGAATTCAGAAATGTAAAAAACAAACAAAAAATAATATCTGTGGCATAACATAACCTAATAACAAAGGAAGAAGTAGTAGACAGAGCAAGACAACAAGGAAGTGACATTTAAAAATATACAAAGAACAACTTAATGAAAGAAAATGTGAAGCAAGGATTTTCTACAAAGTCAAGCTGCCCAAATATCAAGGCTATAAGAGAAAGTTTGAGACACACAAGGACATAGAGAATTTTGTACCTAGAAGTCTTTTTTTGAGGAAATGAGTGAGACTATAAGCTTCACTCAACTAAGAAATGACAAGAAAAATTTCAGCAGAAAAACTGATGTGGGCATTTATAAAGAGATCTAAGACTAAAACAAACGTGAGAATGAGACTGGAAGAAAAATATACAAATGTTATATATTGTGCCAAATAGAAACACTGATAAGTGAGAGAAGAAAGAATGAAGAAAATAAGCTCATTGGTTGTTGTGTAGGCAGTAGATTCAATTATAAACTGGCAAACTAGATGGTCAAAGGTTAACTAATAAGGGGCTCTAGACATTCGAAAAGGTGTAAGTACAAAGATGACCACTAAGAGAAAAATAAAATGTTCCTAAATTCCATTCCTTAAAATTAAAGAACAAAGAACATACATTTAGAAAGAGAAACAGCAAATGTAACATATCACATGTAATTATAAAACATTATGATAGAATTGAGATGAAACATAGCACCTATACAGTAAGCTGATGGGCTAAATTACCCAATTAATAGAAAAGGAATCTCAATTTGTCTCACAATGGAAGAACCAACTATATGCTATATCCTCAAGATATATAAAACAAAATGATTCAGAAGGCAAAATATAATGAATTGATAAGGGTATTCCAGGAAAATGGAAACAATAAAAAAGTAGGAGTAGCAATTCTGATACACAAAACATAAGAATTCTAGCCAAAAAAGTGTTAAACACAACAAAGAAGGGCATCTTTTAATGCTAAACACCAAATTTACAATGAAGATGTAACACTCAAAATATCTATGCTCCAAATAACACAGCAACAAACTTTATGCAAGAGTTTTACCACTCTTGGTTCCAGACAGATTAAGTGGATGAACAAACAAAACATAAACAATTAGGTAGATATTATGGATATATATTAAGTTTTATATTTTGTTAATATAAATAAATGCACCTTTTTCTCAAGGGCCTTTGAACCATTCATAAAAATGGATCACAAAGAAAACAACAGCAAGTTCCATGAATTAGAAATACTACAAACAACATTCTCTGATCATAATGCAAAAAAAAATAGAAATTATTAACCAAAGAAATAAAAATATAAATTGCTAACCAAATTTAAAAACAAAAAGTTCACCCATTTGAAAAATTTTAAAGGCCTCCTACTAAACAATTCCTTGGTGAAAGTAAAAATACAAATAGCAATTAAAGAATTGAAAAAATCCAGTAAAACCAAAAAACAAAACCACTAATGTATGGGATACATTTAAATCATTTGTCAGCAGAAAACTCATAGCAGGAAATGCTTTCATAAAAAAATTAAAATTTCACTTATCATGGTGAGCATTTTGTGATAATTGTCAAACCACTACGTTGTACACCTGAAACTAATATAATGCTGTATGTCAACTATACAGATATAAATAGCTACCCTGAAAAACAGAAAGGATGTAAATAAATGACTTAAATACCTAGATGGAAAAAAAAACCCTGGAAAACAACAACAAAGTAAACCCAAAGAAAGCATAAGAAGGAAATAATGAAGACAAAACCAGAAATTAATGAAGTAGAGAATAGAAAATCAGTAGACTTAACTGAAAAAAGTTAATTAAATAGTAAACTGCCAGTTAACTTGAACAAGAAGAGATAAAGCAGGAAAAAAATCCAAAAACAAAATATGAAATGACAAAGAGGAAACAGGAAAAAAGAGAATTGAGAATCACAAGAGGCTTAGTTGCATATCTCTATACAAATACGTTTGAAATTGTATACTAATGGATAATTTTCTAAAGAAATGTACATTACCAAAATTTAGCCCATCAGAAAGAAGTTTTAAATAGACCAAATTTCCACAGAGGATACTCAAATGAATTATTAAACAAATACCACACAAAAAAGGCATCAGACCCACCTACTTTCACCATGGCCTTCTACCAAACCTTCAATGATCAGATAGTTCTAGCATTCTATAAATTGCTCTAGAGCATTGAAGACTGTGGCAGGCAAAATAATGCTTTCCTTCCCCTGAAAGATGGCTATATTTAAATCCCTAGAATCTATGACTATGTTATATTGTACAGCAAAGAGGAATTAAAGTTGCAGTTAGAATTAAGGTTATTAATTAGCTGACCCTAAAATAGAGAGATTATCTTGATTACCCAGAAAGGCCAGTAAAATTACTAGTCCTTAAATGTGGAAAAGGGAGGCAGGAGAGTCAGTGTCAGAAAGATGTGATAAGAGAAAAACTGGATGCCTACTGGCTTTGAAAATGGAAGGAAGCCATGAACCAAGGAATATCAGTGGCCCTATCTTCTTCATTCATATATTAATGGACACTTAGGTTGCTTCCATAACTTGGCTATAGTAAGTAATGTGGCAGTAAACATAGGAATGCATATATCTTTTCTAATCAGGGATTTTTGTTTCCTTTGAGTAAATTCCCAGAAGTGGAATTACTGGTCATGCAGTATTTCCATTTTTAGTTTTCTGAGGGATCTCCATCCAGCTTTCAAGAATTCATTTAAGAATGAATTTCTTAAATTCTCACCCACAGTGTGTGAGGGTTCCCTTTATCCACATCCTCACCAGCACTTGTTATTTATTTCTTGTCTTTTGGACAGTGGCTATTCTGACTGGTGTGAGGTGATACTTCATTGTGGTTTTGATGCACATTTCCCTGATGATTAGTGACACCGAACATCTTTTCCTGTGTTGACCATCTGTATGTATTTGGCAAAATGTTTATTCAGGTTCTCTGTGCATTTTTTAATTGGGTTATTTGTTTTTTGTTGTTGAGCTGTATGAGTTATTTTTATATATTACAACCAGTTTGGACCAAAATGTGGCAATGTAAGGAAAGTTGAAGATATATACACACTTTGACTAAATAATTCCACTTCTAAATATATACCTTAGAGAAAAGATGTATTTTTTCATATGTTGGCAGACCTCAACTTTCATGTTTGAGAATGTTTAAGAATGTTCAACTCAAGGAAAAAAGATGTCAGTGTGAGAAGTGAGGCAGAAATCTCCTCCAAAAACCACATATAATGGGAAAATACAGCAAATACAACTAATCCTAGAAGAGTGAACAGAAGGAAGACTGCATCAGACAGCCTACATCTGGGCAAAGAGAAGATCTTATGGAAAATGGTAAAGTAACAAAGCCATGGTCCGGTGGGACCCAAGCCCTCCCCCGACCCCAGCTCACCAGCAGGAGGAAGAGAAACAGAGTGGGGAGGGACTAGAAGCCCAGGACTGCTAAATACGCAGCCCTGGAGATCTACTCCAGGAGCATGAACCCACATTGCATTGATAAGAAAAATATTCAACAAGGTCAGCAAACTGCTTTTTTCCTCCAGTTGGCAAAGCCCTCCCAGCTCCCTCCTTCCCTACTCCAGACTCCGTTTTTGCCCTGCACATGCCGAAATGCCACATATCAAAATAATATATATTGCTCCCCTTGCTTGTGCTCAGGGCCAAGACCTTGGGAGATTATTCCCCTCTGAGCCCGTCAGTGGGAAATAAACCTCAACACTCCAAGACCTCTGAGTACCACTTGGTTCTTCCATCAGTGATCCAGTCCAGGTTTTCCAGTATTTTCCGTAACAGCACAATGATCTGGAGATTAGAGGGGTTGGAAAGCAAAGACAGGTAGAATGCTCAGAGAGACTGAGATTCCAGCTGCTTGTGGAGAACAGGTAGCCACAATCAGCTGCTCTGGGACAAAAGAAAGGTGGGAGCTTTGAAAGACTTCCCAACAGTAAGAGGGCTGCTAAAGAGGCAAGGATTGCACAGAGCTTGCTGCTCAGGAGAAAGGACAGGTGGATAAAATTGTCCTGTTGCACTCAGCCCAACAGGCTAGGGACTTTCAGGGGTTTCAGGTGCTCCATCCCCCTGGCTGGCAACTAAACCCCAAGGCCCCCCACCACAACACACAGCCTGCTGCTCTTTCTGCCCAGACACCATTGGCTCACAAACCCACTGCCCCTGTCATTGAGCCAGGCCAGCCAGAGGGGAGCCCTGACTATAGCAGCTAGAGGGGCTTAACCCAGAGGCTGCTCCCTGCTTGCTGGGTTCACTGGCCCTGACAGCAGAGGCAGGCACTGCAGCTGGGAAGCAGAAAAGAGCTCTGTCTTCTGGCAGGCACCAGCACGACTCACCTGCGATCTCCGCCATCACACCAGGACAGCTGGAGGGCAGCCCCACCTATGGCAGCTACAGGGGCATATCCAAAAGGCTGCTCCCTGCATGTTCAGCTCACTGGCCCTGGCAGTGGAGGCAGCCACTGTGGCTGGGATGCAGGAAAGAGCTCTTTCCTCCTGGCAGGCACTGGTACCATGTGCCTGTGACCCCCAACATCACTCCAGGTGCTGGCAGCTCCAGAGAGTAGAGCTTCTGGGCACTAGAGGAGGCCACCTACACAAAGCTATTATTCCACAACTAATCAGTAAGATTATGAAAAGGCAGAAGAACCTTATTTAACCCCAAATCCCTCAAACACCAGAAAGAGGGCTAAGTGAAACTGAAATTACCATTCTCCCTGAGAAAGATTTCAAAAGAAAAATAATAAACATGCTAATGGAGCTACTGAAAAATATTCAAGATCTCAGGGACGAATTCAAGAAAGAGATGGCAACTTTGAAAAATAGAGTATCTGAAATGAAACATACAATAGAGGGATTTAAAAGCAGATGAGAAGAGGTTGAGGAGATGTTAAATGGAATAGAAATTAGAGAACAGGAATACAAAACTGAGTCACAGAGAGAAAAAAGGACCTCTAGGAATGAAAGAATAATGACACAACTCTGGGACCAACTCAAATGGAACAATATTCACATTTATAGGGGTAGCAGAAGAAGAAGAAGAGAGAAAAGGGGATATAAAGTGTCTTTGAAAAAATAATAGCTGAAAACTTCCTCAATCAGGGTAAGGAAATAGTCTCTCAGGCCATGGAAGTACACAGATCTCCCAACACAAGGGACTCAAAGAAGACAACACAAAGACATAATAATTAAAATGGCAAAGATAAAGGACAAGGACAGAGTATTAAAAGCAGCCAGACAGAGAAAAAAGATCACATACAAAGCAAAAACCCAATCAGGCTATCATCAGACTTCTCAGCAGAAACCTTACAGGCCAGAAGGGAGTGGCATGATATATTTAATGCAATGAAACAGAAATGCCTCAAACCAATAATACTTATACCAAGCAAGATTATCATTTAAATTTGAAGCAGGGATTAAACAATTTCCAGATAAGTAAACATTGAGGGACTTAACCTCCCATAAACCATCTCTATAGTGTATTTTGGAGGGACTGCTATAGATGGAAGTGCTCCTAAGGCTAAATAGCTGTCACCAGAGAAAATAAAACCACAATAAAGGAAGTAGACCAATTAATTACTAAACAAATGCAAAATTAATTCAGTCAGTCAAGGGATACAGAAAGAGTACAGAATATGACACCTAACATATAAAGAGTGAAGGAGGAATAAAAAGAAGGGAGAAAAAAGAATCATAGACTGTGTTTATAATAGTGTAATAAGTGGGTTAAGGTAGACTGCTATATGGTAAAGAAGCTGCCCTTGAACCTTTGGTAACCATGAATCCAAAGCCCGCAATGGTAGTAAGTACATATCTATCAATAATCACCCTAAATGTAAATAGACTGAATGTACCAATCAAAAGACAGAGTTACAGAATGGATAAAAAAGCAAGACCCATCTATATGATGCCTACAAGAGACTCATTTCAAACCCAAAGACATACACAGACTAGAAGTAAAGGGATGGAAAGATATTTCATGCAAACAATAGGGAGAAAAAAGCAGGAGTTGCTGTACTTTTATTAGACAAAATAGACTACAAAACAAAGAAAATAACAAGAGACAAAGAAGGACATTATATAATGATAAAGGAGCCAGTCCAACAAGATGATATAACCATTATAAATATCTATGCACCCAAAATAGGAGCAACCAAATATGTGCAACAAATACTAACAGAATTAAAAGGGGAAATAGAATGGAATACATTCATTTTAGGAGACTTTCACAGACAACTCATTCCAAAAAACAGATCTACCAGACAGAAAATAAGTAAGGAGACAGAGGCACTGAACAACATATTAGAACAGATTGACCTAACAGACATCTGCAAAATACTCCACTCAAAAGCACATTCTTCTCAAGTGCACATGGAACATTTTCCAGAATAGATTATATACTAGGCCACAAAAAGAGCATCAGGAAACTCAGAAAGACTGGAATTGTACCAACTAGCTTCTCAGACCACAAAGGTATGAAACTAGAAATAAATTGTGTAAAGAAAACAAAAAAGCACACAAACACATGGAGGCTTAACAACATGCTCCTTAATAATCAATGGATCAATGACCAAATAAAAATGAGATCAAGCAATGTATGGAGACAAATGAAACACAGCTCAATACCCCAACTTCTGTGGAACTCAGCAAAGGCAGTTCTAAGAGGGAAGTATATAGCAACACATGCCTCTCTCAAGAAAGAAGAACAATCTCAAATGAGCAGTCTAAACTCACAATTAATGAAACTAGAAAAAGAAGAACAAATGAGGCCCAGAGTCAGTAGGAGGGACATAATAAAGATCAGAGCATAAATAAATAAAATTGAGAAGAATGAAACAATAGAAAGAATTAATAAATCCAAGAGCTGGTTCTTTGGGAAAATAAACAAAATAGATAAAACTCTAGCCAGGCTTATCAAGAAATAGAGTGTACACATATAAAAGAATCCGAAATGAGAAAGGAAACATCACTACAGACATCACAGAAATAAAACGAATTATTAGAGAATACTATGAAAAATTGTATGCTAACAAATTGGATAATCTAGAAGAAATGGACCACTTTCTAGAAAAATACAACCTTCCAAGACTGACCCAGAAAGAAACAGAAAATCTGAATAGAACAATTACCAACAATGAAATGGAATTGGTAATCAAAAATCTACCTGAGAACAAAACCCCCTGAACAGATGGCTTCACTGATGAATTTTATCAGACATTTAGGAAAGACCTAATACCCATCTTCCTTAAAGTTTTCCAAAGAGTAGAAGAGGAGGGAACACTTCCAAACTCATTCTACAAGGCCAGCATCACTCTAATACTGAAACCAGGCAAAGACACAACGAAAAAAGAAAATTACAGACCAATATCCCTGATGAACGTAGATGCAAAAATACTCCATAGAATATTAGCAAACCGAATTTAAAAATACATCAAAAAGATCATCCATCATGATCAAGTGGGATTTATTCCAGGGATGCAAGGCTGGTACAATATTCAAAAGTCCATCAACATCATATACCAACCACATCAACAAAAAGGACAAAATCACATGATCATCTCAACAGATGCTGAAAAAACATTTGACAAAATCCAACATCCATTACAAGAGACTCACCTCAAACCCAAAGACGCGCACAGACTTAAAGTCAAGGGATGGAAAAAGATATTTCAAGCAAACAACAGAGAGAAGAAAGCAGGTGTTGCAATTCTGGTATCAGACAAAACAGACTTCAAAATAAAGAAAGTAACAAAAGACAAAGAAGGACATTACATAATGATAAAGGGCTCAGTCCATCAAGAGGATATAACCATTATAAATATATATGCACCCAATACAGGAGCACCAACATACCTGAAACAAATATTAACAGAACTAAAGGAGGAAATAGAATGCAATGCATTCATTCTAGGAGACTTCAACACACCACTCACTCCAAAGGACAGATCCACCAGACAGAAAATAAGTAAGGACACAGAGGCACTGAACAACACACTAGAACAGATGGACCTAATAGACATCTACAGAACTCTACATCCAAAAGCAACAGGATACACGTTCTTCTCAAGTGCACATGGAACATTCTCCAGAATAGACCACATACTAGGACACAAAAAGAGCCTCAGTAAATTCCAGAAGATTGAAATCCTACCAACCAACTTTTCAGACCACAAAGGCATAAAACTAGAAATAAACTGTTCAAAGAAAGCAAAAAGGCTCACAAACACATGGAGGCTAAACAACACGCTCCTAAATAATCAATGGATCAATGACCAAATCAAAATGGAGATCCAGCAATATATGGAAACAAATGACAACAACAACACTAAGCCCCAACTTCTGTGGGACGCAGCAAAAGCAGTCTTAAGAGGAAAGTATATAGCACTCCAAGCATATTTAAAAAAGGAAGAGCAATCCCAAATGAACGGTCTAATGTCACAACTATCAAAATTGGAAAAAGAAGAACAAATGAGGCCTAAGGTCAGCAGAAGGAGGGACATAATAAAGATCAGAGAAGAAATAAATAAAATTGAGAAGAATAAAACAATAGCAAAAATCAATGAAACCAAGAGCTGGTTCTTCGAGAAAATAAACAAAATAGATAAGCCTCTAGCCAGACTTATTAAGAGGAAAAGAGAGTCAACACAAATCAACAGTATCAGAAATGAGAAAGGAAAAATCACAACAGATCCCGCAGAAATACAAAGAATTATTAGAGACTACTATGAAAACCTATATGCTAACAAGCTGGGAAACCTAGGAGAAATGGACAACTTCCTAGAAAAATACAACCTTCCAAGACTGACCCAAAAAGAAACAGAAAATCTAAACAGACCAATTACCAGCAACGAAATTGAAGTGGTAATCAAAAAACTACCAAAGAACAAAACCCCCGGGCCAGATGGATTTACCTCGGAATTTTATCAGACATACAGGGAAGACATAATACCCATTCTCCTTAAAGTTTTCCAAGAAATAGAAGAGGAGGGGATACTCCCAAACTCATTCTATGAAGCTAACATCACCCTAATACCAAAACCAGGCAAAGACACCACCAAAAAAGAAAACTATAGACCAATATCCCTGATGAACGTAGACGCAAAAATACTCAACAAAATTTTAGCAAACCGAATTCAAAAATACATCAAAACCATCGTACACCATGACCAAGTGGGATTCATCCCAGGGATGCAAGGATGGCACAACATTCGAAAGTCCATCAATATTATCCACCACATCAACAAAAAGAAAGACAAAAACCACATGATCATCTCCATAGATGCTGAAAAAGCATTTGACAAAGTTCAACATCCATTCATGATAAAAACTCTCAGCAAAATGGGAATAGAGGGCAAGTACCTCAACATAATAAAGGCCATCTATGAAAAACCCACAGCCAACATTATATTGAATAGCGAGAAGCTGAAAGCATTTCCGCTGAGATCGGGAACTAGACAGGGATGCCCACTCTCCCCACTGTTATTTAACATTGTACTGGAGTTCCTAGCCACGGCA
This sequence comes from Manis pentadactyla, assembly GCF_030020395.1. NCBI lineage: Eukaryota > Metazoa > Chordata > Mammalia > Pholidota > Manidae > Manis > Manis pentadactyla. The sequence goes on from NC_080020.1 coordinate 9,323,155, forward strand.
ATCAGACAAAACAAAAAAATACAAGGAATCCAGATTGGCAAAGAAGAAGTCAAACTGTCACTATTTGCAGATGACATGATACTGTACATAAAAAACCCTAAAGACTCCACCCCAGAACTACTAGAACTGATATCGGAATACAGCAAAGTTGCAGGATACAAAATCAACACACAGAAATCTGTGGCTTTCCTATATACCAACAATGAACCAACAGAAAGAGAAATCAGGAAAACAACTCCATTCACAATTGCATCAAAAAAAATAAAATACCTAGGAATAAACCTAACCAAAGAAGTGAAAGACTTATATTCTGAAAACTACAAGTCACTCTTAAAAGAAATTAAAGGGGACACTAACAGATGGAAACGCATCCCATGCTCATGGCTAGGAAGAATTAATATCGTCAAAATGGCCATCCTGCCCAAAGCAATATACAGATTTGATGCAATCCCTATGAAACTACCAGCAACATTCTTCAATGAACTGGATCAAATAATTCAAAAATTCATATGGAACCACCAAAGACCCCGAATAGCCAAAGCAATCCTGAGAAAGAAGAATAAAGTAGGGGGGATCTCACTCCCCAACTTCAAGCTCTATTATAAAGCCATAGTAATCAAGACAATTTGGTACTGGCACAAGAGCAGAGCCACAGACCAATGGAACAGACTAGAGAATCCAGACATTAACTCAGACATATATGGTCAATTAATATTTGATAAAGGAGCCATGGACATACAATGGCGAAATGACAGTCTCTTCAACAGATGGTGCTGGCAAAACTGGACAGCTACATGTAGGAGAATGAAACTGGACCATCGTCTAACCCCATATACAAAAGTAAACTCAAAATGGATCAAAGACCTGAATGTAAGTCATGAAACCATTAAACTCTTGGAAGAAAACATAGGCACAAACCTCTTAGACATAAACATGAGTGACCTCTTCTTGAACATATCTCCCCGGGCAAGGAAAACAACAGCAAAAATGAACAAGTGGGACTATATTAAGCTGAAAAGCTTCTGTACAGCAAAAGACACCATCAATAGAACAAAAAGAAACCCTACAGTATGGGAGAATATCTTTGAAAATGACACATCCGATAAAGGCTTGACGTCCAGAATATATAAAGAGCTCACACGCCTCAACAAACAAAAAACAAATAACCCAATTAAAAAATGGGCAAAGGAACTGAACAGACGGTTCTCCAAAAAAGAAATACAGATGGCCAACAGACACATGAAAAGATGCTCCACATCGCTAATTATCAGAGAAATGCAAATTAAAACTACAATGAGGTATCACCTCACACCAGTAAGGATGGCTGCCATCCAAAAGACAAACAACAACAAATGTTGGCGAGGCTGTGGAGAAAGGGGAACCCTCCTACACTGCTGGTGGGAATGTAAACTTGTTCAACCATTGTGGAAAGCAGTATGGAGGTACATCAAAATGCTCAAAACAGACTTACCACTTGACCCAGGAATTGCACTCCTAGGAATTTACCCTAAGAATGCAGCAATCAAGTATGAGAAAGATCAGTGCACCCCTATGTTTATCGCAGCACTATTTACAATAGCCAAGAATTGGAAGCAACCTAAATGTCCATCGATAGATGAATGGATAAAGAAGATGTGGTACATATACACAATGGAATACTACTCAGCCATAAGAAAAGGGCAAATCCAACCATTTGCAGCAACATGGATGGAGCTGGAGGGTATTTTGCTCAGTGAAACAAGCCAAGCAGAGAAAGAGAAATACCAAATGATTTCACTCATCTGTGGAATATAAGAACAAAGGAAAAACTGAAGGAACAAAACAGCAGCAGAATCACAGAACTCAAGAATGGACTAACAGGTACCAAAGGGAAAGGGACTGGGGAGGATGGGTGGGTAGGGAGGGATAAGGGGGGGAGAAGTAGGGGGGTATTAAGATTAGCATCCATAGCGGGGTGGGAGAAAGGGGAGGGCTGTACAACACAGAGAAGACAAGTAGTGATTCTACAACAGGTTGCTACGCTGATGGACAGTGACTGTAAAGGAGTATATAGGGGGGACCTGGTATAGGGGAGAGCCTAGTAAACAAAGTATTCGTCATGTAAGTGTAGATTAATGATTTAAAAAAAAAAATGCAGTTCCTATGTGGTGACCTCTAATGAGTTCTACACAATAATATAAAGGACATATAAAAGTGTAGGCAAAGGGTCTGTTTGTGTTTATACAGAGGATCAAAGCCTAATTTGGCTACCCCGAAAATGAACTAAGAAACGATATGAAAAAGAACTTCCAACATCAGCACTCTCGGGAAGACTCATGCCAGAAGATGATCATCAAAAAACCCCAACAAAGATCCACGCACTGCTACAGCTGTAGATGCCCTCATCCCACCAGCTCCTGGACTTGCCATGGGAATGAAGGAGATATCTAAGCTGGCCTGTGCATACAGTAAAACAACAAATTTGACTGGATCTATACTGTTGGAACTCAACCAAGAATTAGGAGAAGTGCAAATTGTAGCGCTCCAAAATCTTACAACTACAGACTATTTACTGTTAAAAGAACATATGGGATGTGAACAGTGCCCAGGAATGGGTTGTTTTAATTTGTCTGATTTTTCTCAAACTACTCAAATTCAGTTAGATAATAACCATCATATCATTGATAAGTTTTCACAAATGCTTAGGGTGCCTAACTGGTTTTCTTGGTTTCACTGGAGATGGCTGGTAATTACAGGTATGCTTTGGTTATGTAACTATACTCCTATTATGTTAATGTGTGTGCGCAATTTAAGTAGTAGCTTAAAATCTATACATGCTGAAGTTACTCTACAAGAAGATATGTCAAAGAAATAATCAATCTTCCCATGTTTTCTCCCGCCTGCTACTTCTATAGCTTTTCTTCTTTCTTCCTAATTACAACGAATTCTTAAATAGAATTCGTGCCTCATATCAAATTTACCGAGTATCATAACTCCTCCAAGTGGTAAAGATACCTCAAGACAAATGCTGGGCATAGAAGCCACAGGGCATAAATATGCAAAGAAATAAAAAGCTAACCATTTCAAACAATAAGGCTTCTCTCTCACTTACCAACTTAACATTTCCCTGTATGGCCCCGGAAGATGACTGGTTAGCCAGAGACGGGTAAGATTCCTCAAGGGAGGAACAACCTAAGACAGGCACAGTCGCAGGGGGGTCATCAGGTGAGAAATTGGGGATCAACAGAGGTGAGGCTTAGAACCTCACCCCCCCTGTTCTGAGAGAAATCTTCTGCATATGTGGATGTTTTATTGCCCTTGTCTAGCTTGGATTAACACATAGTCTACAGGCACACACCTGATCATCTACATTTGCTCTCTTACAACACTAAACTATGTTTTCTACCTTTATGTTGTATCTACCTACCACTTCAGCATCTTATTAAAAATAATAAAGAGAGAAATGTGGTATCCACATATAAATCAAGTATAAAAATCAAATGTGTATTCATATTTGAACTGACTGTTTATAGTTCATAATGCATGAGCAAAACCAAAAGTTTCTGTGATGACTGCCCTTGTACTGTTCACCATGTAACTTATTCACTATGTAAGAATTTGTTCTCCATGTAAGAACTTGTTCGTTATGCTTCAGAAGATTGGAGACTGACGAAAATTAGGCTTGGGGTGGATTAATGATTGTGCATTGAGCATTGACTCCCCTATACAGAATTTTATTGTTGTTAACAACCATTTGATCAATAAATATGAGAGATGCCCTAACAACAACAACCAAGAAAAAGTACACACTTCCAATTGTAAAATAAATAAGCAACCGGGATGTAATGTATAGCATAAGGAATATAGTCAAAATATTGTAACAACTTGGTATGGTGATAGCTGGTACTTAGAATTATCATGTACATAAATGTTGAATCACTGTGTTGTACACCTGAAACTAATGTAATGTAATACTGTGTGTCAACTACCCTTCAATAAAAAATAATTATCTAAAAAAATAAATAAATAAATAAAAATAAAAATAAAATACTTAAAAAAAAAAAATCCAACATCCATTCATGATAAACACTCTCAACAAAATGGGCATAGAGGGCAAATACCTCAATATAATTAAGGCTATATATGACAAACCCACAGCCAACATCATACTTAACATCAAAAAGCTGAAAGCTTTTCCTCTAAGATCGGGAACAAGACAAGGATGCCCACTCTCCCCACTCTTATTCAACATAGTACTGGAGGTCCTAGCCACGGCAATCAGACAACACAAAGAAATACAAGGAATCCAGATTGGTAAGGAAGAAGTTAAACTGTCACTGTTTGCAGATGACATGATATTGTACATAAAACACCCTAAAGAATCCTCTCCAAAACTACTAGAACTAATAACTGAATTCAGCAAAGTTGTAGGATACAAAATTAATACACAGAAATCTGTTGCATTTCTATACACTAATGATGAACTTAGCATAAAGAAAAATAGGAAAACAACTCCATTTACAATTGCATCTAAAAGAATAAAATACCTAGGAATAAACCCAACCAAGGAGGTGAAAGACCTATACCCTGAAAACTACAAGACCCTCATGAAAGAAATTCAAGAAGACACCGGTAAATGGAAATATATCCCATGCTCATGGATAGGAAGAATGAATATTGTCAAAATGGCCATCCTGCCAAAAGCAATCTACAGATTCAATGCAATCCCTATCAAAATACCAATGGCATTATTCAATGAATTACAACAAATTCTAAAATTCATATGGAACCACAAAAGACCCCAAATAGCCAAAGCAATTCTGAGAAGGAAGAATAAAGCAGGGGCAGGGGGGAGGGGACAGGTGGCATGGAATTACACTCCCGGCTTCAAGCTCTACTACAAAGCCACAGTAATCAAGACAATTTGGTACTGGCACAAGAACAGACTCATAGACCAATGGAAAATAATAGAGAGCCCAGATATAAACCTACACATATATGGCCAGTTAATATATGATAAAAGAACCATGGATATACAATGGGAAAATGACAGCCTCTTCAACAACTGGTGTTGGCAAGATTGGACAGCTACATGTGAGAGAATGAAACTGGACTATTGTCTAACTCCATACACAAAAGTAAACTCAAAATGGATCAAAGACCTGAATGTAAGTCATGAAATCATAAAACTCTTAGAAGACAACATAGGCAAAAATCTCTTGAACATAAGCATGAGCTATTTTTCCCTGAACACATCTCCTCAGGCAAGGGAAACAAAAGCAAAAATGAACAAATGAGACTACATCAAACTACAGAGCTTTTGTACAGAAAAGGAAACCATCAGCAGAACAAAAAGGGATCCTACAGTATGGGATAATATATTCATAAAAGACACATCTGATAAAGGGTTAACACCCCAAATATATAAAGAACTCACATACCTCAAGTTTTGCCCAAAAAGCAAACAACCCAATTAAAAATGAGCAGAGGATATGAACAGACACTTCTCCAAAGAAGAAATTCAGACGACCAACAGGCACATGAAAAGATGCTCCACATCACTAATCATCAGGGAAACGCAAATTAAAACCACAATGAGATATCACCTCACACCAGTTAGGATGGTCAACATCCAAAAGACAAGGAACAACAAATACTGGCGAGGATGAGAAAGGGGAACCCTCTTATACTGTTGGTGGGAATGTAAATTAGTTCAACCATTGTGGAAAGCAATATAGAGATTCCTCAAAAAACTAAAAGTAGAAATACCATTTGACCCAGGAGTTCCACTCCTAGGAATTTACCCAAAGAAAACAAGATCACAGATTCAAAAAGACATATGTATCCCTATGTTTAGAGCAGCACTATTTACAATAGTCAAGACATCGAAGCAACCTAAGTGTCCATTAAAAGATAAATGGCTAGAGAAGACATGGTACATATACACAATGGAATATTATTCAGCCTTAGAAGAAAACAAATCCTACCATTTGCAACAACATGGATGGAGCTAGAGGGTATTGTGCTCAGTGCAATAAGCCAGGCAGAGAAAGACAAGTACTAAGTGATTTCACTCATTTGTGGAGTATAAGAACAAAGGAAAAACTGAAGGAACAAAACAGCAGCAGAATCACAGACTCCAAAAAGGGACTAGCAATTACCAAAGAGAAAGTGGGTGGGGCAGATGAGCAGGAAGGGAGGAAGAAGGGGATTAAGGGGTATTATGATTAGCACACAAATATGGGGGGGAGCACAGGGAAGACAATACAGCACTGAGAAGACAAGTAGTGACTCTATAGCATTTTACTACACTGATGGACAGTGTCTGTAATGGGGTATTGGGGGGCTTGATAATATGGGTGAATGTAGTAACCACAATGTTGTTCACGTGAAACCTTCATAAGATTGTACATCAATGATACCTTAATAAAAAAAAAAAAAGAATGTTCCGCCCATTTTTCAAAGTGAGAAAATGAGAACGAGGTATCTTTTTATTAAATACTGAATATCTACATTATAGTATAATCATACAGTAGAATTCCATACAGCAGAGAAAATAGATAAATGAGACCAACATGGAACCACCTCAAAATAAAAGCATGCAGGATATATATAAAAGGTATGCTATTTATATGGATCAAAGAACATTCCAAAAGCAATGTTATTAATTGCTCATGTTATAAATATTGGTGTCCTAAAAATACAAAGACATTGTTGGAGTTGCAGTAGCCAGCCTTCAAGATGGTACCCAGTGATTTCCCCCCCTCTGGTCGCACACCACTGGATAGTTCTGTCCCACACTATACTAGGACTGCTCTGCGTCATCAATAGTCTATGGCCGAAGTGAAGATAAAGTCACTTCCAAATTACATCATAGAAGACTGTGGCTTCTACCTTTAGCATCCCATTTTGGATCTCTCTCTAAGCTACTGCTGTGATGCAGAGGCAAGCTGCCATGTAGTGAGCAGCCCCAGGGGGCTTTAAGAGCCACGCAGTGAGGACTGAAGCCTCCAGCCAGTGAGGAGCTGAGGTCTGCCAACAGGTAGGTGAGCTTAGAGGGCTCCTGGCTCCAGTGGAACCTTGGGATGACTGCAGTTCCAGACCACGGCTTGGCTGCGGTCTCATGAGAGAGGCTGAGCCAGAACCACCAGCTTCTGCCAGCTAAGTATTTTCCAGAAACCTGACCCACAGAACTTACATGAGGTGATAAAAGTCTCTTGATTTAAACTGCTGTGCTTTGTGGCAATTTATGATGCGACAATAGATAACTATGCAGAGTGGTCTCTTCTTGGGAGGGATGGTCTTAGGATCATGGAGAAGTTAGGGGGCTTCACCTTTATCCGAAACATTTATTTTAAAATAGAATATCTAAAGCAAATATGGCAAGATGGTAAGGTTTATTAAGCATAGGGAATTAGCATATAGTTGGCATTATACAATTCTTTACACTTTTCTGTTAGTTTGGAGTATTTCACATGCAGAAGAACAGTGTTTTCCAGAGACGTACGTCACTGGTGGCGACATTCTCCACTGCCATGGCGAACCTCTGCTGGGTGATGGCTCTGCTCTCTCATTACTAAATAGGCCAAGTCTTTTCTGAAAGGTTTTATAAGTCATTTGCACTCTGTAGGATTACAATGCAGAACTTCAGAAACTAGCTTTTTTGGGTGGGCTGTGCTGTTATAATTTGGGTTTCTGTTATGACAAATGAGAAACCGGACTGAACTGGACATTTTTGTTCTAAAAATTGTGATGCTTATAAACTTTTGAAAAGCTCTCCTATTAGGATAATAAAGAAGTCAAGAAAGGGGTGTCAGTATGATTTAAAGCTGAAAAATTCTATATACGTTCTGGTAAAATCATTTAATTAAGAAGCAAGTCAGAATGCTTAAGCCATAGCTACTTAACATGATTATAAGTGATTATTCAAATGAAATTAATTAGTCAGAAATTCCCTAAGAATATTAAATTACTCCCCAGTGGCAGGAAAACAGGCAATTTTACTCTTTCATTGAATATATGCAGATTATTTTCTTTTCCTGGAAATATGGAAAGCTACTAAAGATGTATTGGTCAGTGTCTAAAGAAAGATCAGAAGCCCTTACATCTATAATCAATATATGAATGGTGAACCATAAGAAAAGCTTCTAGAGTCTTAATAACTATATGCAAACTTTTTTTAAAAAAAGAGCTTGTTATTACTGAGCACATCTCCAGTGACTTCATTTGGAGTTAAGTAAGGATTCCAGGAGAATGGGCTTTCAGGAAGGCAGAAGGAAATTTGACAGCTTTTCTGTTTATTTGACATTTATCTTATAACACAATTTTAACAGGCCTTCTTTTGGGTGACTCACTAGATATTTTGCCTTGTCTGTTCTGTTTTCTCTTGAGGACAAGCCCATGGGGAAAAAGGTAAACACATCTTCTCTGCACCCAATCTTTATCCTTCCTCATTCTGTTCATAATCTAGGTTTGAACACTAGAAGTGGATCAGGAACACTGACAAGGTATGGGGCTGATTCAGGAGTCCACACAGAATTCAATCTACCACTTACGTGGCCTCAGTTTAGGGAAAAGAAGCCAGAAGACTCCCATGACTCTATTGGCAATGCTAAAATGCCACCTCTATGCAGAGAAATGAGCCTAAGAAGGCAGGCAGAGAACAAATAATGGTTTTGAATCTCAAATCAAGGAGTTTGCCCTTTATTTTGCTCACCCTGTGACTCTGAGAGTTGCAGAATATTTTTAATAGGAAAGGACATAGTGATTGGTATTTTAGGTAGCTCCCTCTGTGAAGCAATCAAGACTTGAGACAGTAGATGTACTAGACAGAGTATGGATGAAGTGTCCTGGGAAGATAAATATAGATGCAAGTGTCTATATTTATGAGAAAAAAAAATAGAGAGGAATAAGGCAAGGGGGGCATATTAGTCAAAGAAAAAGAACCAATAGTATATATACACAATTACATAAATCCTATACATATGTTATGTATCCTACATATATGCATATACACGGTTATATAATGTATAGTATATATGTATAATGTATATACATGCATATGTGTACATATACACTGTCATACATATAAAGAGATTTATTATGAGGAATTGGTTAGTGTAGTTATGGAGACTGAGAAGTCCCAGGATCAGCTGTCTGCCAGCTGGGGACCCAGGAGAGCTGATCCTTCAGATTTAGCCTCAAGGCAGGAAAAAAACCCCCAATGTCCCAGCTGGAAGGCAGGCAGGCAGAAGGAATTCTCTCTTGCTTGGCCTTTTTTGAGTTAAAGCCTGTTCTGGATCCACCGATTGGATGAGGCCCACCCCTACCCTGTCAAATGTGAATCTCATCCAGAAACACCCTCACACATACCCCAGGGTAATGTGTGAGCAAATATCTGGGCACTCCATGGCCTTAGTCAAGTTGACACAAGATTAACCATCACAGAGGGTGACCGGTTTCCTAGTTTAGGTAACTGGGGTGCCCAAATTAAACAGAATAAATGAAGTGAGGCGAAGGTACAGCAGGAAACTGATGAGCACTGTTTGGCATCTACTGAACTGAGGTTCCTGGTGACTGGATGGAGCTGAACAGCAGGAAGCTGGGGGTATAGATTGGGACGCTAAGGCTAGAGTTCAGGAGCCTTTACAGTACCCGTGGTTACCAGGCCAGGATTACCCAGGGAGGGGTTCAGGAAGAGGAGCTCAGTTTGAAAAAGAGAGAGAGAGAAAAGAAGTGGTAAGAAATGCTAGAAAACAAGGGAAATCAGAAGAGGGTGTTATCAGCAGCTAAGGAAGTAGAGTTTTCAGAATTAAGGCCTGACCTAAATTATCAGCAGAGATTCAAGATAAGGACTGAGAGAGAGCCTTCAGGGTTGGCCAGTAGCACGCTGGTGAGGTCGCTGTCAGTGGAAGTGGAGCAGGAAGTGACTACTAGGAGCAGAAGTGCGAAGAGGGAGAGGCCGGTTCTTCATGTAAGATGTCAAGCTGAGGACATGCACTGAATGCCCTTCCCTCCCTCCCAAAGTTTAGGTTACATTTACAAGTATTTATTGGAAAGATTGCAGAGAAGTGAAAAAAGAGTATCATAAACCAACTTCATTTGGCAGAAGCCTAACATTACAAAGAAAAGTTTCTTTGCCTGCGGAGTAAGAACTATTTTCATAGGAAAGTCAAAGCAGCATTCCACGAAGTTGTCCCTGCCTCCCCCCTCCAGCCCAGGTAAATAGTAAGTTACAAACCCTACTGTATCCTAGAAGGAGTGGCAGAAGTTAGTGCAAGGCTGGTGGTCATTCTCATCTCCCCATTTAATTCCTGGGCCCTGAAAAGAACCACATGGGCCACAGCCTAACATTGCTCCCCAACAAGCCTAACAGTAGACTCAACAGGTCTGATGTGGCCATATTTACTATAGCGGATGAACACCGACTCTGGTGTGAGGTATGCGGCTATTAAGTTGGCAAATACATTCTTCATACCAATCAAAACAGAAGCTCTGAAGCCGTCAACGCCAGGTTCAGCATTAACACCCCCTGGAGCCTTGCCCTAGGACTCTGCTAATTCTTCTGCTCTCCTTCATCGTGATGTCTCAAAGGACTCAGGCCATGCAAACACCGGGAGAACATCACACCGGTCCACACCACATTGAGGCAGTCATGTTAATCCGACTAGATGAGCAAAAACTGACAATTACACTGAAGGTCATGTAAGACATGTACGCTCCAGAAGGAAAGTGATAAACTGTTCAAAGACACGGGGCCAACCCACTGATGAGGTTTTCAGGGCCTAGTGGGCCATGGCGAGGCAGGACATGGCCTCCAAAGTAAAGGACAGATTGTTGCACCTTGTGCATCCTCACACCAGGGAAGAAACATAACCCTTGGTAGGCTGTTTTGCATTTTGGAGGCAGCATATTTCTCACTGGGGAACCCTGCTGTGGCTCATTTATCAGGGGCTGTGGAAAGAGTCCCGTCGCTGGTCTTGGCTAAGGTCCCAGGAGGACTGCTGTTTCTCTACCTGCCTTCCCTAACTCCCTTTTGGATTTCCTTGGAGCACAATTTTCCAATCATTCATGTGCCCTCAGATCCCTGTCTCAGACTGCTTCTAGAGAACTCAGGCTAAGGCAAGTTCATTCAAGGGAGGAGGTAGTCACGCTGAGGAAGGAGGGCCGGCTTTGATTGGATGGCCAGATGGCAGGGATGAAAACAAGCCAGGATTAAATGTGACTGGCCTCAAGTCTCCTAACTGGATGTGGTTCCTAGGCAGAGCTGCCCCCAGGTCGGGATGAGGGCCGCCTCACAGAGAGAAAACAAGGACAAAAGCCTTGTTCCAACCCCTAGTCACTGGCTTCTCATCTTCTAGAAGTGTTTGATTCAGGGAACTGCAAACATGGGGTATACACAGTGGGAGAAAATATTTCCAATCAGAGATGCTGCAAGTCCTCCGAACAACAACACTGCATACTGAGGACGTGGCTGACTTGGACCCCTTCCTTGGGTTCCCTGCAGGCATGATGGCAGTAGCTACACAATGAATCCTCCCTGAATTTAAGTTATTTACAAGGTAGATCTGTACCACGCACTGTGATAGTCACAAACTTAACTCCTAATGTTACATGTTTAAATTGTATGATATTTGTAAGAATTCTTTTCATGCCAATAATTCATTCGACAAATATTACTGAATGCCTTCTACATATCAGGCACTGTTCTAGGCTAAGCTAATAGAGACTCTAGGACTTCCTTTGACACAGCATTTACCTGTACAGATTTGAATGCCAGAGAACTGGAACCTACATGCCCGGGGTTATTATATATTGATCATCTGTTCCCTGTGCTTGTGTTTTTAAGTGCTTTAGGAGGTGGTACTCTTTCTCTCTTTGGCTCATATGCTTCTAGATGATAGAAACAATGTGATGATTCTTTTTAAAAGTCTTTCATCATGTCTGGCAGCGTTCTGACCTGGGTGGGTGACTTGAGTGATAACCCAACCACAGCTGAGCACAAACATGAAAACACAAGTTGCCGAGGCCACAATCAACTGTGATCAGTTTCCTGAAGCATATTAAACAAGACCCCAAAACTGTCTCAGGGTAAGAGTCCTCGCTGGGTGTTACTGATTTCATTTAAAATCTGACAGCATGAGAGATAGACAAGGGGTGTTTTCTCCTTTCTCAAGGACCTGCTAATGAATTTTGCAGGGCATCGTTTTTAAAAAGATCCAAAAGACATCATATTTTGAAAGCATAACATGACACTGTTCCCCTGCAGAATGAACCCAATGAATTCTGAGAAAAAGAGTTATGTCCTTGTCTTTGTAAAAGAGCTATTTAAGCAAAACAAGTAGCTTCCCCAGAAGGGCCTGTTAAGCTGCAGTACAGCATAGCCTAGTGGACTAATGATTAATATGGATTTCAGGGACCCCGATGAGTAATTCTGGCCCTGCCACGCACAATACTACTGGTTTTCTTAATAAAGCACAACTCAGCTGTGACCGTACATGCGCCCTGAGAGTGAGGAGACCCTCCCCTCTCCATCGGCGCCTCCCTCAGTTTTCCTCAACTCAGTTAATAGCATCACAATTCACTCACCGTCCAGACCAAGAATGAAGGAGGCACCTCTGGCTCCTGTCTCCCTTCACTGCCTCTGCACAATCTAAGCCAGCAAGGCTCCTGGTTCCACCTTCCATGTATACCCAACTCCCCCGTCACCACCTCCTCCACCAGCATCCTGGTCCAAACCACCAGGCCTCTCACCTGGGTAACGTCCATGGTCACCAAACGGATCTCCCTGCATCTGCTGCAGGTTTTCCACAATCCATTCTCTCCACACAGAAGCCAGGATGGTCTTTCAACATGTCAGGTCAGGCACTGTCCACCTTGAAGGCTTCTCATGGTGCTCCCCATAACAAAGAAGCCACCGCATGGACCTCCGGAGTCCTGCCTAACTCAGGAGCTTCACTTCTTTCTATTTTCCTACTTAATCCTGTGATTCCAGCCGCACCTTCTTGCTGTTTTACAAACACATCGAGCCCATTACTGTCTCAGGACATGTGTATTTCATGTTTCCTTTGCTGGAAAATTCTTCCCTGCACATTGTCACAAGGCTGATTTCTTTATATCATTCAAGTCACCCCTTCAGGTGAGCCTTCCCTGATTTCCTCCAAGTAGCCCATCCCCATATACCCTTTATGCCATGACCCTGGCTTTATTGTCTTCACAGCATTTATGATTACATGAAATTATGTTTATGCACATGTTTACGTATTCTCCACTGGAATATAAAGCTGTGAGGACAGGACCTCCACCTGGGATCTCCAGAGCCTAGAATAGTACCTGGCATAAGGCAGGTGCTCAAAATCTGTTGGATGAATTGATGACATGAAAAGGATTATTATTACAGTGTCATACAAACCATAACCTACCTTTCAAAATGTAGTATTAGGTATTAAGATTGTGACTACCACAATGCTTGATACAGATCTACTTTTCAAATGAAATTAAATTCAGGAAGGATTTATTATGCAGCTACATGAAATCCCCATGGTATTGACCTTGTGGACAAAAGCCAGCGGGAACACACCCTGAGTCCCATTTCAGTGTCATCCAGGAGCTGTGACCTTTACCCAGGCAGCTCCTGGGTCTTGATGACTGACTGGCTGGAGGACAAGGGAGGGAAGAACCGAACATGTCACAAGATTCTGAGCCCAGCTGCCAGGGAGACCAGCCAGCCCATTGGTACCGATTAGGGAGTTACAGGTTGAGTGAGGGTCCATTTGGTGGCAAAGAAGCTGATGTGAAGGTTTTCAAAGCTGATAGCTCCATTTGGTACTGAGGAACGGAGCAATAAGATTTGCTCAAGGTTGCTCCAGGGATTACTGTCAGAAGAGGAAAGACGAAGGCTATGGCCTTTGGACTGTGCTATTTTCCAGACTGAAGTTTGCTAAGCAGTTTTCTGCACAATGCTAGTAATCAGTAGAAACTGCAACCTATCGAAATAATAATCAAGATATTTGGAGGTTTCCATTGACCACAAGCTTTTTACCCTGCCTTCTTCCCAGCTTTGCTTATGGCTGGCCCCGGGATTCTGTGTATGTATGCATCTCTCTAGGTCAGCCCATGGAAAGGAATACATTTCTTGCTTCTTTTGATTAAAACCATTCTGGACTCCTAAGTACCAGATATCATTGCACAGCTGATGCACTTAAAACTACTTTAAAGTGCACATTTCTGTGGCAATAAGCACACTCACACTGCTGTATAACCATCATCCATCTGCAAAACCTTTCATCTCCCCAAACTGACATTCCGTCCTCATTAAACTCCAAGTGCCCATCCTCCTTCCCCACCCCCACCCCCCACCTGGGAGCCACCCTTCTACTCTCTAGCTCTATGACTGTGACTATCTAGGAACTTCACATATCCACTTATCGCTTTTATCAGTTGCCAAGCTAGGAACATTTAAAAAATATCCCTGTCTCTAAAGTCAAATAAATATATATCAAAAAAGATGACTTTTACTGTATGTAAAGAATTCCTCAATCTACCTGACTTAACAGAAGTTACTGCTTACTTTCCTTAGGGCCAGTGTAGTTCAGAGAGGATGAGACAGGACTTGTGCACTCTCGCCCAGCTGTGCGCCCCTGCAGGGCTGGATTCTGCTTGGCTTTTCCAGCACTCTGCACGGACAAATACTGCTTGGATTCCACATGTAGGTGAAATCATATGGTATTTGTCTTTCTCTATCTGACTTATTTCACTGAGCATAATGCCCTCAAGGTCCATCCATGCTGTTGCAAATGGCAAGATTTCATTCTCTTTTATGGCTGAGTAATACTCCATTGTGTGTATGTACCACATCCTCTTTATCCATTCATCTATTGATGGACATTTAGGATGCTTCTATATCTTGGCTATTGGAAATAGTGCTGCAATGAACATAGGGGTGCATATATCTTTTTGAATTTGTGATTTAAATACAGAGAACGGACTGGTGGCTGCATAGGGGAGGGAGGGTAGAAGGATGGGTGAAAAGGTGAAGGGGGTAAAGAGGTACAAACTTCCAATTATAAAGTGAATACATCATGGGGATGAAAAGTATGGGGAATATAGTCAATAATATTAATATCTTTGCATGGTAACAGATGGTATCTACAGTCATCATAGTGAGCATTTAGTGTTGTATATACTTATTGAATCATTGTGTTGTATGCCTAAAACCAATATAATATTGTACACAAATTACGTATTTTTAAAAACCCCAAAAAGACAATACTGTGTGATTTCACTTAGAAGAGGTTCCCAGGGTAGTCAAATTTATAGGGACAGAAAGTAGAATGGTGGTTCCCAGGAGCTGGTAGGAGGGCAAACTAGGAAGTTAATGGGGACAGAGTTGCAGCTTGGGAAGATGAAAAGTTCTGGAGATGGATGGTGGTGATGGTCGTATAGCCGTGTGAGTGTCCTTAATGCCACTGAGCTGTAGACCTAAAAAAGGGCACAACGGTAGTTTGTTTTATATTTTATCTATTATATTTTACTACACTAAAAAATTGAAAAAGTTAAATTTAAAAACAGCAAGAAAAACAATGAGCAAGAAAGTGGATTTCCTAAAACTGCTGAGGGCACCCCCATTCTGAGACGTTTCCCTGAAGCCATGTGGAGTAAGGAACAGGCTTATACAAATGAACATTCTCCGTGCACTGCACCCTGTACCTCACTACAGTAGAGCTCCTGTCACACCATCACCACAGCGAGGGCTGAGGAACGTGGCAGTACCTTGCTGTGAACACCTGCTCCAGTTGTAACCAGCGTCTTCGGGGTCCCACAGAGCCTGAAACCACCTGCGAATCTGAACAGCTCTTCAGGAAGCTCTCAAAAGTAATATGATGGAGCCATTTGCAGAGGCTCTGGTCCTAGCCAACACCTCTTACAGCCCAACAGGGACCCAAACCATCTCTTCAGGCTCCATGTAAATGCATCTTACAAATCCACTGTTAGTCTAACACATCAGCTGATTGGACTCATAAGCTACTCTTGATCCTCTTATATGCTCCTGACCTACAAATAAGTTGGCCTTCATGAATCCTTACTTTTCCTTCCTTCCAGTAGTTTCTCTTTATTACAAAAAAATATATATATTATTGTCTAAACAACCTTTGGTTACTCTTTTCTGTCATTAAAGGAAACTAGGATCAAAATCCAGTTCTGATTCAATGAGAACAGCGTCATTAAGTATGTAGCACTGTCTGTGAGACGTCAGTAAACTGAATTTACCGATTACCACTGCTGTGAGAATAAGAAAGGCTGGGTAGATGAAGGTTGCCTTTGCGATGGTAGTTCCCCTAGGGAATCTGCTAGGGCCAAGACGACAGCCTCGGGCAACCTTTACTGAGTGAGACATGAAATGCGAACCTGCCTTTCAATTCATATGAGTACGAAAGTTGAGAATGTGCCCATCAAAAATCATATTCCACTGAAGTCAAACTCAGATTCTACTCAGAGGTGATAATCCCATATAAGTCATTCACAGTCCATGTGTGCTCAGACAGTTCCCTAATTTTTAGGCCAATGTGCAATGCCTGCAAAGGTGGCTTCATCATTTTTCAGCTTTTAAAAAAAAATGATCTGCAGTGGGAAAGTCAAAGTAAAATAAGAGTTACGTTCAAGTTCTGCGTGTGTAGACAGAGGCCAGACTTTGGATCCTAGAGAACAATGTTTAGTCCCAGTAATCTTTCTGACTGGGTAGATTACAAAGGAAGGCAAGTAGATGCGATGGTGCTGGTCCTATGTTTAGAAAGCTTGACATCTGCATTTTATCAAATGGCACTTCATTTAACCCACAAAATAAATGAGAGTCATAAAAAATAATGAGAAGATAACAAAGCTAACTTTCTTGGTCCCATCTTAGTTTTTCTCCTGGTGATATTAGCAACTTCACGTAGCCTGTTACAACGGCTAAACTGAATGTGACTAAGAGAAAACCACTGGGGTTGAGAACAGACCTGGGATGCATTATGCCTTCCCTGTCCTGTTTGTCTGCCCAAGCATGGGGTGAATTTTACATAGGCTCATGGAACTGGGGGACAAGCCATCTTGGGCTTTGGGAGCAGAGGCTGTGCTGGGTCCAAATGGCTGCAATTCCATAGGACGGCATGTTCTGTGCCCACTAACACCTTCAGAGTGAAGCGTTATTATATATATGTACTGTGACATCATATATATGTACTGTGACAGGCTAATGGAGTCCCCCATTTTTACATTAATAGCTGTTAAGTCTGATTAACAGGATTTTAACATGCTGGCAGTCATGGATAGGACCTCAGTTCCTTAGACTGTGGAATGTACCGGATCAGTCTCAGTAAATGGTGACACCATCCACTCAGCTAAGCAATCTGAAGCCAAGCTCTCCTTAAACACCTTCCATAAGCACCCCATAGCCAATGCTTGACCCAGTTCACTCATTTTTACCACTCATGTACCTCCTAACTTTCCCTGCTTCTCTCCCCACTCTACCATTGCCCAGGGTGCCATCAGCTTTGCCTCATTTCTCTCAAAGCCCCTGACTGGTCTTCCTGAATTCAGGGCAGCCTCTCTTCATCCTTTGGCCATTCTGCACCAGAGTAATCTTCATGGGCACCCAAAACTGATTATTACACATTCCCCCCAAAGCTTACCCTGCCTTCGATTGTTCTTAGAATAACCTGCTCCACCTGTCAAGTCCCCACATGGCCCTCTGGAGCCTGTGGCCACCTCTCTATCCCTTCTGCTTCTGGTCCTACCAGGTTACCCCCACCCCGGGGCCTTTTCCCTCCTCATCTACTAAAGGACCCTTCAGCTCTTAGCTGTTATTACTTGCTTAGGAGTAATTACTTCTTTCACTCCCCTGAGAGGCCAGTTCAGCTTTTATGTACCCTGACTGACCACGGTGCCTTCCCGCTCGCCTGTGCATTACAGCTCTGAGTGTATATCTACCTATGAACTCATGAGCTTACATATAAACCGTCACACCTCCCTGCCACCTCCTCCACCAGCGCCTACCATCCAGCCTAGCACAAAGCAGGCACCCAATAAATATTTGTGGAATAAGTGAAAACAGCAAGATTCTAGGGGTTTACATCTTTAAATCCTTGGAGTGGAAACTCCACCAAGATACGAGTGGTGAGACTTATTGGCCAAAGGAGTCGCCCCTGGGCCCCGTCCCTTGGTGTGGAGGGAAAAGCCCTCTCAGGGCCAGGGAGTCTGCTCTCAATATATTGTGAGCTTTGCTAACCAAGCAGGAAGGGGCTGCCACGCCTTTCTATTCTAAAATCTTGGGCTTTCTTTCAGGAGAGTAACTGGGCAATCAGACCCAGCTGCTCAAGGAGATGAATACTAAAACATTAATAAATATAGGAAAAAATTAACTCGTCATTAAAATTTACTGACAAATATAAAGTGACAAAGCCTCTCTCCTTGACCAAGCCTGGAAAGCTTGGAGCCCTTCTGATGACCAGGTCTCAACCTTGGGACCCGTCTTCAGCCTGCCTCGCATCCTTTGGCTGGCAAAAATCCTCCTAAGTCAGTTTAATTAGAATTCCACCTCTTTACACACACCTTATATCTTATTTACCCTTCATATCTGATCAAATGCCTCATCTCCCACACTTGATACCTGTTCTCTTTCGCCTGCCTTCAGCAAGAATCCTGCCAGGTTGATTCAGCAAGAATGCACCTGCCCTTGCTGTATCCTCTCAGTAACTGTCCATTCACTGAGCCCTCCTTCTGTTTATTGGCTGTAAATCCCCAGCTGTCTTGGTCTTAGTTGCTGTTTTCCCGACTGTGACATTCACGATGCCTATCTTGACAGTCCTGAATAAAGTCTGCCCTACCATTTTAACAAGCATCAGAACATGTTTTTCTTTAAGGAAAGGAGAGATTTTACCTGGCAAGGGTCCTGCACCTTGACATGCCCTTTCATTTGCTCATTCTATCCCCTCCTTTATTCAAAGCATTCTAAGGTGGTAATTCTTTTGTCCTTCCCATCCCGGGGGAGGACCTCTGGGCAATGTTAGGTTCCCTTATAGAATGTGCTGTGCGTACTGAAGTGGGGTCCCTATTTAAGACAGAGACAGACAATTTACCTCCATGTGTGGAAGAGTGCTAGGAAAGGGTCTAAACTAATCATCTTTCTTCCAGTTGGGAGTCGCTGTCTACCTCTTCTATTCTGGAAAAAAAAAAAGAAGGGTCGCTTTGGTTCATGCCTGGATAAGATGGTATTCTGGGTGTTGGCGATTCTCTCTCTGATTGATTTGGCACCTGGCATCTCTATCCTGCAGCTCATTGGTGCCTAAGCTGGGGTCAAAGGACAAGCAGCCAGCAGTGAAGGGCGGGCTCCAGCGCTCCCGGCAGCAGGCACACTGCGTTACAGACCTCAGTGCCGGGGAGTACTGGGAACCAAGGCCAAGTGCAGTGTGACGGGCTGTGGGCTGAAGGAATTCTCTCCCCCCTTCTCTGGGGGGTAGAGGAAGACAAGACAAACCTATAGAACGAAGCAACTGGAACCCTCTTGGCTGTCCCTGCCACCTCTGAACATGGGCTGCAATAGTATTTTGGTAGAATTAGCCTGTATCTTGTACCATGTTGACACATTTTCCGCCTGCCTTATGATGCTCCCGAGACTTTACCTCATACTGGTGAACTGCAGCCTAGGAGCCAGCGCTGGTCTGGTTCCCTGCTGGACCCTGGAGGCCCAGCCGTGTGGCTGCCACACTGCGGACCCAGAAGAAACATGTAATGAATGGATGAATCTAACTGGGATTGGGACTGAAATTCAGTTCCCACACTAGTGTTACAAACTGATATGGTTGTTCCCACCACCACCACCACCCCACCACTGACCCCAACCCCACTGTATTTTTAAAACTACAGCTAGATGTCTTTAGGCCACCAGCACTACTTGAGCAGGGTTGTGGTCTGTTTGCAGCTGGAAATAACTGTCTATGGTTAACTGGCTTAACATAAGACAGGCTGGACGCTGGAGTGGGGCTGGGACCATTGCTGCCATGTTTGAATGA
This sequence comes from Manis pentadactyla, assembly GCF_030020395.1. Taxonomy (NCBI): domain Eukaryota; kingdom Metazoa; phylum Chordata; class Mammalia; order Pholidota; family Manidae; genus Manis; species Manis pentadactyla. Next base: position 9,343,182 of record NC_080020.1, read on the forward strand.
TTTCAGGCTGAGCAGAGGCTGTGTGTTGTGGAGGCCCCTGCCGTCTGCTCAGCCATGTATGTATCCTTGCAGCCATGGCTCAACAGGTCTCATGTACCCAAGCTGTTAGCAGAACTGAAGATAAAAGCCACACAGAACATGATCCTTGACAATCACAGCAGCAGACACCTTTATTTTAATCCTGTAGCTCTTCAGTGACCCAGACTATTAATGGACATGGGAATTTCTCAGAATAGTTTGTACTGAGCTCTTTCATTGACTGGGTCCTCTCTGTACATGGTGAAACAGTATCCAGGGTCAACACACATGCACAAGTTCTACATTCAGAGTGGACCCTGGACTAACAGAGCTCATAATTTTATTGACTGAGGGCATAAATCATGTTTCTGTCAGAAAGTTCAGATGGTATCAGGCGTCCGATGAACACAGGATTTCCACTGGGCTTGGATAAGTGGAAATCATCTTACTTTGCTTCATTATGAAAAAGTCTCTTCCAGAGGAAGAGAGGATTAACTTTTGGCTGTGATATTTCTCCTTGCTGTCTACCTCTGGCAAATATATTCATGCAAAGAGAAGGTTTTATAAATAAACTCAGATTCTTTCCCCCTTTTCTTTGGGGATTTTGCTGTGGTGCACTAAAAAAGTATTCATTAGCTTAAAAGCATTTTTCAAAATGCAACCCCACTCCAGGTTTAATTATATACAATATAGGTCAATGTTTTTTTTATATGGGCCCCAGAGTAGATGCCTCTGAACTACTTTGTGTGTTTCACACAAGTGTATTTCCCTGTTGCTGACAAAAAGTGGACAACTAGATGTTAAAGACAAAGGCTTCTCTTTAAGAAGCCTGTGGGTGATTTTCCAGGATGGCAGTAAGCAGATAGAACTAGAAGATGCTAATTTTCCAGGCTTTTCCAGTAGACTGGGGAGGTGAGTCTCTGCATACACACCCATGCCCACAGCTGCCCCCTCTGTGCTCCCACGTGCACACCTGTGGAGCTCTACCTGCCCTGCTTCCACGTGCACATCTGATGGGCTCCAAAATCACAGGAGCTGCTTCTGACTCCTGAAAGAGGTGAGGCAGTTTGGCAGGCTTGATGTGGCAGGAATGCCAAGCTGGAAGCCCAAGGATAAGGATACACGGACACACTTGTTCTTCAAAAAAAGAAGACATTTTTCCATGGTGTGGCTCCAGGAGGAAGGGGGTTCTCCGCCTGGAGCAAGGCCCCTATCAAAGTAGCAAGACTGAAGCAAGACAAAGGAAAGCTCACGGCTCAGTCCCTCTCTCCCTCGGCGCCTTCTCTCCTAGCCCCGGCTGCTCAGCTCTCCCTCTCCCAGCTGCCCTCGAGTACTCCCTCTCCGGCAGCTGCAGGCTCCACCTTCCCCTGCTTCCCCTTCCAGGAGGAACTCCACGGGCGGGTCCCTGGTGACTGGCAGGCGCCTGACCAACTGAAGCAGAAGAGAATGGCTGCTGCTCTCGACCCCTCACCCCAGACTCTGCAATCCCACGGGCTCTGCCACGGCAAACGTCACACTGATGTGCAAACAGGCCCTTATATGCCTACCGCTATCAAGGCCAAGGGAGAATCCTGGTTGAAAACTTCCATTTACCCAACACATGAGAACCAAATTTGAGGAGTCATCATTCCATCTTCCCTCAGAAATATGTTTCTGCCGTGGCTCTGCAAAGCTGCCCTTCCCTCCCACTACAGGGCCTCCAGCCTAGATTACCAGGTTACCCCAGCTACCCCAACAGCTGAGATATGAAGGTAGAAATAGACATTATTATCCTTTAGGCCTTCACGTCTATTTTAAAATATTTTTACTAAGATGGCTGGCACCACACTGTTAAATCCCTGCATGAAAGGGAAAAATGTATATATGTACTTAGTTTTCATGTCATTGCAACTTTTGTTTTCCATGTGCTGTAAATGATCTGTTTTTTCAACAAAACCAGAAGCCAATGAGATAGAAAGCCAACGGTTCAGGGAATACATGTCTCATCTGCAAATACATCTCTGTGTTAAGTGGCTGGACTCTGTGGCTCAGTATCACCTAATATGTATGCTGCAATGTAGGGCTGGTCTACCCCCTCACTGCTGTTTGTATTCTGACTCTCTCTTGCTCAGGTTGCTGTGTCACTGTCTTCTCTCCATCTGTCCTTCAGCCTGCCAGGTGTCTCCCTTGTGAGCCTCACTTTTTTCCAAGAAGCCTCTGCTCACTTCCAGCACACCTCAATTTTTGATAGTCACACACTGATTTAGATTTTCTTATTGTGTTATGTGCACAAGTGAGGCCACTCCCTATGAAAGGCACTGTGGCTTATAGGAAAGAAGAATCCCTTTGGACCCAGACTCTAAAAGCTCACAGCAGGTGCTCGTCACTTTCTCATAAAGTAAATGCCAGATAAAGCATACTAGCTAATGGTTTTAAGAGTACCAGTTTTATTTAGACATTTTCACCCAATGTCTCAAAGCACCACAACACCTGTATATTGGAGAGTCAAATTAATGAACCTCTCTGCACAGCCCACCTGTCCCATTGTTCCTATGTCAGCAAGTGGCACCCCCATTTATCTGGTTCCCCAGCTAGAGACCTAAACCTCATCCCTAACAGCTGCTTTTTCTTTACCCTTTATTCCAGAACTTCACCACTCCCCACTCAGCTTGCCTCCCAAACATCTCTCCAACCACCCACAGACTTCTCTCACCCCCATCTCCACCATGCTAGTTCAAGCCACCACCATCTGCTCCCATTTGGACTCTTGACATGGCTCCCTCTTTGGTTTCTCTGGCCATTTGTTCTCAAAATGAGAGTCTGCTAAGATCATCTTCCACACAAGTCTTCCTTTTGCTCTTAGATAGAGACTGGGATCCCTTTAACTGCTTATAAAGCTCTTCAAATTCTGGCTGCCAGCACCTCTTCAGCCTAGGGCTCTGTTGGCCTTCCATGCCTCCTTCAACTCTATGGACATGACCTGTGCCCTCCCCTCCACAGTGACTTTCACAAGTGGCTGCACTCATCATATCCCCCTACCCTCACCTTCATCTGCTGACAATATTGCTCCCTGACCTCTTTCTTCAATCTCAGAGCACACCATTCCTGGCCTCTCAGGTTAGATCACAGCCTACAATGCTGCTTTTTATGTTTATTTTTGTTCTGACTTGATCAGTCCTCCCACCAGAGCCCAAGCTCCATGTGGAGCAGATTGTGTCTACTGTGGTCCCACAGCACTGAGCATAGATTCCAGACCACAGAGGACCCTTGATGATTTTTTTTTGAATAAACAGTCACCACCACAAAGTGGTAGAGTATTCAAACAGCTTTCATATGTATTGCCTCAGGTCATCCTCATAACAGTCTCATTTTTACAGATGGGCAGATAAAATGGAGAGGTTCTATGAATGCCCAGGTCACACAGTGCTGATAAGGAGCAGAGTTGAGTCAGGTTTTCTGGTCCTCAGTTCTGTGCTTTCTCTACAGTGTGTATTTTTTTCACTTTATTGTACCAAGTATTATTCCAAATAGAAATACTGAGGAGGCTGCAGAATGTAGTGATGAACAGGGGACTTTAACATTAGAGCAATCTTGCTTCAGACTCCAACCTACTCTGATTTGTCTTGCAAAAACAAGACAACTTTAGGCAAAGTAATTCCTTTCCCTAAGCAATGACAGTGCCCACCCACAGGACTGTGGAGAGCATTAAAGAAGGCAAGGTATAGTGAGGTACCTGTCACATGTAACCTAGGTACCTGTTAGCTAATAATGATGATAAAGAAAATGTGTTTGAGTCCCTCTTAGTTCTAATACCTAGAAGTAATTCAATGGAGGGTTATTTTCTACACTGTAACTATGCTATACACTATAGGCACTGTGACTTCTGATGACATAGTACCAAACCCCTTTGCATCATTGTAGTTAGGAATTTTAGCCATTCTTCTTCTTTTTTCCCCACAGTTGCAAACTTTCTCCTTACTCTATCTAATTTACTTTATATGCTCCAGTTTTTTTTTCCTAGCACAGAACTTCCTCTCTCTTCCTCAATTCCAGCTCTACCCATATTTGGGCAGAAGCCTAGAAATCCTCCCCTTTAGGACCCTAGCTATATATTACCAGCAGCAAGAAAGGATTCTAGCCAGCCACAGATTCTAATTTGGATTTTTCCTATCTCTTTTTCCCTTGGCTATGCACAATCCTCCTAAAATCAATGTAAATTTTCCTAGAAGGGAGCTGCAAAAACAGTCACAGCTAATACCCAGCATGGGATTGGCTCTGTAGCAGCCTAAGCTGACCGCTGTTTATTCTTTGCTGATACAGGCAGAGCACCTTCCCTGAGCCCACCTCAGATGCATTCTTTCTACTAGTAGAACTTAAACTACAAATAGAAGTTAACAAGATGCCAACACAGGCTATGCTAGATATAACCCACAGAGAAAGGAGTGTGGGTGGGGGAATCCGCCTTCCTCTTGAGCACTCCCCGCTTTAAACTCTGTTTTTAAAGGTAAGCAAGTGTTAACATATCACTTCAAATAACAGTACAAACTCACTGGAGTTTGTGACCCGAGACTATTCTCGTGTCAAATGAGAGTCACAGCAGCCCAGCATCAGGGCCGGTGCTGGCCACTCTCATACCAGCATTACTGTGTCCCTCTAAGGTTCTCTACCTCTCCGCCTTGTGTCAGGGGTACTAGGTGAACTCTCATCCCGACGTCCGCCACGCTGGTTCAAGCCACCACCATCTGCTCCCATTTGGACTTGACATGGCACCCCCTTTGGTTTTTCTGGCCATTTGTTCTCAAAATGTGAGTCTGCCAAGATCACCTTCCACACAAGTCTTCCTTTTGCTCTTAGATAAGGACTGGGATTCCTTTGACTGCTTAGCCTTAGATTGGCTAGCCCTGTGTTTCTTCTTGCTGTTGAGAAGGCAGTGCAGACAGAGGGGGAAGAGCACAGGTTGGGAGTCAGATACGTGCACACCCTGGCTCTGCTGTGCAGCCACAGCTACTTAGCTTCCCTGAGCTCCAGTTTTCCATCTGTGAAAAGAGTGTCTCATGTACAGAGTTGTTGTAGCCCAGGGACCCATCTGGAGGTTGGAAAATATCATCAGGTCAAAAAACACGGACAGGTATTTTCACTGGGTATAAAATTCTAGGTTGATGGTCCTATTATCTTCCTCTTATCAATTTTGTCTAATTTCATCAAGGTCAGACAACATACTCTGTATGCTTCCAATCATCTTAAACTTGTTGGTTATGACCCAGAATATGGCCTACCTTGGTGAATGCTCCATATGCACTTAAAAGGAATGTGTATTCTACTATTTTGGGGTGGACTGTTTTATGAACATCAAAAGATCCTGTTGGCTGATGGTGTTATTCAGTTATTCTATGTTCCAGTTAATTTTCTGTCTGTTTATAATTTACTGTTTCTGTTTATTACTGAGAGAGGGATGTTGAAATCTCCAAGCATAATTCTGAATTGTTCTTTTTTTCCTTTCAGTTCTCTCAGTTTTTGCTTGATGTACTTTAAAGGTCTATTGTTAGATGCAAACACATTTAGGGTTATTAGGTCTTCCTGGTGAGTTGATCCTTTTTCATTGTTATATCTCTTTTATCCCTGGTAATTTTCTCTGCTCTGAAGGCTACTTGGATATCAGTATATCTACTCTGGGTTAATTCTGCTAGGTAGTTCCATGTTATATCCTTTACTTTAAACTTTTACATATTAACATATGTGTAAATACATACACATATGTGTAAAATATATGTATAAAGATATAAATAGAAATGTATAAATACATATATATAATAAAAAAATATATATATAGCAGTTTCCTATTGACAGCATATAACTGGGTCTTGTTTTCTTAATCCATGTTTCCACACATGCTCTGATAATCTTGATCTTTTATTTGGTATGTTTTGACTAAAGATAGGCAAACATTTTCTGTAAAAAAGGCCAGATAAAAAATATTTTGGACTTTGTGGCCTACATAGTCTGTTGCACTATACAAATATGCTGTTGCTGTAACAAAGCAGCCATAGATGGTACATAAAGGAATGAGTGTGGCTATGTTCCAATAAAACTTTATTTATGAAAATAGATTTGGCCCATGGGCCATTGTTTGCTGAAATCATTATATTTAATGTAATTATTGATATGGTTTTTATCTATCTATCTATCTATCTATCTATCTATCTATCTATCTATCTATCTATCTAATGATAGAGCTACCATTTTATTGTTTGTTTGTTCCCTCCAATTTGTTCTTCTGTTTCTGCCTTCCTGCCTTGTTTTAGGTTATTTAGTATTCCATTTGAATTTGTCTATTATATATTTACATCTGTTTGCATAATATTTTAGTTGTTGGTTTGGAAACTGCAGTATACAAATTTAACTTTTCACAGTCTGATTAAAATCAGTATTTTACTAACAAGTGGAATGAAGATACCTTATTGCCATATGGATTCCTTCATGCTCTCTCCTCTGAGTAATCATTTTATGGATCACATCTATATACACTGAAACCCTTATTAGCAATGTTATAATTTTGGCTTCCAGTTTTTACTGTATTTTAAGGAGCTCAATTGGAAAATAATAGTTCATTATATACCCAGCTATTTACTATTTCTGTTGCTCTTTATTCCTTTTGTTCCAAGTTTCCTTCTGGTATCATTTCCCATCTGTCTGAAGAACTTCCTTTAACACTTCTTTTAGACTAGGCCTGCAGATAAAGAATCTATTAGTCTTCCTTCATCTGAGGAGGTCTTTATTTCCTTTATTTCTAAAGGGTATTTTCACCAGATAGAGAATTTTAGGTGACGGTTCTTTCTTCTAGCACTTTGAAAACGTTCCAGTGTTTTCAGGCCTCCATGGTTAATGAAGAGAAATCTGCAGTCATCTGAATTGTTCCCTTATAGTTAATGTGTAATTTTTATGACTTCTTTCAATATTTTTGTCTTTGTTTTTAGTTTTCAGAGTTTTCTGATGGCATGTCTAGACATGGATTTCTTTGGGCTTATCTGAGGTTCACTGAGCTTCTTGAATCTGTAGGTTTATGTCTTTCACCAACTTTGGGGATTTTGGGGCTATTATTTCTTCAACTTTTTTTTTCTGTATACACTTTCTCCCTTTTTCCTGGAACTCCTATGACAGAAATACCTTTTTATGTCATCTCTCAGGTCCCTTTCTTTCTGCTATTCAGATTGGACAATTTCTATTGATTTATCTTCAATTTCACTGACTTTTTCCTCTGCCATCTTTATCCAGTGAGTTTCTTATTTTGGTTATTGTATTTTCAGTTGTAAATTTCCATTTGATTCATTATATCTTCTACCCTTTGATAAGACTTTCTATCTTTCCACTCATTTTAAGAGTGTTTGGCCTTACTTCTTGGGGCATTTAAAAAACATCTGCATCTAATGTCTTTGTCAAATCCAACATCTGTGTCATACTGCTTTACTGTCTGTTGGCTAGCTTTTCCCATACAAGCTGAGATTTTCCTGCTTCTTGGTATGTTGAGTAATTTTAGATTGTGTCCTGGGCATTTTGAATATTACATTACATAACTCTAGGTCTTGCTTAAAACCTATGGAGACACAATGGCAGGCAACTAATTAAGTAGAGTTAAGGCTATTAGTTCCATCCAGTTTTCTGTGGTTGTGCTTCTATTGTCAGATTAGTTTTCAAAACTTATGAAATCTGCTCCACATGTGCCACTTGGGTGGTGGCCTATCCTGTGATCAGTTCTGAGTCTGTGCTGTTAGGCCTAGATTCATACATGTGTCGCTCAGGGGCAAGACCAGGGGCTCATAAACAGTGTTAAGGTGTCACTTTCCTGAGTTTCTCCCTATTTCTGATCTCTGCAGGCCTTTCCAGTCCCCTGGAGGCTCCCCTTTTTAATTCTCCAGCCAGAAAGCTGGAACTCTAGTTACTCCACTCTGTTGCACACTTCTCACAGATGCTATCTATGGCTAAATGTCAGAAGAACTGAAAGATAATGAAAGCAAAGGGAGTTTGCACCACCTCCTTGGGACACCCCAAGGGCTTCTCCAAACAGAGAGGAAAGTTCCCATCCCTCAGAGTTGGCTCTGGCAGGCTCCTGCCACCACCACAGCTGTGCCATGAGCACAGTGCCACTTGTAAGTTGGAGGTATGATAAAATGGAGAAAAGAAACAAGATTTACTTAGTTCTCTCTGAGTGCTAGGATTGCCACCTTTCACTTTTATAGCCAGAAATAGAGAGCTTCCCATGGAGCTCCTCTGTCCATGTCCAGATATCCACTGCATGTGGGTCAGGGATACTAGAGAGAAAAACTTATAAGTTCACAACCAGTTCTGTGATACTTCAAATCCTGGTCTTCTTTCCAATCTGTCTGCTACATATTACTTTTCTGAGATCTCAAACAGCTACTGCATCTATTCTGCCCAGATTGTATAGCTGCCTTCAGTGGGAGAGGGAGGGTTGAGTGGGCCTCCCCCATCTCACCTGAAACAGGATGCAACTGGGATCTTTTGGGTTACCTGCATAGTTTACCTACTGGGTCTTCACATAAGAAATGGTCATTCTGAGGATTGTCAACATTATACATAAAGATCTGAAGAAGAAAAACATCTGGTGCTATAAAGAAGAAAAAAATCTCAGAATAGCTCAGGTCTGAAAAATTGCTGAGGCCTTTACTTTTTGGGGTGAATACAGCATCTTGTGGCTCTCACTTAATAGCAACGTGAATGTGTTTCATGGGCATGGCAGATGGTCTTCCATGGATGGGTGCTTGTCCCCAGGAGTGAGGCAAACTACTGACCTTCTGGCCAACCCTGCAGTTAATCTCAACTTAGCTACAGTTGTTAGTTAGAATTTGGTAATTGAGGGCAATAAAGAAACAAACAGCGTACTAGTGTTCCACCTTTCATAGAACCAAATTGTCGAGTGGAACAGCCACTGAACATTGTTCTCCACTGATGGCCAGAAGTATGATATCTTGGCATGAGGTCAGGATGCTATCCTGCCCTGAGATTTTGTTCTGTTGGCACTGCCAGCCTGATACAGGGACAAGGAAAGTCAAAGCAGGAATGTTCTCACCACTGCATGAGAAAAGGTCATGTGTTAATACCCCAGTGGTATTTTGGAGAACTGTCATTTTCCATGCAGCCCTGGTCAGAAGCACAGGCTACCATAAATGTCCTGTTACAATGCTCATAGGCAAAACCCCCCTCTGCATCATTCTGACCATGGCAAATCAAATTCACGTCTTTGCCAATAAAATACAATGGTGAGAATAGTGGCAGGACCCCTGGAGTTGGAGGCAGGAGATGTGCATCAGGTTGATTCCACTGCTTACCCACCATCAGACCTCAGGCCAGGAGCAACTTCTCTTCCTGCCTTGTTATCAGGAAAATGGGAATTCTAAGAGCTTTTTCTGCCCACTTTTTTCCAGCAATGCTAAGAGGATCAAATCAGGTCCTTTGCAACATTAGGTGGGATATTTGCCTAGGATTTTCTTGAAAGAAGATCCTGCATAATTTTCATTTTATGATTATGAGACTGAGCAGGTGCTTGTTAAATACTTGATGAATGAAAACAAAATATTATGTGATCAAAGCAACCTGAGTTATCTATAAAATGGGCATCAAAATGCCTATATCAAAAAAGGTCAATGTGAGGACTAAATGAGATAATATACATTAAAAAAACATAAAGGGCAGAGCAGTGCTCAGGACACATAGTTGTTTCAGTTATTTTTCCCCTAAATCCTGGAGGCTTTCTAGATTTTTGAGATGAAAGCAATGGTGTTCTAAGGACTGCAACCTGAATGTGAAAGCCACTGAAACAAAAACGGTCAGTCTAAAATATCAGCTGCCTTCATGCTGTTTGTCTTTCGGAGAACTGACTCCTTGGTTATTATGTCGGGTCCTCTTCATCTTTGATAATCATCCTTGTTGTGAAGGCTGCTTTGTCTGAAGGTAGCATAGCTATTCTTTCTTTTGATTAGTGGTATCTTTAACCATCCCACTACTTTTAATTTGAGTCTTTATACGTAAATTGGATTTCCTCTTCTATTAAACCTGAGTCTTTATATTAATAGTTGGGTTTTTAAAAAATCATTTCTGATTATCTGTCTTTAAATTGGTGTGTTAAACCACTCATATTTACTGTGACTACTGTTACAGTTGGATTCATATCTACCACATTGATAACTTTTCTATTCATTGTATTTGTCCTTTCTTCCTTTCTGTCCCTCTTCTCCTGCGTCCTTTATGCTTGTAAAATAAATACAGGATTCTGGCTCTTCATTTCTCTCAAATGGAAACAAAAATTGAGAAAATGCTACTGAAGGAAAATTTGAGAAATGAGATCACCTCTTGTTTATTTTGCCTGCACAGCATTTGGGAAAAGGTTTTGCTTTCAAGAGAACACTGTCATGTAACAGAGTGTCAATACTTTTGAATTTTAAATGTTTCTCCTTCTATTCCTGGTAGAGCAGAAGTGATGAGCTTTGACTCTCTCCAGGGACTAAATTTCAGTTATAGATCGTTTGACTCTTAGGTTTGTGCAATATATAATTGCTTTTATGAATTATCTCACAGGCAAACTGTTTGCAGTATACAACATAAATCTTATTCTTGCTGTCTCAGTAATGTGATTGTCAGGAATAAAATGAAAAATGAAAGTCATTGTGTTTTTAATTTCAAACCTAGTTTCAATTAAGTTTGTAGAATACGCAGGTCTCTAGTTCACACTTTCGTGAACAAAGGGGAGGACGGTGGTGCCTGCTTGTGGAAAATTCCCTGAAATTTAAGGTAATATTTGGCATTCCCTCTTCTCTCTGGGCACAGGCACAAATTTCCATTTCCAGACAATGCCCTGTAGATGTCACCATTGCCACTTCTCACAGGGTAAAGTGCCAGCCACCCAGTGGGCTGAAGGGAGACCAAACTTTGCTGAACCATTTGATTGCCAAGGAACCAGGAAAATCTGGTTGTCCTTTCCATATTTACAGATACTCTCTGAAAATGTCAAACTCTAGGGTATTTCCTCATTCGGTATCACTTGCATCCACTGTCTGGTACCTGGTATTATAATCACTCTCGTCTTTCAGAAACGCCTGCCTCATTGGGCTTCTGTGAGGGGGATTCTCCTGTTTCAACAACTTTTCTCACCATCTGCTTTCTCTTTCTCTCCACCTCTGGCCCGCCAGGGGCACTGTCTTGTGCCTTCTCCATTTCTCTCTATACACTCTCACCAATCTCATCCTTTTTCATGTCACTTCTGTGTACATGACTCCCCAAGTTTACTTTTCTAGAGCTTCCTTTTTGTCTCCTGATATCTACACCCATGGTTAACTAACGGAGATCCCAACATGCTAAAGCAGGGAGAACCTTGGAAGTCAACAAAGGTGGGCGATACCAGATGCTGCACAATGTCATGTGGTGCCCAGGGAACCTCTGAGAAGGAGCGGCTCCTCCAGCAGGGCCCCCGGGGGGCCATCAGAGAGGACAGATGCTTGTGACCTCCCCTCAGGAACAAATAAGGTTTCAGTGGGCAGAGTGGGGAAGCAGTGCTGCTGACGGCACGCCCCTCAGCACAAGCAGAACGGTGGGCACCCACAAACTGTGCTCATTTGAGAGAAGCAGAAATTCAGAGCCACATGGGTAACTATAAAAAAAATAGAAGCTCCTCCCACCTGAAATTCCTGATTCAATGGGAGAGACATAGTGTACTCCCAGAATGTGGGATGATACGCTAGACAATTCTTATGAATTTCAAAGGGAGAGGTAATATTTGAGTTAAAAGTATATTTGGGGGGAAAGAATGCCATGCCTAAAGTCCACTGGACCTGGATCTGGAGAGTTCACTAATGCACAAAGTGTGCAGTTTCAGAGAAGATATTAAAAAAGTGAACCATGAGCCCTTGAAATATTTCTGAGTTAGAAACACACACAGTCTTAAGTTCTTAACACTTAACGTTCCACTGTTTTATGATTTTCTGCTTGGGGTTTGTTGAGGCTGGGCTGGGAGGGTTTGTCACTTCTCACCAGGAGCATCTTGCACCTGTTCAAGTTCCAAGGAGGTCCCTCCGTGTCTGGCTCACAACCTGGGTCCTTGGGTCCTAAATCTGACCTCTCCTTTCTACCAAGACCCCTGATCCTCCTTCTGCGATTGCTCACCTCTTGCCTGGATTATTAGTACTATGAAGCCTCCTAATTGTTTTCTCTGCCTGGAGTTTTATTTCTACCACCCACCCCATACCTGCTACCATATTAATTTTCCTAAAATGCAGCTTCAAACACTGTAATATTCTATCCCAAACTCCCAATGGTTCCTGACTGCCTCGAATAGAGTTCCCTCTCTTTACGTTGCTATTCAAGTCCCCAAGCCCTTCCGCCTTGTTCCTGGTTATTGTCAGCCCTACATGCCAAGCTTTAGGCAAAAGAGACTCTTCAGCCTCCCCAGAGCTGCCCTGCCCCTTCCGAGGGCGGCGCTGCCAGCAGTGCTGCACCCCTACTTTGCTCACTGAAACCTTATTTGTTTCTGAGAGGAAGCATCTATCCTCTCTGATGGCCTCCCGGGGGCCCTGCTAGAGGAGCCACTCCTTCTTGGAGGTTCCCTGGGCACCACATGACGTTCCTCAAGCACCCCTCTGCACACCAGTGATCGGAACATGTGTCTCTCCTCTGCAATTGGACGCCAGGGTTTGAGACGTCATTTTTAAATCTTCCATGTAACAAACGAGTATTGAATTAAAAAGAACGCTATGGGGAGACTACGATGTGCCTTTGGAATAAGAGCTAACTCAGGGTGTATGTGATTGAGGAGGCCCCCAGCAGGACTCAGTGCGGCAGTGAGGTGCCGTACACCGATGGACCCATGCTCCCCTCATAGCCCAGATGGAAAGGCACAGTGCAGTCCCCCCAGGTCGCCTGCACCCTTCAGAAAAACGATGCCACGAGGGGCAAGTAGAGGGCTAAGCCTCAGAGGCAGCTACTCTGCAGCGCGTTCCCTCTCTGCACACTGGCTGTGTCCCTGACAAGCCGCAGGAGATAATGATACCCTTAGAAATTCACTCATGTCCGAAGTGTTCCACAGAAGTCTGTTACTTAAAACATGCTTTTCCCAAAGGGAAAAAAATCTAACTTATATTTTTTCTTAACTGTGATCATCACGTAGCAGATGCCCTTCAAATGGGCTGCACCATTCAGCACACAACCCCATCACCAGATGGAGAGCCAGTGTGTGCTGGTATCAGATCACGGCACGGCCCTGCAGAAGGAGGGGCCAGAATGACACAGAGGCCCCAGAGCATCAGAGTCCCTTCGCTCTAGATCCTGAACTGGCACCTTTAGTTGCCCAATTTTACAGAAAAACTGAGGTGTAGGAGAGTTAGCAAAGTCACCTCTCACACACAAGAAAGAGGTTTTGTTGCTGAGGCAGCCTGTCTCCTCCGGCAGCGATCGTTTTTTGAGTTACCATCCCTTCAACCTGTTTTTACTTGGAGGAGGGAGTTTACAACATTTAATTGAATGAAAAATAAATTTCCAGTGACATTTAAGTAGAGACTTTGGTATCTGGGAGAGGCCGTGGGTCTAGATAGGCTGAGTGGTGTGGCCTCGTGACGCAGCATTCCCGCTACACGTCGCTGCCTCCCTGGCCTGTAGGAGAGCTACTAAATCCTGTAATTTAAGAATATTTTAAAGGCATTTGCCTTTTTACTACAGACCACTTTTAACCAACTGCCAACCCGGGTCTGGGGAAAGCCTGCAAGACTCCTTCCCAAAGGAGCAGATGAAACCCATCTTTCTGTACTCAAAACTCCCATCTGTTTTCAAAAGGGAGATCACTTAATTTTAAAGGTGAAGCCATTTATATCAAAGAGTAAGGGAGATGAATGAATGGGTGCAATTAGTTTCTACCTTAGTCTAGTATCTATTTTTATCTTATCACCTTATTATGAAACTTGTATTATCACCAGTGAACCTGGTTCTTATCCAGTCCTGGTATTAGGAAACTTCAATAAAAATTGAAAAGATATTGCAATGTCAAGCTTTATTTTTTACCTGCCATGATGTTTCCCATTTTTTTTATTACTTCAAAGAGCTGCTTGGGATAGCTGCGGGATTTCCATCCCTTGACATTGGGAATATTTTGATACTTGAGGTTTATGCTAAGAATTTCCTTAAGCTAAAGTCCTAAAAGTCAAAACAAACATTCCTGGTTCTATGGGAGAGGCTATGGCTACATTTACTTTTGTGACTTGTAACCTTCTTTCAGAACAACAATCATTCCAGCAGTCAGTTTACTACTTCACTAAGTTTCCCACCAGTTTACTTGCTGAAGAACTGTCAGAAATGCCAACCTAAGTGCTCACATTTTCTCTAAGCACTTGGTTAGTAAAGGTAAAATTAAGGGAAGAGAAGATAATCACAGAGCATGTTTATAAGGGGTAGAGGCACAAACCCTGTATCTAAATGGTCCTTTTTTAGGATTTAGGGAGCAACAAGGACTTTATTGTTTTTACTTTTGATCAGGTGTAATTACTGCTCTGAGAAGGCCCCTCAGTGGGAATGTCTCTGAAATGTGAAGTTCTTTGGCTGTTGAACATCATGGCTTCTCTACTGCTTCCGGAGCTCTAGGGCAGACGTGCATTGTGATGAACCCCGGAGTTTAAAATCTGAATGTATTAAGTGGCTAATGCAAGCAAGCATTTATTTCACAAGAGCATTCGTCCTCTGCCTCCTCTCTCTCCCTTTAACACACACCTGCTCTGACCAAGGAGCTGAGCCGAGAGCTCAGGAGTGGGAAGATACATCTGAGCCACCCTCACTGTGAGTAGCTTGCGATCTAGTATCGGGGAGTCACGGCACTTTTAGAAACAGTTCTCGAGTCCCCAGATCTCTATTTGTAAGTCATTAAATAACCTACCAAGAGGTTAAAGACAGGGAGGGGGACACCACTTAGCAGACAACAGGCTTTGGGAGTCCCCTTCCCACACATGCTCTTCCTTCTTCTTTACTTGTTCAAACTCCTGCCGATCCCCCCAACCTGACTCTTCCAAGTCTCCTTCTCAGACCAGCCCCTCTGATTGATGCACAGGAATCAGGCTTTCCTTTGAGCCATACCACTTCCTTTGGAGACAGGCTAAAGATTACCTTTCATCATTTTATGTTAGCATCCAGCACCAGTGTTAGCTTTCAGGTTATTGTTTCATTGTTTTATATTATTCTTTAGATTATTCATCTTTTCCAAATATGTTTTTTCCCTCTTAATTACATCCAAAGCACCTTGAAGGCTGGGGAAGAAGAGGGAAATGTAGCATCATACTATTGTGGAAAAACATGGGTGTTGGGTGCGGATGGACCTGCATGTGTATCATGGCTCCGTCCCTTTCCAGTTATGCCATCTTTGGGGGGCTATGCTACCTCTCTGAGCCTCAGTTTCCTCATTGTCATGTGAGAATAGTATCTACACCAGGTAGGCTGCTGTGAAGGTTAAAATAATTTATGTAAAGTGCCAGGAGATGGTCAATAAACAGGAGCGGTGCTGCTATCAAGAAGGTCAGCTTTTACTGTTCGGAGCCTCCATAGAACCTTTCGTGCGGTAGAGGCAGGGCTGACAAAACCCTTCTACTAACATAAGTGAACTGGAGTTCAGAAGTTGAAGTTGAAATATGTACACTATATTTAAAAAATATGTACCCCCAACTAACAACAAAAACATAGGCAGAATGAATATAGAAAAATGTCACCAATAAATAAATACAGATAATGGGTATTTGGGTGTTATTCTTTCTACTCCTCTGTTTCTGAAAAATATTTTTTTGTGATAAAAGGTCAAATAGTAAAACCAACAAATATATGTGTATGTATGTGTGTATATATACATATACACACACACACACACACACACTTTGGGGAGAAGGAGGCTGATGCATTATTAGCTTTTATTAAGCTTAGAAAATACACAAAAGCTTGATATTCATTTTTATGCCTTTTATGTTTAAACTATTTAGTAATTAAAAAAGCGATTAAAAACCATCATCTATCACATTCATAAGTTAATAACAATGACACAAATACATATGAAAAATATTGAATAAACATAAAAGAATCTTATTTAAAAAATAAAATGAAACAAATACATCTTCAGGTGTGCCCTGTATAAAATTTGATGCCACAGGGCAAAGCACACCACTTAATACAGGAGCATCGTCTGGGTGTTTTCCTGGATTAGCCACCAGGGGCTGCTAAAGAGCAGCGTTCCCAGGAACCCGGCAGCGAAAGATAAAAATCATTCAACTTGCCCCTGAGAAGTGGGAATCCAAGAGTCAGGCTCATTATTCAGGGGGTCTGGGAGCACGGATTTCAGCAGATCTGTTTGGCCTGTGGTGCGGACCACGCGTTGCCCCAGGGACAGAGCTGTCTGGAACCAGCTCAAGTGTGAAGCTGGTGTTGGCACCTTAGAAACCCCGGACGCTGGGCTCAGGCTGTGTCACAGCTGACAACTTCAACAGCTGCTCTGCCAGGAGCTATAAAGCATGGGGCAGAAATGGACGATTCTTATCTAGGCTTCTAATTCCTTTTTTCTAGTGACTTCCCATACCCTGAGACTTCCTTCCAATACATGCTTAAATGGCATCAGTACATTCTGGAAAATTTATATAGCAGCAACTGAACAGCTAGACTAGAAAATTATTTCTATTCTAAAAGTACACCCCAGGCCAAACCTTTTATGTACACAGACAATTAGATAAGAGTGGTTTATACTGTATTTTAACTTTATGTATCTCTATTTGTCATTCATCCCATTTAAAAATAAAATATTTTAGGGTAAGGCATGTCAGATTTCCTTGTAGTTGAAAAGAATGTTTTGTTGTATATTTGTTTGAAGTACCTTTGCTCAATGAATTCTCTATATTCTCCCAATAACCTTGTGAAGAGTTACTAATCTTATTTGAAATAGAAGAAACTGCGACTTAAAGATGACTCGTCAGAGGAGACTCAGTTGGTGGAAGGCTAAGCAAAGGCAAGAATATTATTCCTTTTGGGGATGAGGGTGAATCTCAAAGAGGGGCAGTAATTCGTGCTCAGGATTTCATAGCTAGATAGAGAGGGGTTGACTCCTGCTGGCACTGTGCCCTCTCTCTTCTACCCAATGCTATACAGATGAACATGCTACAGTGTAGAAGAGATACATGTGTAGAGTTTCAGCAGGCTGTTCTAAGCAGCGGAACGAAAAGATACTGTCTTCTCAGGCTCGCTATTGAACTGTCCTTCACAGCCAGCATGCTCAACTATGCCCATTTCTCACACATAATAATAATGGAAGGGCTTCCCCCAACAGTGACCCTGAACCTCTCAGGATCTCTAGACCTGGCGACAGAGGGCTCTGTCCCTGGAGGTTTCCAGGTTGCTTTGCCTCCGTCTTCTCAGGTGTTCCAGCCTAGGCCACACCTCCTGGTCTGATTTGGTATCACTGCCAAACTCCCAGATCAATCACCTGAAACCACAGGGAACATAGGACAGCCTGCGTGAAAGTCACTTATGTTCAATGATACGTTTTTATTTTTTAAGCATGTCCATCTTTTCTTCTGGGCTTTATCTGGAGAGAGAATTGAGATCAAAAAGACAGAGAAGAGAAAACACTGTGTGGGAGGTGACATGCCATGGTCGCTTGGGAGGCCTGTCTGGAGCTGCTGGTTGTGATTTACTGAGAAGAAAATGAAATTCACGTCCCCCATCCATCTTGCTGAAATGTCATAGTAAGTGCAGCTCGCTAGCAGTAGGGAGGTCTGGCGGAGATGCCGACAAATCACCTGCTAGATCTGTTTGGTTTCTGATTTAAGAGCCATGTGTGGGCTGCAGAGAAATAAAAGTCTTGGTTCATGAACTAACAAGGAATTTTCCTGGGGTAAGACATGTCTGACGATGGGAACCAACCGTTAATTACGGCTCAGAAATGCTTTTCTCTGCTGTGAGGCCATCCAGGAAGCCCAAACGTTCCAAGTTCCAATGTGAGGGCCCAGTGCACATTACCAATTTGTTGTGTCAATGTCTGCTAATATATCTATCCACATGACACCTTTATCAAAGATTTGTATGACTCTGTTTATGATACATGGAAAAAGTAATTGCAGAGTGGGCAGACTAACAATGTAGATGTTATCGCTGAATTTCAGCCAACAACCCTGGCCTCCTATTACACTCGACAGTCAGTAGAAAACATACATTCAGCTGAGAACAAAAAGCATGTGACTCTTTCTCTAAGAAAAAAATGCTCAGTGTTTGCCAATGGTAAGTCTTACCTCTTTGGCACCTCAAAAATGTGTTTGTGATTTTAATTCTTATAGAGATCCGTATGCAGCCACCACTTGAGTTGGTCAAGGTTGACACCAACAGTACTGGCCAAAAAGGAAGATACAAAATTCAAACTGGTCATTTATTGCTGGTGTTAACATTTTAGTCAGGGAAGAGGCTGAATCTCTCGGTAAAACTGAAATCTTTTCATCACCTTTTTCATTACAACACCACATTGGTAATTGGCTCTATCTGCTAAAAGATTTAAGCAAAAAAGAAAACGACCATAATAAAACGGCGGCTCAGGCTTCTATACTGGGGACAAGGGGTGCAGGAAATTGTAAAAGGCCAAAGAGTCCTCCACACTTCAAAGTTCAGGTGATAAATAAAACCAGTGACGTGGTGCTACTTACCACCCTTCTGAATTTTCTGATAAGAGGCTCAGGGTCTGGAGGGCCACCCAGGAGCCTCTGAACACGTACTGCTGAAAATAAACCAGCCCTCTCTCTGCATTTTCAGAAAAACTGAGTGACCAGGGAAGACACACCCATCCCCATCCCACGCTGCTCCAAGAACATCCTGAGCGTGGCCCTGCGGAGATGCCCCAGGCCTGGCACATTCCACTTCCCAGCACCAGCCTAAGTACAACAGTGCTGTGGCCCCGTCTGCCTTTGATTTGCAATGCACAGGAATTTCAGAATCCCGATGTCTTGTCTCTAGAAGTGTGGAACAATCACACGCTCCATTCCCCTCAAGGATCTCACCTTCAAAATGTTCTTCATACCTTTTTCTTTCTTTTGTACATGATTTTCCCTTTTGGAATCAAGATTACTAAATCATTCTCCCCAGACTAATTTCTTTCACACGTAAGTATAAACTGGGCTCCCTCAAACATACAACGATGCTGCCAGAGATTTTGTGTGATTTTCGGAGAGTCACGCTCCATCTCTAACCCAGCCCCAGACTAAAACACACACACACACACACACACACACACACACACACACACACAATTAAGTCAATTGCCATTCTCCAAACAGAAAGCCCTTTGACATTCACCCTGCGTGGCCTCACCTGTCCAGAGAAATGCTGAGTGGACACCGCAAGGGCCTGGAAGCCGCGGACGGCCCTGCTCAGCTCCGTCTGGACCAGGCCCAGCTGCCGGGCCTGCTGCTCACACTTCTCCTTCAGCCGCTGAACCAGCTGCCTCTCGGCTTCGCGGGCCTGCAGGTCTGGCTTGGGGGAAAACCCATTTCGGGGGGCTGCAGCCCTCTGCTTGGGGTGTCCTAGGAAGAGAAAAGTTGCTTGAGAATGAACACTCAGCCCAGAAGTGACGACTGCTCCTGATTTCATCAAGGGCAAGTGGCTGAGGAGAGATTACCCATGGTTTGTCGTTTTAGGTATTAAACATAAAAAACAGGCAGAGACTTCAAATATTTGCTCTGTTAATATCCTACTTAGTTTTGTGTTTGGAAAAAGAGTAATAACGTTGCCAAATTCCTCCTAACTTCCTACAATTCTAAGCAGTTGGTTTGTTTTTGCTTTTTTTTTTTTAAGGAGATTACTCTTTGAAATGTCTAATGGGAAATCAATCCATCAATCCAGGTCGAAGGCAATTATAACTTAGCAGCCTCTTAATTGGGCTTCGCGGAGTCGTGCCTACACACCCCTCCCTCCACTAGGGACGCTCTGATGTCAGGTCTAGTCACACATCCGATGACCTCTGCTCCGGGGGTTTCTGGCTTCACATTCCCCGCATCAATGTCCTCCAAATATTCCCATGTGACCACTCAGACTACCTCCAGGCTCAGGGTCCAGGCACCAAAGCCTTTCACTTTCCAACGGGAAGCCCTGCTTCTTCTCATCGTTCACTGCAGAGCAACCAGAATAATCCTCTGATTCTAAGACAGCTCATGACCTGTGTGGACCCCTCTTTCCAGTTATGCTCCTCTGCAGAAAGAAGAGAGTGCCCATTCCTGACCATGGCCCCGAGAGCTTCTGCGACCTGGCTCCTGCCAGGCAGACAAGACGTTCGTTAGGTGTCGGATGGACACAGAGGAAGGAGCCAGAAACTTCACCTCGGTTGGGGTCAGAGTAGGAGGGGCTTTATGGAGAGTTGACCAGTAGGCTGAAGCTTGAGGCGTAAAGACAAGGCCCCGGGAAAGGGCACGGAGATAAGCGTCACATCGTGCTGAAGGGCCTGTGGGTAAGCGAGGCCCTTACCCAGAACTGCTGTCCTTCCCGTGGGAGGCTCGACAGGCCTGACACCCACAGAATGCCTCTGTGGACAATTCCAAAGACACATTCTTTCCTTTGCTCAGGCAGATCACATCCTAGAGGACATGGCATGAACACTGACAGCACGATCACAAATAAACTTCAATATTCCAGAAGTCCTTTTGTCTCCTGGCCACCACAGCTCCCCTCCCACCACCCCAAAATATCAGGGAGGAACATAAATCAGAAAATGGCAGCCTCTGCAGTGAACACAAAAGTGGCCTTATCATTTAAGGGGAAAAGATGGTTAATTGATCTAAATACTTTTGATTGTTAATTTAATGATAACCATGCTGATTTTAGTTAAATTGTCCTCCTCTTAAGAAATCAACAGAATCTCAATGCAACCTCACACACAATACATCTTAAGGTATTACCGCTTAATAGAATAGTACAATGTGAAATTTTTTTGTTGCTTCTTTACAACTGTCTTTATGATAGAATACAGAAAATTTGCTTGCATATTGTAGGTGAATCACTCTTAGTACATTCTTAATCCCAACATTCTCAGTATTGAAAACAAAAGAAATGTGAGAGATTTTATCGCCTTCATTAAACTCTAAGAAACAGCCTCAGACATAAGGTAGTTTTTTCATGATTACTGTTTACCATTTTATTGTTGTCACTGGTAATTTTATGAAAAACTCCAGGATTTTAATTAGTGTGTTGAGGGACCAGGTGCTTGACACCTGTTACAAGAGAAGACACTTCTTTTAGAAACTAAAGGAAATAATGAAACACATTTCCAGCTCAGGGAATTAGAGCTAATTGCAATCCATGGCATGTCGAATCACCTCTGAACTTGGGAACATTAGTGAGCACTCACATTGTTGTGTGTTTGGGACTATCAGCTTTGCCCCTATTATTAATACTATTATTATTATTACTATTATCACTGTCATCATTATCAGGTTAGCAATGACATTCAATGGTAAATGGACAATAAGAGGATTTGGTGAAATGCTATTCTTGGTGCTTGCTTTGATGTTGGTGTTACTGTTCTATTGCTTTTATCCACACACTCAAAATTCCAGCGTTCTGTCAAATGCCAGTACACCCAGTTCACATTTCTATTCCCAGGGATACTAAATTGACATTCTGGGCCAAGACAGAGGCTCCCCTGGGAATATCAGCTTGGTACCAACACACCAAGTGTAGGCTGAGCTGCCTTGTGGCTCCGAACCACCTTATGAAACCACTTCTTGTTTGGGACTGCTGGTTGGCTGCACCTGTGGCCCTGGGCCACTGTCACAGGGTAGACTAAGGCTCAGGCCCCAGTGCTAGGCTGGAGAAAGGCTGGTTGTGTTCTCCATTGCTTTTCATTGGAGAGGTCCTGCCATTTTCTAAAATATATCAAATATAACTTTGCCTGGGACTTATCATCATTTTACTGCCAGCAGCATGTTTTTGATTCTCACTGATAACAGTGTTCTCTCTTGTGCTGTCAGTTTTTGCTAAGTACTTCCACACAGCTGACTCCCTGCAGTATTGTTCTGTCACCTGCTTATCCACCCACATGCCAGACCATCCCAGGATGGCACCTAAGGGCGGCCGCACAGACTCAACTACCGTCTTGGGGATGGAGGGTTCATGTTGAATGAAGGTAACTGACATACAGCCAGCTTCGCCCATTTCATTAAAAATCAAGGAGGATTTTGTTAGCTTCTGTTGTCTTCTCTTAAAAGCCAGCACATAAGAGAGCTAAAATACTAACCTGCTTAGGAAGTAAGGGGTTCGTAGGGCCCTGCAATGGAAATTTCTGGAGGCAATGATACGTGGAGTCAGAGCACACAGTCCACAGTGGGATGAGATGCAGTGATGGCGATTCACTTCTGACCTCTTACACCCATGTTTCTCTGGTAGAGCCACCATGCAAGCTTTAATGAGGGGCATGCCATGCCCCCTGAGGACATTTCCAGGTGCTAGAAGGATTCGTCGTCACCTCCTTCCTGGTTCCTTGCAGAATGTATGTTGTTTTTGGGGTGGTTGAAGGTTCAAAGCAGGCCAGCATGCCCCCGACCTCTCCCTGCAGCCAGGCAGCACTTACTTATGTGGTTTGGCCTCTTTCCAAAAAATCAAAGCTCTGCTCTCCTCCAATATCCTTCTGAGTTCCACCCAGTTGAATCAAGACACTGATATTAGTGAATAAAGACCTTCAAAATGGTTTTGAAGTTTTCAAAAGAGGTGAAAAGGAGGGCAGAAATGCTGTTTTTTTTACTTAGCCCCCTTTGGGAACTTTCCAACTAAATGAGGCTTATCCCCAAAGCAACAATTTGATATGAAATATATGAACAAAAATAACCTAGACCAGTGTCTTGTTTACTGACGAACTGATTTCATACATACCCTTCATGCCAAGTGATTTGTGGGGACCAAAATATTTGACAACATTTACTGAGCACCTGCTCCGTGAATGATACGTGCAAGGCCCAGTGTGGAGCGCAAAAGCAGGAAGGCCCTATTCCTGTCCTTACACAATCCATTGTCAGGAGGGGCCCAGCCAGGCCTAGATTTCTGGTTTTCTGACTCTTTGCCTGGGACTCTTGCCCCTGAAGCATGCTGCTGATTCCTGTTACATCTCTAGCAGATCTCACAGGCTTGGGGCATGCGTTCAATTCTAGAATATCCTCCTAGTATCTCCATTTCTTTTTAGCCATCCTACTGGCTACAGGACTCTGATGAGATAGAATCTATGATGATCCCAGTAACAATTGGCAACTCAGAGCGGAAAGCCAGTAACCTTAAGTTCTCACAAAGGTGAGTACAGGCAGTTTGCGTGCAAAGGCTAAGCCCTGGAGAGAACACAGCTTTTGAAAATAGAAAGCAAATATTAAAAATTCATCGGCAGCCATCTGGTCACTATCAAGAGATTTCTAATGGTTTGGAGAGGTTGGCTTAAAAATTTTTAGGCTGGAAGATTAATTGACATGGTAACAAGCAGTGCATCATTGAAAACTGTGTTTACAGCATCAGAGAAAGCCCATGACCTTAACACTTGTAAACAAGGAAGAAAAGAATTATAGGGCACAACTTTGATAGCCTTGCTGCTTAAGGAAATGTCCTTCATGAGTTTGGTTAACATCCTAACAGAAAGGAAATCTGTGCTTTGACCACTGGGAGCACAAGTACTGAGTTCTTTGCAGTCTTGGGCAATATTTTTCCTAAACTAATCTAAATTTATTTCAGAAAATTTTGCCCAGGAGCACATTATATTTACACTTAGTGCTTGCATTTGTTTGCCTGGGGTTGGCTAGTGGTGGGGAAAAGTGAAGAGCAAATGGCATTGGGGATAGAGCATTTTTTCCAGCCGGTCCTGGACATGGGTAAAGGCAGGAATTACTAAGTTGGGCAGCCCCAGCCACATAAGGGACCTGCTGTACCCTAGAAAGGAGGGTTTACATTTCCCGCTTCATGGAAGGAGCAGATTCTTTTCCATTTTGATGTACAGAAGAACAGAAAACACACGAAGTTATCATCAGCGTTTCCAAAGCCACCTATGAAAAATTGGTGACTATAATCCACTTGCTAGACAAAATGTTAAGTGGACATAAAAGATTTCACCTTCAGGAAATATCTTATTATTTGCAAGAAGTACACATGCTATTTATCAAGGTAAATCTAACCTTCTTCATCTAAGGATGAAAAAATTGTGGTTTAACAATGTTCTAGCAATTGCTAAATTTTTATATAAAAAACTAGCTACTTCTGGCCAAGATGGAGAAAGAAGTGTCAGACTTACGTCTCATCTGAAACCATCCCCTCCAAACTGGCCAAATACATAAAACAATGGTTTTCAAGACATTAACATTAGGCAATGAAATGCAGTGCTACCTGAGAGTCTGAAAATAATTGAGGGGATTCCTACAATCGCCTGAGCCTACTGCTTCGAGTGACTTCCCGGCGAGTCCAGGAACCCAGTGGAGTCTTGGTAGATTCCTCGAGTTGAGAAAATGGAGCTGGGGGCTCAGGGGACTCAGGGGTTACCAGGCACAGTAGCGGAGAGGACAGAGCTCCACAGAGAGACAGTCCGGGAGACACACAGAGGGGCCCCTGTAGTTTCCAGCCAAGTTCTGGTTGGTACATGCCTGTAAGGGAGGTTGTCCAAGGGCAGGAAAAAAAACTCCACAAAGGCTTAGAGGGAACAAATCCGAGAGCTGACAGAAGGCCAAAATTTGTTCTGGTTCCTGTACTTTTTTTTTTTTTGTAAGCCAGATGGGAAACCTCGTAATTCATGGGGCATCAGTACTCAGAAGGGTTTTGCCTCAATAGTATGAGAAAATTAGCCCTAGTCTGTTGCCAATTGGAACTTGCCTAATAAAGCTGACAAGCAAGGCCCAAAATGATCAAACTCTCCCTAAGTAACATAGTTTTAGCCAAAGAACATAGCTTATGAATATTTATAGAATTAAAAAATAATTTCAGTACTCAACAAGGGAAAATTCACAGTATCTGGCATCTAAAATAATTCTCAGGCATGCAAATAAGCACAAAACCCATAATAAAAACCCATAATGAGAAACCCATAAAATTTAGTATATTCACATAAAACCCGTAATGAGAAAACGCGACCAACTGAAGCCCACCAATAAATGGCACAGGTGATTAACAGTTATTATAACTATATACCATATGTTCAAGAAGCTAGAGGAACCATTGAAAATGCTGAGTAGAAGCAAAGAAGATTTTTAAAAGACCTACATAAAAATCTGAGAGATTAAAAACTCCAATGTCTGAGACAAAAAAATATGATGGATGGGATTAAGAGTAGATTAGACACTACATAGGAAAAGAAAGATTAATGACACAAAGTTTCATAGTAGCATAACTTACAGGAGCCAAACATTGGAAACAACCCAACTGTCCATCAACTGATGAATGGGTAAACAAAATGTGACCATCCAATGGAATAATATTCAGCCCAAAACAGGAATGAAGCGCTGATTCACGCTTTGACATGAATGGACCTAAAACACATTATGCTAAGTGAAAGACACCAGTGCAAAAGGCCATATATTACATAATTCTATTTGTATGAAATGTCCACAAAAGGCAAATCCAGAGAATAGGAAGCAGGCTAGTGGTTGTCAGGGGCTGGGGCAAGTGGGGCTTGGGGAGTGACTGCTAATGGGTACTGATTTCTTTAGGGGCAAAAATGTCCTGGAATTAGTGGGGAGGCTGCACAACCTTATGAATATACTGAAAACCACTGAACTGTATACTTCAAAAAGGTGAAATTTATGGTATGTGAACTATAGCTCAACTAATGCAAAGTCTCAGAAAGGTCTATTTGGAACATTTTGCTGCCATTTTATGAAAATGCCATTGTCAAAACAGCTATATTAGAATGTCTTGTTTCCCTTATAACATGGTTTTTGCTATCAAGAAGCTTAGATATGTGGAAGAGAAACAGCTCTGATACGTTGGTGTTTTTGAACTATTACCACTAATCTTTACCACAAGCTTGCAGCATACCTATAATTCTCACTTTACAGAAGAGGAAACTGAGACTTAGAGAAGTCATGTTATTTGCCTAAGGTCATACATCACATGAGCCACTGAGCCGGGGTTTGAACCTGATTCAAGGGATTCCTACAATCGCCTGAGCCTCCTGCTTGGAGTGACTTGCCAGGGAGTCAGGAACCCAGGTGGAGTGTAGTAGCTCTACTTTGGGTTATGCAACCAGGCAACATTCAGAACACGCCGAAGAGTTTCTAGTGAAGGCAACTAAGTACGTGCCTTTGCAGATACAAGCTGAGAACCAGCAGAGAGTGGTATTACAGAGGTGCAGGGAGGAAAATTTCAGGAAGAAGGAATGATCAATAATGCCAAACACCACAGAGATAAGACAAGGAATAGGACTCATCCATCCAGACTTAACAAACATGCAGCCACTTGCGGCCCTGGCAGCAGCAGCATCAGGGGAACGGTGGGAACGGCAGCTGGATGGCAGCGAGGAGAGGAGTCATTTGTAAGCAAAGGGACAGAGACGGACTGCTCTTTCCCAAGCCTGACTTGAAAGACAGGGAGAGAAATGTGTCATAAATATGTGAGTCAGGGGAATTTTGTTGTTCTGGCTTGTTTTGTTTGGTAAATGAGAATGATTGCAGAAAATATGGTCCCTGTCCTCAATGAATTTACACATCATTAGGGGAGGGAAGTACACCTCGAATTCACCACTCAGAAAGCCACTCCTAGGCCAATGACATTCGAGGGTTCCATACAGGCACTGGTGTGCCAGTTGATCTTTGATTCTCAGCACTCTGAAGACAGGAGAATCATCCTCAAAAATGAAGGAAGCAAGGAGGGGATTCTGGGAACACAAACACTATGCCTCCCACCCACTCAAGGCTCTCCACTATTATTATGTAGCATTTCCAGGTTTCTATTCATCAGGGCTAGCTCAAAATCCACGTGTGTGGAGCTGGACTCCAATATTTCTGCCCCTTTGTGTACAGACCCTGCCACTGTGCACTGAATGTTTGTGTTCCCCCCAAAATTCATATGTTAAAGCCCTAATCCCCAGGGTGATAGTGTTCTGAGGTGGGGCCTTGGGAACTAATTAAGTCATGAGGATGGAGCCTTCGTGAATAGGATTAGTGCCCCTTTAAGGAGATGTGGGAGAGGTCATCTCTCTTTTCCTCATGTAAAGACAAAGTAAGAAGGAATCCATCTGCAAACCCCAGGAAGAGAGCCCTCACCAGGAACCAAATCAGCCAAACCTTTGATGGACTTCCAGTTTCCAGAGCTCTGAGAGGTAAATTTCTGTTGTTTAAGCCACCCAGGAGGTACTTGTTATAGCAGCCTGAGCAGATGAGCACACTTGCATGGTTCCTCTGAGAGGGAGTGGAATCTGTGACTGTGATAAGATACTATTGTCATCATGAGATTATATTATATACCAAGAGGATTATCCTTGGTGAGCCTGTTAAAAACAATTTTCTCCAGCTGGTTGCAGAGTAGGGAGTCAGAGATTGGAAGTCAGAGAAGGAATCAACACACCATTACTGCTTTCAAGATAGAATGGGCCACATGGCAAGCAGAGCTGAAAGTAATCCCTGGCAGCCAGCAAGGAAACAGAAGCCTCAGTCCTACAACTCCAACAACCTGGTTCTACCAACAACACGAATGTGCTTGAAAGTGGATTTTTTTTCTCCAGAACTGCCAATCAAGAACTCAGCCCAGCTCACACCATGATTTCAGCCTTGTGGTACTCTGAGCCGAGAATGCAATTAAGCCACACCTAGATGTTTGACCTAAACAACTGTGATCTATAGAACTAATAAATGGATGTTACTTTTAAAAAAGAAAAGGAAAGGAAAAGATTAGAGAATATATAGCAAGAGAAACTATCCAAAAAAGGGCCCAAAGAAATAACAGAGTATCGGTTTGGACAGGAGCTGTAGGACAACTTCAAGAAGCCTAATATATGTATAATTGGAGTCTCTGAAAAGGAGGGGATAGAACTGAAAAATCTTTGAAGAGATAATGGGCACAATTTTTTCAAATTTTATGGAAACTGTATACCCACAGATCCAAGAATCTTGACAAATCTCAAGCACACAAGAAAATGAAGAAAATTACACTGAAATATAGTGTTGTCATATTGCTCAAAAACAGTCACAAAGAGAACGTCTTTGAAGTTGCCAGAGAAGAAAAAGACATTATGTACAAAGAGACAAAGATAACAGCTGATTTTCATTGGGAATCATATAAACCAGAAGACAGTGGAACATCTTTAAATGCTTAAAGAAAAAAAAAATGCCAACTTGGATTCTGAACAAAGTAAAAGTATCTATCAAAAATAAAAGGAAACAAAACTGAAGGTTTTATCACCAGGAAACCTCTACCACAAGAAACGTTAAAGGACATTCTTCAGGCTGAAGAAAAATGATTACCAGATGAAAATCTGGATATACGTAAAATAATGAAGAGCATTAGAAATAAGAACTAAATGAGTAAATCTAAAACACTTTTTCCTTATTTAAATCTCTTTAAAATAATCAACAATAGTAATGGAGTGTGAGTTTATAATTTATGTAAAAGGAAATGTTTGATAACAATAGCACAAATGCCAGGAGGAGAGAGGTGGAAGCCTAATGTTGTAAGATTCTAGAACTTTACATGAAGTGATATAATATCACTTAAAATTAGAATATGAAAAGTTAAACATGTAGATTATGAACTCTAAAGCAACCACTGAAGTAATGCAAGACATAGATAGCTAATATATCAACAAAGGAGACAGAAGGAATCATAAAAACATGCAATTAATGCAAAAGAAGGCAGTAAACTAGGGAAAAAAGAACACATGAGATGAATAGAAAGTAATAGTAAACTGGTAGATTTAATCCCAATCAATTCAATAACATTAAACATATATCAAAGACGGAGCTTTAAGGTTGGGTAAAGATGCAAGAGCCAATTATATGCTGCTTGTAAGAAACCAATTTGAATATACAAATAGATGGAAAGGAGAAGTATGGAAAGAGCTGAAACTAATAGCTGGAGTGACACTATTAATATTGCATAAAGTAGATTTCAGGGAAAAGAGTATTACCAGAGATAAGGAGGGTAGTTTCATAATGACAAAGAGGGCAATTCATCAAAATGATAAACAACCCTGAACATTTATGTGCCTAATAGCAGAGCTTCAAAATACATGAAGCAAATAATGATAAAACTGAAAGGAGGAACATATTCATCCCTGATTATATTCTGAGATTTCAACAGCCTTCTCTCAATTACTGATAAACCATGCCAACAGCAAATAAGCAAGGGCATAAAATACTTGAACAATGCTCTCTGCTGACTTGTCCCATAACATGTGTAGAATGTTCCACTTAGGAACAGCAGAATAGACATTCTTTTTAAGTATGTATGAAACATTCATCAAGACAGACTTGCTGTGGATCAGAAAACAAGTCTCAATAAATTTCAAAAGATTCAACTCACCCAAAGTATGTTCTCCAACCACAACAGAATTAAATTAAGATCAGAAAGATCTGTGGAAAGACCCAAATATTTGTAGATTAAATAATGTAGCTCTAAATTATATTGGATTAAAGAAGAAATCAGAAAAGGGAAATTTGTAAATTATTTTGAACTGAATGAAGATAAAACCCAATATATCAAAATTTGTGGATTACAGCTAAAGCAGTATGTACAGGGAAATTTATTATACCAAACACTCACATTAGAAAAGAAAGACTTCATACTAATGACATCAGCTAATTAAACCCAGTGTGTGCAAAAGAAAAGAAATAATAATGATTAGAGTAGAAATTGTTGCATGTCCTTCTGCAAAATTAGTTTAGTCCTTCTGCAAAAAAGAAAAATTCAAGCCATATTTCACGTTATATGCAAAAATTAACTCAAATTGAATGGCAGGCTTAAATATAAAAACTATTACTCTAAATCTTTTAGGAGAAAATCTTTGTGTCCTTGGGTCATGCAAACATTTTTTAGATAACACCAGAAACATGGTCCATATAAGAAAAAAATTATGAATTGGACTTCATGAAAATTTAGAACATCTATTTCTCAAAAGACATTGTTAGGAGAATGCAAAACAAGTCACAGATCATAGGGAAAGAATCGTGAATCACAGAACTAAAAAAAAATGTATCAGAATATATAAAAATTCTCAAAATTCAGTAAGAAGATGACAAAAAAAACCTAATAAAGATGTCAAAAGATTTGAATGCATATTTTATCACAGAATATATACAGATGTCAAATAAACCTAAAAAGATGCTTGACATTACAACATCATTAGTTACTAGGGAAATTAAAACCATAGGAGATATCAATATATACCTATTATAATATCTGTAACTAAAAAGACTAACCATACCAAGAATTGACAAGGATGTGGAGGAACTGTATCTCTCATCAGCATTCCCATTGCTGTTGAGAATATAAACAGGTAAAGCCACTTTGGAAAACTTCTTAACATTAAAAAAAAAGTTAAACACATAGCTACCAAATGATTTAGGCATTCCACGCTTAGGTAATTTCACGGGAGAAATGAAAGCAGATGTCCATACTCCAGACTTGTACAAATGTGCATAGCAGCTTTTTCTTGTCACAGCCAAATCCTTGGGGAAAATACCCCATAAACTGAATTAATAGGTTTGTGGTATCTACACACAATTCTACCTTTAAAAAATCTAGTGGAATTCTATCCACCCTTAAAAGAAATGGACTATTGCCCCATGGATAGATCTCAAAATACTCATGCTAAGTGAAAGAAGCCAGATAAAAGTAGAGTACATATTATATGATTCTGTTTAGAGAATCCTTAGAAAATTCCTACTAATATGTAGGTACAGAATAGGGATTGGGATGGGGTTACAGGGGGATAGGCGGGTAGGATTACCAAAGTGCACCAGGACATTCTGGGGACGATGGCTGTGTTTGCTATCTTGATTGTGGCGATGGTTTCCCATGTGTATACATAGGCCAAAAGTTACTACATTGTACACTTCAAGCATGCATAATGCAATATTTGTTAATTATACCACAATAAAGATGTTTCAAACCTATAGCACCACAAATTTCGCTTTGTTTAGTGTTTACTAGGTGCAAATATTTTAGTTCTCTTATTTTCAACCTTGTAATATTCTCAAATTTTAGGTGTGCATTCTGTAAACAGTCTAAAGTCAGATTTAACAGCATATGATGTGCCCTTAATATTTTTTGACTATTCCATAAATGAATCCATCTAGTAATCTAAATCTGATTTAGTCTAAAAAGTTCAGTTCATATATATTCATTATGACATATCTGAATTCATTTCTTATTATCTTATATTACAAATACTTATTATTTATATAATAAATATATTTATATTATAAAACATCTTATTATTTATATAATAAATATATTTATATTATAAAATATCTTATATTATAAACATTTATTATATTTATACAATAAATATAGTATTTAATGTCTTATTCTTTCAGTTTCTCCCATCTTCCTCTCACCTCCCCATCCTTCCTCTTCTCTGTTTTTTCATTCTCTCCCCTTTTTGCCTTTGTTTGCCTTGAAAACTTTCCCCCACATTTCAAGTTTTTTCCTTCTCCTGGTTCTGAACTACATGCTCTAATGTATTAGTTATCTGAGAGATCTTAATATATATATTTTAACTCAACAAAGTCTAAAATTACACAATATCTTTATGCTCTAATATCTTTTACACTCTTCGCCGAACATATAAGGACCTTAACTCAAGGTGGCTTATTTCCTTGTGTGCGGGAATTTCACATTTTACTCTCCTGAGTGGCCACAAGAACTACAGCATTTTAAATTGAATTTTCAGACCACAGTGGCTGCATGGATTCTGGCTCTCAGACGGGGGCAAGGGAGGTTGGGGGTGAGAAGGCCCAAGGGAGGGCTCGCCCGCCTTCTCCTCCTCCTCTCAGAGCCAAAGCAAGTGGCCGGGCTCCTCCTGCAGGGTGAGTTTTCTTTCTCTTCTGGGTTCACCCAGTGAGGACATCCACTGCGTTCAGAAATTCCAGATTTCTGTGAGATCCTCTGAATGGATTCTCCCACCCTGCTTAGGCACCGGGCTTTGTCTCCTGACCCTCTCATGCACGGCTTTGGCTTATTTCCTATACATCTTTAATCATCTAGAGTATTAACAAGTTCTCTGTTCTCCAAGGTTTCTGGTTAACAGTGTAGCACCTAAGCATTTAGTTTTGGGATTTAGAGTGCTTGGATTCAAACCAAGACTCTACTACTTATTTCCTGTGAGTCTGAGCAAATTAATGAAAATGTCTGTACCTCACTTTCCTCACACGTAAAACGAGAGGCAATAATGGTTACTTGTCTCACAGGCATTATTGGGGGCATTAAATAAATGAATACATTTAGAGAGCTTAGGACAGTACCCGCCATACAGTAAGAACTCAAACATTACCTGCTATTGTTGCTACTATGTTTGGGCTTAAAGAAAACGTTCTGAGGTTTTACTGTCTTCTGTTCTACAAGGCCTTAATGCCTTACAATATGAATTTTCACTATAAATAATTTTCAGCATAGCTTATTCATATCTGAATGTTTCCTCACTGACAAAATAACAAGTATCTGATATTCACTGTTTCTCTGTTTTTCTTCTTCTTAGAAAATATTATCTCTTGAAGTTAGATTTAAGTCTGCTTTTCAATGATAGATAATCTTTACATGCTGTCAGAATAGCAGATCCTCCTACACAGAGAAGATTTTACCACTTAGACACAGCATGGTAACATTTTGTTTTTTAAGATACAATGATGCTGGCTCATGTCATTCAGAGTCAGAACATAGCGGCCTATGTACATCAAGCCCTGGAACAATCACCTACACCACGTGGGCTGGCGTTGTTTTACTAATGACGTTTGAACAAAATGAATTTCAAGTTTAAGTCCTCTCCCCGGATAATACAGATCACGTTGCTTAAATACCTGGTGAATGAAGCTTGGCGGCTGAAGCTGCTATTCTCTTAGGAGATGAAACAGCCGGCTTATTAGCATCTTGATCTTTTTGTACTTCTTTCTTTGTCCCTATATGTATTTTAAAGAGAAAAAAAGGAAAGAAAGCTGAAACAGTAGCACAAGTGGTTTGTGGAAAGGGAGGCTTAACAAAAGGCAAACAGAAGAAAACAATATTTGGATGATTTGTTGCCATGGTCACCACCCCCTGTGCTTCAGGAATGGCACCGTCATCCACAGCAAGGGGAATCCGGTTGTATTGGTCAGGGAGTAAGCACATGACTGTCTCTGATTCTGGTGAAAAATGCCCCTGTCTCTGGAGGTCACTGTACCCCGATGACCCTAGCAAACTGGGAATTAAACAGTCCTTAGCCACCAACTCAGTCTGCCTGCTTTCTGCTGAAGCAGATTTTCAGAAGACAGAGAAGGAAGCTATAGCTGAATATAACTGCGAATGACTCCAGCGTCATGGAGAACCCAGCCACAGGGGACGTGCTCGGCCTCTAATTAATTTCCACGCAGCCGGGCCACAGAGGTGACCTAGAGTGCCTTCAGCTCTTGGCTGCAGCAGCATGGGAAACCTGTGCGTGGGCAGGAGCTAAGGACAGCATGCAGTGCCCCTCAGATAATGTCCAGGGACAGGGACACACGGGGCTCAGAGCTTTTCTCCCTTGTGAGCTGGGCACGGTCATTTCCCTTCACATCATCTTCATCAGAAGTCACAGAACAATGAATAGAAGATTAAAGATATAAAAGAGACCTGGACGTACCTACACCCACCTCCACTTCAGCATAGTTTCTTATGTTATTTCAAAAATAAGCCCTGGTGACAGTTCCTTAGATGCAGAACATGAATGTACCACTTTTTCCCAAACCCTGCAACCTCACTCCTCTTCCAGAAGTAACCACTGATAGCAATTTGGCATTTATTCTTACAGAACTTTTTCTAGGTATTTATCAATGTATGTACACATATATAGATACAGCTATGAATTGGTTAAATGAATCACATACTATAAATTCTTCTTACCTACCCACATTTTGAAACATCTTTTTTCGTATCAGTGTATTTGTAGATCTTTTTAAAATGCCACATCATATTAATGGCAAAGATATATCAAAAGTCATTTACCCATTCTCCTACTGGTGAACATTCAGATTTCAAGTTTTAGCTGCTAAAATGGCTAAATGAGCCACAATAAACATTCTTCTACTTGTTTCTTTGTACACATGTACCAGTTATCTTTACAGAAAAAGTGCATAGAAGTGTTTTTGCTAAATTAAGAGTTTTCCCATTTGGAATACTGCTAGACACAGTCCAACTGTTCTCAGAAAGGAGCTACTCATTTATACTCCCAACCACAGTGTACGAGGGCAGCTCTTTCTATGGTATCCTATGCCCTCCTGACACGGAGGTCTCAATCATTTTAGTTTTTGCTAGATACTTAGGGTTCTCTCATACTGGTAACATGTACTTCTTTGTTTAAGAATTGCCTAATTAAACCCTTTGTCCATTTTTCTTACGGATGTATAAGAACTGTTTGTTTATTCTGGATATTAATCTTTGCCTAATATAGAAATTATATTTTCCAGGTTTTTACTTTGTAAAACTTATTTATGGTATCTTTAATTGAGCTCTAGTTTTAAATTTTAATAGGTTGAAATATTTCAAAATTTCCTTGACAGCTTTAAAAGCACTGGTATGGATTATTTACATGTGTGTGCACACAAGTGCCTGCATCTGCGTGTGTATACCTGATAGGGGGAGGGATCAGTTCAGGGGTTTTTATAAATGTGTAAAAGGGGAGAGAGGAAGGTATGTGGGTCCAACCTCCCTGCCTCCTGTTCTTCCCTCTGGTCTGACTGGTACCACTTCCCCTCCCGTCACCCCTGCCTCACCCCCATCCATCCCTGACCACCTGCCTTCTGCCCTTCCACCCACACTCCTGTCATAATCTCTGTTCGGCTTTGGACAAACTGTGTTAGTCTTGTTGATTTAAACCTTCTAAGGCATGAATTCTCTTTTGTATTTCTCACCCCCCACCCCACATTTTTTCTTCCTACTCTCAATATGCTTCTCAATGTTTAGCTCACCTACTCCCCGTCTTTCACCTTCCAGGCAGTGACACCCCACTCACTCACTGTGCTCAGGCCCCAAACATCAGGAGCCTTCTTGATTTGTTTCTTTGCTCTTTGCCCCTGTCGAGCCCATCAGCACAGCTTGCCGGCTCTCCTCTGAGACTGTATTCCAGGTCTGACCCCTTCTCACCCCTTGATGGCCTCTGCAGAGCCCATGTCACCAAGAAACCCTCTTCTTCCCTCCACAGACTCCTTCCTGTCCCGCCACCCCCACTCCTGTCCCCCTTCCACTTACTCTCCCAACAGCAGCAGATGCATTACTTCAAATCTAAGCTAGAACACGTCACTCCTAATCTCAAAACCCTCCCAACACCTCCTCGGATGCTCGGAGTGAAACGCAAACCCCTTACAGCGCCTACAAGGCCCTATAGACCAGCACTATGCAATAGAAACATGAGCCATTTACAAAATGTAAAATTTCTTAGCAATATCATTTAAAAAGTAAAAGTACAATGAAATTCATTGTCATATTTTATGAAACCCACCTAGTCAGGATCACTTCAGCCTTCGGCACTGGCCACCTTTCAAGTGCTCAGTCACTGCTGGTGGGCCAGTGGCCACCGCACTGGACAGCACAGCCCAGGATGAGATGGTCCCCTGGCTACTTCACAGAAACAATGTGGTGGTGAATTTTGGGTGTCCACCACAGGATTCCCAAACATTTGGGGAAACATTATTCTGGGTGTGTCTCATCACGGAAGCCTTCTGTATTAGTGTCCTGATGCTGCTAGAACAAGTCACCACAAATTCAGTGTTTAAGCAATAAAAATGTATTCTCCTATGGCTTTGGGGGTCAGGAGCATGCACCTGTCTCTCCGGTCTGCAGCGCTGGCTCCTCAGGAGGTTCCAGGGCAGTACCTGTTACCCTGAGTTTTCTGGTTCCCAGTATTCCGTGGCCCCTCTTGTACCTTCAAACATCATGCCAACCTCTGCTTTCTCCGCTAACACCTCCTGCCTTCCCCTTATAAGGACCCTTGTGATTACACTGGGTCTACGTGGATGACTCAGGATAACCTGCCCATCTCAGGACAAAATCCCTTAACTTAGTCATACCTGCAAAGTCCCTTTGGCCATGGGAGGTGACGTTCATAGGTTCTGGTGATGAGGACATGGCTGTGTTTGGGGGCCATTATTCAGTCTTTCACACATTCTCTAACTGAATGAATAAATAACCTCTTTCTACTCACCAAAAAGGCACTGAATGTTTGGCCTGTATTAGCTACCTGAGTCCTGTCCCTTATTTATGAAGATTTCCCTCATTTCCTCACCTCCTCCTGAATAGCACCCTTTCCTTAGACCCACTCCGCTTTCCGTGTTTTCCTTCCCCCATACGGACTCTACTCCTCGACTGGATGTGTCTCATTTGGCCTGACCAGCTCCTCTGAGCAGCACCCATGCTGACCTTTGGGGAACCGACCCTTCCCTGTGCTGTTCCACGTGGTTGCGTGAGGCTGACCCACGCGGATCTGGAGGCGGGAATGTGACCCAGGCCTGCCCAGTGTGACGGAGCACGCTGGCTGGCGAATGAACGTAAGATCCTGGATGGGGCAATGACAGCCCTATCTTGAGAGTTTTGCTGGGTTTACTAGAAAATAATTCCATTTCTGGAAAATGCCTAAGCTGGCTGGATATAAGCGTGAACTGCCACTGACCATCTTTG
This sequence comes from Manis pentadactyla, assembly GCF_030020395.1. Lineage (NCBI taxonomy): Eukaryota > Metazoa > Chordata > Mammalia > Pholidota > Manidae > Manis > Manis pentadactyla. Next base: position 9,380,022 of record NC_080020.1, read on the forward strand.
TCTCCACTTGGACAGCCTCTGTGACGCAGCAGCCAGGAGAGGAGGAGAGGGGCCGGGAGACAGGGGGACATCTGCGGCGACACTGTTTGAGCAACGAGGTGCAGCCATATCTCACGTTAGCACCATGACCTGAACTTCCCAGTAATGTGAGCCAAAATGCCTCCGACCTTTGGCTTTCTTTTGTGCCTAAGGCAGTCTGACTTAGGGTTCTGTGACTGGCAACCAAATGAAACCTGAACGGTATGATGCCGGCCAGAGAAAATAGCACCTTAATATAAATACACACATGCTCATGTCGTAGGGGGTCGTTGTTGGTAAAAACCATGGCTTGTGTACGTCGGTGTACCTCATGTATGTGGATGTGGAGCTTCAGAGCTCTGTAAAAGGACATATGTTTACAAAATCCAGAGCCCTACCCCGGGAGCCCTTGGGGTGGGAGGAAGGGACAACAGAGGAGGAAATGCCAACCGCTTTCTGGTCCCAGAGGAGAATTTATAGGGCTTAATTTGAAATACTCTCACTAATAATAATCACCCAAGTTCAGATGATTTCTTCAAATCCAAATGGTCCTAAAGCGTTTCACCCTAAACAAAGCAGCAAAAAGTATGCCAAAGGCCAAGTTGAAGACTGCTGCTTGGCACTCCATGCACAGTTTCTCACGTGGACAAGGGCCTTTCACAGTAATAGGAGTGACTTTGACACCTGCTGGGAGAAGACCCACATTGTGTTTTATTTCTGAACCGGACATCATAAAAGTGATCAACCCCCCGTTTATCTTGGATGCTAAAGGCGAAGACCTCTTGCATGGGAGCTGTGAGGACGTGGCTACGACTGCCAGTCAAGTGTGATGGGCTTGCTCGAGGATGAGGCTGTCATCTTAAAAACAAAATGAAATGACAAATGACAAGGGCTAATTCAGGATCCTGACTGAGCCCATCCAAGTGGGATAAAAGTTAGATTTAAGATAATAGTTAGAAGAATGCTTTATACTTGCTTCAAAAAAAGAAGTAAGCACATCAAAAAAAAAATCAAAGGGGATTTTTACAGGCTCTTAACTTCAAACACAATCAGCCACAAATTCCTGTAAGTAAACCTCAGTGTAAGTAAAGAAAGATAAGAAACAAAAAAGGATAAAGAAATACACAGGGCAATAGGCTTCATTCCGCACCCAGTCTAATGCTCCTACTACATATACCTGGGAGAGTATAGGTAACGGGCTGATTCTTCCCCTGGCCCTACAGACCCACTCCCAGGCAAGGAATATGGAAAACCGTGGAAGGAAGACGGAGAGGAGCAAGAAGAAAAATAAAACGCAAACACAGCGACAGTGCAAGCAATTATTATTGTGCCGGTGCAAACCAAAAGGAGACGGAGAGAACAAATGCATGATGCTGTCAGGAAGCAGGGACAGTGATTTCAGTTAGAGACAAACAGAAAGGTGGGACATTTCAAGGGAAGATTTACAGGGATTGAATAGAATAAAGAAAGGGAATGTTAGTTAGACAGGAATATATCAAAGAAAAGAGGAACTTGGATGAGTTATGGGAGGGAAAGAGGGAGAGAGAGAGAGAGAACAATCCAGAGGAACTGAAGGGACAAGAAGAGAAGGAAACAGTTTTAGTTGCCAATAGTAATTTTTTTTTAAATCAGAAGGAATATCTGACGTTGGTGGAGAACAGAGTGAATGAGGGGAACGATTGGAATATCAGACTCTATTTGAGAGAAGGCTGAATTTTAACTTATTTAAGGCTTATTCATTTCAACAACCACTTACTGCATGCATGAGGGTTGATGCTGTAGTTGGCAACGTACAGAGAATAAAAGGGGTGTCTGTCTTCAAATAGGGGCCCACTAAAATGAGACTTAAAATGCAGACCTACTTATTCCCTGGGATAAAACTAAGGAGTAATTTAATTCTGAAGATTGTTATGAAAAGAACAGAAGAATGAAGAAGTGGGGTTTTTTAGGACAAATATTACATTTGCAAAAGCTTTATACCTATGACCTTTCCTTCCCTGACCCCAGCCTTCCTCTCTCTGACACTTAGTCCACACCAGGCAGAACCCCTTAGTCCTTCTGTAAATGACTTCCCTCTCTCACTTGCCTCCCCAGTCTCTCAGAGCAGCCCCTTGGGTGAGATCCTCTTCACCCAATTAATCTTTGAGTCAGGAGGCCTCCTGTTTGAGACCTCACCAGAACGTGAAGCCCCCATGCTCAGATAAAACCCATTTTCCTTTGAGGCCCCACAGTTCTGGCTGGTCGACTCTAACACTGTCCCCCTGCGATCACCTACAGCATGGCCACTGCACAACACTCACCCCCAGGCACGGTCTTCCTCCTCATTCCTGGGTCCTGCCATCTGCTAAATGTCAGTGATCTCATGCATAAATCATCTGACGTCCAAGCCTTTCAGTCTTTTGACGTCTTCTACTCCTGCCAGGCACCTTCAATCAAGACCCCTGGGCATCACCCTGGACCTTGTCATCACCTGAACTTCACCTCTGAAATTCACATGCCCCACTTTCTGGGCACAACCTCTGTCCTCCAGCTGTCCCACTATTACTTCCACCCCATAAATTCACTCCCCTAATCTAGGCGATGGATCCCCTTACTCCCTAACTACCAGGCTCCTCGTGTCTTCACCTCCTTTCTTATCCAATCTAAAGTGGATCCCAATGTCATTCGCTTCTACTATCCTCTTGACCACACTTCTGTTCTCTTATCACAGAGGCAGCAGAAGCCAGCATGGTCACAACTGACTGCAGAACCCAATCCTATCCTAACCCAGCTGTCAACTTTCTGTAGCCCAGCTGAGTACCCAATGACACAGATGGGGCCCCCAAATTTATAGACACCAGCTATAACTGCAGCCACAACACAGTCCAGCAATTCTCCTATTTTTTCTTCTCATCTTTTGCATTCCTTTTTTTAAACCAAAGTTCTATACCTGTTCCTTTCTAAAAGATCATTCCTCGAGGCTTTAAACAAAAAGAACAGCAGTATTTTGTCCCACCCTCCATACACGCAATTCATACTCATGACCATCAACCTTTCAATCTGTTTTTCCTAGTATCTACCTCCATATATCTAAGTAAAATGCTTATACTGCTATTTCTTGAAACTTGTATTTTAGTCATATTTTAATAGTCTCCTACAATAGGAAATGACAGTTTTGCTCTCTGTAGGCTCCCTTCCACACTACCTTCCTCATCGATACAGTTGTGTTGCAATTTTTGGTTAAGACAAAATTCATTGTTGATCTTGTTAACAGCTACATAAATATTATTCCCAACTGAGCAATGTGCTTACTTGCATGGCTTTTTGTTTTTCCTGGATTTAATAGCTGCCTTGTTTTTTGTTTTGGCTTAGATTTCTCTCTCACTCTCTCTCTCTTTCTATTTATATATATATATTTTTTGCTAATTCTCCCCCAAAGCTCTCTATCAGAGCACAACTCCCCCATCAAAATTATGTAAATGGTTTCTTCTCATTTTCCTGAGCCCTTCATTCTCCACTTTATTCTCCACTTTAATTCCCAGGACTGTCGATGGCTGGAATCTTCCTTAATCAGTATTGTGGGCAATTTCTTTCTATCTTTCCTATGTTGGGTCTCTTTTTACTGGACTCCTCATATCTTCCTCTTTCTTGGTCTTCTTCCCTATTTTGGTAGGGCACATTTTTCTTGAGATTCCAGAGAAATGTACATGGGAAGTAAGTTATCTGACATCTTCCGCAGCTGAAAAATGTTTCCATGGTTGATTGGCTTAATCCAGAATTCTAATGTAGCAATCATCTTACTCAGAATTGTGAAGCCATTTCTCCTGTAGCTTCTGGGCTTGTGGTTGAGGAGTCTGACGTCATTCTAAGTTTCAGCATTTTGTGTGTGATCTTTCCTCTCTCGGGAAGCTCTTGGTACCTCTTCTTTTCCTGACTGGTGTGAAGTTTCATGTGTATATGCCTGGTGTGGGTTTTCTTCATTAATTACACTGGGCACTTGGTTATCCCTTTTAGTCTGCAAACTCTAATCCTACAGTTCTGGGAAATTTTCTTGAAATGTTGCTTTGATGATTTCATCTCCTCTGATGTCTCTGTTTTCTCACCATAGAACTCCTATTATTTGTGCTCCAGATACATCTAATAGCCAACCTATATATAAATGTGTCTTTTTGGATATCTCCCATTCACATGACACTCAATATGCCCCAAATTGGACTCGGTGTCATCTACCAAAACTTTCCTCAGTCCTCTCTTCTCTCAGCAAATGTGTCTTTGGCCCAAGCCAGAAATGTTGATTTTGTCATCTCCTCCCTCTTTCTTGCTTCTTTACATGCAATAAAATGCCAAATCCTGTGAAATATACATCTTGCGTCTCACTTAATTTCACTTTTCTTCCATAGTCACTGCAACTTCTTAATTCAGACCGGTGTTACTTATCTTATAAAACCCTGAAGCACCCTCCTACTTCCTCTTGTCTCCAGTTAACTATGTTCCAACTTATCTTTCAGAGACTTCATCCTAGAAGTCCCTGGGTGTTTCTGTTATGCTCTGTGGCTACAACGTTATTACACTATCATCCTTTTACCTGCCCATATTCGCCGTTAGACAATACATTATATGAGAATTGCTCAATCGGTAAATATTTGTAAATAAATGAGTCGAGCACTAATAGTAACTAATCATGCACTCCCTCTGTGGACAATGAAATAAACCCTGAGATTGGGTGAATTACTGACATTTCGAAACCTATTCTTATTTTCTCCTTATTTCTTCTCCAGGACCTCTCTCTCCCCCAACAATAAACAGCATATCCTAAGTGAGCAATGAGCAATCACTTTACACACTTCCAGACACAAAATGAGTAAAGCTCTGAATATGATGGATTTGTGGGAAGAAAAGAATCCAGTTCTCCTGGGGAATCAAGACATTATGTGATCTATTAGGAACTAAGAAAATGTGAATAAGTAAGTTGTGGTAGGAAAAATACTTTGTATTTTTTAAAATAGACAAGCAGGACTTTACTCATTGTGGCACTTTTAGGCAGGTAAGCCAAAATGAGAGAAATGGTCTGGATTATTTGTCTCATTCCACCCAATAATTCACTTTCACATTCATTCAAGAGCACAATAAAACTGTGCTCTTCAGAGCTAACATTTTCCCCACTTAAACAAAAAGTCTCTAGCCAGGTCTGTTTAGTATTAAATAAGTGCTCTCTTGTTAGCATCCTCTAGTTTCACTAAAGTCCGCATCAGCCCTCTCTTATTTTCTGAACTATTCATCCCTTGAAAGCTCCGTCGCATTCCCTTATCCCCTCATTCATCATATACTTATTGGGTGGCTCCATTGTACTTGATGATATTAGCTGATGGGAGATTCCAAAGTAAAAATACAGAATCCTCATCTCCAGAAAGTCAGCAATCAGTGGGACATATGAATAAGTAATGACAAGATAATGTGGCAAGTGCCAGTCCAGAGGTCTGGATAAAGACTTTTCTCTCGAAGCTTGGAGGAAGAGGAGGTAGGGCTTCACCAGAGAAGGTCATGTTGGAGCTGAGACGTGAAGTATGCAGGAGACTCACCAAGAAGGAGAGGTAACAGCAGGGTGGGGCATTGTATGCAAAGGTGCAAGGCGTAAAGGGACAGCTCGTGCAGGGACAGAACGTGGGAAATGAGCTTGGAGGGTTCACTTCTTGAGGCCAGCCCCCCCCTCACCTCTGGCCCTCTGTGACCTCCACCTTCCCTAGACCAAGACGAATATTCTGACTGAGTTTCTCTCCAACATATCTGAATTCCCCTGCAAATCCAATTGAAAGCTAAATTAGACTACAGTTCAATTACTTATTGTGATATCTATCTATCTATTTGCTTTTTTTAAATAAATGGGAAACTGAGGTTGTCAATGAAATAATGACTAATGAAAATACAGAAAATAAACAGGAAGTTAAACTAGCTTTGGCTGCCACTGCTTAGAGTTTAAACTAAGTTATCTGGCTAAGATGACAGATTAAGACTCCGTCATCACATATACATAAATATTTAAATAAGTTATTTCCTTTTTATAAGTGGCACATATTTATGGTAGAAAAATGAGAAAATACACTTCTTCTTCATTTTCACCATTTTCTCACCCAGCAAGAGCCCCGGTGAACCCACTGAAATGCATTATTTCAGACTGTATTGTGCATATTTATATATTTTTTTCTTAACAAAATACTATTATACAGCTTTGAACATTTTTTATTGTGAAATGTAATACTTAAAACTTATTTTTACAGTTGAACAAGTAATTATAAAGCGAACACCCATGAAATTGCTACCCAGGTCAAGAACTAGAACATGAGAACATTACTGGCACCCTGGAAGCTTGGCACATTTCCAGCCTCTTTCCCATTGAAGAAACCCCTGTCATGATATTTTTGATCATCATTTCTTGTTCCTCCTTATAGTTTTGCCACTCCATGTATATCTTTACATCTGCTTCTGAACTTTATATCAGTGAAATTCTACTGTGTGCATTCTGTTGTCTTGCAATTTTTACTAACACTACATTCGTATATTCATCAGTATTGTAGCATGTAGCCCTAATTCACTCCGAATATTATGATGCACTATATGCACATATCACAATGTATTTGTTTATTCTACCACTGATGGAAGTTTGAATTGATTCTACTTAGAGTTTTTAGCAATTATAAGCAACGCTGTTTTGAACATACTTGTATAGTCAGTCTCCTGATACATGTGTGTATGCATTTCTCATATACCCACAAGCAGAATTCTTAAGGCCCAAGTGAACTTTATAAATAATGACACACTATTTCCCAAAGTGGCCAAGTCCATTATGGTCTTGCTCATGATGATGGTGATCATCAAGGCCTAAGCTAGTGAAGGACTCATCACAGCTATGCAATCAACAAATAGCCATCTTGAATGAGAATCAGATATTTGGCAAGTGGTTGGGTAGGGCAGGGAGAAAGGCATAAGGGACAGAGGGATAGTGTGAGTGAAGAAGAGGCATTAAGTGCCCAGGCCCTTCAAGGACCCAGGGGTGCGAGGTGGCGGCTTGGCGAAAGAGAAGGCTGGCGTGGTAGACAGGCCCTCTCAGAAAGGACCTGTGTGCCGGCCCAGTGAGTCTGAATCTTTGCCTGTAGGCAATGGAAAGCCACTAAAATGCCCTAAGCAGGGAAGTAGCAGGACCAGATGTGTATTTAGAAAGGTGAAAGGCCACGGCCAGCAGCAGGAGGGCAGGATGGAGGGGTGTAGCCTCCTGTCAGCTAGGGGTGGTTGGGTGGTTACTGATTAGCAAAGTAGTTCTTAGTACAAATGTGTTGACTGACAGATTGAAGATGAAAGACATGAAGACTTGGCAAAGTCTGAGAAATGTACTATTCTTTTCTTAGGTATCTTAGAAACTGGATGATATTGCCATCAACATGAGATAGCTGGTAAAGGATTAATAATTGGGTAAAGAAATGAAAAGTCTTAAATACTGACACGTAATTCAAAGTTGTATGCTCATGATGCTAAAGATTGGCCTACATCATGTGATTTGCATAACAATGCATTTATAGTACACCGGGCAGAGTTCTGAAACACATAAATGTCAGAAATCACAATGGAAAACAGAGCCCTAAAAGACCATTTGCATTTATTACCGCTGGTCTAGCTCCCATGGCACCTCTTAGATACAGTACATGTACATATTCTTAAGTGAGAGTTGGGTTTTCATGCCCTACTTTTGAACTGCTGCCACAAGATAAAAGGTTTCACACCAGCCTGCAGGTGGCTTAATAGCAAGGCGAGTCACAGCATTGTATAACTCTCCTTTGGTACCACAGGGTTGTCCTAAAATGCTTCCAAATTATCTAAAATATTATTCTTCCTACTGTTTCTGAAAGAATCTGGAAAGCACAGTAGAGAAAGTTTAATGTATCTCTTCCCTTACTGGAATCATTCTGTGGCATTTCAATTATAATTGTTAAATAGCATCCTAGGTCCCTAAACTGGCAGTAGAGGATCAGGTGATTAGAGTTTTAAACTCGAGTGCCTTTAAAAAAAAATATCCAACTGTCCCAGTGAACCTTTTTGTGTGATGACTAAAGCTAGGGATGGAGGAGGCAGTTGTGAACTTTCTGAGCAATTGCTTTTCATGCTGTCTTTTGACCATTTTGCAGCTGGCAAATTATTCCATAAAAGGGTTCAAAGCGGAAAGAAGGTAGCATATTTTCAGTTAACAGGGTGTCTCATTGTTAGCAGCCCTAGTCCAAGATTTTAAGGTGGGGGAGCCTTAGGAACCTCTAATATTTACAAAGAGGAAATTCACACTGTTCAGTGGCATGGAATGCTATTCCCCACCATTGTTTTCTGGCAACTTCTATTGATCCTTCAGGTCTCTGCCTGCGTGTTTTCTGCAAACTTCATTAGGTCTGTACACATGCCTTCACTGTATACTCATTTCCCTCCCACAACACTTCACAGAACTGTAATTAAATAATTAAGTATGTAAGTACAGGCTTTATGTTTCTCTCTCCTGTTATATCACCATCTCCATAGGGACAAAGCCTGTCTCATTTTATCACGATTTCCCAAAGTATCCAGCAAAGTGTTTAACTCAAAGAAGGTGCTTAGTAAATCTTTCTTGGTAAATGGACACCCACCCATCCAAATTTCACCTGCCGTCCCTCCGTGGGACAAGTGGGAGTTGACCCCATGGACTGTGATTCACAGTGCTTCCTGCCCCGCCCTAAGGGGCTGGGAACCTCCCCACCAGATGGAACAGGGGGCTGCGTGTCTTTCTAGGACACGCAGGAATGCGCCTCTGAATGGCGAGGTGGGACGGCTCCTCCGCCAGACAGTTCATACATCAGATTCACCGTCTGTTTCTGTTGCTGTGACCTCGGGCAAAGGAATGGGACTCAAATTCATTGCCTTTATTTTTCTCCCACGAAGATACTTTCTAAACACTTCTACCTGCTGTAACCTCCTCTATCCCCAACCTATCATTGGTTCCCCGGTTGGCTTCACAATGACAAATGAGTTGAAGCTGTGCTTGCGATTGAGACTCGGCCTCAGGGAGAACACACTCAGGGCTAAGCAATAATGCGCCGTCTGCACCGAAGAGCCCCGTGCAGCCGAAATGCCTGACCTCGCCCCCTTCAAGGCCTGGGAGGTCTCTGAATACTCCTGAATCAGTGCAAGCTTCAGCACCGGGATGTGCCACGACTCTTTCATTATCAGAAACAGTAACATGTTCTCAGAGCTCTTCATGTTAGAAGAGCATAGATCACATGATATGGTAATTACTATCTCCAAATCATCCGGAGCCAGGGTCACAGTAGCAGCTAAAATGACCCTTTTACCTGCCCTCTTTTCCTAAAACAGGACATTTTTGTTTCTGCAAGCTCTTTGTTAGTTTCTTTATTTAAGATGCACCCAGAAAGGAGAGACAATGCTTGGCCAGCCCAGATGGAAGATGGGCGAACCTGTCAGGGTGGCTCTCCAGCACACAAGTACATCAAAGTGCACAGGAAACATGTTCTGATGGTGTTGACAAGATAACTGTATTTTTAAAATTATACTATGCCCAGAAACACCCAAATCTGTGGGATTTCATGGAGAGATAACAATTTGATTTTAAAGAAGTAAAATCAATTTTCTTGATGCAAGTGGAGATTCTGTAGCTTACAGAGTAACAGCTTCCCTCTTCCCAGCCTTCTTCTCCCAGAAGAACAGCAGCCCAAACAAAAAGACACTAACTGTTCATTCTCTATAACCATAGGAAGTCCTTCTATACCTTGGGCTGAAAAAGAGAATTTTATTTTCTACAATACATCATGACAACATGACAGACTCAGAGGACATATTGACCAAGAAATAATCTATCTTCAGATCAATATTTTCAACCGAAAATAGTTTCTTACTTGCTACAATAATTGCAAACCAGTTTGAAGAGTCAACCGGTAAAGCCCGACTATTTATGCAAAATTATATGGGTCAATGCCCTGCTGACATTTTGTGCTTGACACATGAACAACAGAAAAGCTTTTCATGAAAATTTTGAGAAAAATAACCATTGAGGACCAAGACTAAGTTTTTAAAACTCTTGGGAACCTTCCTGTTATGCAGCCATGGATAGGATGTCATCACGCTGATGTCAATAAGGTAATTATCATTATTAACTTGCAGGAAGAGTATATTTTAGGAATGGACCATATTTTATACCTCCAAACACATTTAGTGTGTACGGTGCACTAGCTTGCAGCCTGTGGCATGGACACACTACAGAATTACTGTAGGGGATCTGAGAAACTATATGTGAAGTCACTAGCATTGTCCTAGAAAGAAGAACTCAATCTCTAAGATGTAGTTTTCAATGGTAATTATTTCAATAAATGCAATTAATTGGCCTCTATCCGAGTGAGCATATTTAAGCAGCACAACGCAGAGATTAGGTATACAGGTTTTTCAGACAGACTTAGAATGATTCCTGTTCTGCTACACAGAAGCTGCTATGATCCTGTGTGGAGGGTTTACTTAATTTCTGTAAACCCTCGTTTCCTCCAGAATTAAAGAAGTCAAAGTATTTAAATCCCTAAGCATATTGCATAGTGCACAGAGAATGCTCAATAAATGAATCTTTAAAAAGAAGAAAAGCCTGTAATAAAAGCATGGTGTCTAAAACCTAATCATCCTTCCAATTATCAACAGAATATTACATTTAAAACAAATTAGCATCAACCTATTTGCCATCATAAATTGAATGAAGACAACTCTCGCTTTAGAGGGACAGGTCAATGCACATGCTAGTCATTTACTCCTATGGGATCTCCAAACTCTTGCTTATAGTTAGATTTGATACGGGCACTCTTCTAGACTATATTTCTTAAGCTCCAAGAAAAAATCTTTTCCAACAACTCTTATTTAATCTTGTACCATTGATTTAATTGATCATGGATGTAAGAAATAGTTTAAATATTTCCATATTGATGGATATTTAGATTGGTTCCACTTTTTTAGTATTATAATCAATGTTGCAACAGAGTTTCCTATACATATATCATTGCTGCCTGAGCAAAGATTTTCTAAGAGATTCCTAGAAGTAGAAATACTAGATTGCATGTTATAAACATTTAAAGTTTCATGGATATTCACCAACTTGCCTCCAGAAGATTCTAGCAGTTTCACATTCCACTAACACTACAAGAGTGTTTCCTTGCCAGATACTTACCAACACTGGCTATAATAAATCTTTTTACGTTTTTCTAATCTAATATGAAAAAAAATGGCATCTTATTTTAAAAACTGAATGTATTTAGTTATTCGGGAATTTGGATATCTTTTCATGTGTTTATGGTCATTGACCACTTTGTACTTCTGTGTGAATTACCCATTCATATCTTTTACCTATTTTTCAGATTAAGTTGGGTTTTCCCTATCGATTTTCATATTAGCACTCTGTTGCAGCATTTTCATTCATTCAGTTTTGTCACCCTTAACTCTATGATGCCTTTCACTGAAGAAATTTAAAATCTTTATGCAGTTAAATATATGATGTTTTAGAGGTTTCCAGGTTTCATGTCATGATTATTCCCAAATTTTAAACTATTTTTAATTATTTTATTATTGAAGAACATACAAAACTGTTGTCCGTTACATTGTTCAACAGATTTTTTAAGAGTTCACAAAAATTTTTAAATCTTAAAACTTTGTGCTGGAAAGTAATTTTCTCTCTTCTGATGAAGCGATATGCTCTTTATTTTCTCTGACTGTGTTTCTCCTTTTGCCCTTTTAGCCAGGAAGCTCGGAGCCCAGTTTTGTCAGGCTTTTCCCTTTGTTGTACTTGGATTTTCATCCCTGTGTCTGTTATTCTGTGCCCTTTACGGGATGCTGCCTTTGCTAGGGGGGGTTAGTTTGTTCTCTTCGGTTCTTGTCCCTGCTGCCACAGAGAACTGAAGGGCAGAGACACAGTAGTGAAGCACAGCAAAAGTTTTATTTGAATACACTCTAAGGGAAGAACAGGCCAGAGTCAAGGTAGACTAAGGGAGGTTTACTTGAATAAAGCAGAGAGGAAGGGGAAGCTCACTGATGGGAATTTGCAAGCTCACATTAGAGCTCTCAGTAGCCCTTTCTAACTTACCCAAGTAGGACAGAGGGAGTGAAGACTGGTGCTTAAAGTCTAGAAATAGCAAAGTGACAAAGATACCACTGGAAGAGCCCAGGGACAAAATCAATTAAGTTGAGCAGTAAGAAGTCTTAAAAATACACACTCCAAGAAAGGGGAGTGCAGGTAACCTCAGAGAGGAGGCACACTCAAAGAGCTTAGGGTTCTGTCTTTTAAGGCTTTCAAGAATGGGGCAAAGGGCAGGGGTGGGGGTTGTTGGGCATGGGCTTGACTTGTGGTCTCATGATGTCTATCTCCGATGACAGACACTATGTCATTATTTATCTTTCAAGAATGGTGTGGGTAAAATTGCAATATTTCCAGTATGCCTCACTTGGCTTTAGTACATCTCCATATCAATAGGTGCTTTTAAAGGGTGGAGAGAAGTTGTCCATCTCCATACAAATAGGTGATTACAAGGGTGCAGGAGCGAGGGCATACCTGGACCCGAGAGGTTTGGTGGGGTCCCTTTTTTGGCAGCCAGGTCATGAGAGACACAGGTGAGCAGAAGTGGATGACTGCTTATAATCAATAAATGGGTTTCTCCCACTTTATTTCTCCCTTTGACTGATTTTGGCTTCAAAGGTTATTTGCCTGAGCTGGGAACATATTTTCCACCCCAGAGTTACAAATGGAATAGAGGTAAAGGGTTGGAGGGGGCATAGGCCTGTCATGAGGTTTCAAGATGTCTATCTCCAATGAGAGACAGTATGTCAGTTAAGACTGCTTGCCCTGCCTTAAGATAGGTTGTTGGCTGATTACCAAAGAATAGGCCAGTAATCTAACTTCCCAACTCTGCTTTTAAAAATGAATCTTTCCTTTAAGGTAAGTCCCTCCTGTTCTTCTAATGCTACTCATCTCTCTCAGCATTTTTAGGAAAATTGATCGTGATGCTTATCCCATGTCCTTGCCCTGTCTCGCCTGCATTAGCTGGAGCATGTCTCAAGGTCAGCTCTGATTCAGAGCATGTGGAAAGAACTCACACTGCAAGGGGAGTTAACTCTCTGAGTCCCTTCTGGCAGAGAACTGATTATCTGACTTTATCTGATTAACCCCCTGAGTTCTAGGGGGGCCCCACCCTCCTTTCATCCCACTCATATCTGTCTTTCTGCCTAATACTTTGGATCTTTTTGAAATTAGAAAGTGATTAAGTAACAAATTAGTAAGTAATGATTAAGCGAATAATAGGAAGTGATTACGTAAATAATAAATAAAAACCTATATTTAAATTTTTTCAGGTCATTGTTTCTTAATCCATTTTACTGTGAATTATTGGTCTGCTAGAACTAACTAGAATCCACCTGATAAGATTATAGATCTCTCACTCTCACACTATTTATTTGTTTGCAAATACGTTTACCTTATTGTGAGCAACTCAAGGGTAAGACTTTTTCTAATTATCCTTGACTCCAAGTCACCTATGGCTTTAAGTAACTTCGATATTTGCTGAATGAATGAACCACAAAAAAATGTTACTCACAGAAAAGCTTGCATGAGAAATCTAGGTTAAAGGAAACAGCCCAAGCGCTTCCAGGATTTGTTCTATGGTGGGTACATTTGCATCTACAATTGTGGACGACAGTAGTTGAGCAGATGAGCCAAAGATACAAGAACCTGGCCATCATTAGCCTGGAGTCACCCAGGGAAAGAAGCAAAGTATCACAGTTTAGAAGTGATTCCAACAATGTGGATTAAAACAAGGGTTGTTACTAACTAAGTAATTAAAATAACCCAAACAAATTCTCAGTCCCACCCAAGAAATCTAATTATTCGGGATTTAAATGCATTCTACATGCCTCCCTTCTACTTTTTAACTATCTTGATGACACAACAGAGTGATATGAAAGCTGATTCTGTTTTAGAAACAAGATTTTATTTAAATTAAAAATTCAAACCCATGGAGTAAATGTGAACCTAAAATCCAGTAGTAATATTTACCTTTTAACAATGATTTTAAAATACAAGGAAGACTTAAAGTGTTGGAATTAGATAAAACTTAGAAGCGAAAGCCCTGAAATCTCTAAAATAAGTTTTCTGCTTTGTTTGCCCCATCTACACCCTCCCCTCATAACTCAGTTCTGCTTTCTCTGGGTTTTTAAGCAATGTGGGTGGTCCCCTTACCTTCACTGGGGAACAAAACAAAATGCCTTCTCCCTCACTGACCTTGTTCTCCTGATGATGGGGCAAGAAAGACAAAGGCAGGCTCCCAGGGGGCCACAGCCAAGGGGCTACACAGTGGCTAGTATGGGGTCCTCTGCCGAATCAACCGGGGGCTGTTAATCCTTGTATTAAAACACTCTAACACCCCCCTCCTTTGAGGCAATGATGGGAAAAAATGTAAGAAGTTCTAGATCTTTCGAAAAGCAAATACAGAGCACATGAGTTCCAGAGTAAACTCAGGCTAAGATTCAGGCGCTCCGCTGCATGTCTCACCAGTTCACACTGGCGGCGGCTGCCCTCACCGCAGACCCCGGAGGAGGAGGCTGTAACTAAGAGAGCAAGGCTGGCACAGCTGGCAGTGATGGGGAAAGGGAGCCAGAGGGAGGAGAAAGAGGTGTGCCTGGGGCAGCTGGCAGCGGTTTCCAGAGTGAGGCCTCTGCAACCTGCCGTCAGTGCCCAAGGAGCGGGCGGACCTCATGGCACTTCCACGGGAGAAGCAGAACGGGTGGGGTTCTTGCAGTGACGGCCAGAGCCTGTTACGGGGGTGGGTGGGCGGTGCGTATGGCTCCCACTTACCTTGAGGAACTGATCTGTCTTGTGCCACGTGACAGAACCACCTGTTTCAAGTGACGAGTCCTTTCTGAGTGCCTTTCTAGTACATGTCCCCATATGATTAGGGGACTCACTCAACAGGTATTGATTGAGAGCTGGTTCTGTGCTGGGCACGACTGCTGCTAAGGATTTGGGGGTGAGTAAAATAGGCCTGACTGCCTGGATGAAGGGGCAGAAGGGCATTAGACATGCACAGAAATCATGAGATAACTACACCTCTGTTAAGAGTTAATGAAGGGAAGGGTCCCTGAAGAAGTGACATTTAGGTCAAAACCTGAAGGCAAAACAAATGTTAACTAGCGGAGGAGAAAAGGAAGGAATGGGGCTGTGGAGGGAGGGGATGGGGCCTGTCAGGTGGGGTAAGGGATGTGCCCCAGCCCACTTGCAGGCAAGGGTCATCGTGATATTATCTGTTTTCAGGGAACTCCCAACCTGAAGGGAATGTGGCATAGAAAACTTAACTCTCTTTCAACTGAATATCAACTAAGCAGATATTAAGGATTGATTTATGGACAAAGGCAACAAAATATCACTTAGGGAAAAGCACAGAATGGTGTTTAGGGGGGCTTTTCAGGGAGTATTGCTTCTCTCCCAGCTTTGGAAATGAACAGGTGTCTTTTAATTTAAGGATTTAGATTCCAACAGTATTTATTAAATACCTAATATGTTCTATGTCCTTTTACTTATTTCAATGCTGAAAACAATTCCATGGAGTATGTAGTATTATCCCCCACTTTTTTTTTTTAACTGATAGAGGAATATAAAGATTCGCTAAATGCTGATTTGCCCCAGGCCCAACGGCTAGAATAGGTTGGCTGGGCTTGGTGCCCAGCCTCCTCACGGGGAGTGGAGCACGTTTTCTTCCCTTGCCCTTTAGTCCACACTTGACCTTTGCTGGGAAAGGTTGTTTAGATTCAAATCTGTAAAACTAAAAGGTTTGCATCGTGTGCTCTAGACCTGGAGCTCAAACAATCATCACAGGCCCCATACCAAAACCTTCTACAACTATGTGGTAGGGAAAACAGGATACTTCAATTTGTTATACAAAAATAGGAAAACTTATTTTCTCTACAAGGCTAGCAAAACTCCCTTAATATGTTAACAGTAATGCCTGAATATCAACTAACAACATTCATATTTCTTCAGTTATCTTCTAAAACAAAAAATTGTTGGTGTGTTTGTTTGAATTGGGGTCCAAAATAAGATCCGTACTTTGCAATTGGGGGATATGCCTAAATCTTTTATAATCTACATGTTCCCCTTCCATCTCTCTTTTTCCCTCCAAAAGTATTTGTTTACTTTGTGTGTTTTGTATATTTTGTTGCTGTTGTTATTGTTGAGTACATCAGCTGCTTTGTCCTGTAGAATTTCCCAGAGTCTAGGTGTGCTAATTCTATTCCCATAATGTTATTTAATATGTTCTCTGTCCTCGGTATTTCCAGTAATTAGTAGTTACATCTAGAGGCTAGATCAGCTTCATGTTTCCCCCCAAGACTAATAATTCACAGATAATGTATACATTCCCATCAGTACAATGCATAATGTCTGGTTGTCTCTTTAAACTGATGATCGATCATTGCCTTCATCCCCTGATTCATTAGAAGCTGTGAAAAGGTGATATTCTACGACATCTTATTTATTAGCTAGAATACTTTTATAAAGGGAAACTTCTCTTCATCAACTATTTGGTTATTTTGAGGTACAGACTGAATAGGAGAAGTAGCTAAAATGTTTTAATTCCTTTATTTACCAGGTCTCAAAGTAATAGGTAATTTCATGTGTTCCAAAGTAACTAGTTTTTTATTTTTGTTTTCCTTTTCTTTCATTAGGCCCTCATGGATATACACATATTTTGATGGGTATTACTCTACTGTAGCTGTTATGAATCTTATTGATAGTCAATCTCTTTGTTTTTTATACCACTAGGAGCTTATTGAGTTTGACTCTTGAGTCTTTTTGATACAACCTGAGCAGGCTATGAATTCTTCTTGGCTTTCTGGTATGCCAAGATGTTCTGAGATCTGCAGTGCCTGCCCTGGACCTGGAACCTGCCATTTCTTCAAGGAATCCTATCTTTCTGTAATAGAAAATGCATTTAGAGACCACAGTCTGGGCATTAGGGGTGTCATTTTTATTTATTTATTTATTTAGTTCTGTTTATAGCTTTTCAGTGGACAGGACTGGGAAATTTTTTAAGGTAAATTTCAGATGAGTTCATACTTTATCCCATTACATCCAATAATTCTTTAATGTCCTTTAACAGCTGTAACCCATGTAATCCCAGCATAACAACTTCAGAATCACAACTGATTCAGAATCAATACTAACACTAACAGCAATAGCATAATTACCAAAAACAGCTTAAAATATTTTTTTGCAGTTCTTTTTGAACATGGGTATATACTATTAGGGATATTCAATCACATTGCTGTATTTTAAAATCACTTGGAGTTGTTGTTCTATGTGTGTATATGCCACCCAAAGGCCATATAATTACTTTCATTTGTGTAATTGTACATTTGACTTTTAGGTATCACCTTTTAAAATTCAATGTTAATTTGCAACTGTGTAAGACATTTATATGACTTCAAAGACAAAACTACCTAACAAGGTGTATTCAAAGCCCAGCTTCTATCACTATTCCTTCCTTCCTATTCCTTCTTCTTTCTTGTAAGTAATGATTTCTTTTTAATTTCAAAGCTTATTCTTTTATTGTGTTTTCTTCATATAAGCAAATATATATTTAATCATATATATATATATATATATAATTTCCCTATTGTTAGATAAAAGGTAGTGTACTACACACACTTTCCTCTGTCTTGCTTTTATCACTTAATATTACCCCCTGATAATCACCTTCTAGTAGCTATTTCCCTCTTCATTTAACAGCTGCATAGCAAGCACCATATCCTGTGGCTGCATAACAATCCATTCAGCTAGTGTCTTATTAATGGATGTCTGCATTGTTTTCAGTATTTTGCTATTTCAAACAGTGCTGCAAGGTATCACTTTGTTTGTAATTTTGCCAGCCTACCTTTAGGAAAGGTTCCTAAGAAGTGGGACTGCTAAGTCAAAGAACACATGCATGTGTGATTTTATTAGATATTACCAAATTCCCCTTCACTGGAGTTGTACGATTTTATATTCCCTCCTGCAATGTATGAGAATACCTCTTCCCTGCAGCTTTACAATAGCATATG
This sequence comes from Manis pentadactyla, assembly GCF_030020395.1. Taxonomy (NCBI): domain Eukaryota; kingdom Metazoa; phylum Chordata; class Mammalia; order Pholidota; family Manidae; genus Manis; species Manis pentadactyla. The sequence goes on from NC_080020.1 coordinate 9,398,154, forward strand.
TTTTCAAACTTTTGAATTTTTCCCTACCTAGTAGATGAGATACTGTAGTCCACTGTAGTTTCATTTTACATTTTTCTTATTGTAAATGAAGTTGATTGTCTTTTCATCGGGCTAATAGCCATCTGTATTTCTTTTTCTAAGAACTGCCTGTTCAAATCCCTAGCCCAGTTTTCTTTAACAGTAATGCACAAAATATGATCCCTAGATCAGCAGCAGCACCTGGGAATTTGTTAGAAGTGCAAATTCTCAGGCCTTTCCTCAGACCTACTGAATGAGATACACTGGGAACAAGGTCCACGATCTGTGCTTCAACAAGCCCCATGGGTGACTCTGATGTACTAAAATTTGAGAAACACTGGTCTATAGGGTTGATGCAATAACGTTATTTTAACTTGCCATAGGCTTGTCCAATTATTTTCTATTTAAACCAAGGCCACTGGTGTTATTAATCAGGAACTGGATGATTCAGATGCCATGTGACATTTATTCATTCACTCATTCATCCAACCATTAACAAACAGATGTTAAATATTGTGAAATAAAATAAAATTTTACAGTTTGCCACAGTGGCCTCCCAGACAAGGAGAGCTGTGCATGCTACAGAGGCCGTACGTCAGCCAGGTCAACTCAGGCTGTGCTGAAAAGATGCCAAACGGCCATTCTCGTCTGTGTTAGCAAGACTGCCACAGACCCCTGCCCAGGGCCGAGAAGAGAAACAGCCCAATGTCCTCAAAGAGGACAAGACTAAATGGGAGTCTGGTCCTCCTGTCCTTGGCAGAATTCTTCAGAATAGTTAACAATCCAAATCCTTGCCTCCTCTCACACACAGATAACTTTGGAATGTGCACAGCATGTTCTTTTAAGATACTAACCAGATGCATCCTTGCCAAACTGCTTGATGTTTTGATTAATGTAACCTCTTTCCTGCATGTATCCCCTATTGTAAAAAGGTACATAAGCTGTTTTCAGACTAAGGGCTTTGGAGCAGTCCACTCAGAACTCTCTGATTGGCTGCCTGCCTGGGTTTTAGGCCAACTATGGCCCTCACTGTGACTCTGAATAGACTCTATCTTTCTTAGTACAACAGCTGGGTTGACTTCAGCCGACAGTATCCACTGTGAGTTAGTCCCTGAGGCCAGCAATACAGATACAGATCTAAAGAAACAGACACTGGTCACTGCTCCCAGGAGCTAGCCTTCCACCGAGGAAGAACAAAACTAAACAAGTAATCTGAGTCTCACCACAGGGGATTACAAGGTGCCACTGAATCGTACAGCAAGAGGCCCCAGCTAGGCTACAGGTTGGGGAAATGCAAAGTAAAATAATGCTGAGATACTATTTTACTCCCATCAAATGGACAAAAATTTTTTAAAGGGATACTACCTGTATCTAGCGGGGGTATGGGTGGAAATGTGAAGCACTGCAGCCTCTTCCAGAAGGAATCTCAGTGAAATTTTTTAATGCATCAAACACAGCAACCCCACTCCTGGGAATCAAGGCCATAGAAAGAAGGCCACTGTGTGTAGAGGCAACCACCGGTTACAAAGCGAATGCCTGTGGTAGGGGAGTGGTCGAATAAAGCATGGTATATGCACACCAGGCAGTCACTGGGAAGAAGGAGCCACACCATGACTTAAACGTCTTTCTATGACATACTTTGGATAAGGAAAGCAACATGTAGGAAAATGCGTATCATGTACTCTCATTTTCAGAAACTCATACAAGCCCATGTGTGTGTATATTTAGATGTGTTGGTATATGACCATATGAGCATAGAACAACACTGTGGAAGAGGAAATGCCGATACGGGGGAGCCTTCTATGGTGGATTTGGGCTCAGCATGCATTCTCCCTTCCTGTTAGAAGACCTTCCTACACGTGCAAACGATGGAACGCTGACAACTACATGGCCATCCCTGCAGGCAAACAGACACTCCTGTGTGAGATACGGGAGGGGGAGAAGGCAGAGCAGGGGCCACACGCGGGGCTGCCTCGGCAGCTGAGTCACTAGCTTCAAGGGCGTGGAGGGGCAGGGCTCCGTTTCCCCTGCCTGGGCCGAGCAGGCAGGGGGCAGTGCTGAGCCAGACCTGTTGTGGCAGCTGCTGATTCCTGGGTGCAGCCCTGGTGGTGCGAACCTGGAGCCACAGGGGAATCTTGCAGAGGCAGCAGTGCCTGTGGGGTCTGGGACTCATTCGGGAGGCGCAGTCTGAAACCTGGTCCCACAGCCCTTCCAAGGATTTTTTCAGCACCCACTTCCCTGGGCCAAATGCCCATTTACCTAAAATAACTTGATCCTTGGTTTTTTTTTTTTCTTTGCAGTGGGAACTGTGTGAGTTGATGGGTTACCAGTTGGAGGAGTGAGAGGCAGTTGTGAGAATTTAAACGTATGTATATATGAAAGTTCCTTGACAATAGTGGTGTTTATTATTATTATTAATCTTAAATGCCATTTGAAACTCATCTGTCATCCCAGCTACATAACTGATATACACAGAGACCTTGCAAAGGCTTGTGACTGCAGAAGGGGGCCCTCCCCTGTGCAGCGTCTCCAAGCAGAGCCTTACCCGCAGGCGTGCACGTGGACTTAGGGGCTGGAAGCAGACTCCTGCGGGCCGTTGTCACATTGGAGGCTGCAGGAGGGGCCGCCCGGCTGGCCCCCTTGGGCGTGTCCTTGGAGGGCACAGCCGCCTTCAGAGCCGGCTGGTCTTCAGTCCCAAAGGCGGAACCTGCGGGAGGCAGACAGTGTGTTAATTATAACTTCATGAAAAATGGATGGACCGCCTTGCCACTTGCAATTGCCAACCAATCCTCACGCCGTCATCTGCTTTAGAACTTGAGCTGACTTTTAGTGGGTGGCCTTGAAAGGCATTTCTCTGGGATCCGATGTGGCAAGCAGTTTCCTTTCATCGCTGCCTAAAAATCTGTCATTTACATCCTCTGTGTCAGGGGGCTCTGCAAAAGCCAAGAGCAAGCTCACCTCTAAAGACTTCACACACATGAACACACACACATACACACACACAGTTTGCTTATGTGGATGTGTAACCGCGTATGTATATGATAAGCATTTATTTGATAACACAGCAGACGAGCAACCCTTTTTTGGAAAACCAGAGGGAGTGACCCCGGAGAGGTGAGAAGGCCCACAGGTCCAGGACGGGGATGCACAGCTCCCTGAAACCCAGCTAATGTCACCTGCAGAGTAAGAGGCTGGGGATGAAGGCAGAGGGGTGAGGGGCATGGAGACAAAGAACCCCTTTGAAATGGTGAAAATTAATAATGGGAAACCTCATTAAAGTGGAGTCCAGAGGCTAGAAGGGGAACCATACCACTTCATGTCATTTATAGGAAGAATCATGAAGTATAGGCCCCAACTGGGGGGGGTTGGGAGGAAGCTACACTGTATCTCCTGTAAGAAATCGGCCATCGCTGCAACTCAGCCAATGGAAACAGTCATCACCCTGAGCTCTTGCTTTTCTCCAACAGACTTTGTTCAAAATAATGCCCCACCACCACCACCACCAACATCCCACCACTGCGCACCAGCCAACTTCCTCCCCCTTCTCCATAAAATAACATTCCTCTTGTTTGTTTGTTAGACTTGCCTATGGTTTTGCCACAGCTTACATGTCCCAAGTTGCAACCCTATGCCATTCCCAAATAAGCCTACTTTTGCTGGTAAAATGACTGACAGTTTTATTTTTAAGGCTAGCAAATCCCATGAAGATGTTTTATCTGAAAAGCTGAGACGTCACCAGACTAAGAGGACCCTGAGTGAGAGCCCAGCTTATTGCAAAGGCAGAAGACATTTATTAATTATTCCAGTTCACGCTTTGTCTATAGGACGGCTTCTTTGTAAGGGACCATTCTGACACTAGAAAGATACTCCGTACTGGGATATGTGTCAGATTTAGATGTGTGAAGTGGTCATGGTCCAAATTGTTCTTCTAGATCCTTCCAAACCTACTGTGATTTATATGTTTGTAATCACTTAAAGATAAAGACACCAACGTCTAGTCCCTGTTAAAGGATAAGTCTTCTAAATACACCTCCGAGTATAGCTGTGGAGCCTAATCTGCTAAATTAAATAGAGAGCCTGGAAGTAATGCGATTACTGATTTGGAATAAAACTATCCAGTTAGAAACATGACCATCCACCGTGGAAAATAAGCAATGACAGCTGGAAGAAGTACACAGAATTCTAGCAAAAGATGAAATTTTTGTTTTCATCATTTTAAAAGGATAGCCATAACATTCTATTTAGATAGGGCCTGCATACAAATGGTAACATTATTAAAATGGCTTTTCTGTCCAAAACAGAGTAAGAGATGGTTACTTTCTCTGAAGACCTGAAAGTCTATTTAAAATTGATGAGATGTGTTTTTTTTCTAAAGAAAAGTGTATTGAGGAAGGGAAAATAAAGAATGTGCTCTGTCCTAACACAGAACCTATGCCCTATAGTTCTTTCGAGGTGCTGTGCAAGGTTTTAAATAGTTCTAAACAGTTCTAGAAGAATGCATTTGATCTATGCAAACAGCTGCACTGCCACTCCACAGAAGGTGTCTGCACTACATCCTGAATGTCAGATAAAAGAGCAAGCACATGTTTGATCCAAATCTTGTCAGGAAAAGGGACATCACGCATCTGAAAAACAATGAGTTTTAGCTTCTGAATCGTAGAGCGGGTTCACCAGTCCAATCCTAGAACTCAGAGAATCTCTGAGGGTTTGTAGGACATTTCAGATGGGCAGAGAAGGCTCAGACACTAAAAATGTTTCACATGGAATTATCTAATGTTCAGCCCACTGCTGACACACTGCCAGAAAAAATATAGTCGTTGAAATATATAGTGGTAGCTAAACTGAACACAAAACCTTTTACCTAGTCTTTAACGATTTATTAAAGTTTCTTAAGGAGGGAAATTTTGTGGGACATCTGTCGAGTTCAAATGACCTTTTATCAAATCCTCTGGCCCCTGACATCATTCTCTTACATGGAATGATTATTAATGTTATTATAATGTTATTCAGAGAACATGTTAATTCAGAGATTTGGCTGCTTTCCAACCTGGGAAGTAAGTCATCTGTTTGAAGTACAAAGTGTCAAGGAAGTTATGTACACCCCTCGAGGGGTGTTCATTACCAAAAAATGAAATAAAGTAAAATAAGATAACAGAGAACTCTATTCTTGACCATTCTTGTGGGATACAGCTGGCATTAAACAGTACCAGTCTTTGAAAACCAGCTTATGTCAGCCAGTAATTAAAGACACATTCTTCAGTAAATAAAAAGCACCCAGAATTTGGAAATGGCTGCTCAATTCTGTAAATACTCTGGGTACTTCGCAACAATGCAGACAACATTAAACCACTGCTTGATAAGAGGAAGAAAACAGCTGGAAATAAACACACTGCTTGTGTGAGCCAGAAACATGATCTGGAGGATTCGGCCAGTGGAAGCAGGCCTCTCATTCCCAGTCAAAATGAATTTTCTCTGGCCTGAATCATCTAGGAGATACATGGTTCGGGCTTGGAGCGAGACCACCGGGGTGGGCACAGTGCCTCCTCCACCTCCCACCTCTGCTGCTTCGTTTATAAGATGCTCATCGCCCTCTCAAAGCTGTTGGGAGAATTAAAAGACCAAAGGCAAGTGAATTTAAGTTGATGCAAGCATTAGTACAAGAAAACACTTAGTGCGTCATGCATGGTATGCTCTTATGTTACTTGTTAACACGGGTTAGTTTTGAGGTCAGGGGCTAGCATTACAGCAAGTCAGTTTTTCACAGGAACTTGGAAAGTATTCCAGGATTAAATTAGCTGGGCAGCTTTAAGGAAGAAGAAAGGAAAGGGGTGAAGTCAATCTGATAGTAGCCACAGGATGAGAGAGTGACAGCGTGATTGTCTTTCATATAATGAACATATCATAAAAGATAGGATAAGAAGATGAGAATAATAACAAGAGGACCACTAAGCTTAAGAAGAAGAAAATACTGCCAGTTCCATTCTGAGTGAAATTGTGGGGGCAGAAGGCATGAGTGGTTCAACTTTCCTACATTATCAAAACTGCTTTCCAGATTCATTCTTGCAATTCACACTAAGCACAGGTAGTGACCGTCAGACTTCAATTAATTAATGAAATTTGGTTTTCATTTATAAGTTTCTGACAGGTTTGAATACTTTTTCTCATACAGTTACTGGCTACTAAAGTTGTTTCTTCCATAAAATATCCATTCATATAACGTTGGCCTCTTTTCCATTGAAGTATTTTGCCTTCTAATTGACATTCAGGAGTTCTTTGAATATTCTGGATACTGATCCCTTATTGGTACAGATTTCACAAGCCTTTACTGCGAAGTCTTTCGATTTAAAGCAGTTGATTCTTCTCAGTCTTTCCCCACTGGATTTGTACTGTCATTTTTACTTTCATTCCCTACCTGTTGTCATAAAGATGTTCTCCTATATATTCTTCTGGAAGTTTTAAAGTTTTGTTTTTCACATTTAGATCATTAATTCCCCTGGAATGGGGCATGGGGCAGGGATCGTGTCTGTTGTTGGTTTCTGGGTGAATAGGCAATGGCCCCAGCCTGCATGTTTGACAGTCTGTCTTTTCTGCAGTATGTGCACTGCCAGCTGTTGCATGTCAAGTTCCGCACAGCATGACTATCAGGGTGAGCTAACAGCTTCAGTGACTTAATGAAAGTTTGTTTCCTGATCTTGAATCATCTAACAGAGGCAGTGTGGATGCTCAGCTCTCCTGGAGAGTCCAATCCAGGCAGGGACTCAGGGACCCAGATTCCGTCTATCTGTGCTTCTGCCCTACTCTGGGTTTCTCAGGAGACCTTAGCCTGCAGCTAGTATATGGGGGAACATGAGTTGTTCATAGGACGACGTTACGGGTCAGGACTGCAAGTGCTGTGAACCACTTCTGCCTTGAGTCCCTCAGCTGGAACTCAGCTACCTAGGAGGCTGGGAAATGAGGTTCAGGTTATGCCCAGGAGAACAGGGAAATGGTCTGATGAACAGCTCTCCCCTCTGCCCCAGGAGGCTTCACTTCTGAACTCCATATGCTGTTTCATTGATCTCTTTCTCTATCACTACACCAATACCACACTGTATTTATTTGCTAGAGTGTAAGACCAGTAGCAGCATATGCACAAGACAAGTACCTCCAACTTTGTTCTTTTACTTTACAAATTGTCTTAGCTTTTCCTGGTCCTTTATATTACACACAGATTCTAGAATCTGCTTGTCAAGTTCCAGGAAAAGTGGTCAGAATTTTCAATGGATACAATTAAGCCTTTTTTCTGAAATGCAACACAATTGAAAAAAGAGTAAGATCAGCAAACAGATGCTGAGCACCAATTATTCTTTAGGCTCCATGTTAGATGATGGAGATACAAAGAAGGGATGAGTCCCATGAAAAAATAAGAATCAAATAAGTGGTTCTTGAAAGAGGCAGCACTACTCCATAAAGGATGAAAATCTTTGTTTTGACTCTATACAAAGAGTTCTGCCCGGTGCCCTGGGTGCAACACGGTGGCACAGCTGCAAGGCTGCAGGAGAGCAGAGCAGAGGCTGGAGTGGTGGCAGTGCCGAGGACAGAGCCTGAGACAGCTGCCGGGGGCAGAGGGGCCCAGAGGCAGAGACCAGCTTGCTGCATGCAGGCTCGCTCTGAGGGGATGGGATTCTTCTAGTGACTGACCTGCCATTGTGGGAATAAAGTTGGGTATAACCCTTTCACCCCAATAATGTTCCACTGTCATTTCTTTGGTCTCATTGAATCCATAGTGAACTTGTCTGGGGCTAAAACCCATTGGCAAGACAGGACATTTTGGGTTGAAGTGATGCTGGCATTTAGTGGCAGGGGAGCTGGGGGACTTACAATACTTCTGTCGAGAAGACATGCAGAAATGTAAGCCACCTTGGAGAACAGGTGAATAAATGTTAGCTGAGGGGTATGAGGCAGGGAGAAAAGACATTTTCAGTAGAACAATCACATACTATAAGGGGAATTTCCCTATACTGTTCTTATCACTGTGAGCTGCCAGCTTATTCTTCATAATTCCCTTCTTTTTCCATGCAGTTGTGCTCCTTGGGTTTATCATATTACCAACACCAAAACGGAAGATATTCCTCTGCTGATAGTAACTAAAGGACTATAGCCTACTGATTCTCTGCTGGACAGTGGGCATCTTTTGTAGATATCCAAATCATATCATCAACTTACTATTTAGAAGGGAAGATCTCCGTCTTTAGAGTGTGAGAATTTGCAAGGTGTACGTTCTGCATGGTCACAGAATCCAGCTGTCCAGTTCAACATAGAAGCCTAATCACTGTACTTTTTTCCTCCTTAAAGGATCAGGACAACAAGGCACACTCAGCCCCAAATTCTAGGGGAAACAACTTTATTTTCCATCTAGGACAGGTCTTAGATTTCATCCTCCACAGCACTTAAACATCCTGAGCTGATTGACAAGTTCTACCAAAATCTCATGGAGTTGGGACTCCTACCTCACACCATATACAAAAAATAATTTAAAATGAATCAAAGACCTAAGTGTAAGAGCTAAAATTATATAACTCTTAGAAGAAAACACAGGTATAAATCTGAATGGCCTTGGGATTAGATAATGGTTTCTTAGATATGACACCTAAAGCACAAGTAACTAAAAAAATAAACTAGAATTCATCAAAATAAAAGCATTTTGCACTTCAGAAGACACATTAATGAAGTGAAAAGATAACCCATAGAATTGATGAAAATATTTGCAAACTCATACATGATTAAGAGTTTAGTATCCAGAATATATATTAGAACTTTTATAACTCAAATAATTCAATTTAAAATGAGCATAGGATTTGAATAGACATTTCCCCAGAGAACATATACAGTGTGGAGAAAATGGAAGATCCTCTGGCCAGGATCCTCACCTAACCCTGAACTACTTGATGATGTAATTGGCCTACTGCTAGACTAATGCTTCCACACCTGTAGGCAATGAGCTATTATTGACGGAGTCACTGTATAAAGAGCTCTGCCCTGTGCTCTGGGTGGAGGCAGAGACAGAGGTGGATTACAGACCTGCAGGCTGCTGAATGCAGACGTGATTCTAGCACTCGACCTATCACCAGGAGAACAAAGCCGGGTATAAATCCTTTTACCCCAAGAATGTTATCATTTCTTGGTCTCACTGAATCCATAATGAACTTGCCCATTGCTGAAACCCCCAAGCAGACATACATCTAGCCAAAAAGCACATGAAAAGATGCTCAAGGTCATTACTCATTATGAAAATGCAAATCAAAACCATGAGAACCCACTTTACACCCACTACCCAGTAGGATGGCTATAATAAAAATGACAGACAATTACAACAAGTATTAGTAGAGATGTGGAGAAACTGGACCCTTCATACATTGCTGGTGGGATTGTATAATGGTGTAGGTGCTTTGGAAAACAGTCTGGCAGTTTCTCAAAATGTTAAACATAGAGTTATTATATGACCCAGCAGTTCCACTGTAAGTGTATACCCAAGATAATTGAAAACACACAAAAACTTGGACATAAATGTTCATAGCAGTATTATTCATAATAGTAAAAAAATGGGAGCAACCCAAGTGTCCACCAACTGGTGAATAGATAAACAAAATGTGGTGTACCCGTAAAATGGAATATTACAGCCTTAAGAAGAACTAAAGTGCTGACATAAGCCACAACATGGACAAACCTTGAAAACATTATGCTAAATGAAAGGAGCCGGGTACAAAAGACCACATATTATACTATTCCATTTATAAGAACTGCCTAGAACAAATTCGTAGAGGTATAAAGTAGATTAATGCCAGGGGGAGAGGGCATGGGGAGTGACTGCTAACAGGCAAGGGTGGCTTCCGAGGGTGATGAAAACATCCTGGAATTAGATAGGAGTGATGGCGCATAACCTTGTGACTATACCAGAAACTCCTGGACTGTACCCTTTAAAAAGGTGAACTTCATGGCATTTGAATGATATCTCATTTTTAAAAATCTCACCCGTATGTTTTCCTTCCTGGATTCCCTGGATCCAAGTTCCTCAGACTGTGACTCAGCTCTCACCTCTCCACTGAGGGACTCCTGCTGATTTTTCCTAAGGTAGTTGTTGTTTCTATTTTCTGCCCTGTGTACAGCACATTGCAACCAGTCTGTTCCAGGGTCCTTCTGCTCCTGATGGCTTATTCTTGCATAATGCAAAAAAGAATATTCCTCAAACCTACTATTGCATCCCATTCAACACAGCAGAATGACCAAGCTCTGATGCAAAGAGGGTAACGTCCAGTTCATCCCTGGGCACCTTCACTCTGCCCGTCTACTCCCAGCAAATTAGGGTGATTCTGAGCTTCTCTGGTCCTACACCACAGAGAGGAAGGCACATGCAAACTCAGGCCAGAAAAGGCAGGCACACCAGGAGGAGACAGTGTGGATGTATAAGATACCCGGTATCCCCCTGCAAAGTACTGCACAACCTTCTCAAAAGGATAATTTGATGACTGAAGTCAGGGTGAGAAGTTAGGGTTTCCGATCCATATCCCAACACTCTTTCACTACTTCATTTATTGGGAATGCCGATAACTGAGCCTGAGTTTTATAAAGAAGAAAGAATTCTTTATAAAGATGAGAGATGAGAAAATGATCAGAAAGCCCTAACCAGACCAGAACGAAGTTCACAGGGGAAGGCTGTTGACGAAAAGGAAAATGGTTATTAATAATAGGAGGGCATTATAGCCAAACCTGAAGAAACATGTTTCACTGATCTTGAATATTTATACATATTATAATGATTAAACTACTCTCTTCACTGTTTTTTTTTTTTTTAACAATCCAGGCAATCAAGTTATAATAATGTTCTGGCTGCATGATTGCCTAATTGATGCATATTTCATTGATTTAGCAGCATTTATCACTTGGTGGCAAAATTCAGTTAAATTATTAAAGCATCAACTGAATGTTTTATCTCCCACCTTCTGCATATTTTAACCCAGGCATATATTTTATTTCCCACATAAAAGAGGTAAAGTGAACCTGCTATCTTACCATTTCAGCAAATCTATTTCTTTGTCAAACTGAAATAGACTAAGCCTTCTATATGCCAGGCTGTACACTAGGCAGAGGGCAGACGTAGTTTTGTCCTCACACAACTTACATTCTGGCAGGGGTGACACATAGACAAATACAATCATCACAAACTGATTCGTTATGAAAAAAACCCAAAGGCGGAGGGAAAACTCAAGGGTGAAGGAGGGGAAGCCTACTTTAGGTGGAATACTGGGGAAGGCTTCTTGGAGGTGGTAAAGTAAACATTGCTCTCAGCTGCACACTGGGCCCTGATCTCCTTTTTTCTTCATTACTAATGATGCCATTGTTCTAGAAACTTAGAATTAAAGCTTTACAATTATTCTTGGGTCTCTCTTTGCCTTGTATCAACCAATGCAAGTCAGGGTGTTACCATTTTCGTAATGGACTTCAAACTGAAGTCCCCTGTCTGCTCCCATGGCTGGCACCCAGGTCAGCCCTCGGAGAGATGCTGGCCTTTGCTCTTCTTACCCCAGCAACCTTAAGAATCTCACACTATGGCCAGAATAGAGGGGAGAGAGGGGCAGCCTGTGATGGGCAATCCTGAGAAAGTTCAGATAAGCGATGGGTTGGAAGACTGTGGAACAGCATCTGGGCCGATCATGTACCTCTAGATGCAAAGATGTGCCTCTTTGCAACAACATTTGTTCAAAAATAGAAGAGAAGAGGGAAAGAAGAAAATAAAGGAGAGTACAGAGGATGTCTCTCAAATAAAAACAATAATCTAAATTCTTAAATTCAACTACTCAGACATAAGAAAAGGGCAAATCCAACCATTTGCAGCAACATGGATGGAGCTGGAGGGTATTATGCTCAGTGAAACAAGCCAAGCAGAGAAAGAGAAATACCAAATGATTTCACTCATCTGTGGAATATAAGAACAAAGGAAAAACTGAAGGAACAAAACAGCAACAGAATCACAGAACTCAAGAATGGACTAACAGGTACCAAAGGGAAAGGGACTGGGGAGGATGGGTGGGTAGGGAGGGATAAGGGGGGGGAGAAAAAGAGGGGTATTAAGATTAGCATCCATAGTGGGGTGGGAGAAAGGGGAGGGCTGTACAACACAGAGAAGACAAGTAGTGATTCTACAACAGTTTGCTACGCTGATGGACAGTGACTGTAAAGGAGTATATAGGGGGGACCTGGTATAGGGGAGAGCCTAGTAAACAAAGTATTCGTCATGTAAGTGTAGATTAATGATAAAAAAAAAAAAAAGCAGTTCCTGTGTGGTGACCTCCAATGAGTTCCACACAATGATATAAAGGGCATATAAAAGTGTAGGCAAAGGGTCTGTTTGTGTTTATACAGAGGATCAAAGCCTAATTTGGCTACCCCGAAAATGAACTAAGATACGATATGAAAAAGAACTTCCAACATCAGCACTCTCGGGAAGACTCATGACAGAAGATGATCAGCAAAAAAAAAAACCCCAGCAAAGATCCACGCACTGCCACAGCTGTAGATGCACTCATCCCACCAGCTCCTGGACTTGCCATGGGAATGATGAAGGAGGTATCTAAGCTGGCCTGTGCATACAGTAAAACAACAAATTGGACTGGATCTATACTGTTGGAACTCAACCAAGAATTAGGAGAAGTGCAAATTGTAGCACTCCAAAATCTTACAACCACAGACTATTTACTGTTAAAAGAACATATGGGATGTGAACAGTCCCCAGGAATGGGTTGTTCTAATTTATCTGAATTCTCTCAGACTGTTCAAGTTCAGTTGGACAATATCCACCATATCATAGATAAGTTTTCACAAATGCCTAAGGTGCCTAACTGGTTTTCTTGGTTTCACTGGAGATGGCTGGTAATTACAGGTATGCTTTGGTTATGTAACTATATTCCTATTATGTTAATGTGTGTGCACAATTTAATTAGTAGTTTAAAACCTATCCATGCTGAAGTTACTCTACAAGAAGATATGTCAAAGAAATAATCAATCTTCCCAGGTTTTCTTCTGCCTCCTACTTCTATAGCTTTTCTTCTTCCTACCTAATCACAACCTTTAAATAGAACTCGTGCCACATGTCGAATTTACCGAGTATCATAATTCTTCCAAGTGGTAAAGACACCTCAAGACAAATGCTGGGCATAGAACCCACAGGGCATAAATATGCAAAGAAGTAAAAAGCTAACCTTTTCAAACAATAAGGCTTCTCTCTCACTTACCAACTTAACATTTCCCTGTATGGCCCCGGAAGATGACTGGTTAGCCAGAGACGGGTAAGATTCCTCAAGGGAGGAACAACCTAAGACAGGCACAGTCGCAGGGGGGCCATCTGGTGAGAAAATGGGGAGCAGCAGAGGTGAGGCTTAGAACCTCCCCCCTCATGTTCTGAGAGAAATCTTCTGCATACATGGATGTTTATTGCCCTCGTCTAGCTTGGATTAACACATAGTCTACAGGCACACACCTGATCATCTACATTTGCTCTCTTACAACACTAAACTCTGTTTTCTACCTTTATCTCGTATCTACCTACCACTTCAGCATTTTATTAAAAATAATAATAATAGAGAAATGTGGTATCCACATATAAATCAAGTTTAAAAATCAAATGAATATTCATATTTGAACTGTTTATAGTTCATAATGCATGAGCAAAACCGAAAGCTTCTGTGATGACTGCCCTTGCACTGTTCACCATGTAACTTAATCACTATGTAAGAATTTGTACTACATGTAAGAATTTGTTCGTTATGCATCAGAAGATTGGAGACTGACGAAAATTAGGCTTGGGGTGGATTAATGATTGTGCATTGAGTATTGACCCCCCTATACAGAAATTTATTGTTGTTAACAACTATTTGATCAATAAATATGAGAGATGCCCTCACAAAATATATATAAAAACACACTTCCAATTGTAAAATAAATAAGTAACTGGGATGTAATGTATAGCATAAGGAATATAGTCAAAATATTGTAACAACTTGGTATGGTGATAGCTGGTACCTAGAATTATCATGTATATAAATGTTGAATCACTGTGCTGTACACCTGAAACTAATGTAATGTAATACTGTGTGTCAACTACCCTTCAATAAAAAATAAAAAAATTCTTAAATTCATCATTTCCAGTCCAGTGTTCCCATCTTGCCTCCTGACTTCTCTGTAGTTTTATGACATTAGTTCTGTGGGGGGAGGGGGAAAAGTAAGTACTTGTTTATTTCATGGCCTTACACCTATGTCACTGTTGTAGGGCAGTGTTCGGAGGTATTAATTAAAACATCAGAAAATATGTGTTGGGCAGAGCTAGTCTAGTTCTCATCTCTTTTTGTGCATCCCCCAGATTAGATCAAGGTCTTTGTGTTTCGGTAACAGGAGAAGAGCTGGACAGGAAAAAGGGTTTCTATGCAGATGCCGAGCCAGATGTCCATCCTATTAGGCCCTCCCTTCTCCCCAAAGTAATGTCCACTTGTGCAGGGTGGGCAAGCTCCAAGTTCCCGGCTCCACTGAGGCGCTAGAGAGAAGTCAAAGAGCTGCATGATGCGTCTAAAGGAGACAGATGCTAGGCATCCTCTTAGAGTCTCTGAGACACCCCCAAATATTTCACCATGGTAAATGGTCAGATACTGAGAAGTGGAAAATGTAGAAGACCTCATGGTTCAGGAGAAGGGAATACCCTCAGCAGATGGGAATTCAAATATCTCAGTGGGTGCAGAACTGCAGGAAAAGGAACGCTGAAGAACGAGACTGAGTCACGTGCACATCAGCAGATGATGGATACGCTCTTGGCCCCACCCAAATCCCATCCATACAACCTGGAACACCCCATGGAACCTGGGTGCCCTCCTGGGCAGGAGGAGTCACGGGGGAAAATGTTCATTTACCAAAATCTTACATTACTGGATGTACCTGGAACTGATCAAGATTATATTTCCTAACACCAGGCACAATGGACATTTGAAGTAGATATCACATATTACTCTGTGAAAAAAATAAGTTTTGCACATAAAAAAAAAAAAAGAATCCTGCTATTTTTCCAGAAGCACAAATGGCTCAACACAGTTTTCCAAATAAAGTCCAAACTCTTCTTTCTGGCGTTCGAATTCTTCCATTCCCAGGACCCAGCTATCTTTCGCTCCTTATTTTCTGCTACCATGTTAAGCTGAGGAGAAACTCCAGGCAGGCAGGATCCCACCCCGTGACCTCCCGCCCTGCCACAAGCAAGACTGCGGCCGGAGGGTATTTGCTGTGGCACAAAGACAGCGCTGAGTACAGATGTGTCCTGGGGGGGGCAGGGCTTCCTTTCACTGACACTTCTTTTTCTCAATTTCTAAGTCTGCACACTCTCTAAAAGCTTACGTTCCACAACAGCCCCTGTCAGTGTCGTCACAGAGTACAGCCAAGTGGTGCATTTCCTGTTTAAGGCGGGGATTGCCTGTAGTGTAGGGCGGTGGCTGGCAAACGTTTTTTAAAACAATACACAGAAAAATGAAAATCAGAGGTTATCAAAATGTAATGTTTTTTGGGTCTTTCTACCCAAACATCACTTCCCTTCTCCCCAAGGGAGGGTACCATTCACTTAACACTTTTCCTCTATGTAATTCAACTTTTGCTTAAGACTCATTTTAGGCATTAATCTCTGGGTTTGATAAAGTTTGAGGGGCTAATAGTTAGGTGGTTAAGACTGCCTGGGTTCAAATCCTGGAGCCGCCTCTTCCTAGTTATCGGACTTCGGACAGGTTGTTTACTCTGTGCCTCGTTTCTTCATCTTTACAATGGAGATAACAGGGGTACCTACTAAGAAGAGTGTTGTGTTCAGAGAGTTATGATGTGCGTAGAATAAGGCGTGTGGCACATAGAAGCACTCAGTGAATGGGAACAGTGATACTTGCCCACTAACCCCTCTGGCTTCATTCACAGCCCGTCAGCCTAATCAGCCCCCCTTCCCTTTTCACCCAGCCAACAGTCCGTTGTATTTCATATCTTCCCAAGGCAATAACTGAGATCACTCTTGAGGGTCTGGCTCTGAAGAGGCAACTCTAGAGAACTGTGTTCTTTCTAGATCTATCTTTCCTCAGCAGCCTAAGTCCTAATGAAAGAGGAGAAACACACAGCATGCATTTAACTGTTCCCACTTTACCTAGAGCGAATGTTTGCTTCTCAGTTAGCCAGGAGGTGGCCTCAGAGTCTTTCTCTCCATGTACTCCAGGAGTCCAGCAAATGACTGCAGCCCGAGACCAGAGGACATATCCTCCCCTACACTCAGCATCCTGATCAGGTGCCAGGACGCACTTCTACAGGTCTGGACTAGGTGGAGGATAATTCTTCTCAGTCCACAGGACCTTCCTGGAACCCCCTGCTGCAGGGCCTCACCTCCTGAGCTCTTCTGTCTGGTCTTGAACAGCAAGATAACAGTAATAATAATAAGAGTATCATATGGTATAGTCACAGACACTACTGCCAAATACTATGAACCCTCTGCCCAACTTCAATACCAGATTTGAAACATACTAGTCATATTCTCTTTAAAAAGTTAATTAATTAAGCCTCTGTTAAGAAATGGCTTAATTTATCCCATGTCATCAAGTAAATCTGAGAAATGAGAAAACGCATATACAGCTCTTTGCAAAGTGCCAGTACTCGGTAAATGGTAGCTTTCACCATCAGTTTGAGCGCCAGCATCAGCAGCTCTCTTCCACCAGCTGGCATTTCTTCAAGCTCCCCTCTATCCCACATGACACCATATGGCACCGCATTTTACGAAATCTTGTTCTATGCGAGCGCTATGGAAATACCCTCCAGACACCCCGAACTCCATCATATCAATCCCGGAAACAGATGATTTCTGTGAGTATCCAGTGCTGACATTGGAGGGTCCTCTTGCTTATTTCTGCCAGGAAACAGGGGCCATGCGGGCTCAGATGAACCGGGAAAATCAGATTCACAGTCCAGGGTCACAGACATAAAAGGAAAAGTTGGTCTGTACGAATGGCACACTTCTCCCTCTGAGAGATCTGTGACATTCTATGACAGGGGGAAAGTCTACCAGTCCTTCAAGCCCAGTCATGGGCCACTTTCCCCATAATATTTTCTCTCAATTCCACTCTAAGTAACGAACTACTCTAAGAAAGACCAAGCTGGTTAGTAAAGAAAGCAAAGGCCAGGGGTGGTCACACCATCTCTGAGAGTCACGGAAGTGATCACAGGGACGAAAGCCAGCATCACCCAGCCAGGACTTTTGAACCCCCAGCACATAAATGACTTAAAGCTTCCTTTTGAGTTGAGAAATATTCTTTAATATTTACCAAGTCACATTCTCAAAGGAGAGAACATAGTCAAATATTGATGGGATGGTGGTTAGTTACTTCAAAGACCAAGGGCTAATACGATAAATCAAAACACTTCCGAGTAATTAAAAACACCTTTTCACCATTCCTCTTTTTATATCAATTAGACCAGTTGTAGTAAATACCTTTCCCCATCTGAAGTACTTAATGGCTTAAGCCATCATCCATGAGTACACTCGTTCATTATTGTGTGACTCTTTCAGGACTTACTACCTAGGGGAAACTATTTGAAACTGAAGCATTTCAATTCTGTGCTGAATATGGGAGTTGTTTTAAGATAAGAGCATCTGACTGGAACTCAATTTAAATTCTGCTGAAGTTATTAATTTGGTATAAGACATTTTAGGAATGATCAAGGGTTTCTATATCAGCTCTGATTAATAAAGCAATAAGAAGGTTTATTTGTTCCATTCCTATAGCCTGGATTTTGGGCTCTAATATGGTCTCCGTTTTGCATCACAAACCTGCTTAATTAGGTGTTTCAATGCATCCAAGGGACTCATGTATAATTCCATGTCAAACAGTGCTCTAGTGAGGCACATTTTGGCAGGAAGCTAAATTCAAATCCTGAGAAACAAAGTCCAATGTTGAAAAATGGATCACTGCTAATGAGCCCTGAGCTCCTTTCCCATATCTTTATAAATACTGCAGGGGCTGCTAGGAGGAATCAGATGGTCCCATGTAGCTGGGATTTCTTACACTCTTAAAAGAATCCTTTTTACTTAGTAGCTTCTGAGGAATAGGAAATCTTTAAGGGAGAAGAAATTGAACAGTCTCTTAGGAAATACCAGCATATGGGCTTTAAGAAGGTGTGTCAACTTGGGAATCAAAATAATATGCCTCACTTGAAAATAAAGAATTTTCTCTTCCCTTCTGAGAGCTAGAAAAGCTCCCTCTCTTCCTTCAGGGTCCATGAGGATGGTCATCTTCCTCTTTCACTGTTTTAACATAACTTGTTTTGTTTCTCAACAACAAGGTCAGGATTCTTTCCTCTTAGCCTAGAGTCTTTCCGCAGGGCCGTGTGCACACCCTGGCCCGTGTCCTGATGCACTGTGACATCCTGTGACATTGCTCTGATGTCCTGTGCACTGTGAACCGGCTACTAGCCACATCCTGGGCCTCTACCCACTGGATGCTAGTGGTTTTCTCTCTTCCTGCCCAACCCCCAAAATGTGACAACCAAAAAGTCCAACCACACATCGCCAAATATCTTTTAGGGGCAAAGCCCACCCCAGTTGAGAACCATGCTCTAGCTGAATGTAAAAGATTAGTCAAAACAGAGAACCTACTTGTCTTAGTGGAAAATTAGACTAGCAACACCTAAAATCCTGCTGGGTCAGCTTGATAGATAATTCTTTGGTGATTTCTTGATAGCTAATTTTTGGTTAATTCGTTAGCTAACCAAGGACTGCATAAATACGCTGTCTTCAATATTCAACAATGTTCGAACAACTGTTCAGTGATCAAACTTCCTTGGCTTTCCATATTTACTACCCTGATCAGTCTCAATCAGAAACTGGGAAGCTGGACTGAAATATTCCTGACTCTGACGGCTTAGATCCAAACCCGTAAAGCCCCAGCACGTGTACTAAAGTCAAACATAAAATATCTTGATCAAACATAAATAACAACTGATTTAAACTGAAATCGTATGGGAGAAACCCCAGTAGAAAACAAACAGCGATGTTCTTTAAGCAGTTTAACTCATCATGGTTTACTGGAGAGCATGTCATTCCTTGGAAGAATCCTAGGGTTATACAAGGAAATAAATTACTTTTAAATCACTGAAATTACTGGACTTATAAATCAAAACCAAAGAAAGTGAGTTCTCCTTTCCTTACCTTTGGCTGGCTGTGCCTTTCTGGCTGCTGGCTCAGAGGAACGAGCACCATGGCCACTGAACCTGTGGTCCCTGAACCCCGTGGCAGGGGCTGCTACAGCCCTGAGAGCATGACAGCTGGGGGACGATCACTCTCCTTCACCTGAATCCTCATTTGAGCCTCAGAGGAGCAAGCAACAGGAGAACCCAAAATCACGTATATAGTATCCAATACATGGGAAGCACGGAATAAGTGGTAGGCTCCCTTTCCTGGTCTCTGAAAACCATTATGCTCATTTCTTAGATTAGGGACACAATTCTTATCTCAAAGTCCTTTCTAATACAAAATTTCAAAAGTGGGAAAGTCCTATTTCCATTCGTTTTTATGGGGAGAGCTACAACTGGTACCTACTGTCCCAACCATTATCCACACAAAATGAAATCTCAGCTGTTTAAGAACCTATCATAGCATCACTCAAGCAAACATTATTCAGGCTGTTTTTGGAAATGATCATAAACAGACAGATAAGGGAATTTTACAACCCTTCCAAAGCCTTCAAATTTTGTGAGATACAAGCAAAGGCATAAGCTGATCACTTCCTGTAGCGAAACTCCTCAGGGAAGGTGCTGGAAGCCTCCACGCTAAGCCTAAGGCGCGGAAGCCAGGCATTTCTCTTGCCTTCTGGGTTTTGTGAATCCCTGATACCATGCTCGAGCCCTCGTGAACTCAGTTCTTCTGCAGGCTCCTCTCCCTCTTCAGCTGCTTTCCTCTTCAGATTCTCCATCAAAGGCAGTGCTGTGCTGGGTGATGGCGAGGCTGTAACCAGGGACAGGCAGACACCCGGGGTCCACCTGCATGTCTGCAGGGCAGGGCAGCCCACCACCTACACTGCCGCCATGATTTCACACACATTCACGCCTTCTCTCCACTTTCAGCCCCTAAGCTAGCAAGGGCCAGCTAATGAATTCTCTTAAACATTTTGCTTTTGTTGTTTAAAAAAAAATCCATAAAATTGTTTGTAAATAGAAAATAAGTATAAATATCTATTATTCATAGAGCTTAAAATTCATAAATAAAGGTTTACAGGAGGAAGCATATTAATCAATTTTTGATCAAGAGCAAAATCTGGATTCTTCATTAGTCAGAACATGTGGCTTTAGGGCACAGAATCCTGAGAAAGCTTCGCATTAACTAAGCACCAGTAACTTTGGGCCAGGTAGGTACAGAAAATCATAACTGGAACCTCCTTTGTTTTCACACCAAAGCCTGTGTGCACAGAAGGGAAAGAATGGGCCACTTTGCAGCCTAGGGGCTTAAGCACACGTGGAAAAAACGGTCTCTTAGAATATTTATGAAATGCAACATCTGCTAAGGTCTCCTTCCCTAAGGCAACAGGCAGGAACAAAACCCTGGCTGCTATAAGGAGGAAAATTTTTGTTGTAAATAATGGCCAATTCTACATGTAATCAAGGTGGGTGTGTAAGCAGGACTCTGAGTCACATCTCCCAAGAGCCCTGTTCGCTGGTGTGCACCCCCTACATAGTCCCCAGGAAGGGGAATGGGATGGGTTTGACTCGTGAGTTAGGGTATGTTGACTGGCACCCTTGACATTAGGAAAGGGAGATGACCTGGGTGGGACTGGCTGAGTTACATGAGCCCTTTAAGAGCACAGTGTTCTCTCCAGCTGGAGGCAGAGGAAAAGTCAGATATTCAGAACACTGGGAGGATTCCACTCACTGTCACCGGCTTGGAGGTGAAGGACAGCAGTAGCCGGGAATGCCAGCACTCACTGGTTACTGCCAGCTGGTGAGAAAAGGGGGACCTTAGTCCTACAACTGTAAGGGAGTGAGTTCTGCAAACAACCTGAAGGAGCTGGGAGATGGATTCTTCCCCCGCAGCCTGAAGGTGAGAGCTCGGCCCAACCAAGAGCTTGACTTCAGCCTCTGAGACCCTGAACTCAGCTCTGCTAGGTGTGGTGACAAACAGGTGCTGTTTTCAGTGGCTGGGGTGGGGGGCGGTAATTTGTTAGGTGGCAAGAGCCATCTCCCACAGACCACTAGTGCGTCAGCCAGGGGGAGCTGGTCTGGCCTCGTGCAGAGTGGGGGTAGGCCACCTTGGGCTCGAGAACACCTGCTCGGTAAGCCTTCCCTGGGCTCAGATGTGCTGGCAAGCCCTGGTTCAACGCCACATCAAGGCAGAATGCTGAATGAGGCGTGAGAAGAGTTTACTTCAACGCAGATAGAGCTGGTTTAGGACCAATTTAAAGTGGAGCGCATCTAGGCATTACAAGCTACCTAATCGTCCTAGACATGCCATTTGCTTTTCACCAAATGTCAAACATTTTGAAACACTGGGGTTAAGTCTATTTCTTTCCTTCTCTGATTTTAGCAAATGAAATAAGAGCCTGTTCTATTTATGATTATTCTCAGAGCCATATGCATGGGCAGATCTGGAAGAGACCTACGGCCTGACCACAGAATGACGGCAATAGTAGGCATGGCCCTCTTCCCTTAGTCGGTGCCCGGCCCTCCCTCGCCCCTGTCTGGGCTCAGCCTGTGCCCCGCTGTGGCCCTTCCTGCCCTGAGCGGTTGGCACAGGGGCTCAGGCTCATGGCCTGCACTGAGGCCCACCTCACTGCTCAGTACTGACCCTTGTGCTTCCCCGAGGAGCCGGCCCAGGACAGGATGTCCCAGCGTTGGCCACCGGATTCCTGTTCCCCATGTGGCTGTCAGGCAGACACAGAGCCACTCCCCTGCCAGTCACGGCACTCCCCCGGGGCTCACTGCCTCCATTGCCATTTTCATAAACACGGTACCACAGCTTTCCAGCTGGCATCCCAGTGGTACCTTTTGCTTCTGACATACAGCTGGATATTATGCTAATACTCCAGGCCCCTTCCAGGAGCAGGCCCCTGTCACTGCCCTGCTGCCCAGGCCTGGAAGAAACAAGAACTCACACTGGCTGAAGGGCTAATACCTATCAAATACTTATATTAAGCACCTACATAGATGGATTCTTTCAAACTGCAATCATCTGCTCATTTTGCAAAAGCAAAAACTAAGGTTGAGTCATTTGTAGCAGGTCCGATTACAAAGGTGATAAATGTGGGGGCTGCATGCAAATTCAAGTCTGACTCCAGAGGCCAAGTTCTTTCAGCAGTTCACACAGCCTGCCCAGAAACTGAAGGCTGCCCCTGAACCTCACCGTCCAGTGGCTGGACCTGTACACCTAGGGATGCACCTTCTAGACGTCACTCCCCCCCACCTGGAGTTCCATTACCTTCTAACCCTCCCCCCAGGCTCTAGCTGACAGCAAACAGACAGCTCTGCCTTGCACGCAGGAGATATGAGTCCACAAACCACACACCTGTGCTCTCCTGTCTTCTTCAAATCCCAAGGGGGAAATCCTAGGATTTTAAAAGTCTGGTCCTTGAGATATCTTCAATCTGGTACATATCTTACACTGTGACTTAATCTCTGCTTTTTCTTTCCTAGACAAATGCAGAGCCATCATACAACTCTGCCACCAAATGAGCCAAAATAGATTTAGATTCAATCTCGCATGTGGATGAGGTCCTTTACCTTTGTGTGTAAACAGTCAGAATTTCAATTCTGGGATGACAGTTTGACAGATGGGCCCGAGGGGGCTGCGTGCCATCCTGGTTAGAAACTCCTCTAACAGAGGCGGAAATCCTCATATAATCTTGTCTGAAATGGAAAAGTCCCAGGATTCATCTCAAAACCAAAGGCCAAGACTTATCCCTCTTGCTTGTCATCCCCGCATCTGGTCTCTTCCATCTCTACGCTTCCCGGAGCACTGGAGCTGCGGCTCCCTTAAGCCCGTTCTGCTTACACCTGCCCCGAGCTATGTGGGGCGCAATTACAGTGGCTGGGCTCAGACAAAATCACCTGGGAACTACTTAGTGCTGATGCTAGTGTGCACTGGGGCAAAGAGCATTTTGCTTCTAAGCTAGGGCATACTCAGAGCTTGGCACCTCTCAGGAAAAAAAAAATCACAGGGCACATTTAATTCAAGGATGCAATTTTGTGAAAAAAAAAAAAAGTTTTTTGAAGTAGTGGCATAGGTACTGTAACTTTAAAACAATTGAACGGGGGTTGGGGAGACAGAGCGAGTGGTCCATGATTATATGGTTTGATTACCAGCTCGGCTGGCAGGTACGTATTTCTGTATCAACCATACAAAGAGTTGAAAACATGCAGAAGGAGGTGACGTGGAGGTAATCAGAGCTGGCAGTGTTTTCATATTTCTGTGAAGGGCTACTCTATTTTCCTGTCACCAGGAAGGACTTGCTGGTGCAAAAAGAGAAAGCTGAATGGGTTGGAGATTTAGGAGATGGACAGAGCACTTAACTTTTAAATTGAGGTGGGACTGGAGAATTCTTCCTTGAGTGACCTGGTGGTATGCTGCTCAGAATGGAAATCCCACTGTCTATGTAAATGACCACAGCAAAGGCTAAGCTCTCTTGACATGCTTACCCTCCAGAAAGCAGCAGCCAGTGGATGGTCCCACGGCACCAGTCTTCCCAGAAAGAAACCTCGGTGCTGTTGAGACTCGCTGTTGCACATCAAGTCAACCTGATTGCCAAATACCGCTGCCTGTTCCTGCATAAAAATACTCCTTAAATCTAGTCTTGCATTCCATCCCACAGCCTGGGTCTGGGGCCAGGCCATTCGATCTCTGTCTTCGTGTCTGCCTGTTTGTTCATTTACTCATTCATTCATCTCATTCAGTAGACCCTCCTCTGTGTCTGGGGATGATCAGTGCATAAGCCCCTGTAAACTAAACATTTAGCCAGGAAGACATTAAACATATAATAACACTGACAGAAGGCCTGCTGATGACATTCCCAGAATGATAGGATGGCACTATTTGCAGCCCTGTGTGTAAAGCTTGGTCAATATGGACAGATGCCCAGGTCTGTGGGAATCTTGCATCTTCTGCACAATGAAGACTTTTTTTTTTTTCACAGGCACATGTTAGGCTGGAATTTATGGGCAATGAAAAAAAAAATGAGACATTCTTGGTGCTTAACTAAGAAATTTTCTACCATATATGAAACTTGTAGAAAGTAAAGATGACAACACTGATCAGTATTTTTTTTCAAATTGAGAAGATGTGTTTAAACTAAATTCAAGCTAAAATTTCTGAAAGCCCATAATCAAAAATGTTCCCTCCCCTCTGTGAACATGAGGGAAAGGAGAGAAGAGCGAGAGCCCTCTTGTTAACAGTGACACTAATGTCTTCAGTTCTCTTTATGTCCAATGCTTCCCTGGAGAGTGGAACTCCAGTGAGATGCTCAGAGACGATCTGGGATGGAAAGTTCTGCTATGCAACAGAGAGAAAGTGACTGTGCTATTTCCAAAGACGGATGAACACAATGGGGCACCTGTTCATTTTTCAAGTAAATGAGAAGCATATTGTTTTCAATAGCTGTAATCAATAGCACTGTTCTGAGGCCATTCAGAAGGTACCCTGATCTTGAAGCACATTAATTTTCCTGTTCACAAATCATACAACCAAATTCCTTGGGGTTTTAGTGACAGAACGAAATATTCCCTGGTCAGAGCAGAGGTAGAAGAGACAATGGTACTACAACATAATCCAAACACGTCAACATAAATCTTTTTCTTCTCTTCTCACTGTTTGGAGTACTATTCTGCCACCCACCTTCCTCTACCCATTTCTATAAAAAGCTCTTGATACTGCCTTTGCTTGATTTCATTGCTTAAAATCCCAAGGACCCTTCTGCCAACGCTTACTCAGAAACCTGTTCGTAACGCAGTGAGTGTTGGGAGGGAAGGAAGTAGGGACCAGGGGCTGTGTGGGCGTGGTGTGCGTATGTCTGGGGCTCTCCCTATGTCTTCACTAAGAACCTTCATTAATGAGACAAGAGGTGCCCACCCACTCGCTGCTTGGGAGCACAGCCTGGAAAGGATGCCCCGGATTAGCGGGCTCTCTGCCTTCAGTCCCGAGTCTTGCAGCGTGAGGTCTGAGCTGGGGACTTCTGTGGGCCTCTGCGGTTCCGGACCCTTCTGTCGGGGAGCTCTAGAGGCACTGGCTGACCCAGGGTTACGGGACGTTGGTCTCAGGGCACTCCCACGTCAGGTCCTTGTCTTCTCAGTCCATTCTCAGGCTCAGGCTCTGCCACTATGTCCCTTCCTTCCAAATCCTTCCCCTGCATCTTGTCCTCCATAAACCATCCGCTGGGTCAATACTTCCAAAACCTCAGTCATTCCTCTACCACTGGTGCTGTTTTTACTGTATCTGCTTGCCACTCTTGCTATTACTTACTGAGGATATTTTTTTTTGGAAGTAAACTACTTTCCACAAACCTAAAGATAGTTTTATAATGGATTTTTATATCACAGTATAAACACACCAGCATCATTGTCCATGAATACAAGGTAACTATGAACTGAAATGCCACCCAGTCCATCTTAAAATCTAGCTCTAAGCCTGAGGCCCACACTCTCTGCTGAAAAGAAAGATTAGCAACTGTTAGAGGGGGTCTTTAAAGAATGGTAGCAGAAATGACTTTCTCACTGATTAATGGTAAGAATAGAAGGAGAATTGAAGCAGGAATCATGTTCTCACGCTGAGAGTGCTTGTGACCTGATTCAGCTGCATTTTCTCAATGCCAAGTTTTGCAAAACACTTGCGTCCCCCACCGGCCTCTTACAACGCTCCCTGGACTTCCCTGCCTGCACAAAACTGATGCTTCCAAGGATTCCCTCTTCCCTGTAACCTTTTCTAGCCTACTTGCTCATTCTTGCGAGGTACAAATGTTATGGAAGTTTGTTGGAAGAAAGTCTTGCCATCTCTTGTTCTCCTCATTCCAACCCAAACCATTGATTTGCCTCTGTCTTCCTGTGTGATCCTCCCTCACTTGAAGTTCCTGGCTAAGGCTCTGCTTCCCCTTGTCCTAGGGATCCTTTCTCATGACCATCATCATTGCCTCTTATTCATCACAAACATTAGCACCTGGCTCATCTTTTAACATCTCAAATTAAACCCTTAGCAGGGTGCTTTCACTATCCAAATGAATGATACGTCCAATACTCCAGCTTATACTTCCTTTATATCTTCAATTCAACTGACATTTACTTTAATCCATTCATTTGGTTTTCACTACAGCCAAGCCCTGCACCTTGGGCTGATCCACAACAGGCATTGTAAATCACACACCCACGGAACCATCCTTCTTTCTCCTGCCTCTAACCTCGCCAGCACTTCCCATGCATCTCAGGGGATCTTTCCTCTCTACCTCCTTCAGTTTCTCATCAGCCTTCTCCTGCTTGACTTGCTTCTCCACTTCTCTTAGAACCCACGGGTGAAACCAGAGCTATTCCATCTCTAGGATCTTCCACAACCGCCGCCATCCTTACTGAGCCCCTCCTGGGCAAGACCCCAGCCCCAGATCCTGAATGCGATTCTCTCTGCCCCTAGGCTGCCAGAGGGATGGCCCTGCCATGTCTGCACCTGCATTAGAACCGCCTCAGGGCTGCATGCACTAGCAGACCACTGCGCATCTCCCCATCCCATTCCCTTCAGCACATCCCAGAGCTTGACCTCTTTTCTCAAGCCATCTGGCCTCCACAACCCTCACCATACTATCAGCCTCACCCTTCAGTTGAGAAAGGCACTATCTCAACTGCCCACTTCTATCTGTAAACCAATAGAAATGTACCCACCCACCTTTGCTTCTGGGCTCAGAGTCAGACACACTTTCTCTAGGTCAAGGTCAACCCCTCCACACGGTTATTAATTCCATCTGCTCCCATCTTCTTGGGAATATCATAATTATTCCAATGCTTTTCAACCCAGCCTGTAAATTAGGATCACAGAGGGAGCTGTAAAATGTTTATGGTTGTGCAAGCCCCACTACCAGGCCAACCAATGAGTTTCCGTTTTGCTCAAGCGGCATTATGCCTACTCCCCCTGGCCCAGGTGGTTCTAACATGCAGCCAGGAGTGGGAACCACCGAATCAGTGCCCTTTATATCTCCAACATGCTTCCTTTCCTGACTCCCTGCCCCGAGATTATAAATATTCTCACATCTGTCATATCAAAAAGAAAATCTTCTCTTGATGTGCTTTGGTTCTTAAATCTCTTGAAAGAGTAGCCCTTGTGGTGACCCCTACCAATCACTGCCCATTAATTTCTAAAGCCGCTACAAACTGGCTTTCAACTTCTTCAACGCTCTGACAGCATCTGCAATCAACAGCCCCCACACCCCCACAGAGACACACACATCTGGTTTCACCTTCCCAGGGCTTGGGGCTGCATTTGCTGCCGTTGCCCACCTCGACGGTCTGCCTGTGGCTTCTGTGGCTTCACTCCGCGGGGTCGAAAATAATTTCCCCTCCGCCTTTTCAGGCTCGATTGAGACCCCACTTTAAAAAAAAGACAGATTAACAGAAGAAAAACTAATTTTGTCTGAACGGGA
This sequence comes from Manis pentadactyla, assembly GCF_030020395.1. Lineage (NCBI taxonomy): Eukaryota > Metazoa > Chordata > Mammalia > Pholidota > Manidae > Manis > Manis pentadactyla. The sequence continues at coordinate 9,425,855 of NC_080020.1, forward strand.
GCCCCGCAAAGATGTGAGACTCAAAGGCAGGCAGGCAGACAACTGAGGCTCATACATCATCCTGACCTAAGAGAAGGGTTAGAGATCTGGGGCCTCCAAGGGGGAAAGGCGGTTCACAGGAGGAGAAGGGCGAACGTTCCGTAAAGAAATGTTTGCCCTGCGATGTAGTTCAGTCTCTCAGATGAAAAAGTTACCAGTGGCAATAGCTCTCTTGCTGGTACAGGCCGCCTTTCTGGATTCTTTTAGGCAGTTAAGAGGGAGGTAAAAAGCTTTTCCGGAGTCCGCTGGGTCTTGATTGCCTTCGGCAACTCACGCTAAAGTGGCGTATTTTGGCGTGGCCCATTCTGCCGCCCTCCGGCTCCTCTGTTTCTCCGCCCACATCTGAGGATGTTTCCTCTTGGTGTGCAGTGGCCTCTGCCAGCCCTCCCTTACACACAGATGCTCCCCAAAAGCTGTGCATTCAGCTTCAGATTTTCTCACTCTGCACCCTCTCCCCAGATGACCCATCCTTTCTGCAATTCCACCTCCTCCTATGTGCTGATGACACCCAATTAGTCTCTCTAGCCTTACTTCATGCCCCAGCTTTTAAATAAGTACAGCTGACCTTGAACAATGTGGGGGTTAGGGGCACTGAACCCCTCTGCACAGGCAAAAATCCATGTGTAACTTTTGACTCCCAAACCCTTAACTACTAACAGCCTACTGTTGACCAGAAAGAAGCCTTACTGGTAACATAAACAGTCAGTTAACATGTGTATGTGTTATATACCGCACTCTTACAATAAAGTGAGCTAGAGAAAAGAAAATGTTATTAAGAAAACCATGAAGAAGAGCAAATACATGGACAGCACTGCACTGTATTTACCAATACCAGAAGTTTACGTCATCTATTTACAAATGAATGGTGTGCCTGTCAGTACCGACATCAATAATGTCTTATCTGATATCAAACACTGTGGATGTTATAGGTATTACTAATCCTAGACATCAAAAATGAAAAGATAATGTAAAAAAGAAATTATTTACAAGGTAAAGATTCATGCATTGATAACGTAAAGGCAGCATAATGATGCTATTTGGTAGCCTGGTTTAAGCGACATGATGGCTTTGCGGAAGCCTCGCATAAATGCTAATGAATGAATCATTATTAAATTGTTATGGCATACAGTACTAAAGTCACATTCATAATAGAGTATTGGACATAGCTACCTTCTCCTCAATGTTTCAGTATTTCTAGGCTAGGTGGTTTACCTGTGAGTTTTCTTCAAATTACTACAAATCTTCAAAAATTTTCCAGTACATTAATTGAAAAAAAAATCCATGCAGGGGATCCATGCATTCAAACCTGTGCTATTCAAGGATCAGCTGTGTACCTACCTGCTAAACCTCTCTCCTTGAGAGTCCTGTGACATTACAAATGCAGACTGTCTCAAACTCTTTTGATAACTCTTCTGTTCCTGTCCCCTACTAATTGTTCTTTTTTCTGCATTTCCTATTTCAGTTACAGGCACTAGCATCCAGCCAGTGTTCCAAGCCAGAGCAAGTTACTTGGGCCAGGCATCTAACCTCTATGGGCCAGTTTCATCTATAAAAGTGGGATGACGGTGATACTGTCTTCCTCATAAGTTATGGTAAGGATTTAACGAAACAATATATGTAATGTGCTTAGAACCATCCCTGGCAAGGAAGTACTTAAGTGTTAGCTATTATTACTAGACTGCAAGTTCTTCAAAGGTAGGGATGATGTCTTATTCGTTTTGGCATCTTCAGGGCTTAGCACAAAGGTGCTCAATAAATGTTGATATGAACAGAACTAGACCCAGCATGGCCACCTAAGGGGTCTCTACCCTGGAAACCACCCATAAGCTGATTGGACTGTAGCCAAGGTAATGATATTATTCAAACAGATTCGGAGAGAGAGAAAGGGGAGGGGGCACTAAAGTAATTAAATTATAAAATGTTTTTGAAATATGTATTACAAAATAATTGGTTTTAAATTATAACATAATTTCATTTATTAACCAGATAGATAAAATGTCATGTATCTATAAACTTGAATACTACTCAGCGAAAAAAGGAACTACTAATATATGCTATGACATAGTGAACCTCAAAAACATTATCCTTAGGGAAAGAAGACAGACACATGAGTGATACGTGGTTTTATTCATATGAATTTCCAGAAAAGGAAATTTTTTAGAGACAGAGAATAGATTCCTAGCTGGAGGTATAAATGGGCATGAGGGATTTTATCAGTTTTGAAAATGTCCTAAAACTGGATAGAGTGATATCACGTTCACTAAAAACTCACTGAATTATACATTTGAAATGGGTGAATTTTATGATGAAATTCTAATAAAGCTGTTAAAAATTATACAAATATAAAACATGTTCTAATGATAAAGTTAATCAGTTTTAATTTTTTTATTAAGAACGACTTTCAAAAATAAAAGTATTTCTTAAATATCAAAATTACACATGTGGGGTGACTGCCTAAACCGAGTGGGACCCCGGAGTGAGCAGACACAACATGGCACTGTTCAGGCCTAGCAGCATGGGCAGGGAGGGACGCTCAGACCAACGCCCCTGTCAGCCCAGAAGCGGGCGAGTCTCCGGGGTTAACAGGACAGAGCGCCAGAGAATAAGCCAATTCACCTACCATGTGAACCGACATCCACAGTTTTCATGTTCTCCTTCAGCTAAATTAAGCATCTGTTGTACATGGGCACCATCCTAGAGGCGAGGGATATATACATGAATAAGGAAAGGTCTTTGCCTTAAGGAGGCTTCCTGACTGTCAGGAAGAAAGATACTTTTACAAAACAAATGTAAGATGTGCTTTCTTAGAAGTACGTACTGGGAAGGTAGGGGTATGACGAAGACACACTGAAGTGTTAATTCTCCCTCGCAGGAGGGAGGAAGATCAGAAATGGTGTCCAATGTGATGTGACCCTGGAAGGACAAGCGGGTCAGCTAGCATGTGCCAGACACCGTGCCAGGCACTAGGCACGTAAACCCCTGTCCCCATGCAGTTAAAAGGCGACACACAAGCAAGTAACAAATTAACACATCTTTTCAAATGACATAATTGCTAAGAAAAGAAAAGGTTAAGGTGCTGGGGCTTCTATACTGTGTTGGGCATTGTATTTTCATTTACAGTTGTTACAGAGATATGTCAATTATATAGACAAGAAGAGAGAAACCAATGGGGAGCAGTGATTTGCTCAAGGTCACATAGGAGGTGGGAAGGCTGGGCCCCAGAACCAGCCTCTAGATATTCTAACCCAGTTCGAGGCTCTCTCAACTACTTTGAAAGGTCTCCTTTTCATAATCTCAGATTAGGGAGCCTGTATTTGATGTATATTAAGTCTACAATTATTTTAACTTTTTCTTCTCTCCCTTGTTAATAATTACAATATAAAAACAAATATGTAACATCTTTAAAGAAGCTGGTAAGGGGTGAAAATGGAGGAGTGAGGCACCTTTCGACATTTACAAGAAACATACATTTTATTTTCTATGAAGTTGGATTTTTATGCATGAAGTTTTCATAAAACCATCATAACTACTGACTCATAACAAAAAAAGAAAGCATATCAAAAGTAAAAGGATAGATCTGAAATAAAAACAAGTGCAGTTCATGGAAAATACTCTTCATAAAAATAAAATCCTAAGAAAAGTAAAAATTGCTTTTGTTTGCTGAGAATGTTCACCCCACAATCAGAACCTCACCCACTTGGGAGTTTTAATCATACAAGATCCTCAGACCCAATCACCTACTGATGACGACATATTGAAATTCTTATAGTGCACTGAGAATCCAATCAAAAGAAAATTTGATATTTTACTTATTTTTACTTTACACTGACAAAAGCTTTTTTTAGCATTACAACTGTGATCAGGCAAAGGAAACTGAAAAATAACAAAAGCAGGAATGGGCATATTCAGCGCTGCAAACAAAGATCAGATACTCAATACCATGCTAAGAGTCATTCCATCATCACTACAACAGCATGAAATTTGCAGATGGCTTCCACAGCGTCACATCAGGTAGCTGGGATTTTATGTGCTAGAAGTCTTACAGTTGAGAAAGATTGCTAATTAGGCCAGAGTTGTCAGCATTCTCTATCCATGTGGGGACTGAGTTTACAAACACCTCTGCAGTTTGTTAGAAATAATGTTGCTGACTGTATTCAGACAGTTTCAGGAATAATAAAATATGCCCTGATGAGATACGGGCCGTGTTAACAGCCATCCTCACGGCACCCGTGGTGTCTGTTTACTGATTATGTAGTTGAAACAATACTTCTCTTTTCACAAGGACTTGAAAGTGAAAACTGAACAGGTTTATCTTACCTTAACTTCAGCAGTTCCTAACCCTAGGAGGCCTATAAAGGGGCTTCAGAAATGCAGAAAGCAGTTGCAAAATGAATGAGCATTTTTTCTGAGCACAAGGTCCGTAGGTCTTGTTTTTTGTTTTTCAGACTTTAAAAGGAGTTTGGAAGCTCCCCCAAATTTAAGAGCCTCTTGGATTACATCTACATCCCTCTCCTCTGGGGAGTTCTACCCCCAGGCCAACAAGTGGCCTGATCCTTGAGTTTCCCTACGTGTCACAGAAGGAAATGCATACTCTGTCTCTTCTATGCTCTGTCTGTCCCTCCCACTCGGTCATGAATCATTGGCGATCAAACCATTCCTCATGTAGCACCCAAAACAGTAGCTGCCCTGTGACTGATTCTCGGTTAAGTATTGGCTCAATTTAATTGAAGAGAATTAATGGAAGAAGAAGATATGCCGTGTACAGGCCATACACCTACCTATATATAAATCGAGGCTCCAAATGGAACCATGAACCATGGAATGAGTGCAGATGCTGCTTCAGATTTCCAGGCACTGGTGTGAACAGGCCTGGCATGCAGACCATGTTTCACCTTTTTGTTTCTCACACGTGAGAAAAATTCTGGATGAAATCGAACAAAGTAATTTTTCATCACATAGCTGAGCTGAAACCAAGAAATGGAAACATGCAGCTCTAAAATGTCAAGAAGGAATCAAAGCTAGAGAGGTGAGAGGGGGTTGAAGACAAACGGCTCACAAGATGTGTCCTCGGTGTCTGGGGTCCTGACAGCCCTGTGGTGCTATGTCCAGCCCCCAGCCCCCAGAGGCCTGGGCTAAGGGAGTTGCCCAAAATTAGGACATGAGGGGACCACAGGATTCCGCTCCTGGCCTGGAAGAGCAGCAAAGAAGCTTGTCATTTGCGTGAGCCTGGACACCAGGGTCACCTGAAGAAAGGGAGCCCCCTTGGCCTGAGATGGGGTGGGTATTGGGGCACAGGAAACCTGGACTGAGGAATAATCATAAAAATGGAACCAGAACTAGGGAAAGCCCCTGGGGCTCTGCTAGAGACAAAGATGCTTTAAGATGCTTCTCTGACCCCAAGTACACAGGGCTGTCATGCAAAGGCACTGCACAGAACATGAGCTCATGGTCAATAAATTCCAAAATGACAAAACCTTTTAAATCAACCTCCAGTGACCACAGTTCTATATTACTGGACATAAATACCAAAAAAGGAAGCAAACCAGATCCACTGGAAAAATTTTAAGTGGTTTTCTGAACAACTCTTAGATCAAATATCAAAACCACAGCCACAGAAAATAACAAAAATGTAAAGGATACCAATGAAAGCAAATGGCCACTAAGAATAAATTCATATTTTTGTATTTTTATCTTTTTACCTTTCTCCGGCTCTTCCCAACAGAGTGTAAGAATTGGCAATTGGTCACATTCCAAAACTTTGGGACACATCTGCTAGTGACCAATATTAAAAATATTAAGGTCTAACTGCCATATAGCTCCCCTTTAGAAAGCTGGGATCAGCTAGTTTCTTCTCTCTTCTTTCTTCCTCCACTGTAGACCCTTCTGTGGTGAGACTAGACCAACACTGAGACATTTTGAGCTAATGTAGTTTTTCTTAATCAATAATAACTTTCCCTCTTTCCACTTCTCATAGTGATGGTGGTCATGTACTATACTTTTCTAATGTCATATTGGGTTTGCAGTTGCATTTTGATAGGAGAAAACAGACCTGCTTCACTATTCCATTCATCAGAAGCAACTTAAATCTATTCCAAAATTATAGACTTAAGTATGTTACAAAAATTAGCGTCCCACACTGTCCATCCTGGCTTTCTAGGTTCTTTATGCTGTGGCTTGAGTCCTCAGGGACTTTGTGGAGAAAGGTGATTGACTGAGGTCAGGATTCTGTCACTTTGTAGTTCCAGACAATAGTATGAGCAGACAGCACCAAATGCACCAATTATACTCTGATTATTTAATAAAACCTACAGGAAATATTCAAAGATATATTCAAAGTAAATAAACCTGTGCTAAAAGAATAAAATAAATGAAGTAAACAATCAACATAAGAGGTTATAAAAATTACAAAGAAATATGCCCATTAGAAGCTAAAAGACAGATAAAATTTTTTAAAAATAATAAATTAGGGAAAAGAAAAAATGGTGGATTAATAGTTTTTTTTTTTATAGAAAACAACCTCCATATGCCATACAAATCTCTAGCCAGTCAAGAAAAAAATGTAAACATATAATATTGGATATAAGAGGGGAAGACAGAGACACAGGTAAACTGAAAGAAATATATGCTAATGATTAGAAAATTTGAGTAAAATGGGTAATCTTGTAGGAAAATATAGAAATTAACTAGGACACCTAATTAGGCCAAAATGCAAAAGGATCATCAAGAAAGTTGCCAATTACTGATTTTTATTAAGCTCTCGGCCAATATGGTCTCATGAGTGAATTAGGAAGAACTGCTATGCAACTAACTAGTTCTGGAGTACAGAGAAAGACAGCTCGATATTAGAAAACCTATTTTAATAATTATACCAATAAATCTAGGAGAAAATCATAGGAGTCTGTCAATTATTGGTTTAAACAAATACTAGACAAAATTCAACACTTATTCCTGATAAAAATAAAGTGACTAAACATGGAATAGGGGTAGTTCCTTAAAATGATAAAAGTATGTATTTCATACCATCAGCCAAACCATTAAAATTAACAAACACTAAAAGTGCTCCCAGCAAAGCCCAAAATGAGATAAAAGGATTCAATAACACTATTGCTGTTTAATATTATTTTGAAACTGCAGTTAAAACAGGACAGTAAAAGCAAAGCTTTAAATCTGAGAAATGAAAATTAATTATGATTTCCAGATGATATACTAACATACCTAATAAGTCCCAACACAACCAACTGCACATATTATAATCAATAAGCATTTCATTCAATGACCAAACATATAAATAATGATAGCTTTCTTAGTTTAAGAAAGAACTTAAAAGATGCATTCAAATTATTCACAAATAAACAAAAGACACATAAATTGAACTGAAAATGTGTGAGACTTGTAACAAAAAGAAGCACTAAGTCCTATTTTGTGGGGCGGTGACCTTGGAAAAATGATTTCGAAAGGCGACCTTGAAGAATAAATTTGTGAGAATAGCTGAAGGTATGAAGACTAGAGAAAGAAAACTTCTACGGAGTTACCACCACCAGAGATAAATGCTACATAAATGCCAGAAGTAAATGCTACAGTACTATACAGCATGAAATAGATAAATCCATAAAATGGAGAGTTCAGAAGGAGATCCCAGCAGGCAATAAAGATGTGCTGAAAAATTGATGAAATAAGGAGCTCTTTCCTAAGTGTTTCTACAATTGGCCAGTTGTTTGGCCACAAATCAACCTTGACCCTTTCCTCAGGCTTTCCACCCCAGTAAATTACAGGGGAACCCAAAGATTTATATTTCAAAAACCAGAGGAGAATATGGCTGAGCAAAGACCAAAATCAAGTAGTCAGAATAAACAACTGAACGTGCCAGAATGGGGAAAATCTGTCAGCAATATTAAAAACACAGCAACAAAAACAAAATTAGTGACAAATGTTATACATTTTACCACAAAAGGTCGAAAATCTAACAAAAATCCTACACTAAATGAAGTTAGAAATATAAATAACATACATCTGGGAAAAATACATACAAAGGCTTACCAACCCTAAGATAAACTTCTTACAAATTAATAGGACAAAGGTGAACATCCAAATAGAGGAATAGGTGAAATATACATAGGTAATTAATACAAAAAGAAATAGAAGGGACCAATAAAGGTGAAAAGATACACTCAAGGTTAATAAAAAAAAAATGCAGGTAAAACTATGAGACACTTTCTGCTTATCCAATTGGTAAATATACGTAAGTCTGACCATAGTATCAGTGCAGGTGTGTGGAAACGCCAACTCATTCACACTTGTGAGAGTATAATGACCTTACCATAAAGAAATTTGGACAAATATGCCAATTAGCATTTTGTATAACTTTTGATCCACTTTGAAGAGTCAATCTGCAGAAGGCAATCGGTCAGATATGCAAGGCTGTAGTATGCTAATAACAGTGCAAAACAAACATGTCCCCACCCACCCACCAAAAGCACACAAAATCAAAACAACAAAAATTTAACAGAGACTTCAGGTTCCAGTCCAGAATTCAAGCAACTTGGAAGTCATCACTCCCACCCATACAACAAGAAAAACACTTAACAAAGTTAAAGTTAGTTACTCTTAGATACATCAGAAAATTGAGGTCACAGGGCAAATAGCTGCCCCCAAAATCAGAGAGATGACAGGCAGATACAGAGACTCACAATGTCCTAGAGCATAAACCCACAAGCAGAAATCTCCATAGAAACTAGTACAAGGTTATGAAAACCTACATAGTAATTGAGGGGTTGCTAAAGGCTCAGTGTGGACATTTTTGAGAGTTAAAAACTCCAGTGGGGCCCAGTCTCTCTAAGATACTTGTGAGTTTTACCTTCAGGAGCCCTACCAGGTTTTCACAGTGAAGATGAGAGAAAAATGCCACAGTCCTCTGGCAGAGGGAGGGGAAAAGTAGGCATTTTTGCAATAAGCCCAGAGCATGTTCTTTTTCTTAAAAGGCGTGCTCTCCACCTGTTGCCAGAAATATGAATATTAAAGATGCTTCTGGTAGGTCGCAGATAGAAATGAAGAGCATGTTATTGGAAACTGGAGGAAGGGCAATCTTCTTACAAAGTGGCAGAGAACTTGGTTTCACTTAAAGTAGAACTTGTAAGTGATGAATCTGGATATTTAGCTAAGGCAAATTCTAGGCAAAAGTTGAAGGTGAGCCTTGGTTTCTCTTTGCTGCTTATAGTAAAATGCAAGAAGAGAGAGATAAATTGAAGAAAGAAGGATTAAGTAAAAAGGAACCAGAATTTGAAGATTTGGAAAATTCTCAGCCTATGCATATAGCAAAAAAAAAAAAAGGAAAGAAAAGAAAAGAAAGCATGAACTGCAGAAAACATCAAGGGGAGGGGGAGGGGTGGCGGCTAAAAAATCATTGGCTAAAGATATTAGGCATGCGACTTGTGGATGCAGGCAGCCATTTTCACAGAAATGCAGCTAGCTTGGACTAAAGGAGACAGGGAAGGGATGACACAAAGGAGGGTAGATGGATTCTGAGTTTTTATACAGGCAGGAAATGGGCAGACAGAGTGATGCAGGTGTGAACACGTGCTACCATTTAAGGAAAGGGAACAAGACCCCAAAGGCAGTTAAAGTCTCTTCCTTGGTTTCAGAGTGGGGCTGCCACCCCAGGTGGTCATGGAGGGTGAGGTGCTAGCCCAGGGGGCCCAGAGGACAAAGTGCGGAGCCAAAGAGGATTATTCTCAAGCCTTAAATATAGTGGAATGTATACTGCTAGGTTTCCGACTTGCTGGGGACCTATAACCTCTTTTATCCTTCTGACTTCTCCCTTTTGGAGTGGGAATATTCTGGAAGCCTATAACTGGTTTCGCAGGTTCACAGATGGAGGTGAATTTTGCCCCAGAATGAATTATACCTTGAGTTTCATTCGTGCTTGACTTACATGATATTTACGTAAGAGTTTGGACTTAAAGTTGATGATGGAATGGGTTGACTTTTTGGGGCTACTGGGGTGAGGTGAAATGTATTTTGCATGTGAGAAGGACATGAATTTGGAGGGGGTGGCTAAAGGATGGACTGTTATGAGTTGAATTATTATCTTCCATCCAAGTGTTGAAGTCCTAACCCCTGCAGTGCCTCAGAATGTGACCTTATTGGAAATGGGGTCATTGTAGATGTAATTAAGACGAGGTCATGCTGGAGTAGGGGGGACCCTTAATACAATTTGACTAGTATCCTTATAAAAAGGGGAGATTTGGACAAAGACATACATAGCAAGAACATCATGTGAAGATGAAGGTATAGCTAGGGGGGCTGCCTTTACAAAACAGAAAACACCAAAGTTCATCAGCAAACCCAGCAGCTAGGAGAGAGGCATGGAAGAGATTCTCCTTCGGACCCCTCAGAAGGGCCAGACTTCCAGGATCTCAGACTTCCAGCTTCCAGAACTATGAGGCAATAAATTTCTGTTGTCTAGGCCACTTAGTCTGTGGTACTTTATTATAGTGGCCCTAGAAAACTAATGTAATGGTCCAGCAGGATCTATTCAAGGTATACAAGCCAAGCCCAACATTAGAAAATCAATTAATGTAAACTATCACATCAACATGCTAGAGAAGAAAAATCATATGATCATATCAATACACACAGAAAAGCATTTGACAAAATTCAACAGACGTTCATGATACAAACTATCAGCAAAATAAAGGGAAGCTTCCTCAATTTGATAAAGAACATCTATACAAAACCTACAACTAACATCATACTTAATGGTAAAAAAAAAAAAAAAGGTAGATGCTTTCTTGGCAAGATCAGGAGCATGGAAAGGATGTCCATTCCCATCACTCCTATCCAGTATTACACAGGAAGTCCTAGCAATGTGAGAAAAAAGGAAAATGGATAAAAGATATACAAATTGGGAAGGAAGAAATAAAAGTGTTTTTGTTCACAGATGACATGTAGAAAATCCCAAAGAATCAATAAAAACTCCTGAAACTAATTAGTGATCTAGCAAAGTTGCAGGACACAATGTTAATATACAAAAGGTAATTGATCTTCTTTATGCAACCAATGAACAATAAGAATTTGAAATGAAAAACACAATACCATTTACAGTGGTACCCCCCATAAATGAAATACTTAGGGTAAAGGAGTATATGGGAGCTCTCTAAACTTTCTGATCATTTTTCTATAAATCTAAATCTGCTAAAAAATAAAATCTATTAATTAATTTAAAAAATACAAATTAAATACCTCTGGAAATGATCTAAATGTTTTTCAACAGATTATTTTACCTAAATAACAGTGAGTTCATATAACTGAACCCTACGTAGTCACTAAAAAGTATGATACATGGTTTTATTCATCACTAAAGAATCTCCTATTGGATAGATCATATTATGTTGCAAGACTGCTTATATGAGATGGTCTTTTTACAAAATTATCCATCATCTGTGTGTATATATTAACATAGAGCAATAGCTGGGAGAACCTACAGTGAAATACTCAAGTAGTAAAAAGAAAGAGCAAGAGCTCTACCTGTATGAATACTACTGAATCCAACAAGCAACCTGCACATAGTAGGTACTCAAAAGATGCTTCTGAAATGAAAAACTGAAATCAATTCTTTTGTGTCATTTTCTATAGTTTTTTTTAAAGAAAAAAACAGGAAAACCATATTACCATTATAATGGAACAGGGAATGAAAGCTATTTTCCTTCTAGAAAAGTCAATCTACATACTTCAGGGCAAAAACCATTATTGGCTCTTGACATGTTTGAAATTCATTGAATAACTGCTCAATTCCCCATTTTATCATACGAACGTAGGCCCAGTCCTCCATAGCTTTTCTTTTGAGACACAGCTACAAAAATAATTGCCTATTACCTCGCTTCCCCATGTGAGGAACAGTGGTGGTAATATTCCATTTCAACCTTTCAAATGTCTTTTTCAGATGAGAATAACCTTCGGAAATGGGAAGACTAAATGGCTCTTTTTTTTTTTGCCTTCTAAAAGCATTCAAAGGAGTTGTTCTTTTTTTCCTGTCAACCTCCCAGCGATACGGTAGACTCACCTCTCTCTTTCCAAATGATGGCAGAAATATTTCTCTGGAAATAGCAACTCCTTAGACAGAATTAAAAAGCTGAGATGGGATCACCACAAATACCAAATGTCCGTGGGCGAGTGAAAATACAGTCACATTTCTCCAGCACCCACTCTGAATCAGCTTGCCAGGGCACCTCCAGCAGATGGCACTTAACCGTTTGGAGGTGGTAAAATTGTTTAGCTTTGTGCTTCAGATTACCAAATTTACACAAAAAGAAATCTAAAAGGACATCAATGTTGACGCCAATTTTACCTATTTACTGCTGGGGAAATTTATGTTGGGCATACTCACTGATTCAGTCCCAAGAAACTGGTGGGCTCAGGGTCACTGTCCCCCCTGGGGGCATCAACATCTGTCCTCCTCTCAGATGCCTGGGCAGAGTCCACCTCGTAGACCCCTATGCCCCACCATGCCAGGCTCAGAGTGCCCCCAACATCACCAAAAACCTTTTTAAAACATGCAAAAACCAAAAACGCCAATAAATAACACTAGGCAATAGCTAAACCATCAATAAGGTGGAAGGAAAGGTTAAACCTTATTAAGCTAAATTCTAAAAAGGCAACAGCAAGGCCTCCGTGACTGAGCACACACGTCACAGGGTATCTGTTAGCTCTGCTGTGAAATGACTTCAGAGTCACGATGTTCTTTTTCTTCACGGCAAGGCCCAATGAGTTCATGTCCCTTCAGACAGGAGACTGAGCTTTTAGAGGTGTTCACTGTCAAATCCCTCCTAATTCAGTTGAAAAAAAAAAAAAAAGGCAATTCTAAATCCAAACACTTTAACTCATCTGGAGGATGCTTCCAGGCCCATAAGATTTAATGCGGGTACTTCTCCTGGAATAGTTAATGCCCCACGCTGTAAAAATAGGCTTTCCTACCTACTTGAATGAAGGAAGAAAGCAAATTCGTTCATTCTGAATCATGGTTAATGTGGGAAACCCAAACAGTAGTAACTCCCTCTTGCCTCCCACAGACGTATCTATTGAAGTAAAAATGAGCAAAACCTGAATAGAACTGTTCAGTTAATTCAGTTAAAAAACAGGCCACTTCCAACCAGCCAACCACCAACCCTTGAACTCTATCTGCTTTGACTCTTTCGTTACTATCAGGGCTTCGCAGTCTACTGAGCACATTCGGCACCTGTAGTATCCTGAACAGTCTGGGTTCGGGTTTAAATTCTTCCCCTCAACAGCTTATTTGTTTATTTTTGATGAGCCCTAAGTTTCCTTCCTGCTCAAATATTTGGCCCACGCACTGTTTTCAGTGGAATTAGTTAACAATATTCAAATTAGTTAACAATATTCAAAATGTAAGGATTTCACCAAAAATCTGGATTTCCGGCTTTTACTTTATCAAAGACTCAAAAGAGTGGGAAATATTAAATGCCACCTGGCTGGAGTTGGGTAGTGGCTTCCATCTTGATAGAGCCTGGATTCTTCCATTTGCCCAAGTCTCCACTATTCTCTAATGCCTGCACACCACTAAGGTGAAATGGTCATTACCCTTAGTCATCAAGCTGTGCTCTTCACTTATACTTGAGTGAAAGGGAAATGAAATATTTCTTGTATTCATGTTAGAAGCAGGAAAATGAAAGATCCAAAAAGCTGAATGTTTCATAAAAAAGGGTGAGAAAGTAATATGCTTCACTTCCACATAAAAATATGCTAGATGTTTAATATTCAAAGAAGCATGCCTGCACTGCAAGAAGACAACATAAGATGCCATTTTGAAATAAACCATAATTAATGCTGGCCCAGGGAAAGATCTTTGATGAAAACTTAATAAAATGAGAAAAAGAACTATTTTATGTATTTTAATTAGAAACTATCAGATTTGGTTTTGAATGTGAATGAAATAGCTGCTGCAACTATAAAATAATGGCTTAAGTGAAAAAACTGCTGAGCATGCAACTTTTTAGGGATGGTGAGATTACAAAAATGGTTTTTGAATGTAGCTATAATTAAGTATCCTGAACAGACAAGAGATAGCTTTTTGTAAATATAAATGTAACCTCAAACACTGTTGTTCAGGTTATTGAAGATAATGGAAATCTTACAGGACAAGTTGCACAAAACAGATAAATTATTTGTGACATTTTCTAATGCAGTTGATGAGAGCATTGTAAGCTACATTTATTTGTGGGGTGAAGAGAGCTTTGATGTGATTGAATAACTATTCAACATAATACCCATGAAATAGCAGCAGGAAATTATTTATTTTGATGGGCTGGGAAAAGTTTTTGAGTTGGGTTTTTTTTTTAGAAGTTTAGTGTAGTAAGCCTGTCTAAAGACAGTCCTCCTGTGGGTGGTAATTTCACACATGTAATAAACATACATGTTTGTGTTATGTTATATAACATTCAACAATAATATTTATAAGGATAACTTCAGTCAGTTCATTGAATCATTCACCAAAAAAGGTTTTGCATTAAAAAGTTAAAAACAGAATATAATAAAATTATGAACTAACATGCCTACACATGCAATTCAGTGCTTGACTGGGTGAACTGGATATACAATATGGTATTTAACTATACTAATATTAAGTCAGGAGGTGGTGCTGAAGATATTTTTTTTCATTGTTGAAAGGAATAGATTTGATCTCATCATGCAGGCAAAATCATGATGGTGGAAAATGGATCAAAGAGTTGGCATTCTTGGATAATGCAGAACCCATCTAAATACTTCAAACGCTCTGCTGTTTAGACACTCATAGCCATACACAAATACAGGAAGTGATTGGCATGAATAATTCACCTTATCTTCCTCTGAAATCAGACTCCAAAAATGAAAATGAGACCCTGAACTACTTAGTCCCCAAAGCTGAAAATTAAATTCCCCTAAATGGTTATTTGATTTCAAAGTTTATGAGAATAAATTACCAATGTTGGGACATTTCTCATTATCATGTGTGTTCAGCCAGCTTCTGATTATGAAGGAGAAGCTTGTATCAGACCAACCTCCCCACTGAATATTAAAACACACACACACACACACACACACACACACACACACAAATACAAAAGTCAGTTGTTTGAAAGCATTAAGGGCAATCAAAGCAGCCAGGATTTGCACAACTAAAATACCAGCATGAAGACAAACATAGGAAGATGTGGGCCAGTCCTTCCCTGCTGCTTTCTCCCCAGGGAGTCTTTGCTGATTTGCAGCACAGGACACTGAGGCACAGTAGAAAGCAGCAATCTAAGCTTCCAGCAGTGTTAGAAGGTGATACTATCCATTTTTTTCCCTCTTGGTTTTCAGTTATTTGGTTCTCTCTTCTGGAATGCCTAGTAATTTCTGAATATAATGCTACTCGTTGTGGATGAAACATGTTAAAGGCCCTGGATAACGTTATCTTTACAAAGAAAGAATCTAATTTTTCCCTGGCTGCCAGAAACAGTATAAGCAGATCACTGGCCAGATTTAAATTTAATATAAATACAGAAGAAATGTACACATATGAAAATGAGCCACCTCTGGAGATAGTGATTTTCCTACAGGGACAGGGAAATGTTTAGAAATTTGGCCAGTTGATGGAAAAGCTTCAGAAAGGATCACTGTATGTGAAGTATGGTTGGATTAGATTTCCTTTGAGAAAAAAGGAAATCAATGGGAAATTTCCTTCCTCCAAAAAAGATTCCATGAGTTTATTTTTAAGGCAAAGAAACTAATATGATAAAATGAGAAAGAATCCAACCCAAATATCCAAATTCAACTAAGGGATTCATGCTTCTAAAGCAACATGAAACAGATTACAGATTCCTCAGGCTCTCTTTTCTTTAGCAATAATAGAGCTTTTCAAAATGTTCTATGGGAAAGGAAACTGTAATGAATATAATATATGTTAAAAGTATCCTTGATCCCGGACCATGGTAAGGTGGATCAAGAAAGGCTGTTCTAAGCAGCAGACTCACAGACTCCAAGAAGGGACTAGCGGTTACCAAAGGGGAGGGGAGGTGGAGGGCGGGTGGGGAGGGAGGGAGAAGGGGATTGAGGGGTATTATGATTAGTACACATGGTGTGTGCAGCGGTCATGGAAAGACAGTGTAGCACAGAGAAGACAAGTAGTGACTCTGTGGCATCTTACTGCACTGATGGACAGTGACTGCAATAGGGTATGGGGGGGACTTGATAATATGGGTGAATGTAGTAACCACAATGTTTTTCATGTGAAACCTTCATAAGAGTGTGTATCAATGATACCTTAATAAAAAAAATAAAGAAAGAAAGGCTATTCTAAATAAAGGTCAAGAAAAGAATACAAGTTGGGAATAAAGTACTTTACAACAAATAGGCTGGTTCGGATACAGAAATTATATGAAAGATAGAGGTTAAGACAAGATTAAAGCCAATAGTCAAAGGTGGAACTGCAGAAAGAACCAGAAATCACTACCAAAAGCTACAGGCCAAATCGAGTAATGCATCAAAGGTAGAAGAGCCAGCAAACATCAGAACCAAGGTACGGGAGTCTAGGCACACTTACCAATGGCCACAGCCTGCCTCAGTCAAGAAGCCCCTACGTTCATACATGTTCACATCACAGCCGAAACAACAGAACCTCCCCAGAGTGCAGGCACTCTAGCAGCTGGAGGCAGGGGAGTGGCTTACAGCCCTGGGATCTTTCTGCTACGGATGGTGGCATGTCCACGCTTCTCAAGCCAATGTACAACAGCTCCCAGGGCTATGTTATTACAGGATGGTGAGAATGCAAAGCCACTGAGCATAAGCCTGTGCATTTTTCAAATTTACAAGAAGGGAGGTGATTTGTTTGCTTAAGATTTGTATTCCATATACCACATATACATACCTAATTCCACATAAGTATATAAATGCAATATTTTCTTTATTTCTGTCTCTTTTACTCTTTTTTTTTGCTTCCCTTGCTTCCCTCCTTTTTTGCTTTCTCCTCAGTGTGATGGAGAAGAAGCTGCCTAGGGATAACTTAAAGAATTTGACTGGGATGAATTCCTGGCTCCTCTTACTGTCCTCTCATCACTCCTACTGCAGGTAACCTGGTGAGCCATCCCGTTCCTATGGTAATGTCACTATTTACAAAACACATAGAAACATATAGGGTTGTTCTGTCATTGTTTGTTCATAAAAATGGACCCTCCTATGCATCTTCTTGCATCTTTCTTTACTCAGACATAGCCCTTCAATGTATTGGGAGAGTTCCAATTCATTCTCTCTAGCGGCTGCACAATTCCGTGATGTAACAGCGCCACGCTTTACGACGTATTCACCCACTTCCCTGTTGAATGGCATTCATTTTATTCCAATTTTCGCCATGACATGTGGTCATAAATATGATTATACATACATCGTTATGTACTGATGCTTTTATTTCTATGACATAAATTCCCAGGCGTAATATTGCTGGGTTAGAGCATGCATATATTTTTGATGTTAACAGATATTGCCAAGTTGCTTTCCAAAAAAGGCTGTTTTAGTTTACAGACGTAACAATTCTATTAATATATTTTGGAATAAAATGCAAAATTTACATGATATTTTTGGAAAACATATACATCCTTAATGAAACATAGGACATACAAACATCCACACCCTAATATTCTCTAGGGAGCTGGGTTTCTCTTCTCTGCCGAGTTTGATAAATCCTCGATTACATGATAGAAACAGCACATAACTGGGAGGAATAAAACATAACTCTGTTTCATGCATGTACAACAGCAAAGCCTGACACCCGTCTGTTCCAAAGTTTAAGTAACTTCTCTCCCAGATGTTAGAGCAATGTCAGCCCTGCCTATAATTTTATCCTCCTGTTTCTCACAGAAGGAAAGAATCCCAAAGTAGCACTAGAGTCCTGAGATTCTCCTCAGCATGATGGAGAAGCAGCTGTCTAGGGACAACTTAAAGAATTTGACTGGGTTGAATTCTTGACTCCTCCACGCTGGAGGAGAAGCCAAAAAGCTCAGGTCTTTGCTGCAGCTCCACGCAACAGGGGCTTCAGGTGCCATGTCCAAGCATTACAGACATGAGAGACAGCAACCGATGGCTGTTACCCCGAACAGAGGCAGATCCCTCTCAATGTTTCATGATGTAACAGGGACTTTTCTGTTTGAGACAGAATTGTACCACCTCCAGATTAGGGTCCCAGGCAAAAGCAAAGAGAAAAGAGAAGACTAAGGAATCCTGCCATCATTCTAAAACCTGTAATTGCTTTCCTTGAAAGAATTCTAAGATTAAACATCATCTTCACAATGGTTTAATGTCGGCATTTAAGCCAGGCTTTGAAAGTCACAGTTAATCTGTGTGGTGGCTGATTATCTCTATGTATTCAGATTACTTTCTTTGGCTATTCAAGAAATAATGATATCCTTGTTCCTCAGCAAAGATTTTAATATTAAATAGGTTTCAAGGGTAAATAAAAGCAACTCAAGTTTTTAAGAATTTATTTCCATACTCTATAAATTCTGATGACCCCTACTGAATTCCATAGGCTTGAGATCTTTGAAGGAAAAAAGTCCTCTGTTTAAAATTTTAAAACATCAAAAAAAAAGTGAATCTGGGTTCTGTTTTGAGAATTGAAATGTGGTTTATGTGAAGATTCAAGCGATGGTGGCCTCTGACTTGAATGTGTCTACCTCTCTGAATTCTTCAGATGGAAAGATTTGATTTTTTTTTTAAGAGAAATAAGCCTTTATTTCCTTGTTTCACAAAAAAAGCTGGCTGAGTTAGTTACTTTTTGGTGATTAGTCAAAGAGACCAAATTCCATATCCTCGGCCGACTCCTCGGCTTCAACCTTGGGAGCAGCGGTAGGGGCGGCAGCCTTGGGAGCAGCAGCCACAAACGCAGACGGATCCGCCAAGAAGGCCTTAACCTTTTCAGCAAGTAGGAAGGTGTAATCAGTCTCCAGAGACAGAGCCAGCACCCGCTTGCACCCGTTGATGATAGGGTGGGGTACTTACGAACAGTTGGGTAGCCAATTTGCAGACGCACGCTGGCAACATTGCGGACACCCTCCAGGAAGCGAGAATGCAGAGTTTCCTCTGTGATGTCAAGCACTTCAGGGTTATAGATGCTGCCATTGTCAAACACCTGCTGGACGATCGGCCCAAAGGAGAAGGGGGAGATGTTCAGCATGTTCAGCAGTGTGGCTTTGCTAGCTCCCACTTTGTCTCCAGTCTTAATCGGCTGCACATCATTCAGGATTCCAATGGCACCCCTGGAGATTTTAGTGGTGATACCTAAAGCTTGAAAGAAGGAGGTCTTCTCTGACCCCAGACCATTGTTCTGGGCTGGCACAGTGACTTCACATGGGGCTATTGCACCAGCACAGGCAGTAGCTGGCACCTTGGTGGCCAGCAGCATGTCCCTGATCTCAGTGAGGTCCTCCTTGGTGAACGCAAAGCCCACATTCCCCCAGATATGAGGCAACAGTTTCTCCAGAGCTGGGTTCTTTTCCAGATGCCCTCAGATAGCCTTGTGCATCATTGTGTTCTTGCCCATCAGCACCACAGCTTTTCCATGAAGAGACATGGCGGATCTGCAGCATCTGCTTGGAGTCCGCATTGTCTGCTCCCACAGTGAAGCATTTTGGATAATCATCCAGAAGTTGGATGATCTTAAGGAAGTAGTTGGACTTCTGGGTCGCCCTGTCTTCCCTGGGCATCACGGCGGTGCGACAGGGATTGCCACGCAGGGTTTAAAGACGATGTCACTTGCACGAGGACACCTGGCGAGCAAGCTTTGATATTTTAATATTTAAAATCAAATGTCATTTTTCTCTCTCAATAGTATAAATAAGAACATGAAAAGCAACTTAGAAATTTAGCGATTAAATTTGGCCATGTCAAATACTATTTGCTGGAATCCACAATGAATTCTTCACCCAAGTACTTCATACCATTTTCATCTTTTAAATGCCCATCTTTTTACTTAAGCTAACAATGAACATAAATCTGAAAGGCTCATGAAGAATCTGTAACATTACCTTTTCAATCTGTGAGAAGTTGTTTCATTAGCATGTTCTAAGATCGGATGGCATGATAATGAGACACGGGCTAATATTCACTCAGCAGAACACTAGAAAAATAACAGTCATCCCTCACCTTGATTTAATATGGCATTTGGGGAGACACAGCCTAATTCTAAAGGACACAGCAATTCCAGGTTGATTCCGCTGTTACATTACAAGCATGAAGTAATGACTATGCAGAGTTTACTAGAGAATAGGCACAGTAGATGAAAAAAAAATTAGAGAATTTGGTACATCCCAGATATTAATTATTCTTAATGAATGCCATATTATCATTCTTGTTTCAAAAGGCAAACTAGGTATTTTGGTAACAGCAAGTATTTTTTCGGTCAGCGCGTGAACACAGTGATAATTTATGACCAGCAAAGCATTCTGACATCACCTTACCTAAACTGGTAAAACACCTTGATATTAATTTGGTAAGACAAGGAAATTCATTTCAGTTATTATTTAAATCCCGTCATCGATGTCCATGCCTAATGGCACTGCTACGGTATTTAGATGTCTCTTCCTAATCATGTTTCCTGAATTAATCTTTCAGATGGTGGATCATGATATGATTCACTGAAAGAATGCCACCCTCAATTCTACGACCATAAACACAGATGGGGGCAGGGACTGAAAGGATACGGAATTGCACTGCTGTGATAGGTGAATATTAGGACAATATCACACTTCTGTGAGAGTTTTGTTTTGTTTTGTTTAAATCAGGTTTGGGGACCAGTCGACGTGGCAAAATATAATCGCACTTTGATGTCTATCCTCTGCTCCAAACATGCCAATGACAGATGTAAAATACAAATGGAAGTAACCAGGCCATCTTCCAAATGAAGACAAAGTCGTGAATCAGGATTGGAACATAACACGAAGCCGTAGCCAGGGCCCACAAGGCTCCCAGCGTGGAGGCAGGCTCCTGCAAGGAGAGGGGCATGCTGCGCCCCACTATCCACAGCTGCCACAGGGAAGGAGTGGGCCCGGTGCAGAGCTCCGAGACGATGTGCAGAGAGAGGCTGGAGGAACCACGGCCGTCCCCGTGCGCCTCCCACGATGTCCCCGTGCGGTGACTGCATCAGACATAATACCATCTCGGCACCAGAACTGCCATCACCCGCAAAGACCTCATTCTGGACCGGAAGACCCAGAGCATGCCTAACATGACCACTAAACAGGAAAGGCAGATACGGTGGGAAAAAGAAAAACAGCAATGAAATGAGCTGCAAGCAAACGCATGAACACATCTGATGCTGAGAAAGACAGCCAACTAAATCTAGATGAATTTACTGTGGATGAATTTATTTTATGGACTAGTCTGACAGATTTTAAAATAAGTATGCTTAAGATACTGACAGAAATTAATTCAAGCATATCCATTTAAAAAAAAATACCAAGAAACTTTGGAAGGAAAACAGAGAGAAATGAAACAATATATGGATAGAGAAGAGAATCAGAATTTTGGAAATGGAAAATTTGGCCATTTAAGTAAACAAAAACAGTCCAGATGTGATTAACTCTAGACTGGAGAGTGGAAGGAAAATTTAGTGAATTAGAATAATTCCAAGGAATTCACCACAATGCAGCATAGAAAGAAAAAAAGGTAAAAAGGACAGCTAACCAACCTAGAAAATAGATGAAGAGTAGGAGGAACATTTGAAGAGATAACAGGTGGAAAATTATAAGGCATCTAGGACTAAATCAAACAAAAGATGTGAAGGACCTACTCATAGTAAATTATAAAATGTTACCAAGAGACATAAAAGAATAATTGAATATATACAAAGGTGTAGCATATTCATGGAGAAGAACCCTTAATATTATAAATATTAATTCTCCCCAAGTCATTCTATTAACTCTAGAATAATTCTAATAAAAACCCTAAAAGTTTTATTTTTTAGCTGAACAAGTTGATCCTAAAATTCATATGTAAGAACAAAGGTCCAAGATAAGCAAGATGATAACAACAATAACAACAAAAAAAAGGGTGAGAAAAATTCCCCTGCCAGATCTCAAAACTTAGGATAAATCTATAGTAATTAAGACAGTGTGGTACCGGCACAGGTATAGACAGACAGAATGCAGCAGAGAGCTCAGAAACAACCCTACACACATGTAGGGAGCAAAGAGGTGGTGGTGAACCAGGGACACCTATTTAATGTAAAGACAGACTATTCAACAAATAGTTCCTGGGTCACAGGTTATCTCTAAAGAAAAAAAGTGAAATGAGACATAGATTTCTCATTTCATTGACATGAAATGAAACTAGACATAAATTGATCAGTTTACATATGAATTTTTGGACCAACTTAAACATAAATCTGATCACCCTTTGGAGGCCCAACCTTCAGGCTTCCCCAGGCCTTGGAGACTGCCCAGAAATCCATTTCCAGCCTTATCTCCCATCATTTGATGATTGTGAAATACCGATTTCTTTTTGTTCTTTTGAACGCAAGATACTATTTTTGGCTTCTGTCTTTTTGCTTAGGTTCCTTCCCTTTGTGAAACACTGCTTAGGCTTTGCCATCACCGGATGACCCCCTTGAGTGGCCCGGCCCAGGGACCCTCCTCCAGCCTCCAGAGGGCCACCAACTTCCCTGACCTTTGGAAACTGACACCGTGTATCTTTCAACACCCATCTGAAGGACTGTGACTAACTGACAATTGTAGCTCTTAGGACTCAACACAATGCCTAGCCTAGAAGTACTTCACTGAATTGAATGGGGTGATCTCTATTTACCACTACTCCCCCTCTTTCTAGTTCCCCTGATTAGGTATTCCACCTCACTGTGTAAGAAAACAAGAAATATGCTCAGGGGTTGTGGTGGTCACTCTCCCATCTCTTTCTGCATTGTTTAGCAACTACAGAGAGATCTTTAAGATCTACATATTAACAAGATTTCTACAGTTAAAAGGCTGAAAACAATCCCTTTTCAATGTTCTGCTCACTGGCCCAAAATGAGAACTCACGCTATTGATTCATTCTCCCCAAAGAGTTAATACTGGATGATCACATGGGCTGCACTGTTTGTTTATACGTCTCTCCAGTACTTGCCCATGGCGTCTTCCCCCACACACTTCCCCTCACACCCAGTGTGCCCCACTGTCATTCTGTTATATATTAATTTACCATCTCTGCTTTCCATCCACTGTGGGTCCAAATCAATACGTTTAAACTGTAGAGTGCTGTTTGTAGCTATACTGTAAGGCAGCTTGACTCTTGCTTCAGTTACAATGCACCAGTTTGGCTTTAAAAATCGATGATTGAAATTTTAAGTGGAGTATGGCAAATGTGATGTAGTTAGCATTTTTAACAAGTAGGCTTCATGCCCTGAACAGAATCACACACCTATTATTCTGTATACTTGCTAACCTAGACCTTTTCCAAAGCACAGCCTTACTAAATCTCAAATGTCTCAGAAAATTTGAACAAAATATTTAAGACCTAGATGAAGTTTATGAGCATACACACAAACTGTAATTACTTAATTTGACTGATTTACTACTCAATAAATTTTTCCCAAGTACCGTCGATGCGGTAATAAAATATTTCAGCACAAAGCAAATTCTGAGATTTATGACATCCTTATGGACTTCTATGCTGTTCACATCTCTTCCCAGCTTTATTTACCACTTGGGAAATAACTCACTGCATTATACTCACCACATCACTGAGAAAGGTTTCTTTGCAGATGCCATGCAAAGTCCTATTCCACATAATATAGGAGGCTTGGTAAAGGGTAAAGTATAGACACTGAGCATTATGTAATTTCATAGTCATTACCAGCTTCAATGCAACTGCCCCTATATAAAAAAAAAACCAGAGAGATGCTCAAGGAAAAGGTACCCTGAGCCGTTATCTTTCTTGGCTTAGTCTGAATATGAAGGGAATGGTAGGTTAAAAATTAGCTCCATCCCCAGGATTTCCCAGCATCATCACCTAGTGAGAATCTGGGTGTTCAGCACAGGCTCAGTCCAGCTGTGGTCTCCTGGGCACAGCTGCCCAGGCACCCCAAATACCCACCCCATTATTTGCCCTTTGGGTAGCCCTCCTCCACAAACACTGCAAAAGAGCTTCCAGAAACAGAGAGGACGTAGACATGTATCCTAGCTGTCAGGATGTCAAAATCTCAGTTATGCCGGTACCCAGAGAGACAAGCTTTAATTATCACCTTTCTGCCCTAACAACTGCTTCTCAACACAGTTTTTATACCTGTAATTTTCCTCTTAAATCAGATTCCCTGTGAGCCAATTACATTAAAAAAGACAAAAGGAAAAAAAAAACCCACATTTATATCTTGGAGATCCTGGTACCAGCTATGGAATGTTGAGCCACCGAGAGACTGAGATTCTTCCTGACATTTTCCCATTTTCTACTGCTTACAGTTGTCTAAAGAGATACCCGCAAATTCAAAACTGAATTTCTGAATCCCCAAGAAGAGCATGACTAGTGCATACAGCCTGGGCAAGCTGAAGAACAATGAGATCCTGGGGTGATACATCTGGAAGGTATAACTGAGCATGGCTGCAACTGACACCTCCTAGGTTTCTGCACATCCAGCCGCGTGGTGGCTCTGAGATGGTGCTGCCCGCTTCTCTGCCCAGGATCCCCAAAAGAGCTGTTCTTTAATGAGCATGCCTATGTTGGCAGGCCCAGAGTATGGTATCTTCCTAGGCTAAATCACTTGAATCTGGCTGTTTGGGTAAAAAGGGAAAAACGTGGAGTTACCAACATCCACTATGGTGATAACGTAGGTCATAGTAAATGACCCCAGGCCAACTGGTGGTGAAGGTCTCACAGTCCAGAAATGCCTGGAAAGCAGCCCTTTGCTGACAGAATGCCACAACACTGTCACTATAACCTCCGAAGTGTTAGAATGACTCCAGACTAGTTATATGCATGAAATTCTCTAGCCTGAGAATGACAGCATGGTAATTAATAAAGAATGCAAGCAAGGGCATCTTCCCCACCAAATCAGCAATGAACTGCTGCGTGCAGTCCATACACCACAAGCTAACACAGCCTGGCTCCTGTGCTCACCCACCACCCACAGGCCCGAGTGTCCTGGGAGTCAGTGCCGAGGCCACAGTAAGACCGAACCAACTCTAAGACAGGCAAGTTTCCCAGCAACCTCCATGACATGGGGCTTAGCTGAGGCGGCAGAGCATGTAGATTCCGATGTGAGATGATCGGGTCCACCGGGTCCACCACCTGCTAGCTTTATAAATATGGGCAGATTTCTTAAGCTTTCTTTGCCTGTTTTCCCATCTGAATAATGGGGCTGAAACAGTATTTAACTCTTGGGTGGTGTGAGTACTGAGTTAATATGTGAAAAGCAGTTGGTATTATACGTGCCATACAAGTGTCTGGTACCACTATGTTATTTTTCTTATTACTATGGCACATGAGAGAAGAAAAAATAGGTGCACCCCTTAAGGGTTTAATCATTGAAGAAATTTTCTCCTCCCCTACATAAGAGTAACTGCTTAGGGTCCACCTCAGCTGTGAGATGGGGCTTCCTAGCTGAATTCAGCCAGCAAGACATTATTTTTTAAGTGAAATGAAGTAAAACAAAACAACATGTGGTTGAGTTATATAAAAAAGCAAAAGATTAGTCAGGGAAATTGGCAAGTTGAGTAATTAGAGGTGAAAAATCTCTTCTTTTTTTCTCCAGTGAATTTTTTTTTTTAATGTTTCCCTTGCCTGGGCTAGAGAAATTCTCTTCATACTGAATGGATATTACCAGTTTTAATGGCTTAACTAAAGCAAAGATAGCTTTATAGCCTTAATATTGTGAGGATAACATGAAGGACTATTATGAAGTTTAACACATGGGAGCATGTCTCTCTTCACGGTATGAGATAAATATTAAAAACCATAACTGTCTCTTCCTTGGGAACAAAAAAAGATCTCCATAACAGAACAAATCACTTTTAGTTTGCTATCACCTGAAGATATTTCTAAGTACTTCCCAACAAAGAACCCTTGAAACTAATGTTTGTGAAAGTCCTAAACATTCTTTCCATCATCCTGTGCATCACACCTTCTAAAATGAGATTGACGTATAATTTAAAAATACCCAGGCTTGTGTGAGGCTTCCTGGGGACGACAGGACCTCTGCCTACCCCAGTTCAGAGCAGGACTCTGAGCTCTGGCCTGCTGCCTGCAGAGGGGCTCCTCCGGGATAAGAGTGGACCTACATCTTATCTGGCCACTGGAGTCTCTCATCCTGATGCTTTCTGACTTCCAGAATCTACATGTTGTCTGTCTACCGGTCTGGTGGCTATGCAGGGGGTTCCCATGATTCCAGGGCTGAGCATGGAAACTGATATGACTACAAGGGGGCAGTAGCATGCACAAGCATTACTGGGTGATGCTCTAGCAGTCTAGCATGCAGCGGAGTCCCTCCCAACCTAACATTCTCCAGAGGCTGCCGCACAGAGTTGCTACTTGCAAGGTAAGGAAGGCAAGGGAGCTCCCAGGGTGTGGGAGAGGATGCTTTGTGTGATGGAGCTCAGCAGAACAGCAGGAGTTTCTGGGTCAGAAACTCCTTATCTCGAGCTTGCAAATGTTGGGTACAGTTTTGCAGGGTATGAAAAACAGGCAGGTTCTAAATGGTTACATATTTGGGCTATGTTTAAAGCAAATGGATGTGTAAAAATGTGAGTTTGATGCTGTTGGGCTTTTAGCTATAGGTCTCAGCCTGCTCTGAAGAAATAAATGTAGGGGCCAATAAACAAAAGACATTTTTGGTTCATTCATATAACACACCTAAAAGGTCAAATGAACTCCAAAACACACATCTTCCTGACTAGTAGAATTTATGCTAACTGGCTAAATCATTTAACTTAGGGATCTACTGGTAATTTCTGATTCTTTTGCTACTTAATCATTTCATTTCTCTGAACATAGTTCCCATGTCTGAAAAGTTGGCCACCTTCTGGTGTTTATTCCACTTCTCTTGATACCTTATGATCAAATTGAGTCCTAAAGAAGACACATGAGAAACATCTGAGATGCTTGATGAAAATATAGATTCCTGGACCCCAATTTCCCCACCAAATCTGTATTTCTTGGGAGTGAAAATCAGCAATGTTCAAAAAATTTTAAAGTTCTCCATGTGATGAGCAACTAGAAGCCCTGAGTCAAGATGCTGGAAGCTTCCATAGAGAACTGCAAGATGTGATCTTTACTCTCAAGAAATTTCCTTGTTGTTTCATTGAAATAAGACAAATGTACTTTGGGAATAGAAGAGTAAGGTTCAGGCAAGGGAAACGAGGAGCGAAGCCAGAGGAGAAGTAGCACAGAATGGCTGTGGGGCAATGAGGAAAGTTTTGTGACCTCTATCAAAGGGGTGCATGGTGAAGCAATGGAAAAATACAGGTTGGATAAGCAGGCTAGGCTAGAGTCATGTCATGGGGAGTCTTCATCAGTCAGAAAAGGGAATACTGAGTGTGACCAGTACAAGGAAACATCAAAAGGTGGGAGAGTAACATCATTCTGGACGTAAAGTCTCTTGGCATAACAGAAAGGACATAAAGGATGAGTAACTTGGCTATTATGAGAGTAATTTTATCTTTTTATGGTGAAATATAGTTTCAAGATATTGTATATTTTAAGGAAAAATAAAGAAAGCACCAATATAACCAATGTTTTAAGTACATGATTGGAATGTAGACTGTATCTGAGTCATCAGAAGAACACTGTGCAAGAAGCAGCCAGTGGGCACATTGTTCACTGCTTGAAATGTGGTTACTCTGAATCAAGATGTGCTAAAAGGAGAAAACACATAGTATGAAAAACGTAATGTAAAATGTCACATTAATTAATTTTATATCGATTGTATCTTGGCATGACATTCTAGATCTACTGAGTTAAATAAAATGTACTGTTAAATTCACCAGTTCCCTTTTGTCTTTTTAATGTGACGATCAGAAAATTAAAAATTATATATGTGGCACACATATTTCTTCCTGGGAAGTGCTGTTGTAGAATTTCTCCCTTTTAATTCTGTGCCATTCCTGGCAATACACAGAAAATTTTCTGCTGAAACTCTTATACATGGTAAGGATATAAAACCATCAGAAGAGGTTGCAGTAGCAACTTAGGCTGCTGTAGTTATTGTTGTGAATAAGAAACTTGAGGCACTCATGCTTCATTTGTCACATTCACATCAGTATTAACTGAGCAATGTATTTGAAATAATTCAGGAAATGTCATAAGAAACCCATGGTGAATAAGCTTCCTATCTGCCCACTAAATATTACAATTATGCTTTTCCTACATGGACAGTATTCAAAACATATTGTACATAATTTTATAATGTCTGTTACTGCTGTTTTGTAAATGCAAGAATGTTTATCTTTTAACAACTACCCAGCAGCCAACTGGAAGTTGTTTTTCCTTTAAAATACTCTTCCTCACCCAAGTTTTGCAAAATTCATTATCGGTTTATATTTGAACCATCATCATTCATTTGACTCTTTCATTATTTTGCTTTTCCTTCCTTGCTGCAAAAGATTTTTTTTTTTAAAAGTAAGTTATTCTCTCACTTTCTCAGGGGAGCATTATCAGCTTTGTCAGCTTGTACTGCTTTCTTTAGTTGAAGATGCTACTATTAGAGAAAAGTACTTAATTTCAACTTAGTGCACTGTACTCAAGACTTCTGATCAAATGTTAAGATGGAAGGTTAAACAGAAGCATCATAACACAACATAATAGGGTAGGTGTCCTGAAATTCTTTTTCTTTATATATTTTTTTGCCACCTGACCCTCATTCAGTAGAATAAAGAATTGTATTACTACAGATACCTACATAAAATACATACCTAAAATCTCTGAATGAACTATAATACACAGTCAAGATATCAACAAATAAGGTAATAATAATAATATCTAACATTGGCAGAGTACAACAATTATTTTGCTATTTTGTCTTTTCAGACTGTGAGATTTATAACCCAATTTTACTGAGGAAGCATTAATTGACTGGCCTAAAGAAAAGAAGGAAATGAACATTTGCTGAAACTCTGTATGAGAATATGGATTAAGCACTTTCATAAAATCATTTTATTTAATCATATCTAATTGCAACAGCTTTGAGACAGGTGAAATTGTTAATTTCTAGTTGATGATAGAGAGTCTCAGAAGGCTAAGTAACTTGTCAACAGCCACATAATAGTGAGGAAGTAAGAAATTATAAATATCAACTCAGTTCTTTGGCTCCAAGTCCAGTGCTATTTCCACTGCGATGAAAGAATTGTATTAACTCTTTAAAGCACAATGAAATCACTATGAAAAGGAAAGCAATCAAAATTAGGAGACAGAAAGGAACCAATTTGGAAGTGAATCTATGTATGCATTTCAGGGTTTTTAAAGACTTTATTTGAGGGACAGCAGTGAGATTATTCATTCTATGATTCAATGGTTCTATGATTCTATGATTTCCCCATTCAAAGAAAGGGGAAAAATAGAGAAACAGATGTGGCAGAAAAGTAAAAAGAAGAGAAACTGCTTAATAAAACCTTGGAAGGGTTTCAATGCATTCAGAAGTGAGCATATAGAAATGGGGACCATTTCTGTTCAAGTTTGTTATAACCCAAAAGCAGAATTATACCAACAAGGTTCGGATCTCAAAAGCAACCTCGGAGAGAGATAGTCTAGTTTCTTCCTGTTATTGGTAAGCCTATCATAGAAGATTTTAGGCAAAGGAGTTTCAGCGTAAGATTTTTAACCCTTATATAATCAGGTCCAGAAATTAAACTAAATTAAATTACTTTTCGTAACAGGCAAACTATAGTGGAAACTGAGATATCTTTATGGAAATATGCTTCTGAACTTGTAAAATGACAAAGGGTAGGCGCAAATAAACCTAAGTATAATAGTAGCTAACATTTATTTATTTAGCAATAACTGGGCCAATACCTATAACAGTAGTTTTACAAACATCTCATTTAATGATCAAAGCAGTTTTCTTTCTAGGAATTTGTCTACTACATCTGCCTGATTTAATTTTTTGGTATACAATTGGTCAACTATTCTCTTGTAATCCTTTTCATTTCTGTAAGGTTAGTAATAATGTCCTTCCTCTCTTTCATATCTGATTTTTAGTAATTTTTTATTTTTTTCTAGTTTGTCAATTTTGTTGATCTTTCCTAAGAATCAACTTTAGGTTTCATTGATTTCCTCTATTGATTTTCTGTTCTCTATTTCATTTGCTTCTCCAATCTTGTTTCCCTCCTTATGCTTTCTTTGGGTTTGTCTTCTTTCTTTTTCTAACTCCTAAGCATGGAAGGTGATTAATTTGAAATCTCTCATATTTTAATATAGGCATCCATATGTATAAATTCCCTCTAAGCATTGCTTTAGTTTGTATCCCATACATTTTGGCATATTTGTTTTCATTTTCATTCATTTCAAAGTATTTTCTAATTTTTCCCTTGTGATTCTTCTTTGACTCTGGTTTGGAGTGTGTTTTTTAACTTCCCCAAATTCTTGTAGTTAGTTATTCCTAATTTTATCTCACTGTAATTGAATAATGTATTTGGTATAATTTCAACTCTTTTAAATTCATTGAGGACTGTTTTATGGCTTCATATATGGTCTATATAGGAGAATGTTCCATGTGCACTTAAGAAAAATGTGTGTTCTGCTATTGTTTAGCAGAGTATCCTATAGGAGTCTACAGGGTTCTTCAGAGTCTATTAGATCTAGTTGATTTATAGTGCTGTTAAAGTTTTCCATTTCCTTGCTGATCTTCCCTCTAGGTACTCTATCTATTACAGTAAAATACTGTTTTCAACTATTATTGTTGAATTCTCTTTCTTTCCTTAATTCTATCAGTTTTTGCTTCATGAATTTTCGGGCTTAGTTATTTGTTGCATATATGTTTATAATTATTATCTATTCTCAAAAAAATTGACCTTTTATCATTTTATTTTTCTTCATCTCTAATAACAGTTTTTATCTTAAAGTCTATTTTGTCTGATATGAAAATAGATACTCCAGGTCTTTTTTGCATACTGTTAACATAGTATATCTTTTACCATCCTTTTATTTTCAAGTATTTGAATCTAAATTAAATCTGAAGTGTGTCTCTTGTAGATGGCATATAGTTGGATCATGTTTTCTTTTTAAAATGGTGTTGTATTCTCTATCTTTTAATTGGAATGATTAATTCATTTACATTCAATATGACTACTGATAAGACAGAATTTATGTTTGCCATTTTGCTATTTGTTTTCTATATATCTGTGTTCTTTTTACTACTGTTCTCCATGATTAACTGCTTCTTTTGTTTTAAATACATATACTCTAGTTTACCATATCAATTGCCTTATTTCTTTTACTAAAGGACTCTTCTTAGTATTGTAGAGAAAGTCTAATAGTGACAAGTTTTCTATTCTTGCTAATGTGGAAATACTTAATTTCTCCTTTATTATTGAAGGATAGTTTTGCTGGATATAGAATTTCTAGTTTATAATTTTTTTCTTGAGCACTTTGACTATGTCATCACTGCTTTCTCACCTCCATGGTTTTTTATGAGAAATGAGCTCTTGATATTCCTGAGGATCCCTTGAATTTGTGATGAATAGCTTCTCTCTTCAAGAATCTCTCTTTGTCTTTAGATTTTGACAGTTTAATTATGTGTCCAGGACAGTACTCTCAATTTATCCTACTTGCAGTTTGTTGAGTTTCTTTGATGTGTATATTAATGCTTTTAATCAAATTTGGGAAGTTTTCAGCCACTGTTTAACCAGGTACTCATTCTGCCCCTTTTCCTCTTGTCTTTTGGGACTTGCATTATGCATATATTTATATACTTTGTGATGTCCCACAGGTCTCTGAGATTTCATTCTTCTTCATTTTTCTTTGTGTTCCTTCACTGGATAATTTCAATTGACCTATCTTCAAATTAGGTGATTCTTCTCCTTGCTTAAATCTGACGTTGGGCTCCTCTAATGAATTTTTTTTATCACATTTACTATAATTTTCTGTTGCAGAATTTCTACTTTTTTTTAAAACAATTGGAATCTCTTTTTAGATATTTTGTATTTGGTCAAGGATTTTTATCATACTTGATTTATTTAGACATGGTGTCTTTCCATTCTTTGAACACATTTAAACACCTGCTTTAAAGTTTTATCTATCTAATTTTAAAAGTATTTTAAAGTATATCTAATATATGGGCTTCCTCAGGGATGGTTTCTAATGATGGACTCCTACTCTGCAAACCACCCACCCTACCCCACCCCCAGCACACATACTGTGTCTGGCCGTAAACTTTATCCTTTGTGTATCTCATTATATTTTTTTGTTGAAAGCAGAACATTTTAAATGACATAATTTGACAATTTGGGAAATCCAACATTCTTCTTTCCCCACAGCTTATTTTTGTTGTTGTTTGTTTGGTGACTTTTCTGAACAAATTCTATGAAGTCTATATTCATTGCTATATGTAGTCCCTGAAATCTCTGGTCTATTAGCTTAGTGGACAGCTAATGATTGAACAGATTTTTGCTTAAATGCTTGCAACTGATAAGTCTCCCAGTCTTTCCTGAGTGGCTCTATGTGTTGTTAGTGCATGCCTTTAATCAGCCAGGCAGTTTACAACTGCATCTTAGCCTTTACTTCCTGCTTTCCCAATGCCTCAGGTTTAGCCAGAGGTTACAGCGTAGGGCTCTCTCAGGTCTTCTCTGCGCATGCACATAGCCCTGGGAAGATGCACATTCCTAAGGATGAGCATGGCCTTCTAGATTCCCAGGAACATAGGAGAGCTTTTCAAAGCCCCCTCTGGATCCCTCATTCCCCAACTTTTCCTTTTTAAGCATTTTGGCTGGCCCATTGTTTGTCCTGTTATCCTTTGCCTCAAATAGTCACAGTGTTCAACAGTTCTCTCTGTTTTCAATTAGTGTTCCCAGAAAAAAAAGTGGCTGTTTGTACTGGGCAAGGTCTGGATCAGTTCAATAAAGACAGCTTTGTGACTAGGGTCTTCCAGAGAAACACCAAGTAGGTTAAATAAATGACAATCCTATAAGAATGTGGCTTTTAAGGATTTAAACCTTGTTTTGTTTCCTCCTTTGGCTGCCAGGCTGCTGGATTTTACCAAGACAGCATAGTGTTAATTTTTAAGTTATCACACATAACTTAGACTTCCTAGGGAAGAGGAGATGGAAATATCACAAGCAAATGCCACAAACCTCACTGTTCTTACTGAGATTCAGCCATTTTTTCTTGAATAAACACTCCTAGATTGTTGTAAGCCTTTGGTCAATTCCCAGAATTCTGAAAATGTTGAGTCTGATCATTTTTACAAGTTTTCTCCTTGCTTTTATGGAGGGGAATTTTTTCAGTGATCTCTCCTTTACCATTTTTACAGACATTACGCAGTCGAATTTCATAAAAGTACCAAAACAATTCAATGGGAAGAGGAAAGCGCTTCAAAAACTAATGCTAAATCAAATCGATATTCCTATGGGAAAAAATGAACCTTAACTCCTAATTTCTACTATAAATGAAATTAATTAACTGGAGTTTAAAATATAAAATTTATAAAAGAAATCATTAGAGAATATCTTTGTAACTGGTGATAATGAAGATTTCTGAGTACAGAAAACCATAAAAGTAAAAAATTATATTTAATAAAAAATTTTTAATTCTGTTATCAAAAGATACAGGTGAGGAAGTAAGTAGGCAAACCACAGATTAGGAGAAAATATTTGTAAGACATTTGTCTGGCAAAGAATCTGTATCCAGAATATAGCAAGAACTCTTGACAACTCAGTAATAAAGGCAACCAAACAATAACAGAAAAATGTGAATAGATAGGTCACAAAGGAAGACAGATGAAAGGCCAATACACACAGAAAAAAGTGCTCAACAACATTAACCACCAGGGAAATGCAAATTAAAACCAAGTATATAGCTAACACTATAAACTCACAAAAATGACCAACACTAAAAAAGACCGACAACAACAAATGTTGGCGAGGGTTTGGCATTATCAGAACTCTCATACATTGTTATTGATGAGTGTAAAATGGTACAACCACTTTGCAAAAAGTCAAAGTTTCTTCTAAAACTAAATATGCAATTATCTTGAGACCTGGAAATTCCACAACTGTGGATTTCTCAAAAGAAATGAGAACAAGTGTGCACCAAAAGGCAGGTACAAGGAAGTCCATACCAGCTTTATTCTTAGTAGCCAAAAACTGGAAACAGTACAGGTGTTCATCCACAGGAGAATGGAAAAATATACTGTGGTTTGATGATGCAAGGAAATAGTATGCAACAAATAAAGGAACAAATTACTGATTCAAACAACAATACAGATGAATCTCAAAAACATTATGCTGAGTAAAAGAGGTCGAACCCAAAAGAAATACTGTATGATTCCATTTACATGAAGCTCAAGAACAAGCTATACTGATCTCTGCTGGAAAATTTCAGAACAGTGACTGCCTCTGGAGAATGGAGCTGGAGGAGACTTACTGGGAGAGGCTTCCGGGAGCTATCTAGGGTGATATTATTGTTCTATATCTTAATGGGATTTGGATTGCCATCATGCATGCTTTGTCAAAACAAACTGAGTAGCACACTTGAGGCATACATTTTATCACAGGCAAATTTTAACCTAGCAAAAAAAACCTGTGAACAAATACTGAGTTCTAGATATTGATGTGCATGCTGGAATGTTTAGAGTTGAAGTATGCTGATAACTGTAACTTACTTTGAAGTACCCAAAAAATAACACAGATTGATGGATACAGGAAGACAGATTATGAAGCAAAATAGAGCACAATGTTAATTGTTGAATCTAGACAGTGGATAAATACAAATGTACAACTGCTTCATCTTTTAAATGCTTGGACTTTTCTGTAATGAACAACTAGAGGAAAAGGAGAACAGTAAATGACATCATCTCCTCTATAAATATACTTGTGTAAAGGGGCCTATTTCCCCTTCTCCTCCTTGAAACTATACAAAGGGAACAGACCTTGGATATTCCATTTGTGGTAAAATTAGCAATTAAATAATGTGAGAAAAAAAGGATGTAAAAGGCCTAAATAACATTATTTTTAAGGTCAATCTGTCAACATCGTTTGACCCAAATGAGCACTTTCTCAAGGGTCTCTTTCGCTTTCAGGAGACCAGATTCTCCTGGTTTCTCTCCAAATTCACTGTTTGGTCCTTTTCTGTGCTTTCTGGTTCTTTCTCTTCCCCCCAACCTCTCAACATGAGCACACCCACAGGTTCCATTCCTCATTTCCCAGACTCACTCTCTTGCTCATCTCTCCTATTTTCATGGTGTTAAATATCATCTATTTGCTCACAACCTCCAACTTTCTATCCCCTGCCTCGACTTTCTCCTCTGAACTCCAGGTTCCCTACTTGATACTTCCCTCTGGCAGTCTAACAAATATTCCCAATAACCAAGCCCCAAATGGAGCTCCTGATCGCCCCCAAAAACATCTCCTAACCTACTCTACCTTCAGTTTTCCTCGTCTAGTTGATGCCAACTCCATTTTTCCAGTCATTCACGTCAAACCCCTGGCAACCGTTCTTGAATCTCTCTCACTTGTCAACTCCAGCCCACCGGGACATCGTGTTGGTGCTGACCTCATGATATAGCCAGAACTTGGCTGTCAAACAGCACCTCCATGGCCCCCTCTGTGGTCCAGTCCACCATCACGTCTGGCCTGGGTTATTCCAGTAGCCCTGCTGAATATGTTCATGGCAGAGCAGCCAGATCCCATTAACACATAATTCTGTTTATGGGATTTCTCTTCTCAAGACATTCCTCTGGCTTCCCTTCTCACTCAGAGGAAGGCCGGGTTCTCTCCGAGGCACCCAGCTCCGGCAGCATCCCTCCCCTTCAGCTCCCAGCTCAGCTCCTGCCACTCTCTGCCTTGCTCACCGTCCTGAAGCCACGCCGGCCTTCTTGCTTCTCCTGGGAGCTGCCATGTCGCTCCTGCCTCAGGATCTTTGCAGTGGTTGTCCCAAACACCGGCCTGATTATCTTCTTCACCCTTTCCAAGTCTTTGCTCAATTCAACCTTCTCATCTAATTTAAGATTCTAACTTACTCTAGCGTTCCCGGTCCCTTACCCTCATTCAGTTTATTTCTTTATACTTATCACTTACTACCTCTTTATACTTATCATGTACTTATACATTTATTACTACCTGTCTCCTCCTGCTAGAGAGAGTGGTGCCTGCCGTCCTCTCAAAGACCAAAGCCAGTCAACAGAAGGCGACTGTGCAGATGAAGACATTGAAGCCTGTGCAGAACTAGGGCCAAACAGCCGTACTCTGGGTCTGTTCTGAAGTCGGCACCCACACGTCCTCATGCACTGGGTGAGGAGCGTGGGAGAAAGGGGGTCAAAGAGGGCTGCAAGGTTTTTACGTTGGCAGGAGACAACCCCAGGCCTGGTCTTCTCCAAATTGCAGACATCAGACCCTTCTTCAGAGATATTAGAATGAGGAAACATACCCCTAACATCAGCCACCAGGGAGGGGAGCCCAGAGGAGAAATAGGTAGACACATTATTTAAGTAACTTAAGAAGGGGCAAAGAGAGCTTGAAAAATATGGAGTAAATCCTGTACTTCTTGACAGACTGCACTACAATAAAAATGCATCCAAGGTGAGGGCACTTTTTCAGGAGTATTTAATCATAAAGCAAGAATGCATACCCATTACAATTATTTTCTACTACTATCAGCAAGGAAAAAAATGTGTTTATTGAAAATTCCCTGATCAAAGAACTCAATAAACACACACCCACACACACACAAAATATATATAAGTGCACACACACATATATAGTAGTGCACAAGCTTTACATTTCTGAAAAACTTCCATATATTGTCAAAATTTCAAAATGCCTTTTAAAGTCCTTTATTAGAAAGTCTATGAAATATATTCATATGTGTTTTATTGTTACAGTAAATATCCCTGGCAACTAAATAATACTCTTTTTGATCTCTTAATTGTACATATTAAACATCCTCAAAAACCACTAAATTCCAAAGTTTAAGGCAACCTCTTGCCCCAGAGTCATCTGTCTGGGGATCGAAAACAGAAACACTTTGCTAGAAAAGCTCTGAAGCACTGGCATTAAGACCCCAGCTTTCTGCACCTACAATCTGCTTGCACCCAGGCTGGGGTCCTGTGGGGTAACAAATAGGTTCAGGGGTCCCCAGGAAGGCACATGCAACAGCTGGCCTTCCTGCCCCTCAAGCCATTCTGACCACGTTGCCAGGTTAGCGGGGTTCCTGAGGAAGATCATTCATTCCTGCTGCACGTCAGGAAGGCACCCTCTGTCCCCTGCGGCTCACAGGGTCACACAGTACAGAGGAAGCCAGTTCCCACGCAGCACTGGGACTGCTGAGCGTGCGGGAGAGTAAGTCTGTGGTTGTCACAGCATTAGCCATGGCTTGCTCCCTGACACTAGGGCTCCAAGGCTTCTGGAATGGTCCACAGGGGCAGAACTGCCTTTTCTGGAAGATTTTGACACCTTCCAGATCCCGCCTAGAAAAGAGAGGCGTGAGTTCAATCCTAGAAGAGGTAAGGACTTTTTGAGGAGATAATAAAATGGGCAGATTTAAAATCAAGTGGATAAAAAGTCCCTTTTCAATTAGGCTCTTAAGTCCTGTTATAACTGTCTGTGCAATTAAGGAGAACATGATTTATGCAAAAGTATATTTTCGTCAGAAGACTGAGACATGAGGTCAGGCCTAGCCTGAGACATTCCTTCCTACAGGGCACGGTTCCATCATTAATGGCCAAATATGACACCAGGTAACCAAACCTGCCTCCCTGTTCTCAGTGGACTGGACCAGAGGTGGCTACTGGACTCAAGGGAGGCTACACCACTGGCTGGCTGGTGACCTGTGACCTGGAGCAAAATGATGAGTTGGGATAATCGGAAGCTTGAAGAAAACAGAAATAGGTGATGAACCACTGTGTCAAATGCTGCAGATTTATTTAAGATAGACACATCATCCATGGATGCCCCCAACAGAAGTCCAGCCTCTCAGGAAATAGTTCAGGCACGTCATTTCCAAAATGAGTGCCCTTAGTATTTAAGATCTGCCAATAAAGGGCTGTAACTTCATTTGCTTTTAGCAAAACACAGCTTCTGTCTTTGCCCTACATCCCACTTTTCTTTCTGTAAATTAAACATGTTTGTTGTTTCTTTATAATACTTGTGTTTGGCAATTAAAATCAACACTGTGTATATGTCAGTGTTCACGTGACCCACTTACACGCTTGGAGGTACGAAGTTAAGTGGCCCACTGGGTCTGAGGCTTCATGGAGGCATAGCTGTGTGAGGGCAGAAATCATTCAGTCATGGCAAAATGGTTATGAAAAACTAGCCTTCAAGGAATAACTTCCCTCTCCAATATTCAAGATGCATAAATTATTCAATCCCCTTACAAGAGGGTTTTACAGACAAGTAGTCTCATTACAAATCACTTTTCTTTTTAAAGAACATTTTCATTCGGAAACCAACCAAAGACAAAACAGTTAAACAAACAAATTTAGGGCTGAAAAAGCTTTCTTGTCACTTAACATTTTATGTTCTGACTTTGGGATAAAATTCATTTACCTCAAATACCCACATGGTGCTAATGCCTGAGAACACAGCAATGGTTATTAGTTTTTAAAGAATTTATTTATAGCCCATCTGTAAAATTTCTCCTCAGTCTGAGGAAAATTTTCCTACAGACATTTTTACAGGAGAGGGCCTACCTGTTCTTATATACCAAGTGACATAAAACAGAAAATCTGGAAACCTACATGACCTGGTCAAAAATCATAGGTAAAATTTGAGGCAACAGTGTACCTACTAGAATCACAGTGCAAATCAAACATATTTTCAGATTTTCTAAAGAATAAAAATATCAGCAAATTTTCAGTTTCTTCTTAATGTTTAAGAAAAATTATTTACTTTTAGTGTTTTTTTTTTCCCTTAGAAAATTCCAAGGGTTGAGGACACATTACCTCTTTGAAAAATATTTACTTTGGTGAGAGTAAGTATAGGAATTTTAGAAGACTCAACTGAAAAACCCCATTGTCCCAAATGCCATCTTTTGACAAAATGTGGGCCAGTAATTGATCTATTAAGATTTTAACCCCTTTACATTTAAGTTTGCTCAATTTCAATTCCATACAACTGCGTTGTGTCTTACTACACTAACTCATGTTAATCCATCTTTCACATGTGGTTAATGCAGAAATAGTTTTGGACAGTAATCAGAGGTTTATTCTTTCTTCCTAATTTCTTAGGTCTTTTCCTTTTTTATTGGTGTCATCAATACCCATTTGTTAT
This sequence comes from Manis pentadactyla, assembly GCF_030020395.1. NCBI lineage: Eukaryota > Metazoa > Chordata > Mammalia > Pholidota > Manidae > Manis > Manis pentadactyla. The sequence continues at coordinate 9,465,310 of NC_080020.1, forward strand.
TTTATATTTGAGCTTTGGCCAACATTACAGTAAACCAATGAGCTCAAATAAAGCGTGCTACCGAAACGTCATATCTCAATCTCAATCACAGCGCAGTTTTCTATAATTAAACAGTGACGAGTCAGCCAAGGTAGAACTCCACTTGGAAGTTCATGTATCTGTTGGATGCATTACATCTATTTCAGAATCCACTTCTGTGGCTGAGACCGAATTTGTTTACATTCTGGTGCCCCTTTCTAATTTACCTAACCTGATTAAATCTTAGTACCGGAGGGCCACCCTCTACCACGTAACCCTAAGAGGCCACCAGATTTTCCTATATTATCATGTCAAAAGTGATTTGATCAACTAAACCCTCCAGTTTAATGGGACCAGTTCGGTGCTTTCCCTATAACAAGGAAGAGATAAGGTATCTGGGACACTTAAAATCTATACCGATAATTCAGAATATCTTAAATATATCTCCTATAGAAATAAGAAGCCCTTTTATTCCATTAAACCAGTGGTTCTTGGCTAGGAATGATCTTGCTGTACAGGGCAATGTCTGGGGAAATTTTCTATTGTCACATCTGGGGTAAAGATGCTACTGGCATCTGGAGGGGCCAGGCTAGGGATGCTGACAGCTCTATAATGCACAGGGCAGCTCCCACACAGCAACAGTGCCAAGCTTTAGGAAGCTTGCTTTTACACAATAATTCCTACCTCCAGTTCTGCGATTCTTAGAGTATCTCTTGGGAGTTCAAGCATTTCTCAATTCTTTCAAGAACTGATCGTAATTTATTTTAATTTGGAAAAAAACATACAAGCAATATGGGGGAAGAAGGGTCACCAAACAAAAGCTGGCAAGGCAACACAATTAAACAAGTTTATGTTTCACTGAATATAAATGCTTTAGACTAATTAAACAATCTAAAATTTTATATATTTATGTTCTCAGCATTCAGCATGATTTGACCAGTAAGCCAAATGTCCAATGTCTGTAATACGGAAGTGACCGGAGTGAGCTCTCACGAAGGGCCGCACAGCCCAGCATGTGGACTCCCCAGAAAAGAATGGGCTCTAGGACTCTGACCTTCTATGTGTTGCCAAGACTCCTGGACCTGAAGAGGATTCACTTTCATCATATTCAAGGCTTTGGACCTTTTTGGTTCGCAGAAGGAAAGGACAAAAAGCAGTGTATAAGAGGGTTTGAGAGATCTAGGGGGTAACGGTTGAAGGTTTCCTTATCCTTTGATTCCTCCACAGAAACTGCGAAGGGTCTTCCTCGGAACACATGCTGGGGGCACCCCACGATGCTGCAGGCAGTCCCGTCATAATGACGCAGTCTCAGGCTAAGGGGGACCCAGTCCCGTCTGTCAGTCATGGTTGGGTGTTTTTAAGTGTTTTAGGACCTGAACTTTCCAGGAAATAAATAGGATCGCTTTTTTATTTAAACCAATTGCTGCTCTTCCTACTCTAACACCTATTTCAGAGTGGCAAACAAGTTCCTTTAAAAGTGCCAATTTCAATCTATCGAGAAGGCATTGGGTAGTGCAGTGTAGGACTCCAGGCCCTATAGGAAAGGGTTCTGAGATCACTAGTGAAGGCTGGATAAAGAGAAATGGCTGCCCTTTTACATCTACTCTCCACAATTTCATGAAAAGGAACTTAACATCCCACCCAGCTTCAGAGCCTGTAATGATTTTCTTTAAATTATGATTATTATTTGCGTAGCTTCTTTTCAGTTTTTCTCCTCCATTAAATTAATCCATTTTCTCTCTCCCCTTTACTATCCATACTTCCTCCCTTGTGATCTTATCCTGTAAGCATGGCTGTAAGTCTGACCGAAAGGCTAATGACTCCCTAATTCTTATTTCCAGTCCAGACCTCTTCCCTAAACTTCAAACTTGCTTATTCGGCTGTCCAGGCCACTTGTTCGCCTCTGAGGCATCCCAAATGTAAGATGTTTAAAAGTGAACTTCTGATTTTCCCCTCAAGCCCGTTCCCTCCCGATGTGGTGGCTACAAAGAGAATAAGGACGATAACTGGGGAAATCACAGGCGGAGATGACCCACTGCTTCCTGCCCCGGGATTTAGGCAGGGAAGAGGTCTGAAAATCTTTCCACAATCTCTCTGAGGCCCACTGAAGACAGCTGAGAGACCACCATGCCTGCTGACAGCCGTGAGGCAGGGCCTGGGGACCCTTCAGCAGAAGCTCAAGAAAAGACAGGAGGGTCTCGGGGAAGCAGCCAGTGCCAGGGAAAGCCGCAGTAGGGAGCTGGCCCAGCTGACGCATAGAGCTGGTCAAGCCCTGGGAGCAGTCCTGTACCGCCTGCCCCGAGAGCACAGACAACGTGAGGCCCGAGAACAGTGCGCGAATCAGACACTCCTGCCTTTCACCACGATGCTGCACAATCCCCCCTTTGTAACCAAATGCCAATGGGGGGGCGGCCAGCTGGAGGAAAACCTTGGAGAGGACAAAGCAGTCAGTGAAACGGCTTTAAATGTGCACCGTAATAAAATGGAAAAAAAAAATTGAACTAACTGAGTCTTACCCAAAAGACAATGTGTTGAACCTGGAAGAAAAACTAAGCTATCTTGATGCGACAAAATTATATTCTCTATTATCAGCAGCAATGGTGGCTCATGACCAAGTTGAGTTCAGCTATAGAAAAAAGAAGAAAAATATGAGTCTCTTTATGACCAAGTTGGGACTGTAAATTTCAAACCCACTAAATATATAAAGAGGATATATAAATACATGTGGCTGTTGGGTAAAAAGGCCACCCTGTCTCTGTTACAGCAGGGCTTTCATGTTTACATGAACTATAAATTTAAACTACATGTGATATTTAATAAATACTCATCAGCCACAACAAGATGCAAGCAAGCCTCTGTTTTAAGTTTCAAGGAGAAAAACAATGAAGCATATTGGCCACATGCACATAAAGCCAAAGGTCTGTTTCTGTTAGCAACATCTTATTGTCTTGCTCAAAGGCAATCATTAGTGAGTTCAAAATGTCCAGCAATCTAATAAAACACTAGAAATATTGTAGCCCTCTAATACGACAAAGTCACTGACAGTCTACAGGAAGCAGAAATGACACATATCTATACAGGCTGCTTTCTTTGTTACCGTCCTAAAGCAATTTTTTATCTGGCATACATGTCAAGTTGGAGAACACACATTGTCTAATGGCTATTGCAATGGAATATTGTCATTTTCTCCTCTGTTATTGCCTATGAAAGTTTCAAATGGAAATGACTGTAATCATGAAGAGAAGGACAGCAAATCCACCTCCCTGGGGGTTCACAGAATCAAGCCCCTTTCCTTTATAATCATCTATAAATATTTATGTTTACTGTCCATTAGTCCTTGCATTTCAAAAAGAGACATTTTCTTATAATATGCCTTTCATTATTCAAAGAAAGAATTTAGATTTTATGTTGGCAATGTACAGTATTGGACCTTATTGTCAATTTTTCTGTTTTAAATTATTTTTAGCTTGTAAGAAAAGAATATAAATGTTCTAAAGACAGAATTAAACATTGATACGTTAAGAACCTCCAAAATGCGATTCTTAAGTCCTGAATATATGTAAGACTTAAATATTCCACTCAAGCTATCCATTTGATTTATGGATGAATCACTGAAAATTGGCTGAAAATATAATTGAGACAGGAAGAGGCTGAATGATTGTCAGTAAAAGGAACAGTGGGCCTGCTTCACTTCAGGGGCTGGACAGACCTGGCCAGGAATGGTTCGGCATTTTACATTACTCTGCGAATAGTTAATCCTTAGAAGACATAAATCTCAGAGAATTTAATTTTCATGAAATACTGACCATAAATAATCACCATTTGCCCCACTGGGATGATGGAATAGGCCTTCAATTTATTCCACCCGAGGTCTGTAGTATTATGAAGAAGAGAAATTCTTGTCCACATGACCATGCAGGTATTAGGAGAAAACCGTAATTTGTTGCAAACCATAAGTCTGCAGTCAATGGAGGGCAATACGTTTATTAGGCAAATTGAAGGTAATTTTAGAATGCAAAACAGAATGAAGTTTGCCTAATCTTTTAGTCACATGTCATTCATTTTTACAGTTCAAATATGACCCCACTTCCATGGAATAAAATACGTTCAAATTCCATAATTCAATAGAGAACACCATGACAAATACTAATGAACAGGGCACGCAAGCCACTGTTCCATTTCTGATGGCTCACTGGTTTTTTTAAATGTCAAGGCTTAAACAGTGTGAAGGATTTCCCAAGGGTAAAACCGTAAATAGAAATGTGCAAGCTACCATAGGCCCCTCCTCCTTTGTTGTCAAGAAATTGGTTTCTTGATCATTTCAGGGGGTAAACAGAATACATTAAAAGTGCACCCAGACATGCAATCTGTCACATTATGCAAAATGAAAGATGTAAGCATATCATTGTATGTCCAGGTAGCATGGAAACATCTGGGCTCAATGAAGCACAGTTTCCGATAAAGTAACAAAAAGCTGATTTAAGGGGAAAATGAGAGTCAAACAACTGTTAACTTGCAGGCGTGTTGTTTCAAATTAATATGAACTCAGATGCGATCAGACAGCCTTTGCAAGAACAAAGTCACAGTTTACAATATGACTTAGAGGGAAAGGAGTGTAGAAGTCTGTACTCACTGAATAGAGCAGGAAAACATCATCTAAATATTCATATAGGGAGGAGAGATAAAAACATCTCAATTAAAATCTGAGTTCAGGTCTAAAAGATTATCAGAAGGTAACATATATAAAAGATATGTTTTTGTAATTTTAATTTTAGGAAATAAACAAAGGGCATATTGTTAAGGTATAAGTTTTTTTGAGTCACAGAATTAAAGTGAGAAAAGCAATATAATTTCTTTGAAAGTGGTACTGACCCACTCATAATCTTCTCAGAAGGATTCAAATAATTCATCATCTTGACCTTCCCTGGGAGAGAATCAATATGCTATTTCCAACCTAATCATTCACTCCCAACTATAATTTTTTTCCCTAAGGAAATGAAATATGTTTAACACAGTACTAAAGGCCCTGATATCTCAGATTACTAAGCATTTGCACTCACATATGAAAATTATAGAGAGCCAGGTAACAGACCAAAAACTGGAGCTTTATAAGCAAAAATATACATTAAAATGTGAGGGTAAAACTAATAATTAATTATTTATTGTCACACAGACTTCTGGATTTTCATTAATTTCTTTAAGATCATTAGGTCTACAGAGAAAACAAAATAAACTTTAAAATTAAAGCAAGTAACTGGAAAATTCAAGCCTACAGACGCTTTTGGCTTACTTACAAATCCGGGGGCTTAAAATGGCCAAGGAACACCATCCTTTCTCATTTTCTATTTGTTAACAGACAAATCTTTAGAGTAGAATGGCTGGCTCTAAGTAAAGGTTGAGGGCACATAGATATTGACTTCAACACATTATACCAAATATCAGTGAAGAAAAGAAAAATAAGTTACTTAAATAAAGCTCTTTATAATAAGAAGTGAATAAGTGCAATTATTCAGCAACCAACATAAACAAGTCCCAGATAAGAATTAACTTCCTGGAAGGATACCTGGCACACAGTAGGCATACATTATATAAATGTTGGATGGAGGAATGAGTGAAGAAAGAGGATGAAAACCTACAGAAAGTGGGACCCAGTGATTTACACACCCTTACCCAAAACTGTGACATAATTTGCAGGCTCATTACAAAATGAAAACACGAGGCCTCTTGTATAAAAACTATTAAAAATTTCAAGACGGTGACAACAGAACATAAAACCTAGCCTGGGCCCCTCTGAATGCTGAGCTCTGTGTAGCTGCATGGATTGGACACCCATTAAGCTGGGCCAGCTCTAACCCACGTCATTCTAAGCTGCCTCGTGGCGCTACTGAATCATGGTCCTAAGTTCAAACCCGGCTCTTTCCTCTTCTTTCCCCTCAGGTTCTAAACATACACAAGGGCTTCATGTCTTAACACGATCATGTGTGTTTGGTCCTCAAATATCTGGCTTCCTTTCTTGTCCCAGAATAATGTAATCATGGTATTGCCACTTTTATATCCCATTCACTTCTTATCTACCGCGACACAGCTCCTACCCACACCTACACAACTTCCGTATCCTTCAACTTCTAAACCCAATGGATACATTTTATTCCTTACTTATATTTATGTACATTAATTTCCTCGCCATACATTCATTTCATTCCTTTACTCAATGTAAGGGCTGCTATGACTCAGATATGATGCTAGGCACTTGACAGTGGTTAAAAACAATGCACACACGCGCGCGCGCACACACACACACACACGCACACACACACACAGAGGCTGCTCCTCATGGACCGACTTCATCTTAACTTCTCTCAAGTATTTATCTCCTGAATTTCCCCCCAGCTGTCAGCTCCTCCCGACTCCCTGCACTGATTTTTCTCTACCCTAAAAATTCTTGTCATCCTGAGTTCTCAGTCTGGGCCCTTGGTGGACTCTGACATTCCATGTATACAGCGATGATTTCTAAGTCTACATGTTTAGCCTGTACTTGATCCCATAGTTCTCTGCCTACATGGCCACCTGCCTGCTGCATATTTTCACTCAGATGGCCCACGTGCATCCAAAACACAGCCAGTCCCAACCCGAACTCATTACTTCGCTGTCTTCTCCATTTTCCCTCTCTACTCTGTACACACTTCCATCACTGCCTGGATCACACCTTAATGTGATTTTCTGTGCTTGTGATCCCACACCAGCTCGGAAATGTCTCCTCGTCCCTAATACAGTGCCTGGCACTGGGTAGATATTCAAATTTGTGTTGAGATCAACAATCCCCCCGCCTAGGGCTCTTTTTGTAATTCTATCTCCTTGAATGACTTCAAGCTTGACTGTGCAATTGAATCTTATTATAATAAATTATAATGCTAATTTCAGTCAGAGCCAAGAATCCTAAATTGCAGAAGACACTGAGCTGGACATTGCCAACATTTAATTCCCTGTGAAATATCAGGTCTGACTAATCCTTTAATTCATTACACCATTTCATTCAGTTTATTACATGCTTCAATTTACTGGGTGACTTTCTCTTCACAGACCAAAGTGCATTCGCATGGACAATAGTAAGTCCTTGATGTATTGAATTCAAAGTAACTAAAATCATGAATTGTTTTTGTCTTGTTTTGACAAGCCACTTTCAGGAGGATCAGAGACATAGCATGTTTGAGGGGGAAAGTGATCTAAGACATTATCAGGTTCTGTATACCTGTCCTTTAAAAATGACAGGCCTGAGGCTCAGCCAAGTGAAGTGACCTGCCAAGGTCACATGGAGAGTGAGCAGCAAAGCAGTCGTGACACTCCGGACACAGATTCCTACTCACAGGTATTGTTTCCATGACACCACCCTCCCCCTCCGTTTCCAAGCCTCAGAGCAGAGACTGCCTCATGCAGTTTCCAAACCTCATGGGCATTTTCTCTTTCCATCTGAGTGATACAATCCCTCGGTTTTATTGTAGCATGTAGCCACCGGGAAGAAAGAAGGCATTTCTCAGCCTCCCTTGCAGCTAGGTAGGGCCAAGTGGCTAAGTTCTGAGCCGCGAAATGTAAGCAGCACTGTGGTGTGCATCTTTGGGAAACTGCTGTGAAAAAAAAGGGACTCCTCTTCCTTTCTACTGACGGAATGCTAACATAACTATATTTAAAGCAGCCATCGTGGGCCACGAGGTAGAAGCACTGAACTAAAGTTGCAGAGAAATATGATAGAAGGAGCTTGGGTCCCTAACACTAAGCCTGTCAAGCCTTCCAGATTTTTCTGTATTCTTTTATAAAAGAGAAAAATGGATTCTTTCTTACTTAAGCCATAATCATTATGGATTTTTTTCGTTACACGCAGACAAATGTTAATACTCACTGATATAACCCATATGATGTTGGACTTCCTCTACTTGTAGATCTCACCTCCAGCACTACTACTGTGAGGTCCACTTTATCTTCTTCATGATGCAGAACAACTCCATGTCTACCCCATTCTACCCCACAAGTCTTATCATGCTCACTCAGAAGAGGAAGTTCTAAAACAGATCATATGTCAGCCCAATCACTTGGGCTTTCTATGTCAACAGCACACAAAGTCCACTGGTGCTCAGAATGAGCGCCCTTAGGTTTTGCAAGATACTTATTTGCTAAATCAGGATTTAATTGTATACTCAGTGCTCGATATTTATAGGGCAAAGGAGTACAATGAAACTGGAGGAAGGTTTTTGACTCAAACTTGAAAAAGAAGATTGTGAGCTTTACATTAACTAGAAAATTTAAATCACTAGAATCTCTCCACTCCCAACTCACCAAGCCCTTCCTCTAAATAAAATCCTGTGTTTTCAAATTATCCTTGTAAGTCTACATACAATGATCCACAGTTTACAGTCAGAGAAGAGGAAATTGGAACAGGTACAGTACATTTCTAAAAGTCAAACCACCAGTCAGTGAGCATCTTATTTCCTGAAGCAAAGACTGGTGAAACAGCCTTGCTCTCTCTCCACTCAAGTCTGGGATGCCTGCCACATTTTAGAAAGACGTTTTTCATCAATGGTCTCTAAATATAGAAAGTTGTTTCAAGGAACCACATTACTGAACAACAAACAACAACAGAGACACACACTTAATGGGAAGGAGAAGATCCATCACAGTCTGGGGCTGGGGGAACCCTGCCGAAATGTAACACTTCTGCAGGCTTCCTGTCAGCCCTACAGCAAGGTGCGATTCTCACTCACGCACAGCAGGACCTCAGCGCAAATGCCCTGCCCTTTTGGGAGACCGCGGGTAGGATTCCTATATAGAATTCTACTCCAACCTTCTCTCGATTTTCCGTATCAGCCTATTTTTCCTGTCAGTTCTATGGATCAATAAAATGTCTGGTCCTACAGAAATAGACATTGTATGAAACTTACAATCCTGTGTCCTTTTCATAATTAGGATGAGTGGCCAGGCCATTCTTTTGACAGTAAGAGCTGACTCTGTTTTCCTCAGTAGCTGGACCCTGATCTGAGTGTTTGGGTAAAAGACATGCTTTCTCAGTGCATCAACTGTGTAGATTCAGTTTTTCATGGTATTTAATTATTCCCCACTGTCCTTAGTAGGAAAAAAAAATGCTTCAGAACAGCAGGAACTGTATCTCATACATTTTGCTTCCACCCTGCACATAATGGACATCTTGTTAATGTTGCCCTGATAGCAAAAATGTACTGACAGCCAAATATAGAAAAGAATTTACAAGCAGAAGATGAATAAGCTCTGAAGATCTAATGCAGAGGACAGTGATTACAGTCAACTATACTACAGACTTCAAATTGCTAGGAGACTAGATCTTACATGTTCTTATCACAAAAAAAAGAAGTGATAATTACGTGACATGATGAAGGTTATATGTCAATTACACCTCAAAAACAATTTCTCTGCAACATGGTCTCATCAAAATACAGAACCCCTGTCTGAGATATAACAAAGATTTTAAAAGAAATTTGCTTATACCAAGTTAGCCATTAAAGAAGGACTGGTCTCACATTGTCTTTACTTCCTTCCAAAATTTTTAGTAAGGTATAAGAATAGACAAAAGGAACATCATGATAAGCAAAATCCAAGCCTGAGACTGAGCTCTTAAGCAACTCATGGGCTGCATAAAGGGTGAGAGAGATTATTAAACAATCTTAAGTGTAACTATAAAACTGCAACTCTGATAAGAGCTATAAAGGAGAGAAATGTGCAGGGGGTCTTGTGTGTGTGGTTGGGGTTGAGGGAGTGAGGGTTAATCTAATCCAGAAGGTCAAGAGAGGCTTCCCTGAAGATGAGATGCTTTAGCTGAGATCTCCTAACGAGTGTGAAGAAAGAAGGGAAGGATAAGCCTGGCAGGGCAAGGGTGGAAGGTTAGAGGGGCCCAGAATATGCAAAGACCCCGGGGCACCAGGGAGTATGCAGGCACCTGAAGGGTGGCCAGGGCTGAGTCCGTGGAGAGTGACAGCAGCCTGGTGGGTAATGACATCAGACAGCAGAGAGCAGGCAGAGCTGACATGACCTCACAGCTTCTGCCAAGTCATGTGGTTTTTATTCTAAGAGCCACGGCAAGCCATAAATTTTCAGTACTTTCCTGATTACAGAGAAATATTCATTCCTGTTCTTAAAGTTAAACCTTTAAGAACATTTTTAAATATTTCATAATGATACATTTCTACTTTAACCGAAATTTTCTTCTCACAATTTTTGCTTAAGTAGAAAAAAACTATACAATCATTTTAATTTTTTTCATTTATTATGAATAGAAGAGCACCTGGTTTTAAGTTATTTTTACTTCATGTGGGCAAAAATTATACCCGACTTGAAATTAACTTGTAAGACCAACACATAGTTATTTGTGGTGCCAGGATTTCACCAGAAATCATTTTATTCATGACAGTACTCTTGATTTTAAATATTCCATAAAAGGATCTTATCTTTAGCCATTTTCTCTTCATGGGTTCCTACTCCAGTGCAAAAATGCTATGAATTAAATTCACATATATGTTATCCCTAGATAAAGGATGGTAATCTCAAACCATCTGACATGATAGGCTGACACTAGACAGGCTTTTCTCCCAGAACCCTGTCAATCACCAATTTGAAAGAGATCATCTTTCAGTGCCAAGGTAGTTTATAAAAAATCATTGAGATCATCAAGATTTATGTAAGGCACCTGTCTTCCCACCACAGTGCACATTAGCCAAAACTGCTGTCAAAAATGTAAGCTGAATGCACAGTGCTTCTAAATTTAGGGCAGAAAATAATAGTGCAAACAAAATGAGCTGACAGAAAAAAATGCCACCGGGTAAAAGAGCACGGACCAGAGCCTGGGAAGCAAAGGAGGAAGGGAGCGTGCATTTCATCACAGGCACGGGGCTGCTTCTGGTCTGGATTCAGAGCAGTGCGTCTGTGTGCTGTGAGATCCTGCTCTCCACTCTATCCCCCAGGCATCTAGCCTAGCCACCTGCAAGCAGTTCTGGGTCGGTTTTACGGCCTCGGGAAGAAGAAATGCTGCATAACGATATTTTCCTCTTCCCTAGCTCCTCTATTCTCTCAGCGGGAACGCTGGGGACTTGCTCTGGCTTCTCTGAGCCTCTTCCAGGGCTTTTAAGAAAGGGTGCAAACTGCACATCTCAGCAACATTTGACTAAAGGATGCTTGAGCTCTGGACACACAGGTCAAGAAAAAGGTGTCCTCATCCGCATAAGGATTCAGGACTCTTGATTCCTGATGTGGAGGAAAAGCTCAAGGAGATTATTTTGAAACACTTTCCCTAATATGACTGCAGGCACTGTGAAGCCCAAAAGCATTGCATGTATGGATTGCAGTGCCAGGTATAACAGACTACAGGGACTGGGCGGCACATGCCTACATGGGCCTGCTCAGGACCACCCCAGACCGTCTTGGGGTCAGCTGTGATGGACCTGCCCCTCTGGTGGTGCTGAAATAAAGGCAGATACTGGGAGATCCTCTTGACTTAATCTGACCAGCCACCACATAACCATCCACAGATGTTCTAGAGCCAAACCCAGAATGTGTCATGAACACGCAAACACATACACACACGCACACACATGAACAAACATGTACACTAGTGTGCTGACCCATACGGGAGTGTGAAGCAAAAAGAAAGATGTGTGCCCTTTTAAACATTTACCGAAATATTTTGAATCAAGTGGAAAAAGTTAATAAAAATTCTACAATATAAAATGACGACATATAATTCCCACATTGCTTAATCTGCTCCCACGCAGTTGTCAGCCCTCATGAACCTGCCCGGTGGGATGGAATGTCTGTTCACATGCCTGTGCCCCATGCACAAAAATACAGGGTCACAAAACAAACTAGCAATCTCTTGTTTCAGTTTAATAATTTGCTTTTTAGTTTGTGGAGGACTTTTTCTACATTATTTTTTATTTTTAAAAATATGCATTAAAATATTATTTAATTGATTACTGAGCTTTTTGGTACCCAAGGTGAGGGCTTCACTCACACCACCCTAATTCCGGCCCTGTGACCTACACACCACACACATATCTGCATGCACATGCACACACACACCCCCCATACACACAGAGGTTGGAATGGACGCGGTCTAACTTACAGGGAGTGGCAGAAACAAGATAGAAAGTAGTTTCTTCATGGCCTTCGGAATCCATTTGGCTCTATGCTCATTCATAGCCCCCCAGCTATGGGGGGGGCGGTTGAGGATCAAACACCTCAGCTAATCAACAGCAAGCAAGCTTCAGGCACACTGAGTTTTAGATCCTCAGGGGTTTATCTGGCTCCAGTGACTCAACAGTCCACCAGAAAGCAAGAAATGAAACAACTACCACCTAATGCATATGGTTGACAAGTATTATACACTCTGAATTATCACCAGGGATCTCAAGTGAAATTTTCACTTAAAAAGAGCCAGAATGTGATTTAGAAAACATATTTGTTTTGGGTGGCCAAATAAAGTCTCTCTTTTAACTTGATCACCTGATAGTCTGTATTTGTCTATTTGTTCAATAATCATTGTCAAAGGAGTTGACTTTGTCCACATGTAGGACACCCCTGAAGGGTGTCAATAAACCCCTTATGTTCATTATATGATATGAAGTGTACTGTTCAATTGATTGAGATTCTACTTTTTTCTAGGCAACACATTAGGAACTTGGGACATATTCAGGACCAAACAGACAAAAAAATCTTGTCTCTAGGGAGATTACGGTCTAGAACAGCAGGCCACGCAATAGCAAAATAAATCAGTTATATTGTTATATGGTATGTGTACTGGTTGAATAGCATCCTCCCAAAATTCAGGTCCACTGAAAACCTGTGGATGTGACCTTGGGTGTCTTGGCAGATGTAACCAAGTTGAGATTATACTGGATCAGTATGCACCCTAAATCCAACATGACTGGTGTCCTTATAAGAGCGGTATTTGTACACACAGACACACAGAGGGAAGATGGCCATGTGAAGACAGAGGCAGAGATTGGCAGCACGCTGACACAAGCCGAAGAATGCCGAGGATTGCTGGCAACAGCCGGATGCTAGAGGAGTCGGGAAGAATTCTTCACTAGATCCCTTGGAGGAAGCACGGCCTGCTGACACCTTGGTTTTGCCCTTCCAGTCTCCCAAACTGTGAGACAATAGATTGCTGTAGTTTAAGCCACCTCAATTTGTGGCACCTTGCCACAGCAGTCCTGGGACGCCAATGCCATATGTTAAAAAGTGGTAAGTCCTACGGAAAGTACTGAGGCATGGGATCAGGAGTGCTAATAGTTTTCACTATGAAAGAAGGTAGTCAAGGTAGGGGGTCATTGGCAAGATGAGCACTGAGCAAAGGTCTGAAGGAGTTGGGAAAACCAGTTATGTGGACATCAGGATGAGAAGCCTCCCAGGCAGAACTGGAGTGAGCCTGGTATAGCCAATGAGTAGTGAGGAGGCTGGTGGGGCTGCAGGATCCAGCATGGGGGAGGATAGGAGAAGCTTCACCCGGGGTCATCACACTGTTGCAGAGATTGGCAGACTGCACCTTGCAGTGGGTGACCATATGGTTTTGAGCAGAGGACTGACATCATCTGATCTGGGTGCTAAAAGGATCTCTGGGAGCTGTGTTGACTTTAGGGGCAGAAGTAGACGCTACTGTGGCGACCCATTCAGGGACTAGGGTGGCTTGGACCAGGGAGGTAGTGATCTGATTGGAAAGAAGTCATTCATTCCTGAGTATATTTCAAAGGTAGAATCGACAGGATTTGCCAACAGACTAGATGTTGGGGTATGGGAGAAAGAGAGGAGCTGCACACAACCTCAAAGGTCAGGGATTTTGGCCTGAGCAACTGGAAGAATGAAAATGCCCTCAAGTGAGAGGGGAGGCTATGAGCAGAGACGGCCTTTTGGGGGAGTGTTGGAAGTTAGCAATTAGGCTGTGGAACTGCTAAGTTTTAAGACATCTGGTAGATATCCAAGTGGAGGCATCAGGTGTGCAGCTGGAGATATGAATCTGCAGATCAAGAGGAAGGAGTGAGCTAGAGATTTAAAATTGAGTCATATGCACATAAATGGAATTTAAAGCCATGAACTGAATGAGATCACCAACAGCACGTAGACAGAGAAGAGAAGAGGACCAGCCACGGGTCTGGGGCATTCAGCAATAAAAGGTGAGGTTGCAGAGGGAAGCAGGAAGTTACAACAGAGAGCGTGCCAGCAGGAAGATGTCATTCGGCACCACAAATGTGTTGCTAGGTCAGGAAAGGTAGGGCCTGAGGAGGATCCTGCAGTTAACACTGTGTAGCTCATTGGTAGTCTCAGTATCTGTGGTTAAAATTGTGTAGGTGAAAGGGTACTATTCGTACAGACAGTCTTTCACAGAATTTTGCTGAAAAGAAGAGCAAATCACTAAAGTTATCTTGCAACGAATTCTTGAATATTTCCAATTGGTCAAGTTCTTCAGTGATTGTAGTAGTAATGTATTTCTTATAAATACCAAGGTATAATGTAATATATACTATCATAATTTGGTATAGATAAATGATGTTATATAATATAAATATATACTATATAGTTTATATAAAACTAAAAATTATGTAACTTTTCAAACCAAAAGTTAATTTGATTTTTTTAATTGACGTATATTTGAACTGCAATATTACATTGGTTTCAAGTATACAACATAGTGATTTGACAGTTATCTACATTATTAAATGCTCACCCCAACTAGTATAGTAACTAGATGTTACAGTACTACTGACTGTATTCTCTATGCTGTACTTTCATCCCCATAGCTAATTTATATTATGATTGAGATTTTGTGCCTCTTTATCCCCTTCACCTATTTCACCCACCCACCCAACACCTCCTCCATAGTAACCACCAGTCACTTCTCAGGGTCTGTAAGTCTACTGCTGTTTTGTGCCCTTTTAAGCATTTGTTTTATTGAACTATAGTTGATTAACAATATTATATTCATTTCAAATATACAACATAGCGACTCAACAGTTACACACATTAAATCCTCACCCCAACTAGTGCAGTTACTACCTGCCAACATAGAAAGATGTTACCGAACCACTGACTATATATTCTCCATGCTGCACTTCCATGCCCATGCCCAACTTAAATAATGATCGAGATTTGTGTGCCTTTTTATCCCCCTTACCCAACCTACCCACACGCCCTAAACCCTCCCCATCGTAACCATCAGTCACTTCTCAGTGTCTATGAGTCTACTGCTCTTTTGTTCATTTTCTTTTACAATTCCATATATAAGAGAAATCAGATGGCATTTGTCTTTCTTTGCCTGGCTTTTTTCACTCAGTATGACACTTTCTAGGACCATCCATGTTGTTGCAAATGACAGGATTTCTTACATTTTATGGCTAATATTTCTGTGTGAGTGTGTGTGTGTGTGTATACACCATATCTTCTTTACCCATTCATCTATTGACAGACACTTTGGTTGCTTCTATATCTAGGCTGTTGTATATAATGCAGCAATAAACATAGGGATGCAAACATATTTTTGAATGAGAGATTTTATTTTCTGTGAGTAAATTCTTAGAAGTGGAATTACTAGGTTGTATAGCGTGGCATAGTATTTCCAAACACAGTTTTTTGAGGAACCTCCATACTGCTTTCCACAGTGGCCACACCAGTTTGCATTCCCACCAACAGTGTAGGAGGGTTTACTTTTCTCCATATTTTTGCAAACATTTCTTGTCTTTTGGATAGTGGCCTTTCTGAATGGTGTGAGCTGATATGTCATTGTGGTTTTGATTTGCATTTCCCTGATGATTAGCAATGTGGAACATCTTTCCATGTGCCTGTTGGCTTTCTGTATGTCTTCTTTGGAAAAATGTCTATTCTGATTCTCTGTCAGTTTTTTAATTGGATTATGTTTTTAGTGTTGAGCTGTATGAGTTCTTTTTATATTTTGGATGTTAACACTTTATCAGATATAACATTTACAAACACAGTCTCCCATACTGTAGGCTGCCTTTTTGTCTTGTTGGTGAGTTCCTTGCTTTCAATTTGATGTAATCCCACTTGTTCATTTTTTATTTTGTTTCCCTTGCCTGGGGAGATGTTTCCAGAAAAAAATTACTCATGCTTATGTTCAAGAAATTTGTGGCTGTGCTATCTTCCAAGAGTTTTATCATTTCATGTCTTATATTTAGGTCTTTAATCCACTTCAAGTTTACTTTAGTATATGGTGTTAGGGAGTAATCCAGTTTCATTCTCTTGCATGTAGTTGCCCAGTTTTCCCAACACCATTTATTGAAGAGACTGTTTTTTCCCCATTGTATATTCTTGCCTATTTTGTCATATTAATTAATTGACCACATACACATGAGTTTATTTCTGGGCTCTCTACTCCGTTTCATCAATCAATGGGTCTGTTCTTGTACCAATACCATACTTTTTTGATTACTGTAGTTTTGTAGCATGGTTTGAAGTTAGAGAGTGTAATCCCCCAGCTTTGTTCTTCTTTCTCAAGATTGCTTTGGCTATTTAGGGTCTTATGTGGCTCCATATAAATTTTGGGATATTTGCTCTAGTTGAGTGAAAAATACCATTGTTGTTTTGATAGGGATTGCACTGAGTCTGTAAATTACTTTGGGCAGGATGGCCATTTTAACAATATTAATTCTTCCTATCCATAGGGTAGATTTTCATTTATTTACATCTTCAATTTCTTTCATCAGTGTCTTATAGTTTTCAGAATACAAATCTTTTACCTCCTTGATTAAGTTTATTCCTAGGTATTTCATTCTTTTTGATGCAATTGTAAATGGAGTTGTTTTCCTGATTTCTCTTTCTGCTGGCTTGTTGTTAACATATAGGAATGCAACAGATTTCTGTGTATTAATTTTGTATCCTGAAACTTTGCTGAATCCAGTTATTAGTTCTAATAGTTTTTGGTGGAGTTTTATGTTTCTCTATATATAGTATCATGTCATCTGCAAGTAGTGACAATTTTACTTCTTCCTTATCAATTTGGATGCCTTTATCTCTTTTTCTTGTCTGACTGCCATGACTAGGTCTTCCAGTACTACGCTGAATAAAAGTGTTGAGAGTGGGCATCTGGTCTTGTTCCTGATCTTAGAGGAAAAGCTTTCTTTTCACCTTTTTGCCATTGAATATGGTATTAGCTGTGGGTTTGTCATATACGGACTTTATTATGTTGAGGTATGTTCTTTCTTTATCCATTTTGGTGAGTTTTTGTCATGAACAGATGTTGAAGTTTGTCAAATGCTTTTTCAGCATCTATTGAGGTGACCATATGGTTTTTATCCTTCCTTTCATTAATGCAGTGTATCACATTAACTTATGAATATTGTACCATTCTTGCTCCCTGGAATAAGTCCCACTTGGTCATGGTGGATGATCCTTTTGATGTATTTTTTAATCCATTTTGCTATTATTTTGTTGAGGGCTTTTGCATTTATGTTCATCAGGGACATTGGTCTGTCATTTTCTTTTTTTGCATTGTTTTTGTCTGGTTTTGGTATTAGAGTGATGCTGGCCTCATGAAATGAGTTTGGAATATTTCAGTCTCTTCTATATTTTGGAATACTTTAAGAAGTATGAGTATTGGTGCTTCTTTAAATGTTTGGTAGAATTCAACTGTGAAGCCATCTAGTATTGGTATTCCTGGGAGTTTTTACAACCAGTTTAATTTTGTTACTGGTAATTTGGTCTATTCAGATTATCTGTTTCTCCCTGGGTCAGTCTTAGAAGATTATACATTTCTAGGAATTTGTCCATTTCTTCTAGGTTGTCCTATTGACATATAATTTTTTCACAGAATTTTCTTATAATTCTTTGTAATTCTGTCCTCTCAGTTGTAACTTCATTTTTATTTCTGACTTTATTTGTGTCCTACATAGGGTGGTGGAATTGATAAAGAGATGTCCATCTATATGCTGCCTATGAGATACTCATTTAAATGATTTTAGTCTCATTCCACTGTGGTCTGAAAAGATGCCTGATAAAATTTCAATCTTTTTTAATTTATTGACGCTCTTTTTGTGCCCTAATATGTGATCTATTCTGGACAATGTTCCATGTGCACTTGAGTCCAGTGCAGTATATCATGATGCTTTTGGGTGGGATGTTCTGTATGTATATTAAGTCCATCTGGTAGTAATGTATCAGTCAATGCCTCTGTTCCCTTATTCATTTTCTGTCTGAATGATCTATCCATTAATGTAAGTGAGGTGTTAAAATCACATAATATGATTGTATTGCTGTTTACATCTCCTTTTAGGTCTGTTAGTATTTGTTTTATATATTTAAGTGCTTCTATGTTGGATGCATATTTACACTTGCTATATTGTCTTGTTGGACAGATCCCTTCTATGTAACATCTTTGTCTCATTTTACTTTCTTTGTTTTGAAGTCTATTTTGTCTAAGTACTGCTACTGCCTTTTTCCCCCTTTTATTCACACTGAACTATCTTTTTCCACCCCCTCACTTTCAGTTCATATATGTCTTTCAGTATGACATGAGTATCTCATAGGCAGCATATAGATGGACATCTCTTTATCCATTCCACCACCTTATGTCTTCTGACTGGTGCATTTAGTCCATTTACATTCAAAGTAATTATTGGTAAGTAGGTAATTACTGCAATTTTGTTATTATTTTTCTAGTCGTTTTGTTGTTCCTCTTTGTTACCTTCTTCCTCTCTTATACCCTTCTCTTATGATTCAATGTTATTCCTTACTGTCATGTTTGGATTCCTTTCTTTTTATTTTTTTGTGTATCTATTATAGGCTTTACATTTGTGGTTACCATAAGGCTCCTAGTTTCTTAAACACATAATAGTCTATGTTATGTTGATGGTCACTCAATTTCAAACACATCCTGAAAGTACTAATTTTTTATTCTTCTTTCTCCTTCCTTCTTTATACATGCCATAATTATATCTTTTGTAAACCCCTTGACTAATTTTGTCTATAGCTGATTTTACTACTTTTGTTATTTGACCTTCATGCTTGCATTGTAAGTACTTAGTCTACTACTTTTACTGTAGGTTTATTTTCACTGTTGAAAATTATTTATACTTAACATTTCCATCTAAAAATGTCCCTTTAGCATACCCTGTAAGGCTGGGTTTTTGGTGGTGAATTATTTTAACCTTTGTTTATCTGAGATTAACCTTTGTTAATCTCTCCTTCAATCCTGAATGATAACCTTACTGGGTACATAATTCTTGGTTGTAGATGCTACCCTTTCAATATTTTCAATATTTCATGCCAGTCCCTTCTGACCTGTAAAGTTTGTGCTAAGAACTCTGCTGATAGCCTTTTGGAGTTCTGGTATTGGTAAATGCCTCTCTCTTGTTGCTTTTAAGATTCTCTCATTAACTTTAATCTTTACCATTTTAATTACTATATGTCTTGGTGTTGTCTTCTTTGGGTTCATTTTGTTAGGGGCTCTCTGTGCTTTCAGGACCTGCATCTCTATTTTTTTCCCTAGACTGGGGAAACTTTCAGCTATTGTTTCTTCAAATAGACTTTCTACTCCTTTGTCTCTCTCTTCTTCTGGGATGTCTATTATGAGAAATTGTTTCATTTGGAGTTGTCACACAGCTCTCAGCATCTTCTCATTTTTACAAATTCTTTTTTCTCTGTTCCTCAGCTTGGTTACTCTGCTGTTCTCTGTCTTCCATCACACTGATTCTTTCCTCTGCTTCCTGCAGTCTGCTCTTCATCCCCTCTATTGTATTTTTCATTTAAGTTACTATATTCCTCAGCTCTGAGTGGCTCTTTTTCATATTTCCTCTCTCTTTGTTGAAGAGATCTCACTGAGATCATCAATTCTTTTTCCCAGTTCAATGAGCATCTTTTGGAGTGTTTCTTTGAATTCTTTATCAGGAAAATTGCTAATCTCTGTTTCACTTAGTCCATTTTCTGGTGTTTTATCTTGTTTTTTTGTATGGAATATAATTCTTCTGCCTTTTCATTTTGTCTGTGTTTCTTCCTTTGTTATTAGATAGATCAGCTATGCCTCCTGGTCTTAGAAGTAATGGGTTTATGAAATGGGCATCCTGTGGTACCCAGAAGCTCAATACTCTCTGCTCACCAGTGCCTGGTTCTCTTTTGTGGCTGAGCCACAGTTGCTGTTGGTGGGCTGTGGGCAGGGGCCTCCCTTTCTGCCTGTCATCCAGCAGTGGCTGATACCCACAGCTTACCTCTGTCTGCCCTTTGTGTGACATGAGGTACTTCTGCAGGGATCCATTGTGGGTGGTACTGTCCTGTGCCTGCTGGCCAGCAACGGTAACCTGCTGCTGGGCCAAATGTGCTGGGAGGGGCAGGCATACCATGGGGCACTGGGGTTGAGGCAATGGAGCAGGTGGCCAGTGTAGAGCTGGCTGCTGCGAGTGTCTGGCCAGTTGAGCTGAGGGAGGTCTGGGAGAGGCAAGACCATGTAGTCTGCCCTCTGCCTGCCAGTCAACAAAATTGGACTTCTGCTAGGCTGAGGGTGCCGGGCTGAGTGGGTGTACAGGCGAGCACTGCCACAGGGCTGAGCTACCAGTGAGGAGTATGGAGAGTTTAAGAGCTAGCTTCTGAAAGCCCCTGGTCACTTGTGCTGAGGGAGGGCCTGGATAGCCAGTAAAGTGTTATCTACCCTCTGCTCTCCAGTCAGCAAAGTCAGATAGCTGCTGGGCCAGGAAGGCCAGCAGGGAGGATGCATGGAAAAGCCAAGAGAAGTGTGTGGAGTATTTGGAGCTGGATCCTGCAAGCACCTGACCAGTTAGGCTGAGGGAGGGCTGGGGAAGCGTCATTCCCCTGCCCTTTCTCCTCTGGGGAGAACTCCCTCAAACTCCCACACTGCTGGCATACTTCTGCTATGGTAAATCTTTCAAATTGCTGTCTCTGTGCTGGGTCTCAGCAGGACCACCAGAGTGTGCCTGTCCTCCACAAGCAACAGGTGTCTTGGCCCCCCAGAGTATGCTAACTCTCCCTGGTTTCCAGCCCCATTAATTGCCAATGCCCAGTGCAATGTGGACTCCTGTTCCCAGAGCAGATCTCCAGGGTCAGGTATGCCCATTCCTGTTTATCCTCTCCCCACTCCATTCCTCTTCCTTCCGAGGAAGGGTTTGAGTCCCCTTCAATCAATCATGGCTCTGCCCCTTTACCCTTCTCAATGTGGGTCTCTCTTCCCCACCAGGTGTAGTTCTGCAGGTTTGTTCTGCAGTCTTCAGGTTGTTTTCAGGGTTAGTTTTATTTACTATAGTTGCTACCCCGGTATGTAAGTGGGAGGAGATTTTCACTTTGCCATCCTACACGGCCACCTTTTCACCACGAATCCAAATAAAACTTTATTTTGAGATGATTTATACTTAGATGCAGTCAAAAGAAGTGATACAGAGTGATCCTGTATACCATATACCCAATTTCCCCCAATGGTAATGTCTTGCAAAACCTTAATACAACATCACAGCCAGGATGTAGACATTGATACAATCCACCAATCTTGTTCAGATTTCCCTAGTTTTACCCATACTCACTTGTGTGTGTGTGTGCATGCATGCATGTGTGTACGAGTGGCTGTATGCAGTTTTAACACTGCCACAATCAAGATACAGAACAATTCCATTACCACAAGGATTCCTCATGTTGGCCTTTTATAACCACACCTCCCATCACTCACCACTGAACCTCCCACCCATAATCCCTTGAACTGCCAATGAATCTAATTTCCATATGTATGATTTTGCCTTTTCAAGAAAATTAAATACGTAGAATCACATTATTGGGATTGGCTTTTCACATTCAACATAATCTCGGGAAACTCATCCAGGTTGATGCACATATCAACAGTATGTTCATTTTTAACTGCTGAGTAGTGTTCCACGGTACGGACGTAGCACAGTTGTTTAATCATTTACTTACTGAAGGACTTCTGGGTTGGTTCCTGTTTTTGGCTATTTCAAATAAAGCTACCATGAACATTCACATATAGGTGTTTTCTGTGAACATAGATCTTCCCAGTGGGATAAATACCCAGGAGTACAACTGCTGGGTTGTATGCTAATCCAATGTTTAGTTTTATACAAAACTGCCAAACGGTTTCGCAGAACAGCTGTACCATTTTATGTTCCCTCCGGCAACAGATGAGTGGCCCAGTTTTTCTGCAAGTACCAGCATTTGGTGTGTCACTATTTTTTATTTTAGTTATTCTGATAGGTGTGTGAAGTGACATCATATTGTGGTTTTAATTTGCATTTCCCTAAGGGCTAGTGATGTTGAATGTTTTTCATGTGCTTCTCTGCCATCTGTGTGTCTTCAGTGAGATGACTGCTCTTTTGCCTATGTTCTAGTTGTTTTTGCTTTTTTACATTGAGTTTTTAGAGTACTTTACATATACTAGTCCTCTGTCGGATGTGCGGTGCATTTATATTTCCAGTCTGTACCTTGTCTTTCCATCCTTTCAACAAGCTCTTTTGAAAAGTAGCAGTTTTCCATTTTGCTGGGATCAAATTTATCAATTTTCCTTTTATGGGCCATGCTTTTGATATTCAAGCTAAGAATTCTTTGCTTAGTCCTAGGTCCTAAAGACTTTTCCCTATATTTTCCTAAAAGTTTTACAGTTTTACATTGAAATCTGGACTATGTATGTATGTGTGTATTAAAATGACTCCAAAACTTACTATAAAATTGCCTATTAAGTTTTGGGTATGTCCTTCCAGTTATAAAGTTTACATTTATAGATGTGTATTTTAAAAGCTCACACATACACATACTCGTACATAGATATATAACAATGTATATGTAAATTTTTAAAACACAAAATTAGGATTATATCACCAGAATTTTCCAATAACAGTCATGAACACTCCCTATGGTTACATCATTTTTAAAGCCACATAGTACTCTATTCTACAACTATTCCAATCTGTTTAATAGCTCCCCTATTATCAGTCATGCAGGTTGCCTCCAAGTTCCTTCTCTATCATATTAAGGCTTCCACATTTTCTGGGCTCTGCTGATGTCTGCCAGGGTGGTCCAGCTGGTGCACCTTCTATAGGGTCCGTGACTTGGAGGACGGGCTGGATGCACAAACAGACCCTGGCCCCATCCTTCTTTCTCATCACTGCCACCACTGGACAGTGGGTTCCCCAAGCATCTTGAAATTTAAAAGATTCCCAAACTCCTCTGATAAAGAGTCAGGGGAAAAATGAGGAGGGCTGGAGGCGAGGCACCGGGGCCAACCTGAGAGCCAGCCAGCTGGAATGACTTATTTTTCTCTTCTCCCACACATGGTACTTTCTGGGTGTACACAGTGTGTTTGGGGTGGAGGGGTTCGAATCACTGGACAGAGATGGAGGAGATAGAAGCATGTGCACCCCCTTATTTTAGATTCCCTGGGCATTGCAGAAGCCAAGGGCATGATTTTTTCATAGGTGCCCTCCTTGCTTGACAAAAAACAGCTCTCCTGAACTGCTACAGGCTCTTCTTTCCTAGTCCTGTCCCCGCTGTGGTCCTGAGGCTGCCAGGCTCTGGAGAGGCAGCAGTGATCTCAAACTTCCCGGACTGCCCTCTGGGCTCAGCCATTTCTTGCTTTCTAACAGGCAGAAATTAAGTCACAGCTTACTACACAGAATCATCCTGAAGATTAAATAAGATACGTGGAATGCACCTAGGACGTGCATTTAGTAGGTCCCCTAGAATTGGTAATCTTTTGATCTATTCTGCAGGGGATTCCTCCCAGGGACCAAGACGTTCAACTTCCCCTAAGCAGAGATCCTTGAGGGAGTTCGGGAGAGCCAGGGCCCTCAGAGTGAGGCCTTTGGGCATGCCTGGGTCCTGGCTTTTGCTGTCTCAGGAAGGCTGTGATGCTAAAGCCCACTGCGAGGAGGTGCTCGGCCACGAGCCAATGCTAAGTTCCTCAGAGTCACAGACATTTAACCTGGCTGTTCACGCTTCCTTGGAATTTCTTTCTGTCTGTATTTTGACTCCTAAACCCCTTTAACAAACTTCTGGAATTAACGTTGACTGATGTTATGTCAACACTTATCTTTTCTACCTCATTTGAAGAGCCATGATTTACGTACGCTAACCCAGCATTCATCCTGGGAGTGTTGGAAATGCAGATTCCTGGGTCTAGCTTTGTGGAGTCCATCAGACGCAAACAGTATTTCAAGTATTCCTCCCGACGTGGGGAAGTCAGTCACTTTAGGATAGAAAGCAAAGCAGTGTAGGAAACTATACTGCTGCCTATGAACTCTTGATTCATTTGTGATTTGCTCTTTTTAACTACAGTTAACCTTCCGGTGTTTAGAACTAAAAATCAAGTTTATAACCATTTTATAACACAATTCTTAAAAATACTTTAATTTGTTCATTGAATGATTTACCACACTAAAAAAATGGCAGCACCCTAAACTATTAACGGTAAGGCAAGGGCTAGATAATTGTGGTTAATTCAGTCATTCTCTTTGCAGTTATAAAGACTCTGTATAAAGCCAGTGTGCACGGGTCTGGGAGAATGGCCACTTATGGCCAGTGTCCATTCTGATTAGCTACTGCTCATGCCTCCTGTGCCAATATCTGTGCTGTACTGGTTGTTAAATATCTTTAATATAATTCTTCTTATGATACCACAATAGGTGGGGAGAAGCAGAAGTCAAACTATACCACAATTATAAGCATAGAGCTATGTGATATATATAAATATATATATATATATATACACACAATTGAGTTAGGGTGCTAGAATTATTTCCTCATCACAAGTGTTCCACAACTTTATACCAGTTTTATAATTTGAGGATTAAACATTGCAACCCTTCTCTAAGAGCACATCTATCCCGAGTCTGCACTTTAGGATTCTGTTCTACTCTTTTCACTCCATTCTGCTCTTCCCATGAGGACACAGGTTACATGCTGAGGCGGTGAGGTGGGACGCACTGCTGAAAGAGGGGAGACAATAGCTCTACTTTGTTTTCAGTGATAAGATCAAATGCACTGGACTTACTTTATGTGTTTCCATTTTACTAAGGGTACCACAAATTACATAGAGATAGGGAAAGACCAAAGGCTATCAGCCCCTTTTAATGAAATTCTGATCCTCCTAAACCACCTAGTTCATGCAAGTCTTATTTTCCCTATTGAGATGATACAGAAACCAACAGATCTCTTCAAGACCGAGAATGCATGCTTAGTGCTATCAGACAAAGTACAGTTCATCGAATATAGATAAACCTTTCAAATCTTATAAGCCCTTGTGATGGTATTATAGTTTATCAACCTTCTTAACCAGGAGAATTCACCCTTACAATTCAGAGGAATGAGACTGGAACTTTAAAAAAATTAATTAGGTGATACTGAACAGTGAGAAGCTGTAAGCTTTTCCTCTGAGATTGGGAACAAGACAGGGATGCCCACTCTCCCCACTGTTATTCAACATAGTACTGGAGGTCCTAGCCATGGCAATTAGACAAAACAAAGAAATACAAGGAATCCAGATTGATAAAAAAGAAGTCAAACTGTCACTATTTGAAGATGACATGATATTGTACATAAAAAATCCTAAAGACTCCACTCCAAAACTACTAGAACTGATACCAGAATTCAGCAAAGTTGCAGGATACATAATTAACACACAGAAATCTGTGGCTTTCCTGTACACTAACAATGAACTAATAGAAAGAGAAATCAAGAAAACAATTCCATTCACAATAGCATCAAAAAGAATAAAATACCTAGGAATAAACCTAACCAAAGAAGTGAAAGACCTATACCCTGAAAACTACAAGACACTCTTAAGAGAAATTAAAGAGGACACTAACAAATGGAAACTCATCCCATGCTCCTGGCTAGGAAGAATTAATATCGTCAAAATGGCCATCATGCCCAAAGCAATATACAGATTCGATGCAATCCCAATCAAATTACCAACAGCATTCTTCAATGAACTGGAACAAATAGTTCAAAAATTCATATGGAACTGCCAAAGACCCCGAATAGCCAAAGCAATCCTGAGAAGGAAGAATAAAGTGGGGGGGATCTCACTCCCCAACTTCAAGCTCTACTACAAAACCACAGTAATCAAGACAATTTGGTACTAGCACAAGAACAGAGCCACAGACCAGTGGAAAAGAATAGAGACTCCAAACATTAACTCAAACATATATGGCCAATTAATATATGATAAAGGAGCCATGGACATACAATGGGGAAATGACAGTCTCTTCAACAGATGGTGCTGGCAAAACTGGACAGCTACATGTAAGAGAATGAAACTGAATCACTGTATAACCCCATACACAAAAGTAAATTTGAAATGGATCAAAGACCTGAATGTAAGTCATGAAACCATAAAACTCTTAGAAAAAAACATAGGCAAAAATCTCATGGACATAAACATGAGTGACTTCTTCATGAACATATCTCCCCAGGCAAGGGAAACAAAAGCAAAAATGAACAAATGGGACTATATCAAGCTGAAAAGCTTCTGTACAGCAAAGGACACCATCAATAGAACAAAAAGGTATCCTACAGTATGGGAGAATATATTCATAAATGACAGATCCGATAAAGGGTTGACATCCAAAATATATAAAGAGCTCACACACCTCAACAAACAAAAAGCAAATAATCCAAGTAAAAAATGGGCAGAGGAGCTGAATAGACAGCTCTCTAAAGAAGAAATTCAGATGGCCAACAGACACATGAAAAGATGCTCCACATCACTTGTCATCAGAGAAATGCAAATGAAAACCACAGTGAGATATCACCTCACACCAGTAAGGATCGCCATCATCGAAAAGACAAACAACAAATGTTGGTGAGGTTGCGGAGAAAGGGGAACCCTCCTACACAGCTGGTGGGAATGTAAATTAGTTCGACCATTGTGGAAAGCAGTATGGAGGTTCCTCAAAATGCTCAAAATAGAAATACCATTTGATCCAGGAATTCCACTTCTAGGAATTTACCCTAAGAATGCAGCAGCCCAATTTGAAAAAGACAGATGCACCCCTATGTTTATCGCTGCACTATTTACAATAGCCAAGATATGGAAGTAACCTAAGTGTCCATCAGTAGATGAATGGATAAAGAAGAGGTGGTACATATACACAATGGAATATTATTCAGCCATATGAAGAAAACAAATCCTACCATTCGCAACAACATGGATGGAGCTAGAGGGTATTATGCTCAGTGAAATAAGCCAGGCAGAGAAAGACAAGTACCAAATGATTTCACTCATATGTGTAGTATAAGAACAAAGGAAAACTGAAGGAACAAAACAGCAGCAGAATCACAGAACCCAAGAATGGACTAACAGTTACCAAAGGGAAAGGGACTGGGGAGGATGGGTGGGAAGGGAGGGAGAAGGGTGGGGAAAAAGAAAGGGGGCCTTACGATTAGCATGTATAGTGTTGTGGGGGGCATGGGGAGGGGTGCACAACACAGAGAAGACAGGTGGTGATTCTACAGCATCTTGCTATGCTGATGGACAGCGACTGTAGTGGGGTGTGTGTGGGGGGGACTTGGGGATGGGGGGAGCCTGGTAAACATAGTGTTCTTCATGTAATTGTAGATTAATGATACCAAAAAATAAATCACACACACACAAAATATGTTATTGTCACATAAACAACAACAACAACAAAAATTAATTAGGTATTCAGGATACTTCTTGTGGCATTTTATTCCATCAACAGGAACTGACATCAGTTAAATTTGCCTTCTTTTCCACTTACCTTATTGAAAGGAGCTATATTAATGTGACTCACATCTTTGTATAAATAGCTACTCTTCTTCTCTTTTTGAAATCACCAATTTCATAAAAAATTGTAGACTCAAAATGTAAGGGAAAGCAGTGAGGGTATGAACCAAGCAGCAGAAACACCAAAACAACTGAATATTTCACTATATGTAATAGTTAACACAAAAATCTAATCCAGCTCAACTACATTAAATAGCTTCAAGTCGGATAAATCTGTCAATTTGAGGTATTATGTGAGCAAACGTTGTAGCATATGGCATGATGATAGGTAATTTGAATTCTTTTCATGCATGGCTTTTCCTGCAGAAGTATCTAGTAACGTCCCAACACTTGTTTTTTTATCTGCTATTCTCGTATTAGCTGTGCAGAAATCCCATTTTGTACTATCACTGCAAAAGTCTATTATTTATGAAATTGATTTCCTGACACATTGTGTTATGAGAAGGTTAACAGTTAATTGATTTAGCCAGTGGTAAGATTTGCTATGTTTAATTATGCATGAGATGATAGCCTTTTAATTTGTTTATATTTCTAGTAAGGCCATAAACTTCTGCAATATTACAAAAATATATATAAAATGATTGGATTTTATATATAAAATGGATTAGTTCATGTTGCTTTTAAACACCTGAAAAGCATTTGCAAATTGCCGAGTAACCAAACAAATGAGTTCAGATATTTAGCAGAGATATGGTTCATAATAGAAATCCATAGTTTAAAACAATTTCCCATAAATCTTAAATGTTCTCAACTATTTTCTATTAAGTTGGTGTGTGAAACACAGTAACATTTTTTCCCTCTAATTTTGGTAGCCAGAGCCAGTGAACAACTGTGATCGCAAAGCCAGGACTGGAAAAACACGGTAATAATCATCTGATCTCCAACGTCTGAATGTGCCTCTATTTGCCACCCTTCAATGCCTTTCGAACGGGGAGGATTAGATCCTTTAAGTGCCCATGGCTGGTTTTTCTTCCAGCCACCTCAATACCCTTTTGACTCTTAAAACTTCCTAACTGAGCAGTACAGTGCAGGTTGCTTTTGCAGGTGTGTCCTTCTATTTACCTTCCAACCAGATAAAACTCAGAGACATTAAAACGTTAAAAGACGCAGTATCACAGGATCCTTTTTCAACCCAAGTGAAACGCTGCTAAATAAACCAAAAAGGAAGAAGAACAGGAGGAGGAGGAGGAAGTGGAGGCCAGGCAGGAGGGTGGAAGGGGGTAACATGCTCGCTCAGCAAGAGCCAAGGGAAAATGAGAATGGGCAGGGTGCGATCAAGCCCGCGGCACGTGGGGCCAGCAGCCGAGGGGGGCTGTCCCAGGCCAGAAGGCAACACGGTGAAGAAGGGGGCCAAGTGCCAGCCATCCTTCCCCCATGAGAGATGGAAGCACATACAGGCGGAAAGCATCATGAACTCGGAGTCTCCTGGGGCCCTTTTAAAGCATTTGCGGTTGTAACACTGTACCTGGGAGAGGCTCAAGCAGGGAGGTTGAGAGACGGTGGCAGACGGAGGGCTGTGCCCGGCAGCCAGGATGGGCTTGTACTGGAAGTGGCTGGTTTGTTTCCAAGGGAAATAAATTAGGGTGTATTGGAGGGCATTTAGTTAAAATTTATCAATTAAATTCTATCATGCGGAATTGGAAATGTGAGGTTTTTTTAACTACTGAGATGTCTTCAGGCTGTTACTGGTTTAGTGGTGATGACATGGCATTTATCCTGTCCTGTCCAATCAGACACCTTAGCTTCAGTGTGGAATCCGGACTACGTTTCCGCAGTCCTCTCAGTGTCAACTCCCACCAGAACTGCTGATTTGTACAAACTGGCCAACTTACAAGGAATTTTGGACTGTTTGAGTGGAAGACATTATGGAGTTCATCTGGCACGACTCACACGCTCTGTATGTAAACTTGAAATTCAGAGGATTACAGGATTCTTCCAAGGTCACACGAATGAACAGTCTCCTGAGTCCATCAAGTGCTGTCCCTTCACACATTAAGCCTCCCACACAAGAAAAATGACGACACTAGTTGGGGTGAGGATTTAATAATGTATAGAACTGCTGAATCACTATGCTGTATACCTGAAATGAAATATAATATTGTATATTAACTATACTTTAAGAAAAAAAGAAAGATGAAAGCATCTTGATCCTACTTTTAGGAAACTCCCCTCTATCCTAATGGCTCAGAAGATATTTATTACGCTGATTACTATGTACTATTCTTTAAAAAAAGCTCCTTGGCTACTTCCTCCTGAATGTGCTTCATTGATTGTTCATGAGCCTGGCTTAGAATCAGCTGAGAAACAGATTCAGCTTTGACCTCCTAACATACAGGCTTTATTTGAATTTCTCTTACATACAGTGGGTATGACTAATGCCACCTTGCTAACCTTCACAAGAGTATTTGCAGTGACTGTTGTCACCTGCTAGTCCTTGGTGTGCTATCTGACTGGTTTTTATATCCTGATCGACAATTTGCGCACAATAACTATTCTTCATCAATTTGCTTGTTCGTGCATTCATTCAACAATTATTACATACTCAATATATTCTATAATGAGCTAATTGTCTTTCACACTTAAAACAATCCTGCAATACTGATATCCTTGTACTTCCCATGTTTCACACAGGAGGCCAGGGAGCTCAGACCTGTGTTGTATCGTGCATGCTACCCTGCTTCCCTAAGGAATATGAATGTTACAAGCCAAGTACCCTTAGTCTTCATACCAGCTTTAGTCATCCTTGTATAGGTAGTCTTTCTTGTTGGGTAATTTATCTCGGTTACCCAGTAAACATTCTTCTCCTGGTATTTCCACCAACATTATTAGGAAGGAGGTCTGGTTTGGAGTCCAGAATACAAACTCTGTGCAATTCTAAAGTAATGATGGCAGCTGCTAATGTTGGATGCATCATGATCTATAATATGAATTGTTTGGTCAATTTTGTTTTAAAACATCTGTGTAAAGAGATGAAATCTTTGGACTCAAGAAATGGGAGTGTAAATCTGTTTTAAATTATAGTAACTGCTTCTCAAAATTTAATTCTCAAAATTTGTTCTTAAAATTATATTGTTCCAACTTAACAAGCAGGCCACACATTGACCCAAGTATTAAAATAAATCAAATACCTGATACCCTTATTTCTAGAACACTGATATACCCAGAATATTTATTTGCATCTCATGGTGTGGCTGTACTCTTCAGCCAGGGCAAAAGAGAGTCTCAGAAGTTACGATAGCAAATCAAGTTCCCTTTGTTGCAAATGTGTGGTGTTCTTTGGAAAGGATAAAACTTTGACACTTTACTTTAATGTAAAGTTTTCTACAGAGGTTTACGTAACAAACAGCAATATAAAGAACCACCAGCAACAACAAAGTCTTACAACAAATGCAGAAGGAACATCTCATGACACTGGGAGGCACAGTGGGCAAGGGGCATTACCCACTGGCGTCAGGAGGACACAGGTTGCTACTTAGGGACAGAAATTTGCCCAGGTGTGTGAACCCTATGAAAACATGTTTTTTGTGCTACCATGAATTGGTCATTCTTGCTTCTAAAACTATTTATGCTAACCATATCTGCTATTGTAATTATGTAATTCAACTTAAATATGCCATAGCTGAAATACAAGTTATACAAAGAGCTATTTCTATGAAGAGATTGAATGCTTTCATAAAAATGATCGCGACAAGCTGCAGAAGAAACTTACTGAGACTTTTAGAAAACTTTGAGGTGTCCCTATGGGGGACCAGTGGGAGGTGTGACATTCTAGAAGGAGTCTTTACTCAATTTACCTCAAACATGTTTTTAAGAATGTGCTCAGCTGAAAAGAAAATAAAACTGGGAATTTTAAATGGCCTTGGGCTTATAAATGATATACTTATATTTAAGAATTTTAGGTGAAAAATAAAATATTTAAAATAGATGTAAATTTTGTCCTTTTATTTTCTGACCAATAATTGCAATAGTAATTATTCTTATTGCTATTATATATGAACTCTGATAAAAGCTAATAACGTAACAATAAAGTGCGACTGAATGAAGACAGTCCCACCAGGTCCAATAATAAAGTCATCCAGTAAGATCAAGTGATCCGAGGATATAACCAGAGGTGCCAAGGGAAGTGGATGAAAAATGTTTCTGAAAACCTTCTGAATTTGCCTAGATGTGTTCTTTGCTAGGAAGCCTCTAGTATATAACTGTGGCAAGCAGACCCTAAGGTGTGACCCCACCCCATAATTCCACCTCCTATTGTCTTTGCCCTGTGTAATCTCCTCACCTTGAGTGCAGGTGGGACCTGTGAGTTGCTTATAACCAACAGCATATACATGGCAAAGAGGATAGAATAGGATTTTGCATAAGTGTCCACCTCCCACTGGAGTAGAGATTCTCCTTGCTAATCTGAGGAAGTAAGTGGTCATATTGAACAAGCCCATGTGACCAGGAACTGCAGGGGACCTCTAAGAACTGCAGGTGGCCTCTAGGAGCTGAAGATACGTCCAGACAACAGTAAGCAAAAAGCCGGGACGCTCAGTGATACAACCCCTAGGAAATAAATTCTGCAAACCTAAGGTGAGCATGGAAACGGTTTCTTCCCCAGTTGAACTTCAGACAAGGAGGCCTCCCACCCATACCTGGACTGCAGCCTTCTGAGACTCTGAGCAGGGGATCCAGCTAAGTGGTTCTGAGACTCCTGAGCCTTGGAAATGGAGAGAAAAGGTGTGGTGTTTAAAGCCACCATGGCTGTGTAATTTGTTACCCAGCAATAGAAAATGAATACAGTTATTTAGTTGGTGGTTTTCTAGCCACATCTGTTACTTTTCTATCCCTCTTTCTGGACTGTGAGCTATTTACAGAGAGGGAGCTATTTACAGACACTTGTTTGACACGCAGAAGGTAAGTGTGTGCTGAACGTCGAGGCCAGTGAAGGGACCAAATGAATAAATGGACACAGCCCTCAGGCACTCCAGGGCATGCATTTACGACCACGACACACTGCTTTTCCCTCTAATACCCCTTAATTAACGAAAACTGAAACTATTTTCTTTTCTAAGCAAGTCATTAATCATCATTAAAATGGAGTTGCTGTCCTATTTTCTGGTCATCCTGTTTGATTAGATCCTTCTGGAATATTCTGTAGAATTCTCTGTGGCTTTTACTAGCCTGCACAATTTTGTGTGATCAGATACTTCAACAAGATAGCTACTTTTCTCCAACTAATTATTTCAAATGTGAGGCACCAATTCCTGAGGCACCCCATTAACTCCTTTCTATGAAGGGAATTTGCACATGTTTCCTTTCTCTGAACCAATTTAAATCCACACAAGAACTTGATTTCTCAATCATTAGCAATAATAATCATATTCAGGCTTTGGGATGATGAATACTTTATGCTAATTATTTTGTTTATCTGTGTTATACCCAGAGGTAGACTTGTTATATGATTCCCACTTTTTGGATAAGGAAAAAGAGGCAAAAAATGTTTTTTGAGTTAACCTGTAAGTTATTTATTTAGCAAACAATTTATTAAGCACCCAGAACATATG
This sequence comes from Manis pentadactyla, assembly GCF_030020395.1. NCBI lineage: Eukaryota > Metazoa > Chordata > Mammalia > Pholidota > Manidae > Manis > Manis pentadactyla. The sequence goes on from NC_080020.1 coordinate 9,498,643, forward strand.
GAGCACTGTATTATGAAAGGAAGGAAGAATAGCAGGCAGAGACGTCTGCCTTATTAAATTGTAAGTTCTCCATAGTTTTATCTGCATTTTTTTCAACATTATTTTTTCTACTGGTATTTCCACAAACAAAAGCTGGACATAAGCCCTCATCCCATTACACCTAGAAAAATCCACCAGCTTTCAGGTTGTCTTAGGGCTGCTGGTTTATCCCAACCCTTGTTCATCTAACTCAGGACCTAGAGACTTTCTCTCAAAGCTCAGTCTTAATGCTTCTGAGAACCCTACTTTCATGTGCCTCTTATTTAAGATATAAACAGGTGTTGGACACTTTTAGACACTTCGTTCACCCATCCTTCCCAGTCTAACGTTCTCTCTTCATTTTTTCCTTATTTCATAAACCAGGAATTCTCTACATCAGCCAAGACAACTCGTTTATTTCCCCTTTCAGCAAAACGTCTTTTGTTCTTGTTTTATACACCATCCCTTCAAGTTCACATGCCCTGCTGACTTTTTCCTTCTGCAAAAAGGTGTATTATTCACCTGTGATTCTCCTCATCCTTCTCTGATGAGGCCTTAGTTCTTTGCCTCTCCTACACCCGAACTTAGTTTACTTGCATTTATAGCTGCACTTCCTGGACCAGCAAGATCAACATCACTGAAGAACTTACTAGAAACACAAACGTGGGGGCCCCACCCTAATGCACTGAGTCAGAAACTCTGAGGTGGGTCCCAGCAAATGGTATTAACAAGCCCTCCACATGATTCTGTGTGGGGAAAACGGAAGTTCCTACAGCCCGGATCCTCCCCTGACCCTAAACTACTCCGTGATGTAACTGGCCTGCTGCTAGGCTACTGCTTCCACACCACCGTAGGCAATGAGCTGTTATTGGCTGAGTCACTATAGAAAGAGCTCTGCCCAGTGCTGTGGGCGGAGAGAGATGGAGGTGAGTTACGGACCTGCAGACTGCTGGATGCAGATGTGATCCTAGTGCTTGACCTGCCACCATGGGAATAAAGCCGGGTAGAAACCCTTTCACCCCAAGAACATTCCATTGTCATTTCTCAGTCTCCCTGAATCCATAGTGAACTTGCCCAGAGCTGAAACCCTCAGGCAAGACATTCTGATACACTCCAAGTTTGAGAACTGCTGGTTGATATGCATATGTGTAAACACATAAGTAAAAATACACATTCACACACACACACACATACACACACAATTTCATAAATGGTCTGCCACCTTAAAAAATTAGATATCCATTTAGATTGTAAGTTGTTTCAGATAGCAGGAAGCATATGAAAAATTTTAACTGCTATTATTGTTTTTCTAACACCCAGAGCACCTAGAATGGTATTTTGCACTTGTGTCTTTAGCCCATCTTGGTTCATAAACAATTCAGTGCCTTTGGCCAAAGGGGTGCAGAGGAAAGAAAATGAATGAATCACATCACTCCTGGTAAGTATGTGTTTGCAGCTCTGACTGGGGTAAGGCTGGGAAGACCAAAATGAGCTCTCTGCACTGAGGCTCCCACCCTCTCCTCTACTGCACCCTCTCCCCCAGGCTCTAGTCATACTGAGTTATTTCTACCTCCCCAACACATCTCTAGGCTACAACTTCTGCCTGGAATGTCCTTCTCTGTCCCCAGCCAGCCTGGGTAACCTTTCTGTACCCTTCAAGGCCCATCTTCAGGAATCTTCTCTGCCCCCTACTCCATCATAGTGAAACGCCCCTCCCTTGTCCCCAGGGTACCCTCTATTTATCCCTATCCTGGCGCTTACACAATGTGTTATGACAGCATCTCTGCCGGTCTGCCTGCCCCACTGCACCGCACTGTAAGCGTCTGGGAGTCCGGGCTCCTGTCGTTGTATTCAGGTGCTGTCTTGCCAGTGCGTTTCAACCCTGGACAAGTTCACTATGGATTCAGTGAGATGAAAAAATGACGGTGGAACATTCTTGCGGTGAAAGGGTTTATACCCAACTTTAATCCCACAGTGGCAGGTCAAGCACAAAAATTCCATTCACTCAGAGTGAGTCTGCATGCAGCAAGCCAGTCTCTGCCTCTGGGCCTCTCTGCCCACACAGCTGGCTCAGTCTCTGTCCTCAGCGCTGCCACCACTCCAGCCTCACTGCAGCTGTGCAGCCCAGAGCACTGGGCGGAGCTCTTTATATAGAGTCAATAACAACGTATTGCCCACACGTGTGTAGTGAGCTAGCCAACCAGGGCCAGGTGAGAATCCTGGCTATAGGAACCTTCACCATCTCCATGGGTACTTATCATATAATTGTTGCTCAACATTCACTGCCAGGAAAAGAAATACTGGGGTGAGATTTGACACTAGTTGTAATTAAGTTTTCTGTTGCTTTAATTTCCTCAACAACCTGACATGAATATATTTTACAATAGCAACAAAGTTAGTTCAGAATTTGAATTCATTTCTGCTGGTCCGTGAAGGGTTCAGGAGACCCCTGAGGCTGTTATGTCCCTCTACCCCTTTTTAATGGACACCCGACACTGACTTTCTTCTACAGGTACACCAGTAATCCTAAAGCATAATGTCAGATGGGATAGGCATGAACCAGACTTCGATGTATTTTTCAAGGACAACCTGCAGCTCTCATGGGAAAGTCTGCATAGGGCAGCTTCCCATGAGGAAAGCCTCCATGAGTGGCAAACTACATGGGCTCCATTTAAAATTGTGCCAGATGAGGGATCCCATGCTCAGCAGAGGAAAACGTTATTTTCTAGTGATTGGTGCTTTCTTATCACCTAACAGCAGATTGGTGTAGGCAGAGGTAAAAGCAAAGAAATACCTTTGGGTGACCATCTTCCAGCTCACTCCACTGGTTAGAACAGAGAATACTTTATTCAGACCACCAAGCACTTGCAATTCAGTTTCCTACAAAAAGAAGCCATTCCAAACTTAGCTGCAGCATTTAGGACTAATTCCTGTTCTCCTTCACTATCGCTGGCACGCAGTCTGACAGGACACGGGACACAGAGGCCAGCCTCAAGGCAAAGTCATGTCTGCACTGGCCACAGCAGTTTGTGAACAGTGCCAGAAAACACAGCAGTGCTTAGAACGGCCCAGAGATTCTTTGGGAACTGTCACTCCTGTGAGGAGTTCACCCTCACGATTTGTGGGCATCCATCTCTACCTACCTGATTCCTAAAGGCCTAGACATTCTAAATTTACCAATTCTCCTTGTTGATTCTTAAATCGGGAAAGATTTTGTACATACATTCATGAATAAACTCAAACTCTGTTTTGATAGAGAAGAGTTTAAAAATAAGTATTCAGCATGTATCTGGCTAGCGGCCCCCCAGTGGTTTCTCACTCATGAAACTTAGAGGAAAAAGAGAACCATGTACCCTGACAATCATGACTGCAGAACCTAACATTTCACACCAGTGTTTGGAAAAGCAGTTGCTAATTACACGGCAGGAGATGCTTGAGAGGGAAAATCCAGCCTAGGAAATGCTGGCTGATGGAGGGGGGCCTGAGAAAGGGGGAGATTGTTATTCCTCTGCCTCTGTCCACCCATCTCGGGGATGCCAGGCCTGCACCAGCCAGAAACGTAAGAGCTCAGGAATGAGGAGGTCACAACACAAAGGACTAGAGCTCTGGGGAGAAACCAACAAAAACAGATGTGCATCTAAATAATCATTGTATATATTTGCAAAAAGAGGGGCTGCTTTTCTTATATGGTGTAAGAAAATATAATGCTTATCTACATCTGAAAAATAAATAGGGTACCAAACTCCTATCTCAAACAGAACTAACTCAGTAAGAAGAACACTGTCAGTAAATACATATTAACTGACTAACAATCTAGTATGATAATAAACATCTCAAATCCGTAGGGGGAGTAGATGTGGATCATTTTACTTACTGCTTGAGGAACAATGGCCAATCACTGATTATAAATTAAAATTAGTCTTGTCGAACTGTAGCCCCAAATTAATTCTAGGGAGTTCAAAGATTTAGATATAAAGAATGTAAAGTGCTAGAAGAAAACAGACGTGCATGATATAGAGAAGAGTTCTCTGAGCATGACCCCAACACACAACCCAAGGAAGAAAAATATATGTGTGAGCTTCAGTTAGCTTCTTTGTGCTTTGGTTTTCACATGGGTAAGATGGGGTATAAAAGAATCTCTCTCATTAGGGTTTTGGCATCTGTGTATGAGAATAAACACACTCACAAACATATAAAATACATGTTCCAGAGTCACTTCAATACTTGGGTTGAAACCTGGGTGCACATCTTCCAGGAGTATAGCCTGGGAAGGTCATTTAACTGCTCTGTGCCTCCTTTTCTCATCAGTAAAATGGAGAAAAATTTCATCTACCTCAAAGGGCATTAAGTGCCTAGTCCTGCACCTAGAACACAGGAATAAGCACCCAGAAAATAACTGTAATTATTTTGTCATCATCAGCATCTCTGGATGGTGGAATTATGGATGACTTTCATTTTACACTGGCTATATTTTGGTATACCAATGTTTTCTAAATTCTCTACAGTGAACGTGTATTGCTTTTGTGATGGAATAAGAAATACCAACCTTGTTTAAAGCAAGCTAGGAGGATGGTTAAGCAACTTGGAAGTGAGCGGGGAGGCCAGATCCTCCAGCTCAGTGAAGAGTACAGGCCAGCATCCTGCAGAGCCATGACCCTGAGAGCTCCCAGCAAGCCCAGCCCCAGCCCTTGATGCTGTGCTACAGACGTCTCCCTTTGAAAGTGGAAGATACCTCTTTGCTTTGTTGTTGCCATGGTGATGGGGGCAGGTGGCCTGACTACATCAGGTCATCCTCACCTGTGCACCCATGTCCCAGCCTGCTGTTTGAACCTCCCATCAGCACTGCCCACTGCCCCGGGTGTAAGAACACCCCAGGCCGGGAGCCAAGACTGTGGGCTTTTGAGCCCATAAAACTTGGGGTCAAACCAGACTCTGTTACTTACCCAACCCTCTGGGTCCAAGCTTCCTTTCACTATAAAATAAGGATAACAGCAACTAGCTCTATGACTACAAAGTAATGGGCTGAATGCCAGGCAGATTGTAAGAAGCCACTATTACTACGAATTTTGCTGTTATTGTTACTATTACTTAACCTACCGAATTATAACCTGGGCCTCAAGGACCTTGAAACATCATCACACGTTTGCTGTTCATGGCATCCCTATGGCACACACAAGAAATACCACCTTAAGCAGCTGGGAGGATGAAGCACTGAGTCTTCAGTCAATTCCAATCACACCCATTTGAGGGCCTACTGCATGCCACATGCTGTTTATTGGCACTTATGATACATCAGTGAGTAAAAGAGATAGAGGAAGATGGATAATAGTCAATATATATAAGAATAGGTAAATTATATTAATAAATACATACAGTGAACAAAAGTGCTAGATGGTGAAAAATGCTAAAGCTAACAAAAGAAGTGAGGTGTGGGTGTGTTGGGGTGCAGGGGTGAAAGCTGTCATTTATGTGGGGTGATCAGAACCAGCCTCGTTGGGAAGGGGGAATTCTAGCAAAGGCTGGAAGGAGGAATTGAGGGTCTGAGGAAGAGCACTGCAGGCTTCAAGAGGAAGCAGGCCCGAGGTGAGCACAGAACAGACAGCACGGATGCCGCAGGGTCTGCAGCAGAGGGCGCGAAGGGCAGACAACAGGAGAGAGAGCAGAAAGAGTCAGAGAAAAATGGGAACCAAATAACACCAGGCCAAGTGGCCATTTTAATGTCTTTGGCTTTTCTCTGAGTGAAAGAAACTTTGGGGATTTTGGAGATTTTGACAAGACCCTAACCAGCTCCTCCAACCCGTGGCTAAGCAGAGCTCATGACCACAAGCACTCTGAAAATACGAAAGGGAAAGGTTCCCTGAGAGCAATGATTAACCAACCAGCAGACAGGGCCAGTCCAGTACTGACAAAGGTCCTGGGGCCCCACCTAAGTGTAAAAATAAGACCAACCCTCCTGGTTCTTACCATAATGTACCATGACTTCCCCTACCTCCATCCCCCATCTTCTTTTTAAAAAATTACATCCAGGACTCTCTTGGCCCTTCCTGGCATGAGCCAGGAGCTCTGTCCTTTCACTTTACCTCTAAATAAAAGCCTGTACCTTGCTCTTCTAAAAAAAAAAAAAATTACATCCAATAATTACTTATCTTAGAACTGGAAGTTTCTACCTTTTCATCATTTTCTCCCATTTCTCCCACGTCCACCCCCTGCCGCTGACCACTACCAAACTCTTCTCTGTTTCTATGAGCAATGTTTTTAGATTCCACATGTAAGTAAGATCATACAGTATCTGTCTTCGTCTGACTTAATTCATTACAACATTTTCTTTCCTCATTCATCCATCAATGGACACTTAGGCTGTTTCCTTATCTTAGCTACTATAAATAATGCTGACATGACCAGGGGAGTACAGATACCTCTTTGGGACAGTGATTTCATTTCCTTCAGATACATACCCAGAAGTGGAATTGCTGGCAAACATGCTATTCTATTTTTAATTTTTTGAGGAACCTCCATCTGTTTTCTACTGTGGCTGCACCAATTTACATCCCCACCAACACCATGCAAGGATTCCCTTTTCTGTATATTCTTGCCAAGACTTATTATTCCTTGTCTTTTGATAATAGCCATTCTAATGGTACGAGGTACGAGTTGATATCTCATTGTGGTTTTGATGTGCTTTTCTTTGATGATTAGATGATCTTAGGAAAAATGTCTATTCAGGTCCACTGCCCACTTTTTTTTACTCAGACTGGTTTTTTCCATTCAGTTGTATGAGTTTTTATTTTTGATATTAACTCCTTATCAGATACATGATTTGCAAATATTTTCTCCCATTCCATAAGTAAACTTTTCATTTTGCTGATGGTTTCCTTTGCTGTGCAGAAGCTTTTAGTCTGATGCAGTCTCATTGATTTTTCTTTCACTGCTTTTGCTTTTGGTGTCGAATCCAAAAAAAGTCATTGCCAAGACCAATGTCAAGAAGCTTACCTGCTATGTTTTCTTCTAGCAGTTTTACAGTTTCAGGTTTTAAATTCAAGTCTTTACATTCAATGGAGTTGATGTTTGTGTATGCTGTAAGATAGGGGTCCAGTTTCACTCTTTTGTATGTGTCTGTCTAGTCTTCCCAGCACCACTTATGGAAGAGACTATCCTCTTTCTGTTGTATATTCTTGGCTCCTGTGTCATAAATTGACCATATATGACCTTGGGGCGGCCAGGACCAGCCTCCTTTGCCAGCCACAGCTCACTTCACCCTCCTCCCACTCACAATCACCTCCCATCAGCTACTGAAAGAGCACCTTTTCCCAAATAGGCTGTCTCTTTGTTTAAACAATGATGATATGCGAAGACAAGATAAATGTATTTGTAATAGATTGACCACCAGCAGTCTGTTGTATAGGGTCGGCCTTCAGAGAAAGCTGCCATCACAATCCAAAATGTTCTGTTTTATAACTCCAATCGTGAAAGGAATATCAGAATATTATTCCACAGAATCTGGCCCTGGCCCAAGGACAGAAAAACTACAGTTCTCCCAAAGAACAGACCTAAATGACAGCCAGTCCTTTCCAAATCTTAATGTCATTCCACATGAAAAAACAGACTGCCTGGGAAAAACAGTTCCACGGCAATCCCTGGATTTATGAGTAATCGTGGTACTAAATATTTATAAACCAGGGAAAGTACACAGAGTGTCCGTCATTCTATGAAACTGTGCTTGCTACAACATTTAGAATAGTCCAAAGAAATGCTCTACAAAGCCCCATGCATGTTTCGGGTAGTGGTTTGAACAAAGCCTTCATTCTATCATTTATAATTCCCTTTCAAGTTGAATTTCCCTTTTGACTTAGAATATAAAGACATCAAAGATGAAGGACTTCCTCTTTCTCTCATTTCCCCTTTAATCACTGAATACACTTAATACTTGTCCATTTTTCCATATGGGTAAAACATTCAGGCACAGAAGGAATCAAAGGAAGACGGCCCATTTTGATAAACACAAATGAAGGCAACCTGGCATTCTTTCTCCTATGTAGTAGCTGTACAAGTATTCCATGGCTGTCATAAAAAATTTTTTAATAATGGTAAGAAAAAACTAAAATTGCCTCAAATGCCACCATTCAGAGAAACTCACCGCTGACTCCGACAAGTGATATTTTTTCTTCATCTTTATTCACACCAATATTGACATTTCCTTTGGTTGTGCCCTCCTGTGGTCTTCCTTAATCCACAGTCTCTACCATTTTTTGCCTCATCTCCTCTCCCCATTTTTTGCCTCATCTGCCTCCACCCATTGCCCCTCCCCCTGCCCTCATGTCAGGCCTCTGTGAATTCACACTGCGCTTCTGTCTGTTCCACGTGATCAATTCTGCTGTTCCCTGAATGTCTGTCTCCTCTTCTCCTACCACCTGATGTCCCAAGCAAAGGACACACTTTTCCGATTGGCCCGCTTCCTCTATACACACCTCCATTAAGCATCTCAGAAGTGTCTGCTTCAGTGGTGACCTCCCCACCACACTGCACGTCTTGGAAACTAGGAATCGGGTCTTTCAGGTTGGTATCTGTAGCCCTTTAGAGGGTGTGTGGCATACGGCAAATAGTCACTAAAAGCATTTGTTGAATATATTACATTTTTCTTCCCAAACTTTATTGAGAAATAACTGACAAGTGTGATATTATGTATGGAAAGTGGACATCATGATTACATCAGCGTATGTGCATGCCAAAATTCACCAAGCTCACACTAAGATTTGTGCGTTTCAGTGTATATGCCTTAAAAAAGTTTTTTTTTAAGTGTAAAATGTGATGGTTTGATATACATACATTGTGGGATGATTACCGACTTCAAGATAATTAATGTGTCCATCACCTCACACAGTTAAATCTTTTTCTTTTTTGGGGGGGTAAGAATGCTTAAGATCTACTCCAAGCAACTTACAAGTATATAACACTATATTAATAACTATAATCACCATTAGGTCCTCAGAGTTTATTCTTCTTATAACTAAAAGTTTGTACCCTTTGACCTACATTTCCCCCTCTCATCAGCCCACAGCAACTAACATTCTTTTCTCTGTGAAATTGTCTTTTTATTCTCCTTAGATTTCACATGTAAGTGATACTCTACAGTATTTGTCTTTCTCTGTCTGGCTTATTTACTTAGCACAATGCCCTCCAAGTTCATCCAGGTGGTCAAAAATGACAGAATTACCTTCTTTCTGATGGATGAATAATATTCCTCTGTGTATGTATCAGATACGTATTTTGCAAATATATATAAGATTTTCCTTATTCATTGATCTGTTGATGGATGTTTAGGTTGTTTCCAAATCTTGGTTATTGTAAATAATGCTGTAGAGAACATAGGAATGCAGATATCTCTTTGATATTCTGCTTTTATTTTCTTCGGCTACATACCCAGAAGTGGACTTGCTAGATCATCTGATAGTTCTATCTTTAATTTCTTGAAGAACCTCCACACTTTTTTCTTAGGTGATTGTACCAGTTTATATTTCCACTAAAAGTGTGCAAAATTTCCTTTTTCTCCAAATGCTCACCAGCAGCAGTTATCTCTTGCCTTTTTGATAATAAACACCCTGACAGGTGTGAGGTGACATCGCACTGTGGTTTGACTTGCTCTTCCCTAATTAGTGATGCTGAGCACCTTTTCATGTACCCGTTGGTCATTTGCATATCTTCTTTAGTAAAATGTCTTTTCAGACACTCTGCTCATTTTTTAGTTGGGTTATCTGTTTGTTGCTATTGAGTTGTATGAATTTTCTGTATATATTTCTGATATTAACCCCTCATTAGATTTGTAGTTTGTAAATATTTTCTTCTCTTCAGTCGGTTGCCTTTTCATTTTTTGGTCTGCTTTGCTGGGCATAAGGTTTTTAGCTTGATGTGGTCTGACTTGTTTATTTTTTCTTTTGCTGCCTTTACTTTTGGTACCAAAAAATCATCAACAAGACTAATGTCAAGGAACTTATCTGCTATGTTTTCTTCTAGAAGTTTTACAGCTTCAGGTCTTAAATTTAACTCTTTAATCCACTTTGAGTTGATTTTTGTTTATCATGTAAGATAGGGGTCCAATTTCATTCTTTTGCATGTGGCTGCCCTCATTTCCCAATACATTTACTGAAGAGACCATCCATTTCCCATTATATATTCTTGGCTCCTTCATCACAAATTAAATGACCATATACATATGTCTGTTTTTATGCCAGTACCATACTGTTTTGATTACTATAGCTTTTTAATATAGCTTGAACCAGGAAGTGTGACTCCTCCCGTTTTGTTGTTCTTTCTTAATATTGCTTTGGCTGTTAGGGGTCTTCTGTGGTTCCTCACGAATTTTAGTTTTTTTCCCTTTCTCACAAATATGTCATCAGATTTTGATAGGGATTGCATTGAACCTGTGGATCACTTTTGGCAGTATGGACATTTTCACAATTTGTTCCAATCCATGAACATGGACTAGCTTTCCATTTGTATCCTTTTCATTTTCTCTCATCATGATCTCACAGTTTTCACTGTACAGGTCTTTCACCTTATTAAATAAGTTGGTGAAATTTAATAAAAGTACTTTATTATTTTTGATGGTATTATAACTGTGATTGCCCTCTGAATTTCTCTTCCAGATATTTTGTTGTTAGTTTACAGAAACACAACTGATTTTAGTATGTTGATTTTGTATCCTGCAATTATAATGAATTCATTCATTACTTTTAAGGGGTGTTTTTTTTGGTGGAGTCTTTAGGGTTTTTTATATATAAGATCATGCCATCCACAAATAACTCATTTTACTTCTTCCTTTCAATTCTGATATCCTTTATAATGCTTTTCTCATTACTATGGCTAGGACCTCCGGTACTATGCTGAACAGAAACGGCAAGAATCGGCATCTCTACTTGTTCTTGATCTTAGAAGGAAGGCTTTTAACTTTTCATCCTAGAGTATGATATCAGCTGTGGGCTTGTCATATATGCCTTCATTATGTGTAGGTACCTTCCTGCTATACCTAGTTCATTGAAAGTTTTTATCATAAGTGGATGTTGAATTTTGTCAAATGCTTTTACTGCATCTATTGACTTGATCATATGATTTTTATCCTTCATTCTGTCAATGTGGCATATCACATTTATTGATGTGGGTATGTTGGACCACCCTTGCATCCCAAAGGTGACTCTCATGTGATCACGGCACAAGATCCTTTTAATGTGCTCTTGAATTCCATTTGCCAGTATTTTGTTGAGGATTTTGCCTCTGTGTTCATCAGAGATATTGGTCTGTAATTTTCTTTTCTTGTAATGTCCATCTTTAAAACCACACTGTATAGTAGGAAGGATGAAATTACTGTTTCCATTTTGCACGTTGGGAAACTAAAGGACAAGGTTACTTCACAACTCTTGGGTGACATAGTTGGGATTCACACCCACACTGTCTAGCTCTAAGTTCACATTCTTTCTACAAGACCAGAGCCAGCCTGAGCTGCTACCAGAATGGGGAACTCAGCTGAGTATCCCGGCTTTCTTCCAGACTGTGTGTAGCAATCATGTCTATCCCTTGTCATCTTGCAAAGTGATTAGTGCACAAAGCTCATATCCTAGTGGGGATGACATTGCTAAAATCCCATTCAACAACTTAAGTTCAAAGCCCAGACCACCTCCCCATTCTAAGCTTCTCCTGGACTTCATCCCTATAGCTACAATCCCTCCCTCTGTTCTCTTAGTCCTGGATTGAGGATATTCCTCTAAAGTTCTAATGATCCCCTCTGCTTCAGCTCTCTACACCCCTTTTTAGTGCTGAGTGCTTCTCTCTTGGGGCCAGAAATACACAAAGACTGGACAGGATCTTTGCAGGACGTGGGACATTGGCCTCCATTGTCTGATCACATGCAGTTGCCTGGGGACCAGAACCGGAGATGCGATTTCCCAAGACTCAGAGACAGAATAAATATAAAACTCCTTCCAAAAGGAGAAATACCTGGCATATTTCTCTCCCTGTGAAGCTATTTTTAGTTCCTTCAAGTGTCTTTTGTATCTAAACAATTCAAGGAACTGCCTGAGTTCATGGTTTCAATGTGTTACAACTTTGACAAAATACATAACATCACATGGAAAGAGATCCAAGCAGTCCTAATTGTCTCGTGGACCCACAACACCAGCTCAGAAATAGGATCTTTATCAGTGCTGGCAGTGTCTCGAGATGATTTCTGAGTACCAGCAGTCAACTTGGCAGTATCAGGAAGAAAAGCAGGGTTTGGCTTTATGCTAGACAGATCAGTCAACTAAGAAATAGAGGAAATATTTATCAGTGCAATGCATCTTCCAAACTGAAAATACAACCATTATACAACACCACTAAAGAGAAATCTGGACTTTCGAGTAAATACACATCACAAATTTATACTGGCATCTTTATGAGCATATCTGACTTCAGCCTGGGTTCCCAAACAAACCTCTTGCCAGAACTTTCAAAGAATCTTTTTATAGAAAGAGACAAATTCTAATGAAGGATGAATCAGGAAAAAGAGTCACAGGGCTCTGAACAGCTGTTTATAAACTGTTCTCATCAAAATGGTGTATAGATAGGAAAATTAAAGGGCCAAGTCCCAGAATGGGCTGCACAGAAGTGAAAAGGATACATCATGACCCCAAATAAATGACCTAGTCTCTCTCTGAGGCCAGTGGGCAAAGTGAAAGGTGAGGTTAGTAACAGCTGCATTCTTAATGGATGAGGCAAGGAGTAAGAGAGACTGTCTTGTGTGGACTCCATCTATAGGGGAGATGAGAAGTCATCTGCCAGTTAGGAGAGTTATTCCTTATATGATCATTCTATTATGCTCAAGGATACGTATCATCCATTCTGGCTGACTTTCCCCAGTATTCATTCATTCTGTATGAATTGAGCTGTGGGACAGGCATATGGAGAAATGTGGCTCCTACCTGCATGTAGCTGACGGACCAGAAAAGATTCAGAAAGCAAGCAGAGTGTGCAATGCGGGATGTGCATGCTAAGAGGGGCTGTGTCAGTCAGGGTCTCTAGGGAAACAGAACCAGTAGACTAGGAACACATACATACACATGTATGTATACATATATATGTATTCATATATAAATGTGCATACGTATATATAAATGTGTATATAAATGTGTAAATGTATACGTACACATACACACACATTAATTTCAAGGAACTGACACACAGTTATGGGGGCTGGCAAGTCCAAAATCCATGGCACAAGGCTACATGGTGGAAACTCTCAGGTGGGAGCCGACGTTACAGTCTTGGGGCAGAATTTCTTCCTCAGGGAAGCCTCAATTTTGCTCTCTGGCTTTGAAAGGACTGGATGAGGCCCTTCCAGACTGTAGGGGGTAAACTCCTTTACCTAAAGTCAACTGATTGCAGATGTCAGCCACGTGTATAAAATAACTCCACGGCAGCACCTGGATGCATGTTTGAGGGAATAACCAGGTGCTATAGTTTAGCCACATTGACACAGAATTGACCATCACAGAGAGGAAGTCAGGAGCTGTGGGAGGCCAGGGAAGACGTCTCTCTCACACTTGGGCAGGGGGAGGAGGCATAAAATCAGGTAAGGCTCCCTGGAGGAAGTGCCACTGAAGACTGAAAGGCTCGAGAGCATGTAAAGAAGTGGCATGGAAGCAGCCCGACATCTGGGGTCATAGCGGGCTGGGCAGGAAGCAAGTGGGCACATGAAGGGGAGCCCAGGAGCCCAGGCAGAGGGGCCCCAGGGCCAGCAACAGAGGCAGAGAAGTGAGGAGACTGATGCTGGGCACCACAGCACTGAACGCTGCCTGAGGACTGGCGCACACAGGTGCTGTTCCACGTGCTCTGCGGGCATCCCCCCATCAACTCCTCAGAATTACCCGGTGACCTAAGTACCACGAACCACGTTTTGCTGATGAGAAGCTGGCGCACAAGGAGGCCAGCTGACTTCCCAAGGTCACACAGCTCCTGAGTGTCCAGGCAGGACCCTACCTGAGGCCTTTAACTAGAGAAAGGGTCTGCGATTGTGGGAGGTGCTAGAGTGAAGGGCACAGACAGAGAAATCACCTTAGCTTTGGAAAGAAAGTGCTAAAGATGAGAACAGAGGGAGGGACTGATAACAGGTAACCAGGGATTCCAGAGAGTGATGGAGGTTTGGAGGAGCCACTGTGGAAAATAAGGTGAGTGAAGACTGGAGGGCACGAATGGCCACAGATTAGCACAGGGAGCAGGTTTCAGAGGCTGGTACCTTCATGGTGTGGAATTGAAGTTTACTGGTATCACAGAGGCAAGGAATGGAGAAGACTGGGGTGCTGGTGGGGCAGCTACGTGGGCTCCCAGGAAAGAGCAGAGATGTGGTGAAAAAGAAGTCCAGGACATCTAGAGGTCTAGGACATCCCACCAACCTGATTTTCGACATTTGGAGAAAAAAGTGTCAAGATAATTCACTTGCTTAACTATATTCCTCACTGGTCTGCTCCAGATAAAGGCAGTTAAATACAGTGAAGGCTTTAGTTGGAGTACATACATACAGTTCTTGTTTAGAAAGAAGAAGAATCCTCTTTCTTCTGTAGGTATCCTTTGGCCAGTCCAGGGGAATTACTTCGATTTTGTACATTTCTCACAGGCGCTACCTTTTTTGGACCATAGGTATTAGTAAGGGAATGTCTCAGATCCATGTTAAGTCTGTTCTGTTGCTCTGTGCAGAAGTACAATGAGTCATCTATTGTCTTTTTTTGTTATTGTTAAGTTTAACCAAAAAGTCCTCTGGATTTACAAAAACATCATCATTAAAGAATAAGTTTGCCATTTCTTGGCTTTATTTGCTAAGTGACTTTAGAACTTCTCATATAAAGCTATTAGTTCTCCCAGAATAAATCCACATGTTGCCCCCGGGCTCCTGAAAGATGGAGAGCTTTGGCCAACAAAACAAAGCACAGAGGCAGCCTCATTAGACGCTGTTCATGTAGAAACAGCACAGCACTGTTCCTGACAATCCAAGTGTTTATATTTTTCAACAGAGTAGGTAGAAATGAAAACATTTAGATTCAACATTTCTTCTTGCACTTTAGGAGATATAGAATTAATGTTAGATTGGCTCCTCTTGACAGCAATGATATGTTGCTTGGCAACCCCAAGTGTTCCTTGTGTTGATTGCAAACTACTGGAGCAGCTACTTATTTTTAAACCAATGAAGTTGCTCAAGAAGCCAAGTGTGATGCCCATCACACAGCCAGATCTCACATTTATACAGAATATTCACACATAAGATGCCCCATGACCCTTAAGGCATCAAAATGACTAAATGACCTAGCTGTCTATATCATTAGTAACTACTACCTACCTGGCTCTCTGCAGATTCTTTTCAATTTATTTTTTAACTGGATTTTTAATTTTGCATAACATAACATTTACATCTTAGCCATTTATAAGGGTACAGTTCAGGGGTATTAAATACATTCACTCTGCTAGGCTATCATCACCACCACCCATCCACAGAACTCTTATCTTGCAAAACTGAAACTCTGTCTCCATTAAATAACATTCCCAGCCCCCCAGCCCCCGGCAATCACCATTCTGTTCTCCACCTCTATGATTTTGACCACTCCTAGGGATCTCACATATGTGGTATAAACTACACAATATTTGTCCCTGTTTGTGTCTGGTTTATTTCATTTAGTGTAATATCTCAAGATTCATCCATGTTGTAGCATATCACTGAATTTCCTTCTTTTTAAAGGCTGAATAATATTCCACTGTATGTATGTACTACATTTTGCTTATCCATTCATCCATCAATAGACATTTGGGTGCTTCCACTTTGGGGCTATTGTGAACAATCATACTATGAACATGGATATACAAATATCTCTTTAAGACCATGATTTCAATTCTTCCGTAAGTGGAACATCCCGTAAGTGGAACTGCTAGATCACATGGTATTTCTACTTTCAATATTTGGGGGACCCACCATACTGTTTCCCATAAGAGTACACCATTTTATAGTCCCACCAGCAATGCATGAGGGTTCCAGTTTCTCCACCTCCCCACCAATCCTTGTTTTATGTTTTGCTTTTTTAATAGTAGCCATCCTAATGGGTATAAGGTAGCCCCTGGGTTTTATAAGTGTTTTATTTTTCGTACCCCTACTTCTGCAGGTATTGTACTATATTGTGATAATTTACATTATACAATATATCTGTCTCCTCTCCAACTAATCTATGGCCTCCTCAATGGCAGGAATGAAGACTTCTTCATCCCGAACGCCCCTCACTCAAACCAGAAAGCCGACACCATGTGGGTCCTGAATACCCACCCCATTCTGCATTGCAAATGGAAAAGCATGGTTTTGAGTAGTAACAGGAGACTGAGGAAGATCTTGAATTCCAGGCTAAGATGTTTATCTTACTGACATGGGAGAGCATTTACCTGTTGTTCCTGAGAGAGGTTACTATGCGCAACCATTTGGTGACAACGCAGTGACCAGAGCAGCACCTGGAGTCAGAGTCCAATAACCTGGCTCTGCAGTCACACCTGGGGCGGGCGTGGTGTGTGTCCGCAAGAGGACAGTGGCCTAGGGAATGTGCAGAAGGGCCCGGGAAGGGCTGCCTGTTCTTAGAACACTATGGTTTTATTCTCTGGCAAAATGTCCAGGTTTAACATGGGGGGTGGTCTCAATTCATGGTTCAAGGAAATGTATTTTTTGAATTTTTATGTTTTGATTATTAAAAGTAGAAATATCAACGTGTTGAGTTGATAAATGATGATACAACCTCAAAGACATGAGAAAAAAATGGAAATGAAGAGCACAATGTATCCATGAAAAATAAAAACATGAAAACTGGTATATGATATAAGCAAGGAACAATAATCATTAAATGTTAAGTACAGTGAAAGGAAGCTTAAGTGATTACTACTATGGAAACTAAATCAATGAATACTGATTGTAAACTTTAATAAATATTTCAAGTATTGATAGGAAGAATATTAATATAAAACAAGAGGTTTTAAAAAATGGAACCATACAAAGATCAAGGATAAAGAAAAGGAAATACAATCATTTTTATCTACCATCGTTTTAAAATTATTTCTGATTTTCAAACATTTACTTAGCACCTAGACTAGAGCAGGCACAGACACAACCACTGGGAACATTGCAGACCCAGTGATTAAGAAACTGACAGTTTAGCTGGAGGACAATTAAGTATTGGCCCCAAAGCAACATTTTAAAAATCCCTTCTCCATATGATAAATCCCTAACAGAGTTTAAAGCGACTGAAGGGAAGAAATGGCAATATAAGTGGGATTTGAATCTGCTTCGATAAAAGTCGCATCCTTTAGTTTCTTTTCTCTGATTCTGATGGTTGCACAGGTGGAAATTTCAACTCCTATTTAAGCTCCTAAGAGGTCATCAAATAGTTCTTTAGTAACCTGCCTATCTCCCTTCTTTAGCTAGACAAAGAGATTAACACAAGGGGAAATACATGAAATCAAATCTAGACAACATTGTAAAACATGTCTCCTTTCTATCAACAGTTGCCACTGAGGAGGGAAATAAAAGCAACCTAGACCTTCCCAAGGCAGCTGCAAATATGGGTGGGAAAAGACTGTCTTGCATTGAATAGTGGGAAAACATTCTCAGTTTAGCCATCAGCAAGAAGTCAATGCGGCTGCTAGTGAGGAGGGAAGGAAGCCACAGGTAGTGACATAACCTGCCGGAGTGAGGACCAGTGTAGACAGCGCTCCGCATTAATTACTCATTTCCAGTGGGAATGTTCTCACCGTGCCGTCCAACCCAAAGCCCACAGTCCTTTACGAGTTAGAGAAGCTCAGCATTTCTTTCCCTTCAAAAAAATCTTCAACTGCATACATATCCCATACTCAGAGGCAGGATCTCAATCCAGAGGCTGTGTTTCATATCAACAGACTGCAAATTTCTGCTGAGTTTAGTTCTGTAATGTGTACTATCTTTTCTATCTTTTAGCCTGTGAGGAGCCTTGATTACATGCTCTGCTTCTCACAACACAATGGGAATGAGGTCTGAAGAAGAGTGAGTTGCACTGTAGGGATTTGCTCTGTGTCTCTAAGGAAGTTCTGTGCTCTTTGCATGCCGCTGGGTTAGCCTGAAATACACCTTGCACAGAGCTTAAGTTTATTACTATAGTTCTGTATAAAATTCCTCATATTTATCATTAAGACATTGCCTGTACAAAATCAAAACATGTAATTCCTTATATAAAATTAATTTTATATACAGACGTCTTTTTTAAGCTCTTTAATGCCTAGACCTCAGCTTCCACATGTATTTCTGCCTTGTTACTCAAGCACCCAGCATAGGATAAAAGCAATGCCCTTTTAATCAGGATTTCTGGAGTTTTTTGACTTTGAGAGTGATCAAAGACATTTTCAGGGATTCATGCCTGACAACATCTATCAAACTTGTCACTGAGAGAGTTTTCTTAAGGATAAATTAGAGTTACTTCTTATAGATGTCTCTTACAACATCTGTATCATTACCTCCTGGAAAGTAATAACGAATTATGGGAAATTTTAGGATCACTGAAATAACACTCCCTTGAGAAACAGAGAGACGGGGGGAACATTCAGAATGCTATTCCTTTTTATTAGGGCGGTGATCTGGCATTTTGTTCTATGCGTTGCCTATTCCATAACCTGACAGAACCTACAAAAAAGGCTTTTATCGGAGGGTGAGTGGGGAGGGAGGGAGAAGGGGAATAAGGGGCATTATGATTAGCACACATAATGTAGGTGGGGGCACGGGGAAGGCAGTATAGCACAGAGAAGACAAGAAGTGACTCTATAGCATCTTACTACGCTGATGGACAGTGACTGTAATGGGGTATGTGGTGGGGACTTGATAATGGGGGGAATCTAGTAACCACAATGTTGCTCATGTAATTGTATATTAATGATACCAAAATTTTTAAAAATTAAAAAAATTTTTTAAAGATTTCACCAAAAAAGAAGGTTTTTATCAAAGTTTTTTTTTGTCTGAATACTAGCAGGTTCTGCTTTTTCTTGCTATGTTCATTATTTTAGACAGCCTTCTTTCATCTTTTAATTTTTATCAGAATGTTGCAGAGATTTTTTTCTGCCCCACTTTGATCTCCACTGCCAGAAGTAACAGAACTCAGCAGGGGAGGGAATTGTGATGCACACCCAACCCAGGGCACCGAGCCATCTTCAGGTTGTGAGCATATCGTCACTTCAGTACTGAAATGCACACTCCTCAGGTTCCCTGGTAATAAATGATGGGTCAGTTAACCAATTTTTGCCCTTTTTAGTCTTCTCTTCTTTTAAAAATGTGATATATTTCCATCTTCCTTGTGCGTTCCTTCTTTTTTTCTTCTCACTTCACTCCCCATGTTTAGAAAATCCAAGTATTTACAAAGGTCTCTAAAAATTCAACTAATTACATTCAAGTAGATAGGAATCTATTCATTTACCTTTTTAGTGGGATATAATTGACATATAACACTGTATTCATTTTAGGTGTACAGCATAGTGATTTAATATATGTTTATATTGCAAAGTGACTACCACGATAAGTTGTCAACATCCATCACACACATAATTACAAATTTTTTTCTTGCGTTAAGAACTTTAAAGACCTACTCTTTTAGCAACTTTCAAATATACAATATTGTTAACTATAGTCACCAGGTTGCAAGTTATCTTTGTTTTATAACAGAATAGCCTCATGCATACATACTGGTTTCAATTTCCCCATTTAAGTAATCATGGATGTTTGTGAATAAATATGCATTTATGGCACCACTTTAAGGCTTTCGTAATATTCAACTATATAGATATATAATGTTTTGTTTAAACAAATAGTCTCCGCTTACTTATTACAATATTTTGCTATAACAAGAATGAATGAGTATTGCTTCAGATTCATCCATTGGACTTATTTCCTTAAGGTACTGCCTTACATGGAATTATTTGAGAAATATTTGAAATATTTAAAATATTACCAAAGCACCCTCCTTAAATATTGTGCCAACCTATAAATTCCACATCAGTGTAAAAGACATCCAGTTTCCCACGCATTCACCATCACTCTATATACTACCATTGTTTTCAATCCTCTTCAGGCTGATAACAGAGAAAATGATTCTGTGTTTAATTTGTTTTTATTATATCGACAGTGAGGGTAAAAAAATACCCTAAGTTTGCTGGATGTTTGCTTCACTTTCCTTATAAATGTCCAGTTATGTTCTCTGCCTATTTTTGCTATTGAGCATTATTTTATTACTAACTTATAAGAATTCATTCAATATTAGGGACAATAATAATTGTTCATAGTGGTTACAGTGTTTGGCACTTTACTGATGGCTTTTTAATTTTTTTATCATCTACAGAAGTCTTAAATTTTACTTGGACTGAAAGATTGAAAAGAAATCTCCATCTTTTTATATAAATTAAAGTAACTGAAATGTTCTTTTAATCTTTTTCTTTATGTCTTCTGCTTTTGGTGTTGCGATTGGAGAGACCTTTCTTCATTTTAAGGTCATATAAACATTCACCTTTTTTCTCTTCCATGTTTCATTTTTGTTTTTTATTTAACACTTATAATTCATCTTCAAGTTATGATGTGATAGGATGTAGAGATCTAAATTCTTTTTTCCTAATTCTACTTAAAATCTGCCTTTTCCATACTAAATACATATTACATATATATAATATGGATTTACATATAACATATGTATTCTATATAAATGAACAGATTGGCTGAACATTTTGCAGTTCCCACCACATATAATACACAGTGTTCAGTCTAAGTTACGGATTCTTATCTCTGCTGCTATAATTCATGGCTTTTTCCTGCCTTACCCTTGGGCATTTAGAAGGGAGCACTATTACTCTTTTATCTTGCATGTTGCAAATGATCTCTTTACTAATTCATTTGAAAATGTTCCAGTTTCTTTGATTTTCCATGAACAGCATCTTATCCTCAAAATGAAATGACTGCTTTGTCTCCTCCTTTGCAATATTTACAGGATGTGCCTTTTCCTTGACTAATTGGCTTTGGCCAGCATTTATAGAGAATAGAAGTTTCCTTACCTCGTTTCTAAGCTTCATAGAAATGATCTGCCACCTTCTGCCATCCTGAGGCTCAGGCTCCACATGGAACAAGTATCCATTTCTGCAGTAAACCCTGGAGCTGCACTCGGAGCCTGGTGTGCGTCATGTGATAGAGGCATCAGACCTACGTTCCAGCCCTGGGCCCAGCACTAACTCACCCTGGGGGCATTAAAGTCATCTCACCTCTCCTGCCATCTCTCACCTCCTCTGTAGAATGATTGTGATCCCTCAGACTGAAGCCACGGTGCCCATGTGGATGTTCTGGGACCATGTGATGGTAAACAACAGACAGACAGCTGAGGACATGGGAAGAAGGAAGCTAGTGCCATGTACAAAGGTGCTCAAGGGATGTAAGGACCATCCACAGGGAACGTACAGGTCCTGGACAAGGCACCAGTCATGAGCCAGTGAGCACATCCCTTCCTCACTGTAATAAAAACTAGAAAGACACAGACTGTTTCTCGTGCACATTCAGAGCCACTGGTGGGCACTAACTAAGAGCACCTGCTTGAAACAACACCAGCTCCTTGACCTCAGCTTAAATGGGCACATTTATCCAGAGAAACCGCTTTGACAGGATCCATCCACGCTCATTTCCTCTCATTAACAAGCCTTCCTGGCGGCAACCAAAGTGTCCTATGTCAGCACCGACTTGAAAGGCACACCTCAGGGCTGACAGCCCCCGAGACGTGTTGGCATTTTCCATTTTCGAATCAAAGGGCTCAGAGCAAATGGGCGCTGGCAGTTGGCAGCTGAGGTTGCTTGTTGTGTCATTTCTCTGCCACACACAGTGTCTAATAAAAAGTGCTTAGGAAAAAGAGCCAAGCCTCAGATTTCTGTCACAGAGCCTCTGGGTGGTGGGAGATTCTGGGATGGCCGCTTTCCTGTCACACTTACTTGCAGGAAGGGCAAGAGGTGGAGTTAGTGAGACTTCACTAGGGCTTCTGGCAAACCTGCAGGAAGGGTGTGCGCATGCACGTTTGTCCATCTATAAACACACATACGGGGCTCTCTTGTCCCCTCCTGGTGTAAGCCTGGAGCTCTGTCTGTCCTCTCACTGTATCTCTCAATAAAAGTCTCCCTGGCTCTCCTAAACACACACACACGTAGAGGTATGTGAGTGCGGATCCCTGCATCACTGCTGTCACACTTTCAGTAGCCGACCTTAGAAACCAAGGAAAGTGAGTGTGGGCGGGGCGCCAGCATCCACTTAGACACCTACCTCCTCAGCACACCACCAGCACAGTTACCAAGAGACGTGGAGGAGAGCAGGGCAGCCCTCTGCACGGCCCTTGGAGCTGCTGCTGGCCCTGCATTGTCACACATGGCTGGTAAGCAGGACCCAGTCCTACGCCTGCCCAGGCCAGGGCAGAGTATGTTTGACCAGAAGCCCCCACCCCCACCCCACCCCCAGTGTCAGCAGGCAGGGAGATGCAAGATGTGGCCACAGCACCCATCTTCCTGCCTGAGAAACCCATTCATCTTCATTGCAGACCCATATTAAGAAGTTACATGAGAAAAGGTTTGTCGAATATTTCATTCTTTGTCCACAGAACCCCAATACACAGAAAGAGAACAAAGCACTCAAATGAGAGACAATATCATGGACATGGTAAAGAAATGCTCTCGTGTGGAAAATAAAAGGAAGTGAGGGAGTTTTGCTAAGGAAGTAACCTTCCTTAGTGATATTGCCACAAAACACTTTGCTTCTAGTCAACTTTGAATGAGTACATAGATAAATCATAGACTCAGGGCCCTGATAAAAGAAACCAAAATCACAATGTCTTAGCTATACTGGGAGAAGGTTCTTAGCATTCCTTAGAGAGGAAGAAGTAGATATTTATATCAAAACCTACCACATACAGTCTAAATTTATTGTATACATTTAGGGTAAAAATAATACATAGTAAATGCATCTAATGTAATTATTGTAATTATTCTAATTTAATCATTATCGGTTTAATTATTTGCAACCTACATCTGTTGTCTTTACAAACTTCTGCATCGCTTGCCAAGGAGGTATCTGACTTGCACCCCACATGGTCCTAACACAGCAGAGACGCCTCAGGTTGGCCAGCCAGGTGTGGACACAGACTTGACGCAAGGCTGGCTCACCACTTATTTAGGTCTCAGTGTACACCAGGTTAAAACTGCACCTTGCTTACAGACCTACAGACTAAAAACAGTAAAGACTCAGTAATAGCCCTAGAATGCCAGGTTGATCTGGTGGGTATCATACTCTGTTATATCCCCACAGCCATTACATAGGCAAATATACACATTCTGCTCAGCATATGACACTTTTTTTTTAAAGAATCATTTGGAAGGAGTGTTCAATATCACCAAGTCAAAATGCCTCATTTTCTGGATGAAGAACCTGAGGCCCAAGCAACTAAAGGCCTAAGGCCCCCTGGCTAGTCAGCAGCAGAGCTGAAGTCAGGGCCCAGTATTCCTGGCTACCAGTTTGGTGAGCTTTGCATTTCACTGCCTTGCTACTTAAAAGGGAAAAAAAACAATACATACCACATGTAACTGCGAAAGATACATTAGATACAAAGGTAAAAGATACATTATCTTCAGTGAATACAAACAATTCTTCCAACATTTCAATCAGTCTCCTTTCTTTGCATGATCCTTTACAAGACCAACTAAATTTAAAGAGAAATAAAGAACAACCTAGTTTTTAGTGACTCTGGTTATTGGTTACCCTGAAGCATGTGGCTGGTTGACACATGACCTGGTAAGATCCATCCTTGTATATCCTGGCAGGAAAGGAACTTTTAGACGTCAAAGCAAATTCACAAGTGCATACCTTGCTTATTGCTATTAAAATCCCAGTTGGTGATTCTACTTAACTGAAATCACCAAAGAAATCAAAAGTGTCTCATATACAACCTGTACACATTCAACTATGTAAAAATATTCAAAAAAATATGTCAGTTTAGCATTCAAAAATCACATGCACCAGATAGGATTTTGATATCTATTGGTTGAATAGATACATATTAACAGCAGTCATAGCATTAATGAGATCTCAACATTCTTAATCACAGGTCTGTGATAATTCATTTCAGCTGGTGGTAACTGCTAGCAGATAAAAATCTACATTTATACTGTATATTTCTCTTGCATCTTGTCTTATTTTCAATTCAGGCCTACTCTTGCTCAAGAATGTACAATGCAAGGTGCCAAAAGTGATTTAATAGTTCTATTGTCTGCATAGCTAATTCATGGGGTAAGATTTGCAATTCATAGATACACACTTTTCTTTTTATCTATAAGCACCCTTTTCAGATTTTTTGTCTGAGTGGCTGCACAGTGTTTCATTAGCAGGCTGGCCTCTCTCTTACTTATAAAAAAGTATCTGCATCTCAAGAGATTTCAAAGAATTCCCTTGTCCTTGGGAGACTGTATCTCCACCTTGGGAAGGAGGACAGGAGAGCGCTGGACAGGAGGTTTTCAAGGAAAACAGGAAGAGGCTGGTGGGGGGCTGGTGGCCCCTGGTCCCCCTCCTGGTTATTCCCCCCTCCCAGATACGTTACCATCTGCACCTCATCCCTTCTCTCCCTCTCTGTCTTTCCTATGACTTCCTATGTTTCTCTCTTTCCCTCCACTTCTTCCTTCTTGCTTGAATATTGCCCACCTCTGTCTAGATACAGTGGGATTAAGTTAGTGGGATTAAGATATTCATATTCTACAAAGGGATCTTCAACAAAAGTTTAAATTATGTGTGCTCTGCTGTTCTGACATAGGAGGATAATGACTCTGATCCCCATCACTGTGGACGATTTACTCCAACTTCTATAACCTACTCTTATGATCAATGGTAGTAGGCACTTAAAAACCAGCCAGTCAGGGCTAAAGGCAGCATCTCTGATTTGTAAGTCTTCCCTGCCTAACTCCTAGACAAGACTTTAAAGGGATCAAGTGCGAGAACTTCATTAGCTCTGCGTCACCAGCCCAGGAGCCCAAAGCTCATGCGTTCAGGGATCCATGCGGGATGCCCCCACACGGAGGAAGAAGTACCTTTATTATGAATCTTAAAGACGTTATGATCAGAAGTATTATTATATCTATTTGAAAATCCAAACTGTCCAACACATTAGCCATCCACCACCTGTGTCAATATAAAGTCATTAAAGCTAAATAAAATGTAGAAGTCATTGCCTAGGCTATGCTGGTCACCTTTCAATAGCTCAAGAGGCCCACATGACTAGTGGCTACTGTACCAGGAGCAGAGATATTGAGTATTCATCATCATAGAAAGTTATACTGGACAGAGGTGCTCCAGAGACGCACGAGGGTCCCATTACAACTCAGTAAGTAAGAAAATGCCTTTTCTGGCAATGATAATGAGAATTTAAATTGTAGAAGAGAGTTTTATCCTTTTAACCATAGTAGTGAATTCTGTCTCTGATTCTTTAGCCAGTTGGACATATTTTTCATGAAACCAGTGGCTTCCAGTTGTGCTCCATGGAATCTCGGGGATTGGTACAGCAACATGGGCAGGGAGTGGGAAGGCAGAGAGGACTTGGGGCTCCTTCACACCTCTCCAGCCAGCACCTCTGTTGTATTCAAATGTTAGTCACCTAGACCTCCTGCGAAATGTTATATACTCACTCGAGAAACTGAATTGCTCTGACTTACAGACAGACAACAAATAGAGAAAAAGACTCCATCACTGAGATAGTCCTGAAATCTGGTAGATTGTTTGCAGTATAAAATCATGTTCTCCAGCCTCAAGATGGCCTTCAGGCAACTTTGCAATTCTCCCTTCACCTCCGATGGGCTCCCTTTCTACTGCCCCAGGTGACCATTATACACCTTTTTATGCTATGAAACCCATTACGTTATGAAATTCCATTAAGTGTCCCCTTCACAAAAAGCCAACTTTGTCATGAGCCGGGACACATGAAGCCGCCTAATGTGAGCTCCTTGAGGCTCCACTCCTCCTGTCTGACGTCCCTCCACACTCACCCCTTCGCTCCTTCCTTGCTGTCTTCGTGGCTTGTACTTGATGTCCCCCCTCCCGTTTGATCCAGGAATTGCTCCACCTGGTATCCTCACCTGCTTTCACCTCCTCCTCAATCTCTCCTTCACCCAGATCCTTCCTCTCAGGTCATAAACATCCATAGGTGTGCTTTAAAAACAAAAGGCACAACCACACGCAAAAGCAACCACCCGTGCTCCTCCACGGAGCTGTGGTGCCCTCCCTTTCCTCCAATGAACAGCTTACACTATTTGTCTGTATTCTCCATCCTCACCTCCATCCTCGTACATCTTGTCCAAGCTAACTCCAAGCTACCTACCACTGACCTGCCAATCACCAAGTCTGCACACCTGTTTTTCTCAATATTGAAACGCCAGCCGCTACGCCACACGCAGCCCTGGCTGACCGCCTCCTTTCCACAGCCTCTTTCCTCCCGGGGCTTCGCTGCTGCTCCTCCCTCCTCCTGGACCAGGTCTCCCTGCTCCCAGCCGAGACACACGACCCCTCTCCCCATCTTATCCTACTTGCTCTCCCCCACTCATGTCAGTCATGCTTCCCCACATCACTTACTTTCTGTGGCCGCCCTCCTTAATTTCAGTCCAGTAAATCTGCTGGATGTGTGACCTCTCAGGTCTGACTCTTTCCTGTTTGCCCTTACTATCCTTCCCTACCACTGACCCCTATTTCAGGCTCCCCTTAACCCTCTTTGCCCAACTGCTGCCTGTTACGGGAGCCAAGAACCCACAGCGTATTCCTTTCCTCACTGACAGCAAAAGGAATCATCAAACTGTGACCCCATCTCTTGTCGTAAGGAAGGTACTGCAAAGATCTTTAGGAATGTTCCAGAAGACAGCCTGTATGTGTTACAGGGATATGAGAAAGCAGGCACTGCTGGCAAAGTTCCTGTAAGAAGTCTACAGGAGGCTAGAAGTCATGCTTGATTGCTTTTTACTGCTTCTTCTCTGTCATTGTCCCAAGTGACGTGACAGTCATGGCAGAACATTACTTCTGACCCATCCTTTCTGCTAAGCTATAGCAATAAAAGGCATGAAAACACCCCCCTCCTCCATTCCTCTCAGCACACCTCCATCTCTGTCCGGTCCTGGACCAATCATCCAAGACGCCGGCAGGAGGCCGAGAACGGGAGCAAGCAGGTGATCTCCAAGGATCCCACGGCCCTTCATTTTATAGAAAAAACAGGACAGTAAGCCTGTGAGCTGCTCTGTTAGTGTTCTGAAATTTCCATCACATATGACAGCACAAAGATACAAGTAGACTGGCCAGGAGGGAAGCATCTCCTATTTGGACAGAACTAAGATCTCTCGCCCTCAGTCTCTCTTCTCCAGATGACTATGCTCACATTATCATGTTATCATATTATTTTTTCTCAAATACATTTCTGATTATTAACCACTTAAAAAACATCAATGGTTCCTTTTTTTTTTATAGAATTAAGTCACAAGATCCCAGCTTTTGAAAGCCAAAACCAGTCCATTTATTTAATTCAATCTCTGCTGACTTTACAATAAGAACCTGAGCCCAGTGAGGACAACTATCCTAAAAATTATTCTGTTGCCATAAATACTGATTTTTAATGCATATTATGCATGCAAGTGTAGCATCTTTCTTAACCACCTTTCTATAGTTCAAAGTATCCTTTCTTCATTAAATATCTTGAATGGGCTACAGGATGCTTAAAAATGGCACTTACAAGCCTTCTGAGGGATAATGTGATTTCTAACAGTTGTGTCCACATCTGAGTCAAGGCGGGTAAACTGGGTGTTACTTAACCAATGAAGAAAATATTTCTCTGACAGGCAATGCTAAGTAGTACTCTGAAGAAGCATGTTATTCTTTGCAAATATGTGTGAAGGAAGCAAGAAAGAGAAAAAGAGAGCTGGATGTGTGGGAATAACTGGGAAAATTAGCAGCAAGATTCACAGAAAATGATTCTATTTTTTTCCTTATAAAGAATACTTTCAATTACATAATTACACATTCCAGGGACATAGATATTTAAATCCATCAGTGACATGTGTTCAACTTCCTCATTTCCAGAGAAAATCAGAAGCTTATTTTGGTTTCTTTTCTCACTTTTTTTTCCCCTCCCACCAAGCTGGATTGAGATATTTGACAAAGTAAAACCCTAGTACAATGGAAATTAGACTCCAGCAAAATGAAAAGCTGTGTGAAGCCGCAAAATCAAATGTTCCCATTTTTTCCTACGGACATTAGCAAGGCACAGAAATAAGATCAGATCCAACTCTCAGGTTCTATTTTGAGCAGAGGTTTTAAATGCCATCAGCTTAGATTAATGTGCTATGTATTAGTCACCTTGCATAAATATGATTCATTTAAAGGGAACCCAACTGAATGTGTTTTCTTAAGTGATAACATGCTGAAGGCATGGAAGGGCCATTTTAAATAGAGAAATCCAAACATGGCTTTCTTTGCCTATATTTTATAAATATCCCAACCAGAAGCTTATAGCCCAAAAGTAAGAGACTCCCATGAGAAGCAACTGATCAGCTTCTAAATTGGCCACTTTAATGTTCCACAGATGACACAGGGTTTTAGTTTAACACTCAGAGATGTATTCACCACACATGAGAGAGGTGATTATAAAGATTTAGAAATGGAATCGATGTCGTCTCTGACTGAATGTTATCACTCCCACTCTCCTTAGTCCACGCCAGACACAGCTAATCAATCATGGCCATTTTTCCTACTGAGTTTTCAAAAAAGTTGTTTATGTACATCACCCATGGATGGAGTGGTCACAGAAATATTATGATGATGATGATGATGATGATGATGATGATGATGATGATGTAACATCCTGTTCTAATAAGCACTTTGCATTGATCAATTCCACTTAATGTTTCCATCAATCCTATGGAGGTTTTTTAACACTTATTTTATTTATTATTATTCAACAAGGTAGCAGAGGCCCAGCTATACTAACTTGCCCCAAGCCACAGACCTGTAAACCCAGGCAGTCTACCTCCAGAGACCACATCCTTCACCGCTGTGTGGTATTGTCTCTTTAGAAATGAAAGCCAATTCAGAGGGACGACGGGATTTTAACCTTCTTTCATAGGAATTTTCAAACATACAAAAAACAAATGAAGTAAGTAGTATAATGGGCCCTCACAGTGCCAAATTCCAGTTTCAAGGATTATCAAAAATTTACCTGTTTTTTTTTTCTTTGCTGGATTATTGCACATCAAATCCAGAATGTCATCATTACCTAAAACCAGTGCGGAATAACTAGATCCAAAGATGTAACGCAGCAGCGCTGAGGCAGCCGGGAGAGGACCTGAAGGTGCTGAACATGACGCCGGAAGATTAGATGCTCTGTCCTTTGGGGACCTCCTCCCCCAGCTGCCCACCAAATGTTGTGCAGTCTTCAACCACACCCACACTAAAGATCCCTGCATGCATTTATCTGCATTCCCCTACCTCCCCACCGATTATGACTTCACAAGGGCAAGGGTCACGAAGCCCTGGTCCCAGGAGCTGCGGCACTGAGCCTGTGCTTACCCCATAATGGATGCTGGACACAGGGGTTGGGGAAGGGAAAACTGACAAACCGATCTTCACAAAACAAGACAGCCAGGAAAAATGAGGCAGCTCAACTCGACGTTATCTTTACTATCAATAATAATAGTTACCCCAAAATTCAGTTTATTTTACTTATGAGCATAGATGGTCGACTTTCTTAAAAACAAAACACATCTGTACTCTCATCTCATCTTTGGGTGAACGTGATCATTGTCTGAGTGTTTTGAAAAGGAATGTACAAAGACGTCAATAAGGCTTAATGTCAAACAGGTAACAGCCTCTCTGCAATCTGACCTCACAGGTCCCCTTCTAGCTTCTCTTTCCATGAATAAAAAATGACTCCCTCTTTGCCAATAGAATGTGAGATAGGTTAATGGCCATTTCAGTAGAAGTTATTAATAATACTTCTTGTCAACTCTGGCCTTATTTAGAATGCATGTCAGATACAGAAAATCAAACGTTATTTATGTAAATATATTCTATAGTATTCATGAGCATAAATACATTATAAAAAGCTTTCATACTAAATCTCATTTTCATTGATTAACCTTCCAAAAAGGCTAGTGATTTTCCAGTTCAGATTATTACCCCTAGATCCCAAATCCTAATTAATAATTAAAAGAACATCTGCATTTTTAAGTGTTAAAATAAAAAATAAAACTCTGGAATTTAATGAGAATACCTAATCTCCCCA
This sequence comes from Manis pentadactyla, assembly GCF_030020395.1. Lineage (NCBI taxonomy): Eukaryota > Metazoa > Chordata > Mammalia > Pholidota > Manidae > Manis > Manis pentadactyla. The sequence continues at coordinate 9,529,029 of NC_080020.1, forward strand.
AACTGAACTAATTTTGGAAACTGAAATTCTCTCATGAAAAGCCTCAACAGTAAGGTTTTAGCCTAATTCTTTTAAAGTGGCTAATTATATTCAAGGGGATATATAGGTCATTAGGCATTATGAGACTATTAGGTCCATCTACATGATGATTAATCTCTGAATATAATCATTCTTTAAAACACCTATTATGTTTTCTACTCTTTGAGTTGTATAGATGATCTCAAGGTACACCACAGTCAATGGAAGCAACATTTTAGAGATTCTAGAAAATTATAAACATCACAATAATGAACTTCAACAACTATCAAGACCTGTGAAAGTTCTGATGACAGGAAAACATGCTCTCAGTGTGAAATACTTCTGAAAGTTGTCCAAGTTCAAAGGTCTCTTTTGTTCCCTACTCTTGCGTAAGAGAAAATGTTTCTATTGGGAGAGAATTTCTCTTGAAATTGTAGTACTGTAAAGGCCATGCTAGGTAGTATGAGAGATACTACAATTATTAAGAGATGTAGCCCCTACCCCTAGGAGCTCACAGTCCCCAGGAGAACAGGACTTGGGGACACACAAGCACCATGAGATGGTTTGTGAGATTCTACAAAAGGAATACAAGCGAGGGCTTATAAGGAGTTCACAGGGGAAAAGAGCACTCAAGTTCACAGGCGAAGGGAAGCTTTTCACAGGAAGTGGTATCCGAACTGCTTGAAAATGACAGGATCTACAGAGAGGTTGGCAGAGAGGAGAGGGCACGGCAGAGATGAATGGCTCACAGCAAGACCCACAGGCGTGAAAGTAAAAAGCGCTCAGAGGAAATGAGAATGATTCTGATGGATGAGTTGAGGGTGCATGCCAGGACATGGCAGGTAGAAGAGGGGAGAAGGGGGCCTGGCAGGTCTGGAGGGCCTGAAACATCCGTCAAGGATTTGAAGCAAGCACAGGGGCTCCACAGAGCAATCAAAACAGGGTCAGGGGGCAAATTATCTGGGAGCAGGTGCCTTGTGGATTAGGGAGTGAAGGTGCACTGGGAGTAGTTTAGCAGAGAGTCACTGCACATATAAACTAAACTGATGAGGAGTAAAGAGGATGGTGGGGTAAAATGTGAGAGAGAATTGACCAGATCTAATCACTGAACAGAAAGGAAGGCAAGAAGCAGGTGAGAGGTAGTGCTGACCCTAAAGCGTCCAGCCTCCATAGCCACAAGATCATAGATATCATTAAAGACAGAGCATTTTTGAGAGGAGGTGATGGTTTGGAAAGAAGAATGCAAGTTTCACATTTGGGAGCTGTTCAGTTTGAGGTGACTTGGGTCACCTGTTGGAGGTATCTGGCATCATTTGAAATGTAGGTGAGAAGTTCTAGAGAGAGGTCAGGACTGAAATGGATTTGGTATTGTGTCCAAAGTTCTAGCAGCTGAAACCATGGATAAGACGAGCAAAGGGAAGATTATAGAACTGGGACAGACACATGCTGGGAACAAAGGCTGGGGAATGCAATCACATGGCCTCTGCATACAGCGCCGTGGTGAATTGGCCAGGGGCACCAGAAATGGCAACCCCTTAAATTCAGGAGGTTTTCTGAATGCACCACCAGCTCCCCTCAAGAGATCTCCTAAAGCTTGTCTCTACCTCCCAAAACATAACCCCCTCTGAGAAACCTCCAATCACCCTATTCAGAAAGTAACCCTCCAACCCAGTTCATGAGCTTCTATCCAACTGGGTCATTTTTTAAGCTTGTAGGCACATACATCCTTGTGTCACGATTGTTTATACAAGTACCAGACTCTCTGCACACCTCCCCAGCTATATCCCCACCTCCCCAAACATTCCACTACATCTCAGCACCAAGAGGAGAAAGGAGAAAAACATTCATTTTTCCTTTTTCCTTCTCTTTTCAAATTCTTTGTCTCAGGATTCCTGGTCTTAGCTCACCCCATAGAGAGAACATGACAGTATTTGAAAGAAGAAGAAGTGAAGGAGAAATTGTAAAGGACACTGCAAATGCCATCTCCTTCATATTCTTTTCTGATAGGTATTTTCTGTTTCTTGAGCACTCCATCAGTTATGTGGTATTCAGAATACACAATGAGATATGATCCTCTACATAAATTATTCTATCCTTGGGTGATATGATCCATTTTCATTCATGTTTTATTCATGAAACCCTAAGTCTTACTATTTCACAAACACACACACACACACACACACATCTGCAAAGGTTTTAACATTAAATTACACCTACTTACACACTGAAAATAATCAAGTCTACACTTAATTACTGATAAGCTTAATAACTAGGTAAACTTTAGGATATAATGTTACCAACACTAAATTTCACAGCAATTGTTTTTTTCTAAGTTTTTATTGCCTAAAGCACACGGGAGATTTTTTTCCCTTCTCTGAAAAATATTAAAAAATTATGAGCTACACATTAGGTCAGACCTGTTCTAACATTACGACTTTAAATTTAACATTAAGTGTAATTTTTAAGTTAGAGAATTACTTTTTCCTCCTTCAGTTTAAATCTTTTTAAAAAGCTGTGGGTCAATAGACTCACAAACACAGTAGACCAGCAGTTCCTTTAGGGGAGGAGCTGGGGGGTGGGCAAAATAAGGGAAGGGGATAAAGAGGTAAAAACTTCCAATTTTAAAATAAATAGGTAACAAGGATGAGAGTACGTCACAAGGAAATATAGTCAATAATATTGTAATATGTTTCTATGGTGATGACAGGTAGTAACTGTACTTACAGGAGTGAGCATTTACTAATGTACAGGATTGATGAATTACTATTTATACACTTGAAATTAATATAATATTGCATACTAACTATATTTCAATTAAGAAAGCTGTGTGTCACTAACTAATATAATTTGAATTTTTATTTGAGGCTCTGAGCAGGCAAACCTCATAATCTTCTCATGATGAAACTGTAAAGAAATGAAGGGAGCTGCCGAAGGCTGTCTCCCGTGGCACAACGAAGACATGGGTTCTGAATTAATCTAGAGGAACCGTACTGCTAGTTGGAAATTACAGGGAGGCAGCCTGAACCCACAGAGCGCTGCCTCACAGCGAGAGCCGCCCCCCCCAAGAGCCAGCCTCCGTAAAACACAGTGCACCCCGTCACTCCAAGGGTCCACCCAGCAGCTGGCGAGAACCTGGGAAGGGGTGGGCAGAGGTAGGGGTGGCCTGTGGGGTCCCTGAATGCCACCCTGGCTTTAAGATTTGCTTTACGCATAGGAAGGAAAGACTAAATGATGGGTGGTGGGTGCTGGGTGTATCCTCACTATATATGGCAGATTTAAGAATAACCAGAGGAAGAACATGGCCCAGGAGCCAGAGCAGGCCATTCTGGTCTCCATTTGCTCAGCTTTAAAATGAGGGGGTGGTCTGGGTTCTAAGGTCCGACAGACATAACTCATTTCTGGGTCTGCTCCTTGTCAGAACCTTGCAGAAAGGGTACGAACACAGCAGAGCACTGGCCTTAGGAAGCCGCTGCCCAGTGGGGCTGGACTAGTGGTCCAGAACCCGCCCCCAGGATGGAGGACACAGAACAGCCGAGACCCGTGTCCAGGGGCCCGCAGGCCTCCCCTCGCCACGCTCATCCTCACCTGTCCCTCAGGTCCCAGGAAAACAGCACAGGAAGAGCTGCAGCCATGCCAACATCACCCAGGAAATACAAGTAAATAATGAATCACTGAAAAGTATCCCAAATAGAGCAGCTATAGTCACTGTGGACACGTTTCAGACTGTTTACAGGCACACAAATATCTAAAAGTATGAGTTATACATTTGCAACTATTTCTTATCATAGTTATGGAGATTTTGAGACATCTACTGTGCCACAAAGGAATCCCTAATTATTACAGTACTCCTAAAATGATTCCTGTGTGAAAACAGTATCAGAAGACCAATATTCCAAGAAGAAAAAAGGAAGCAACTCTGATAATATCGTCTTAGCCGTTCCTACGAGCCAAACCAGCAAAGCTTTGCCCCTAGGATGGGATATGAGGACTTTCAGCTCTTTCCACAGCTTCAAATTTTACTTCATCCTCATCATCAAAGCTTCATCTCTCCACTGAAGAACAGAAACAAAATTGATCTTGCATTAAATCTACTAACAAGTATGAGTATAATAGTTCATGGTACTAAGACATCAATTCAAATAAGTGTGAAGTTTTTTCTGTCATGTATTGGTGAAGTACAAATTTTACATATAGTTAGGAAGCAAATAATTACAAGTCAATTTTAAATGCTGTTTTTTAAAAATAGAAAATAATTCTGGGTAGGGTAACTGTTGCATTTAACATGACGTCCTTACACTAGGAGTTATTTTCTCTGACACATAACAGCTCGTGCCCCCTGGTGCTCGGGCCCCTCTCTAGTCTCCTTTGAAGCAGACGTGAGAAGATATGTCCTAAGCACACCAGGAATTATTCTGTCCACACCTGTCAGCTCGCCTTTAGCGAAAGCTGCTGCCACTGGGACGTAGCTTAATTCATGCTGAAGTTCGTTTTTTTTTTTTAAAGACATCAAAACCTTAACCCTTAGAAAGATACATACTGTACAAAATTTATCATTTGTGCTCCCTCTAAAAATTAAGCACACCACGGGGAATTTTGCTACTAAAATGATGAACAATTGCTCCTATATTTTAAAATCTTCAGACTGTTAATATGAACATGCATATCTAAAAGCGTGTGACACATTTTCAAATAGTTCTTTTATTATATTCATGTTTCAGATATTGAGACATCTACTGTGCCCTGATATAATCCCTAATCAGTGGTATTCCCAAATGAATCCTATCTGAAAATTGGTCTGAGACACAACACCTTCAGGAAACCGAGTGAACATGGAACCTCCTAGAAACTTCTTACAAACATATCAAAATAAAGGAAACTAGAATGCCTTACTGTGAGGAATAATTAGGTAGACCAAAATTTAGGACTGTATAGGTTCCACACATCATCTCTGTAAACCCAAGAAAGGACAGGAGAAGAATAAGCTTGGAGAAAGGAAATTTAAAAAATACTATAAAACCTACCTCATTTTCAATCTCTTTCCCTCTTGCCTCCCTCCTTTTATTTTCTCTCTCCACCTCACTCTCTCTCTCTTGCTCACTGTCTCTCTGTCTGTCTCTCTCTCATTACTTCAGCTTGATTCAACTACTATAATCCCTTCAAAACGGCTCTCCGCATGAAAACCTCTAAGACTTTGCTGGCCCTTGGCAAGTTCTTGCTAACCGCATGTGAGATGACACGGCCTCAGATCTAGTACCGATGCCTTTGAAGCTGACGAGGCTGAGATGGGGCTTTGGTCATCAAAGGCTCAGCCAAACGGTGCAGCCTCCAGATTACTCCTCCGGGAAGTGGTTGCTGCGACTCATTCTGAAGCTATTAATTCATACTTTAAAAACAGTATGTCTGCAAAATACAACATCAGTCTTAGGAACCTGGCCAAGAGCGGCATCATCCCAGGGGAGCTTCCTGCGCACAGAATTTTTAACTTTTCTCTTTTTAACATCATTTGACTTTTAGAAATCCAGTCATAGGCTCCAAGAATATGAAGGCATTACAGATAATCACAGGTGACTAAAATGATTCTTACCACTAATATTTAATATCTGATATATTTCATGAAAGCACAACATGTAACACCTTTTTTTGGATTTTTCTTTGACTTCTTACTGAGAAACCATCAAGCAAAGGGCTCCTGGGAGGCAGCTATGTCACTACTGCACCCCCACCTGAGAAAGGGCTCCTGGACTCAGTCACTGGATATGTCATTCTCTAGATTTAAGAGTAATTCAAAAGTCTTTTCCTGGAATATTAACTCCCCATAACTGAGAAAATGATAGTGCCAAAAAGAAAATAAATCCTAATAATGGCAGATTAAGAAGTCAACCCAAATTCTTAGCACACACAAAAAATGAAACTAACACACCCACTTTCTGGTTCACTTGCACCCGTCTTCCCAGAGCGCCTCGCAGGCTGGCCCCGACCACGCCCCCCAACCCTGCCCAGCAGCCCTGCCCCCACCGTATGCCCCGCCCACTCACGGTTGGCCAGCCGGCTCTGCTCCGGCTGTGCGCTGTCCGCGGACTGGGTGCTGGAGACCGACGACACGCTGGAGCTGCGGACAAAGCCAAACGCCGCCAGCTTGGCTGCTGGGAGACGCGAGTATCCGGGAGGACGAAGTCCTGACTTGGGTAGGTTGGATTTGGCAGCATTTGAACTGGATGCTTTCTTTAAATCTGCTAAAATGAACCCAAAACAAAACAAAAACATTCTCAGTTCACAGCAAGTTAGAGAACACATGGATTGTGAATGCCATCATAAACAGGCCACAATTAATCTTGCAGGGGCTGATTCAGAACATTCACAAGGGCATCTTTATAAGAAAGGCTCCCTACTGTGGACCAGGTTTATCAGGAAACTGAGCTCTAAGAGAAGGAGTGGCTGGGGGCAGATGAGACGAGAACAGACAACTAACTTTACTCAATGGCTGTAAAGAAAGGTTTAAAAGCTGAATGCAATGAGGGCACTTATGAATGAAAGTTACCATAAAATTGTGAAATAGACATTTAAGATATTTTAAAATCTGACCAACCAGCAAAGAACTTGTAGCAAATATTCATCAGAGAATATAAACAGTATAAAATAAGAAACACATTCAAGAAACACATTCAAAGAATCATTTGCTAGCCTTTTGTTAATTGTAGGAATAAGGTAGAAAGAGCACAGACTAAAGAGCTGGCCAGGTCAGAATCTAGTCTCTACTAATTACCAGCTGTGTAACATTGGGCACTTGACCCAATATTTGGAACCACAGCTTCCTTCTGTGGAAGGAATGGGATGATAAAAATGGCTTCGAAGAGTTAGGATAAACATCACTTCCTGCAACACCAGAACCTGATAGGTGATCAAATTAATACGAGATTTCTTTTCTTCCTTTTCCATTATCTGTTTTTATGTTATTCTAAAGTTTAGAATTACTTTGCAGATACATGAAAGCCAGATAATTTTAAAGTAATAAAACATCATGTCATAAATTCATCCTCTCAGCACCACTCTGGCTGAGCCACTGCAGTGAGCATCCCAACACTGCAAGAAGCCTCTCAATACCAGACAGAACCAGGCGTGTTATCAGCACACAAATGCTCTGTAATATGACGCTGAAAAGGAAATGGTCAAGCTTCCTAATATTCTATATAATTGTCCCAGTCAAGCCATTTAACAACTTCCACCTGAAGCCATATTTACCATGGGCGCTTCTATACAGATCTTTCAGTGGTGTTCTTGTGCTAGAGTTCCTCTGCTCTTTGTTGTCCAGGTTGTAGATTGACAGTAAAAAATGGGTCATTTGTAAAAACAAACAAAACCAACATCTAAAAAAAAAAATCAATGGAGAGTATACATAATAAAAAGCATGTATGCGCAGAAATAGATACAGAAACAGTAGATGCCATGCTGTGCCTATGATGTCTCTTCTACCAGCTGCCCCTAAGTGAGACCCCACTAAGACCAAGGCCAATGGCCAGCTGCATATCCAGGTGAAGGCAGAATCTGCACAACTGTGGGTTCCCGACTTCTGGGTCAGGACTAGGGCAGGGAGGATTCAGGGGAGCACAAAGGAAGAAGGAACAGGGAGCTGGGGCTGCAAATATTCCCAGCTCAGGTCTGCCTCAATGCTTGGCAAAAATGCTCAAATATGACAAAAAATAATCACTGTTTAACAAATAGTAATGGCCCTTTTGGGTCAGCAATTAAATGTTATGTCAATGCCTTCAAATTGTTTTCATTCCATTTTGAATGCTTTTAGATAATATCCCCAGAACAATGAAAGTGTCTCCGTATATCAGATACCATTTTCACAGTAAGTTTATACCAAGTCAATTTTGGGAGATGCCATGAAACAGCAAGCCAGTCACTAAAAATCAAATGTAATTTTGACAATACATGCACACTAAATGTCACATTTTGTTACTATTTTCAGTTATGATTTCCTTCTTAACCTGGTCAGTAATTGGCGTAAGATTACACAAGATCAAGCAAGAAGAATATGAACAACATATTTTTTCTAGAAAACAAACCCGTACTGGACAGTGAAGGAAAATCAGAATTCCTACCAGAGTAACTTGGCATGATGTAAACATTCATTTAATATTTATTTAAGAATGAAAATTGTTTATTCAGTCATTACTTAAGACAATCAAAGCATTGGAAATATTCAGACAAATCTATCCTCTTCTACTGTTACCCACATTATTGTTCATTTCATCAGTAGAAGGTTAGCAGTGGAATATAGAGAAGGAGAACTCAGCAGCACAGGATTCCAAGTACACAGGAAGTAGGTCTCCAAATGACTTTCTAGCTTTCACTTTTCCTTAGTCCAACTTTCCTTTTATTAAAGGCACATTGCATATAGTGTGTGTGTGTGTGTCTGTGTGTGTGTGTGTGTGTAGACTACCTGTGAAAGTATGCCGTGCCCCAACTCTCTGTGTATATAAGTTTTCTAAATCTAATGCAACCTATACTTAAAGTTACTATACTCTCCTTCTACCAGATAAATCTCACAAATAGCATACATACCTTCAGAATTTGGAAGAGCAGGTCTTCTTCTTTGTAAACCACCAGTGCCTAGCACAGGGGTTTTGAGAAGTTATTATTCAGTCAAGCTTAGCTGAAGTCTGCATTTGGACAAGTTTGCACTACATCAATGTAGCCCACTGCATGAAAGCCCTCTACCTTTCTGCTGATGAAATGAACAATAACTGAGTATGAGTAAGGGGAGAATAGGATAAATTTCCCTTTGAGTATTTCCAATGTCTTGATTGCCTTATGTAATAATTTAATAAACTTAATTTTCATTCTTAAATAAATAGAAATAGAAATAGTCTGTTTGAATGAGAATTAGTCTGAAGTAGAGCTCAAAGGTCTACTTTTTAAACAAGCACCTCAGTGATTCTTATTCAGGTAGTCCCTGAACCACACTCTGAAAACTGGAACAGAAGATGCCAACTCACCCTATGAAATGATTATACTTGGGCACTATGATGGAATATGCTTTAATTTAATCTTAGTGTCTGATAAAAGGGACTTAATTATAAAAGCATGCAATCCTATTTCTTAAACAAGTACAGCATGTTAGAGGAATGCAGTTTTTCTAGTGTCTTTGGGCTATTCAAGAACATAGACTTTGACAGAAATAATGTATCAAGGTGCACAGTAAGCTCTCAATAAATAAATGATAGCCATTAATATTATAATAAACCTAAGGAGATACACGACAGTGGCAACTTCCACAATGGTGGCACCAGGAGCTCCATGGACACTTTCTCCAGTGAAGCAACCATAACTGGGAGAAATTATTATTATTTTTTTCCAAAAGTTAAATATGGATGTAATTTCCAAAGACATGGACAGGACATAGAGCTCACAATGTAGAAAACAAAAATGGCTAACAAATGCAGACAACATTTTATCTCAACAGCAATCAGATACATTTGAATAAAAAATCAGTGTGATACAGTTTGTCAAATAAATTAGTAAACTATAAGAACAATAATATTCTGGTGAGATTATGATGAAACAAAAATTTTCACTCGTGGATAATGCAGTTAGAAATCAGCATAAAATTAGGAAAATTTTGCAGTCTGGCAAAATGCATCAAGAATGTTAAAAGTATGCGCACCCTTTGACCAAATATTTGTACTTTGGGGAATTTTTCTAAGGACACTGTATTAATTTCCTAGAGCTGCTGCAATGAGCTAACACACCCTGGGTGGCTCTAACAACAGAAATGAATGGTCTCCTACTTCTAGAGGCTTTGAGTCTGAGATCAAGGGATGGGAGGGTTGGTGCCTTTGCTGTTTGTGAGGGAAAAACCTGTTCCGTGCCTCTCTTCTTGCTTCTGGTGGTCTGTGGGGTCTCTGGCATTCCTTGGCTTGTGAATGCCTCACCCCGAATTTCACCTTCATTTTCACGTGGTGAAGGTATGCATGTCTGTCTGTGGGTCCGAATGTCCCCCTTTATAAGGATACCTGTCATATTGGATTAGGGCCCACCCTAATGACCTCATTCTAATTTGATCATCTTCAAACAACCCCTTTCTAGAAAAGGTTACATTCCCAGGGACACAGGATTAGGATTTCAATATCTTTTGGGGAGATGCAATTCAACCCATAACTGACATAATCTAAAATTTAAAAAAGAATCTTTTTTTAAAGCATAAAGACATTCATCATAATGTTGTCCTTGCAAAATATTAGACATAATGTAAACATGTAGCAGTATGCCGTAAGTCAGTTATATCTCGCTAAAAGCAGTGAAGTTTATGCTGCCATGCAAATGATGCTAAGGGGAATTTTTTAAGTAGTGAGAGTAATAGGAGCAGAGTTTATGCTATAATTTAATGAATAAAATACACAAAATCATGTAAGAACTGTGATCTCACAATATAAAATACATAAGAAAAAACTGTATGGCCAAAGGAAATGCATTCAGTTGTTCACATTGACTGTGAGAGTGATAGAGGTATAAAAATTAACTTTTAATTCTTATGTTTTTAAAAAAATTTCCACATTGAGCCTGTATTTCTTTTTTTTTTTTTCATCTTCCTTAGTATACTTAATCCTACTTAACCAATACCTGTTCTGCTGAAATCTAGTTCTTTTTTTTTTTTTTTTATTTTGGTATCATTAATCTACAATTACATGAAGGACATTATGTTTACTAGGCTCCCCCTTCACCAAGTCCCCCCCACATCCCCATTCACAGTCACTGTCCATCAACATAGTAAGATGCTGTAAAATCACTACTTGTCTTCTCTGTGTTGCACAGCCCTCCCCGTGCCCCCCACACACTATACATGCTAATTGGAGTGCCCTCTTTCTTTTTCCCCGCCTTTATCCCTCCCTTCCCACCCGTCCTCCCCAGTCCCTTTCCCTTTGGTAACTATTAGTCCATTCTTGGGTTCTGTTGTATTTCTTTAATAGAAAAAAATTTGATTCTAAACACCCCTGGTACACCTTAAGAGAAAAAGACTGGACTTTCCTTCACTCATTAAAGCTCATTAGCACACTGCCAGGACATTTTTTTATTTAATAGGCTAGTTTTCAGGATGAAGAAACTGATTAGGATCCCAGGACCTCCTATGTCTTAGAGAAGTTCTGTATTAACAATCAGAAGGCCTAGGTTTTATAAACATGCACACAGAGTTTTCCGCAGACCTTGTTTCAATCCTACCTAGTGACTTAGCCACTTCCCTGTCTGAACTTCATTTTATCCATGTAGGTGGTGTTGATTCTGGAGAACATTCTGTGTTTTTTTTTTTTTGAGAGGGCATCTCTCATATTTATTGATCAAATGGTTGTTAACAACAATAAAATTCTGTATAGGGGACTCAGTGCACAATCATTAATCCACCCCAAGCCTAATTCTCATCAGTCACCAATCTTCTGAAGCATAACGAACAAGTTCTTACATGGTGAACAAGTTCTTACATAGTGAATAAGTTCTTACATGGTGAACAGTACAAGGGCAGTCATCACAGAAACTTTTGGTTTTGATCACGCATTATGAACTATAAACAATCAGGTCAAATATGAATATTCGTTTGATTTTTATACTTGATTTATATGTGAATCCCACATTTCTCCCTTATTATTATTATTATTATTATTTTTAATAAAATGCTGAAGTGGTAGGTAGATGCAAGATAAAGGTAGAAAACAGTTTAGTGCTGTAAGAGGGCAAATGTAGATGATCAGGTGTGTGCCTATAGACTAAGTATTAATCCAAGCTAGACAAGGGCAACAAAACATCCACGGATGCAGAAGATTTCTCTCAAAACAGGGGGGGTGAGGTTCTAAGCCTCACCTCTGTTGACCCCCAATTTCTCTCCTGATGGCCCCCCTGCGACTGTGCCTGTCTTAGGTTGTTCCTCCCTTGAGGAATCTTACCCGTCTCTGGCTAACCAGTCATCTTCCGGGGCCATACAGGGAAATGTGAAGTTGGTAAGTGAGAGAGAAGCCATATTGTTTGAAAAGGTTAGCTTTTTACTTCTTTGCAGATTTATGCCCTGTGGCTTCTATGCCCAGCATTTGTCTTGAGGTGTCTTTACCACTTGGAAGAATTATGATACTCGGCATTTCTGATATGAGGCACGAATTCTACTTAAGGGTTATAATTAGGAAGGAAGAAGAAAAGCTATAGAAGTAGCAGATGGAAGAAAACATGGGAAGATTGATTATTTCTTTGACATATCTTCTTGTAGAGTAACTTCAGCATGTATAGGTTTTAAACTACTAATTAAATTGCGCACACACATTAACATAATAGGAATACAGCTACATAACCAAAGCAGACCTACAATTACCAGCCATCTCCAGTGAAACCTAGAAAACCAGTTAGGCACCTTAGGCATTTGTGAAAACTTATCAATGATATGATGGATTGGGAGAAATTATTTTTAAAAAACAACAATCATTTAAAGTTTCTGGAAATTGTTCCAAATAAAGAAACATTTAAATAAGAAAATCCACTAAATCTCAGGAAAAACAGTGAGTATGGATGGCCCTTGAGCTGTGACCCATTCCCTCCCTTGCCAGCACCCCATCCATCTCAGCATGATAAAAGCTCCACTCCGGGTGGGTGTGGCCAAGATGATAGTTTCCTCTCTTCCCTAGACAAGACCTTCAGTATCTCACTGGGAGAGGCAGCCCACCACGATTTCCCATCCCCATGCCCTCCTTCTCTCCCCATGTCCGTATTTCAGAGACTAAACTATTTGCAAGTGTAACCAGGTAGTCAAGGGACCCTTTCTCCTCCCAGCCCCAGGTCAGTGGGCAGGAGCAATACCCCAGGCACAACAGGCCAAAAATACTAAGGTCCTGATCACCATTATGGTGGCTCCCTTGCAGACCAGAGGCTCAATGCCAGGAGAGTTAAAGGGAGAAGACCAGAAGCTACTGCCCCTGTGTAGCACCCACCTGTAAATCAGTAGCATCGCCATAAGAGAAAGAGGCCACTTTAAAGAAATATGATCACAACACAAAATAAAACATCAAGTAACAAAAGAAGACTATAAGAGGAAGAAAAGACCAGAGAGGAACTACATAAACCACCAGAAAACAGTTAATAAAATGGCAATAGGTTCCAACCTATCAAAAATTACCTTAGGTGTTAAGTGGACTGAATGTACCAATCAAAAGACATAGGGTGGGCAGAATGGAAAAAGAAACAAAACCCATCTATATGCTGCTTACAAGAGACTCATTTGAGACCTAGAGACATATATAGACTTAGTGTGAAGGGATGAAAAAGATATAACATACAATAAAAAGAAGAAAAAAGCAGGAGTAGCAGGACTTGTATCAGACAAAATATATTTCAAAACAAAGAAAGTAACAAGAGACAAGGATATTACATAATGATAAAGGGTCCAACAATAGGATATAACAATTATAAATATCTATGCACCCAACATAGGAGCACCTAAATATATAAAACAAATATTAGCAGAACTAAAGGGAGAAATAGACAGCAACTCAATCATATTAGGGAACTTTAACACACTACTTACATCAATGGATACATCAACTAGACAGAAAATAAACAGGGGAACAGAGGCACTGAACAACACACTAGGTTGGGTGGACTTAACTAATATATACAGAAAATTCCACCCAAGAACAGTAGAATACACATTTTTATCAAGTGCACATGGCATGCTCTCAAGGACAGATCACATATTAGGACATAAGAAGAGCCTCAATAAATTAAAAAGGATTGAAATTGTCTCAAGCATCTTTTTAGATCACAATGGTATGAAACTAGAAATAAATTATGTGAAGAAAACAAGAAGGCCCACAAACACACTGAGCATAAACAACATGCTTCTACATAATCAATGGATCAATGAACAAATCAAAGAAGAAATCAGGCAATACATGGAGACAAATGAAAACAAAAATATGACAGTTCAAAAAATTTGTGGGACATTGCAAAAGTGGTTCTAAGAAGGAAGTACATAGCAATACAGGCCTACCTTAAAAAATAAGAACAATCCCAAATAAATAGTCTATTAAACTCAGAACTAAAGACAATAGAAAAAGAGCAACGCCCAAAGTTAGTAGAGGAGGGATATCACAAAAATCAGAGGAGACATAAATATAATAGAGAAGAACAAAACAATAGAAAAAAATCAATGAAACCAAGAGGTGGTTCTTTGAGAAGATAAACAAAATAGGTAAACCCCTAGTCAAACTTGTCAAGAAAAAAGAGAGAGAACACAAACAAAATCAGAAAATAAAGGAACAGTTTACAGTTGACCCTACAGAAATACAAAGAATTATTAGAGTATAGTATGAAGGATTATATGCCAATAAATTGGACAACCTAGAAGAAATGGACAATTTTCTAGGAAAATACAACTTTCCAAGACTGACCCAGGAAGAAAAAGAAAATCTGAACAGACCAATTACCAGTGATGAAATTGAATCGGTAATCAAAAACCTACCCAAGAAAACACCTGGACCAGATGGCTTCATGGCTGAATTTTATCAAACATTTAAAGAACAGATAATCCCTATCCTTCTTAAAGTATGAGTACTTTATAAATAAATAAAGTATAAATATCTATGGACTCATCCTATGAGGCCAACATCACTCTAATACCAAAACCAGACAAAGACACCACAGAAAAAGAAAATTATAGGCCAATGTCCCTGATGAACATAGATACAAAAATCCTCAACAAAATATTAGCAAACCAAATTTTAAAATGCACCAAAAGGATCATACACCATGACCAACTGAGATTTATTCCAGGGATGCAAGGATGGTACAATATTCATAAATCAATGTGATACACCGCATAAACAAAAAGAGGAATAAAAACCATATGATCATCTCAATAGGTGCTCAAAAAAGCATTTGACAAAATTCAACATCCATTTATGACAAAAATTCTCAACAAAATGGGCACAGAATGTACCTCAACTTAATAAAGGCCATATATCATACTAATATCATACTCAGCAGCAAAAAGCTGAAAGCTTTTCCTCTAAGATCAGGAACAAGACAAGGATGCCCACTCTCAACACTTTTATTCAACACAGTACTGGAGATCCTAGCCATAGCAATCAGACAACACAAAGACATAGAAGGCATCCAATTTGGTAAGGAAGAAGTCAAACTGTCACTATTTGCAGATGACCTGATGCCATATATAGAAAACCTTAAAGACTCCACCAAACAACTATTAAGACTAATAACTGGATTGAGCAAAGTTGCAGGATACAAAATTAATACACAGAAATCTGTTGCATCCCTATATACTAACAATGAACTAGCAGAAAAATAAATCAGGAAAACAATTCCATTTACAATTGCATCAAAAAGAATAAAATACCTAGGTATAATCCTAACCAAGGAGGTGAAATACCTGTACTCTGAAAACTGCAAGAAACTCATGAGAGAAATTAAAGAAGACATAAATAAATGGAAATGTACCCAATGCTCATGGATAGGAAGAATTAATATTGCCAAAATGGTCATCTCGCCTAAAGCAATATACAGATTCAGTGCAATCTCTTAAAATACCAATGGCATTTTTCAATAAACTAGGGCAAATAATTCTAAAATTCATATGGAACAACAACAACAAAAAACCCCAAATAGGCAAAGCAATCCTGAGAAAAAAGAACAATGCTAGAGGTATGATGTTCTCTGACTTCAAACTATACTACAAAGCTACAGTAATCAAAATAGTATGATACTGGCACAAACAAAGACCCACAGATTGATGGAACAGAACAGAGAGCCCAGATATAAACCCATACATATATGGCCAACTAATATACAATAAAGGAGCCATGAATATATAATAGGAAAAAGACAGTCTCTTCAATAACTGACGTTGGAGAAACTGAACAGCTACATGCAAGAGAACAAAACCAGATTACTGTCTAACTCCATACACTCCATTTGAGTAAACTCAAAATGGATTAAAGACCTAAGACATGAAACCAGAGCACTTTTAGAAGCAAACATAGGCAAAAATATCTTGAATATAAACATGAGGAATATTTTTCTGGGCACATCTTCCTGCACAAGGGAAACAAAATCAAGAATGAACAAGTGGGACTACATCAAACTAAAAGGTTTCTACACAGCAAAGGACACCACCAACAGAACAAAAAGGCAGCCTACGGTATTGGAGAATACATTTGTTGATGACTCATCAGATAAGGGCTGACATCCAAAATACATAAAGAACTTATATGACTCAACACCAGAAAAACAAATAACCAAATTAAAAAATGGGCAGTGGACCTGAACAGACTTATCTCCAAAGAAGAAATACAGGTGGCCAACAGGCAAATGAAAAAATGTTCCATATGGCTAATCATCAAGGAAATGCAAATCAAAATCACAATGAATATCACTGCCTACCAGTTAGAATGGTCACTGTCCAAAAGACAAGAAATAAGTGTTGGCGAGAATGTGGAGAAAAGGGAACCCTCCACACTGTTGGTGGGAATGTAAACTGATACAGCCACTGTGAATAGTAGTATGGAGGATCCTCAAAAAACTAAAAATAGAAATACCATATAACCCAGTAATTTCACTTGGACAAATTTACTCAAAGAAAACAAAATCTCTGATTCAAAAAGATATATACATTCCCTGTATTTATGGCTGCATTATTTACAACAGCCAAGATATGGAAGCAACCAAAGTGTCTGTCAATAGATGAATGGGTAAAGAAGAGGTGGTATGTATATGCAATGGAATATTACTTAGCCATAAAAAATAAAGGAATTCTGCCATTAGTAACAACATGGATTGACCTAAAGGGTCATACAGTATTTGTCTTTTCTGACTTATTTCACTTAGCATTATGCCCTCAAGGTCCATCCATGTTGTCACATTTGTGTATGTGTATGTGTGTGTGTGTACACACACACACACACACACACACACACACACACATATATATAATGTATAGATAGTGAGATATCACAATTTCTTTACCCATTCATCTGCTGTTGGACACTTAGGTTGTTTCCATATCCTGGTTGTTGTAAATAATGCTGCAGTGAACATGGGGGGGGGGGGGGGTACATATGTATAAGTACATTCTGTGATGGTAATGGAATGAAGCTAAAAATCAGTAACAGAAAGAAATTTGGGAAGTTCACAAATGTGTGTAAATTCAGCAACACATTTGCCTGTAAGTCAAAGAAGGAATCATAAGAGCAATTAGAAAATACTTTAAGATGAATGAATGAATGCATACCCTACCAAACCTTATGGGAAGCAACTAAAGCAATACTTTGAAGAAAAGTTACATTTGTAAATGAAGGAAGAAGATCAAATTAAACCTAAGCCAGCAAAGAAAGGAAATAATAAAGATTAGAGTGGAAACAAGTGAAGCAGAATAGAAAAATAACAGAGAAAGTCAATGAAATCAAAAGTTGGTTCTTAGAAAGAACAAAGCTGACAGACATTCAGTTAGAATGACCAAGAAAAAAAAAGAGAAGTCTCAAATTGTTAAATTAGGAATGAGAAACGGGACTAGCAATCTGGCAAAAATAAAAACAATTATAAAGGAATATTACAAGCAACTATATCTCAGCAAATTAGATAATCTAATAAATGGACAAATTCCAAAAAGGCAAAAACTATGAAAATTGACTCAAGAAGAAATAGAAAATCTAAACAAAAAGATCAAATTTGTAATCCAAAATCTTCCCAAAAAGGAAAGTCCAGTCCCAAATGTCCTCACTACTTAACTCCACAATCATTTAAAGATGAATTCATATGAATTTTTCACAAATTATTCAAAAATAAAAAAAGAGAGAAAAAATATTCCCAAGCATTCTATGAGGCCAGTATTACCTTGATACCAAAACCAGACAAAATATCATGATAAAACAACAGACCAATCAGTATCTCTCATAGATGCAAAATTCTTACCAAAATATATAGCAAACTGAAACCAATCAAATACAAAAGAGATTATATATCATGACCAAATGAGATTTATCTCAGGAATGACAGATTGGTCTAGCATAGAAATAAGTCAGTACAGTATACCATATTAAAAGAATAAAGAAAAAACATATGGTCATCTCAATAGATGCAGAAATATCACCTGACAAATTCCAACAGCACTTCATGACGAACACTTCAGTAATAACAGGAAACATCCTCGGCCTGATAAGGGCATCTAGGAAAATCCCACAGCTAATATCATACTCACTGGAAAGAGACTGGATGCTTCCTCCACTGATCAGGAACAAGACAAGGATGTCTGCTCTCATCCTTCTATTCAACATTTTATGGAAACTTCTAGCCAGAGCAGTTAGGCAAGAAAATAAAAGACATGCATATTGGAAACAAGAAGCGAAACTTTCTCTATTTGTAGATACTATCTATCATCTTGTATATAGAAAATCCTGTGAAAGCTACTAAAAAACTGTTGGAACCAATAAATTAGTTCAGCAAGTTTACAGAATGAAGTTCAACATACAAAAATCAATTCAACATACAAAATAATAACATTATCCATAAAAGCCAAAAATATTGGAAAAATCCAAAATAAATTAACAAAATTTCATTTTTACAATAGCATCAGTAAGAATAAAATACTTAGGAACGGTAGGCAAGGGTCAGATTCCCCCTTTTTTTAATATTTGACTGCTAAGAGCTATCAAGTCTCAAGCCCCACATCTGGAAAAGCTGGTAAGAAAGCCCAGTGCTCCCGACTTTGGTGCTGGAGGGAGATGCAGACTGACGCAAGCCCCTGACCCTGTCCGTGGGCACCCTCCCCCATGCCCTACCCTGTAGCAACGTCTGCATGTCTTTGAACAGAGTTGTGACTAACACTCGTCTCAAGGAAAAGACTACCACGCACTATATACAAGCCTGCTGGGTGGTCACCCATGAAAAAACAGTCATTGGGGGAGAAAAGACAAAAAAGGGAAAAAAAATCCATTATGTGAAGTGCTGAGCTCTGCGGGCCTAAGAGCAGCCAGCTCAGCAGCACCCTTTACTGCTGCCTATGCCTCTGTCATGGCAAAAATCCTGATTTTCAAGGTTACAGAGAAAAACACCCATGGCACTTCCGTGGCATAGCAAAGGGGTTAACTCAAATCCTACTTAAGCCTACAGTCTTTAAATCCTATAAGGCAACCACTGCCTTTGGGGAGGCCTCTAACCCCAATGATACTGATTCGAAGCTCTCTGGAGGACATTTATACATATAAGCAGAAGAGAGAGAATTTCCCATAAAAACAACACAAGAACAGGGAGTGGAGGGAGGCAAAGGGAAAAAGACAGAAAAGAAACCTGGAAACTGACCCAGAAGTCCACAGTCAGACCCAAATGGAAATCCCAAAGTTACTAAAATAATTTATATCCCAGAAGATAAAAGGGCACTGGCTGGCTTTGTGCCTCTAGAGCACAGCTCCTGAATTAACATTAACATCTGGTGAAATGCACCAGTTGGCAAACCTTCATGACCTTAATACTGGGGCTCAGACTACACTTATACCTGGGATCTCATTAAATGAGAAGCAGGTATATCCCCTATAATATTCTGTAATCTTAAGGGAGTGACTGAGCACAACACAGAGGACTCACAGGCAGTTTCACCTTAACCACAAGAATTAATCACCTTGCCTAAATTCCCAAGGTCAAAGCATCCACTGCCCCAAGATTCCCACAGCGGGCATGGACACTTGGTGATTAATACATCTAAATACAGTTAAGTTTTTAACGCAAATTGGCTTGACAAAATGGGATCCTATGGACCACACCGCCAGTTAACACAGTTAGTATGACTCAGTGTAAATTACAACAGGGCCTGCAATACCCATAATACAAGAATATTGCTTTTCCATTTAACGACCCAATTTGGTCTGTTCCTAAACTTGGAGTAAAAGACACATCACAGTGGATTATATAATCCTAATGCTCTGGTGCTGCCTAATAAGGCCTCCAGACACAGTATTATTAGAATTACTGACTCCATCCAGTCAAAAACTAGAAAACAGAAAAAAATATTATATATTTGTTGTGCAGAACATGTTCTGTTCAGTTCTTATTTCAACTCTCAGTCACTATGTTCCTTTGCTTCCAAAGGACACAGCAGGTCTTTATGTGACAGCTGCCCACGGGTACCTCAACAGTCCTGCCATCACGTATAATCTTTGCAGGCTCGATCTTAACTGGATTCAGCTGGTGAATATATAAACGAAGTGTGGAATGCCAATACAGTGGAATATTTTTCAGCCATAAAAAGGAATGCCATATTGACACATGCTACAATATGGTTGAACCTGGAAAACATGAAGGCAAGTGAAAGAAGCGAGCATACGAGGAGAGGCCACATATCATATGATTTCGTTTTTATGAAAATATCTAAAATAGGTAAATCATAGAGACAAAAAGTTGGTTAGTGGTTTCCAGGGACTGTGGTTTGGGAAAATGAGGAGTACCTGATGATGGGTACAGAGTCCTTTCTTCTGGAGGTCATTGAAATGTTCTAAAATTGATTGTGATGATGGTTGCAAAATTCTGTCAGTATACCAAAAACCACTAAACTGTATTCTTTAAAAGGGTGAAATCTGGAGTATATGAATCATATCGCAATAAAGCTGTTATGTTAAAACAAAAGTTTTTTAAAAATTTTAAAAGCTTGTCTTTAGTTACTCTAACATAGAACGATGGCTGTTTTCCCAGTCTCCACCAGGATGTTCTATGAAAGGGCCTTGACAGATAGGGAAGTTGGTCTGTCATTGTGAGTCCACAAAAACCCCCCTAACAGGCAGGTGACAGAAATGTGGATCAAAATAAAGCAGATCAAAGACCCTTCCAAATGAATATAACCATAATGGGGAAATTAATTAAAATAACTTCAAATATTAGTAAATATTAACAACAACAAAAAAAACCCTAGGATCAAATATTAAATTCCACACAAAGTAGCTGAAGTAGACTCACTTCTTTATTTCTATCAAGGCTTTATATTCTAGGAAGATTTTGCCAAAAAATAAATAAATGAAAATTCATGTGTGAACAACAAAAGAGACTTTGCTGCTATTGAACGTTTAATAGATGTGTTGCTCTTTCAAAGTAATACTGCTTTTCTTTTGAAAGATAAATCCTTTGAAGAATGCAAACCTTGACATCTCAATGAAACTTGAAGAATTGTATTTTTTCTTACCTTTTTCCTTGTTGAACTGATTCTCCTTTAAATTCGACTCTGTAATGCTAGAAATATCTCAATCAACCAAAATCAGATTATAGTGCTCTTAAGGTTAAATATTACATTGGTGCGAGTCCATCCATCACTGCCCAGTATTCTTGACATCCCAGGCAGTAAAATAAAGACTTTAAGAAAGTAAGTGTATATTAGTCCAATTCAATATGCATTCACAGACATCTACCATTGGCAAGACACTTCATAGGTGCTGTGGGAGATTCAGAAACAAAGGAGTAGGTCCCCATGTGGGTTTTACAACCCAAAGAGTAGAGGCATTTGTTCATAAATAACCAGACCCTAAGAGAGGGCAGGACAAGGCAAGAACAGAGATGGGACTTCATGCTGTGGGAAGAAAAGAACTAAATGGAAGCAAAATCATCAAATAGAAGGATCCAGAGTTTTTATTCAAGGACCATTTTTTCCTTATAATTTTATATTTGAAGGTTTTTTTATGGTATATGTGTATGTACAGGGCAATGCATTATGTGAACCAACCTTTGAAAAAAATCTTATTATAGTTCTTCCTAATCATTTTTATAAAGAGTTTCTTCTTTCACAGACATTTTGTGGAGAGATGGTTTGCCTTGTTCAAACGGCTGAGAAATTATTCCTCTCTCACCTTGTTAGGGGATATGATTAAGCAGCATCTGTTTCTATCAACTTTCCTTCACACTGAGAACCTGTAAACAAAATTCTTCAGCATTAAAGTTGCAACTTCCCTTGGGAAAAGGGGAAAAGAAGTATAAAAGTAAACAATGCAAGGGAAGCAGCACATTTTGGGTTTGTGCTAAAGGTCTGGGTGTGATACAAATACCATCAAGAGTGTAAACTCAGACCAGACTCAAACCCTCTGAGCTTCAGCTCCCTCCCATGGAAAATGAGGATAAAAACCATCTACCCATTATACTGACAAAAGAGAAAGTACATCTAAAGTGTGTATCATATTACCTAACATGTAGTAAACACCCAATAAATAGAGCATTGCTATTATTGCTATGGTAATGACCCTGTTGCAATTACAAAAAGCATCTCCCCACCAAAAGAAAAAAAAGGACATAGGTTAAGGTATGTGCTATCCAAAAGCTAACTCCAGTGATCCTCACCAGTGAATCAGAGGTGACCTGTGTGACCAGCAATCCTATGGAAGTGACAGACTGTGACTTCCGAACGGAGGCCAAAAAAAATACTGCAGATTCTTTCCTGGGCTCTTGAATTGCTTACTCAGGGAACAGCCAGCCATGCCATCGGGCTCTTTAAGCAGCACTGTGCAGAGGAGAGGAACCAAGGCCTCCTGCCAAGAGCCAGCACAGACTTGTCAGCGATGGGAGTGGAGACTTATCTCGGAAGTGGGTCCTTGTCCTCTATCCTCCGTCAAGCCTTTAGATGACTGCAGACTGAACTGAATCTGACTGCAAACGCGTAAGAAGCTCTGAGCCAGAATCACCCAGCCAAGCCGATTCCTGACCCACAGAAACCATTAGATGACAAATAGTTACTGTAGTTTTAAGCTGCTAAACTTTGGGGTAATTTATTATTCAGTGACATGTAACTAAAACAGAGATTGGTACTTGGAAGAGGGGTGCTCCCATAACAGAATCTAATTAGGCAGGAGTGGCTTTGGAACCAGGCAGAAGGTAGAAGCTATAAGGAAGCTAAAGAGAGCATTAGTGAAAGTCTGAACAGTTTCAGAGACTTTCAGCATAAACCAATGGCCCTTGAGGAAGCTTAAAGGAAAATGAGGCACCTGACAGGAAGTGAATCCTTGTTAATCAGTGGAGAAAGTTCAGAAAGTTCATCAACAATGTTACCTGCTGTTAACATGGGATGTAGGGATTGTAGCTAATGAATTTAGCAATCTAGCTAAGGAGATTTCCAGGAAGAGTGTGAAGATGGTACCCAGCTTCTTCTTGACTCTTCTGGTAAAATGAAAGAGCAGAAGGATAATCTAAAGATGTTAACATAAAGGATCCATTAAACATAAAGCAGACAGAACTTGAAAATTCCCAGCCTCTCTGGAGGGTAAACAATACCAAAATTAAGAAATGGCTTCTGGGCAAAAATCATTTCTAGGCTACTGTCAGGAAAGCACAGACTAATGATAAAGTCAAAGGTGTGACTTTAAAATTGTTTGGTAAGACTTCAGAAAGATCTATGGCAATGCCTTAAATAATTATTAAATAATAAAATAAAGCTTCAAAGGAGCTTAAAGTTGTCATCCCTCAGAAGCCAGAGGCAACCCAAGGTAGAGATAGGCTTATTTTCAAGTGATTTTCAGGTGTGGATTTTGTCTAACGTAGTGTATCCAACAATATTCATTGGAAACTCATAAACCAGGATGACTGATCACCCTAGATTTATGGCCCCCAAGCTTAACTAGCAACTGCAACCTTACAGAACACCTGTGAATCTAGATACAGGTGTAAAAGTTTCTGAATATGAAAGATGATGAAAATAAAAGAAATGTGTCTAGTGTATTGATATGGAATGAGCCACCAACCAGAGGGTAGCGTAAATTCTCTTAGCAACTGAGGATGATTTCATCCTTCCAACGAAACTAAATCATTAACGTTTAAAAGAGAAGCTCTAGTACTGGGAAAACTTAGTAGCCACATACAAAGGAATGTAGTTGAACCCTTCACGCCATATGCAAGCTTAACTCAAAATGGATGACAGATCTAAATTTGAGAAATAAACTATAAAACTCCTAGAAGAAAACACAGGTATAAATCTTCACAAACTTGAGTTCTTCAAAGCCTTCTTATATACAACAGCAAAGGCATAAGCAACAAAAGAAGAAATAAATTGGGTATTATCAAAATTAAAAACTTTATTTCAAAGGATCAATCAGGAAAGTGAAAAGACACCTACAGAATGGGAAAAAGCATTGCAAATCATTTATGTGACAAGGGACTTGTATTGGAAATATACAAGGAACTCCTACAGTTCAACCCAATTTTAAAATGGGCAAAGAGTCAGAGGCTAGAAGACCCATTTCTAAGTTGGCTCACCCACATAGCTAACAGCGTGGTGACAGCTATTGACAGGAGACCTCAATTCCCTTCATGTGAGTCTCCACGCAGGGATACGTGAGTGTCATGACATGGGGGTGGCTCCTTGTGTGGGTACAGCTCCACTCACGAGACCAAGGAGGAAGTTGCAATGTCTTTAACAATATAGCCAAGAAGTTTCACAATTATCCAAAGAAGATACGCAAGTAGCCAATAAGCACATAAATTTTCTAATAAGCACACGATCATATGCGTCACATCAAGAGTCACTGCAAATTGCAAACCAAAACCACAGTGAGATACCACTTCACACCAAGAGGATGGTTATAATAAAAAGGCAGATAATAAAAAGTATAGGAGACGCTGTGGAGAAATTAGAACATTCGAGCACTGACGGTGGGAACATGAAATGGTAAAACCACTTTGGAAAACAGTCTGGCAGTCCCACACAAGGCTAAATATAGAGTTACTACCCTATGACTAAGTGATCCCACATTTAGGTACATACCTAACAAATAAAGACAAGTATCTCCATAAAAACTTGTGCACAGATGCTCCTAGTGGCATTATTAATCATAGCAAGAAAGCGACTAAAACAACCCAAATATCCATCAGCTGATGAATTCACAAATAAACTGTGATGTAGCTATATAATGGATTATGTATCAATAAAAAGAAACAGTTATGGATTGAACTGTGTCCCCCTGAAATGTATCTGGTGAAGCCCCGACTTCCAATATGACTGCGTTTGGTGGCAGATCTTTAAGGAGACAGTTAAGGTTAAAGGAGGTTATAAGGGTGGGGCTCTAATCCAATGGGACTAGTGTCCTATAAGAAAAGGAAAGAGACTCCAAACATATCTCTCTCTCTACGTCTACAGAGAGAAAGGCCATGTGAGGACAGGAAGAGAGTAGCTGTCTGCAACCACGGAGAGAGGCCTCACCAGGAGTTGTTAATCCTGCTGGCATTATGGTCTTGGACCCCAGGCCTCCCAAACTGTGAGAAAATAAATTTCTGTTGTTTGAGCCATCCAGTCCAAACAATATTCTCTATGACATCCAGTCCATGGTGCTCTCTGTGACAACCCAAGCAAAGTGAGACGGGATTGAAGTACTAATACATGCTAAACACAGATAAACCTTGAAAATACTAAGGCGAGTGAAAGAAGCCAGCCACAAAGGGCCACAGATTGTATGACTCCGTTATATGAAATGTCCTGAATAGGTATATCATTCAGACAGAAAGGAGATTGGCAGTTGCCAGGGGTTGGAGTTTGGGGAAAATGAAGAGTGCCTGGTACTGGAAAGAGGGTTTCTTTTTTCTTAGTCATGAAAATGTTTCAAAATTGATTATAGTGATGGCTACACAACTCTGTGAACAGACTTAAACCCACTGAATTTACATTTTAAATGGGTGGATTGTATGGTATGTGAATTATATTGCAACAAAGCTATTCTCTAAGAAAGAGAAAGGCAGAGACAGACAGTACTAGCGTGAGCTAGCTCATTAACTAAGCTCCTAAAAAGGAAAATAAAGAGGGAAAATAGAAGACACAGAAAGTCAGGCACAAGATGGATGACTAGATCGGCCCTTCGCAATCCAAAAGACAGGTGGCCGACACAAAGGTCTCTTCAGTGTTGGCCACCTGAGACTAGCATGAGGGTCAGAGGATGAAAACTGCCTCGAGAGCAGAACAGAAGAAGAAGGAGAAGGAAGAGGAAGGAAGCAGGACTGCAGGTCCTGTAGCTTCACTCAGCTGAGCTCAGCTCAAGAAACACCCACAGCACACACACACGGGGTGCCATGCCAGCTCTCTGCAAAATAAAATCCAATGCATCCCAGCCTCTGCCAACACCGGCACGAGACACACTCACAGAAAACCTGCAAAAAGCCTACTTGGTGGTGTGACATAGGCAGAAGCCCAGAGCTGTAGGTGCACAAAGTGGGGACCCTGAGCCCAGCAGTGGCTGACCAAGGATGAGCTCTTAGAAGGGGTAAGCTTGAGCATAAAGGACACACGGGGCGAGCTGAGAGAGGGGCAGGGAAGGGAAGGGACATCTCAGGGAGGACGCTGCCGGGGCCAGGTCTGATGGGGAGAGGCAGGCTGGGAGGGCCAGACTGGCATTAAGGCGTTTGGCCTGTCCCCCGACAGCACTGTAGAGCCAGGAAAGAATGTTAAAGGGAGGAAAACAGGACTTGCTTTGCTGTGTGCAGGAAGGGTTGGTGGGGGCGATTCCGGATGGAGGGAAATCAGTGGGCAGGCAGCAGGTGAGGAGAGAGGTCATGACCCTCTGAGAGCAGATGGACTCAAGTTACAAAACCAGCAGGTCTTGCAGACTGAATGGTTGGGGGCAGAGGAGAGCGTGAGTCAAGAGTAATTCTCTGTTTCAGGAACAAGAAAAGGCCCACCTACCTGCAAAGCCTCCAAGGGAACCCTGCAGGTAAGTCATGCCCCACTGAGGTCATGCACACCTGAAAATACAATTTTTTAGAGACTTTAGGAAAATTCTTCTCACTTCAAAAAGAACATAGGCAAGCTTTGGTCAGAGGAGCCCCATGGAAGGCTCTCCTAGCAGAGTGGCCAGGCAGCCTGTGGGGTGACTGCCTGTGATCAGCGAGGCAAGCCCCAGAGAGGCCCATGATGAAGAAGACACACGGGCACGGCTAGAAACAGATGGATCTTAGATCTTAGGCTTTAGTTAAAAACTCTATCTTGCCAGAGGTAAAGGGCAAAAGCACTTTTTTTTAAAAAAAGCTTTGGCCAACCTCATTACCAATGTGTTCGTAATCTAGGAATGATGAGAGAAGAAACCCTTAACCAACAGTGGTGACTCACTGGCATTATTCAGCAACCGGGACAGAAAGGGCAGCTACCGAGAGCTGTTTTGTTTTGTTAATGTTTTTGGAGTTGTGAAGAGACTGGTCCAAGGTAAAGCAGAACACTGTGGTAAATAATTAACCCTCAAAGCCAAATAAACTTGTTCACACAGTATGTCTTTAACTGAGGCCCAGATCTTGAGTTTTACTCTGCTACAGTAATCTAAAAAACTGAGATTAAGGGTTTTGGGAATACGAAAATAACCATGATCTGAGTGTCTTCATTTGCATATCTGTTTAGATCTTGTTATGTGACCTAAAGTAACTGCATTTAATCCAGAGATTCACAAATACATCCACCGATGTATTTCCCCCTGTATTAGAATAAAACAACCATTGGGGAGAGTTAACCTGGCTATACATATTTGGTCAGTGTATAAATGAATCAAAGACTGGGTAAGAGAAGGGAATTGGAAAGGGAGGCATGAAAGAGTGCTATATACAGAAGGAACTTAGGAGAACGGACAAGAAATAAAAATATTGCAAATGCCGTACTTGTGTTGCCGGACAGAGCTGCTTATAAATAGAAGCTGTTTAAAAAGATATGTCAAATACAGGCGACCTTGTACTAGCACATTTAGCACATGAGAATTACAAGACTGAGTCGATGGTTTTCTAAATCTACTAATATTACTAAACTGCTGTGTTAAAAGTATGGATTGATAATGTCTTTGGATCCTATTTATTATCAGTGATTCTCAGGGAAATCATGAGATCCTCAAAGCTAATCAAAAGGAGCAACATCTTTATGGGCATATGCAGTTTGAATCATCTGTTTTCTGAGAAATGGCTTTAGCATTTCAAAACAGAAGATGTTTTAAAGCACTTGCTCTGTTTGCTAAGGAAAAAAACAGAGAAAATTAGAATAGAATGACATAACATGTCTTTCCATGGAGTGCATTTAAAGACACAGTTCTCATCGTGCTTTTACAATACTGATGAAACAGATTCCTTTTGCAGGACTGTACAGTACCCTCAGCACAGCTGGGAAGCAACACTGATCAGATTTAAGGACAAGGCCAGCTCAAGGTGGTGAACGGAACACAGATATGTTTACCCTCTCTAATCAAAATGCCTGAGAATGAGAATAATTCCATTTTAAGAGAAACAATGGATAATAACAACTAACATTTCATGAGTTCTTTCTATTAAGCACTTTATATATTTAAACCTAGAGCAACAGAGAGAAAAGACAGGGTACTTAGTGGGTCAGACATTTCAACAACTTCTGGAACATGCGACACAGATGCAGGCCCTGACCGGTGGTAGAGCAGGAGAAGCACAGCCCACGGCAGACACGCCAGCATTGCTGCAGTGGAGGAAGCAATGTGCTGGCCTCCCAGCTCAGGGTACAGATGTGCACATCCCAGAGAAGGAGGAGTAAGACTGGGCTGAGAAAAGAGGGGAAGTAGTAACCCCCGACCACCAGCTCCCTCATCCAGGCATGCAGTGGCCGGTACCCAGATACCTACTTCCCACATCCCTACCCCTTGCCAAGCCCCAGAGTATGAGGAAATACATGTCTACAGAGTTCAAGCAAATGAACTTCAGGTTCATCAGACTCAGTAATAAGGGTGAATCACAAAGAATTTGAGAAAATGTTATAGCATAAAACAACAAAAAAGAAAAACAAGAAGAAAACCTGGCCCTAAACATATAGAGAGAATTTAAGAACATAATACATATTTTTAATTTAAAAAATCTAATTAGTGTCCTCAGAGAAATTTCAGAAGATGTTGCACAATAAAATAAAAACAATGTGCTACGAAATGAGCAATCAGAAACTATGCAAGCATTCTTGGAAATTAAAAATACCAAGACAACAATTCAACAGAAGGGTGAGAAAACAAGTCCAGTAAGATCTTCTAAAATGAAGACAGGCATGAGGTAAGAAAAAATATATAAGAAAAAGTAGACACAAGTAATCACTTTGAGAGGTTCAAAACCAACTAACAGAAATTTCAGGAAGAAAGAGAAAACAGAGAAGGAGAAATTAGCAAGTAAGAACACAGGATGATTGCTCAGTGTTGAAGGGAGACATGAATCTTCAAAACGAGAATTTAATGAGCAAGATTAATCAATCAATCCCTCCCCCCTTCCCCTTCTTCCCAAGCCTCTCTCCGTCTCTGTCTCCCACACACTCTCTTCTTCTTCTCTCCTCTGGCATGCATACACACACATGCACACCTAGAAAATGTTAAAACACCAAGGACAAAAGAAGATTCTAAAACTTTCAGAGAGAAAAAATAGGTCTCTCTATGAAAGAATAATTCTCAGACTGGCATCAGGTTTCTTTTGAGCAACACTGATAGTCTTTGTTTGGAAAGAAAATCATTTTCAACCTAGAAAATTCCGTTTCTCATCACATCAGTTCCTTGCTTGGTACCCTCCAAACAGCACCACCTTGGTCCTAGGATAAAAGGCAAATTCCTTATCACAGCTGTATGTACGTCATCCCAATCTGCTGCGATTTTTCTCTTTCTTCCCTGACACTCCACATTCCCATCCCACCCATCTTCACATGTACCATTCCCTCTGTATGGAATACCTTTTCTCCCACTCCCACCGTTTCCTTTCCCCTGACCCCACACCACTGTTTGCCCCTTCAAACCATACAACATCTGAGAAACTTCCCTGGACCCCAACGCCGGGTTAGATTCTCTTCCTACATCACACTACTGGACCACACTGTATCATACATGCCTGTGAGAGCTCTTCTATCTTGTTCATACCTATATTTTCAATGCTAAAACAACTTGACAATAGTAGGCATTCCATAAATGTTCATTAAATGTACAGTATTTGCCCAAAAATAGCTGCTATGCCTGGGCTCCACCCCAGGGCCACTGAAGTTGACTTTCTAGGACTGGGCTAAGGAAACTTGCATTGTTAATAAATTTCCCCAGAGCATTATTAAGCATACTTGGTGACATTTGATCACACTGAAAGAAACCCAAAGATGTGACAGCTTTGTTTGCTGAATACACAGTGCAAATCACAGTCACTGTCAATGTCTACTTCAAAAGTATCCAGAAATGGGTAATGTTGAGAGAGATACTAAGACAAACACCAGAACAAACTGCATGTTTCCTCTGCAGCCTCAAAGATAAGTCCCAACATCATCTGGTGTCATTAAGATGCCCAAGGGTCTGTAATTAAGCCAGTTCCCTTTCACCATCTCAGTAATTCACCAGTTTGTCTTGGGGGTGTTTTCCCACCTGACTTGGATCTTCGTTGGCAGATACCATCGTTCTCATGAAATTAAGTAAAATGGTGCTAAAACCAGTGAAGTGGCACTTAGGTGATGTCAATAAACTGTTCTCATTCCTAACACAGGAATCAGCACCTTGCCCACTCTGGTTTTCACCTATTCCTCTCCTCCTGTGTCTCAGAGGGGTCAGTGTTCTGTTCCAAGCTTCGTACTCCCCTTATTGACCTCCCTCCCGGGGACCCTGCTCTAACAGTTCGCGTCACCGCCCCCGTCAACCTCTCTCCGCAGGCCACGCTCTCACACCTCACACTGGGCCCGCTCTCTCCCACGACACTCAAAAACCAAACCGAACCGAACCGAACTCCGCTGTCCCTCCAGCCGGCACCCACGGCTCTTCCCTCCGTCAGCACACTTTTACAAACAGCAGTCTATTCTCATGGCTTCCACTTCCTCACTTTGCATTCACTTCTCAACCTACTAATATGGGACTTCCACCCCCACGCTTAACTAAAATTGCTCATTCGAAACTAGGTCACCAACTGCTTCCTAATTTCCACCCAACAGCCTCTGTGCATTTTTACTAGCCCTGTCTTCTGTGCGACAGTTTTGACCATTTTCTATTTTGGAAATCCTTCCTTAGACTCAAACACTACATTTCCTGGTGCTCCCCACCCACCCACCCTGCAGTGTTCTGTCTCCTGCAGGCTTCTTTCTTACGTTTGTCCTGGAGTTTGTCTTGGCCTTTACCTTACTATGCCCTTCCTCTCTCTCTCTCTCATGAACCTGCTCGTCCATTCTCATGGCTTCATCTCACATCTTAGGGTAATGACTCCCATATTTATCTTTGATGCAGACGTCTTGCCAACCCCAGTTTTTGCCTTTTGGAAATTTTAACCTATGTCCAGTAGGCACCTCAAACTCTGCAGGGAACAAAGAACTAATTGTCCACCACCATCCTCGACCCTATAAAACATCTCCCATGCCTCCTACTGAGTAACCGGCCCCTAGAAGGGATCGGAGTCACCCAAAATGATGACCTCTCTCTCCGACAGGTATACATTCTACCTTTACCCCTTCTCAGCCTGGCAAACTTCTATTTATCCTTCAAAATTCAGCTCAACTCACCTCATTTAGAAAATCTCTCCAGAGCCCCATCTGCCCAAGCTGAGCAGGGTGCTCCTCTTTCTGTGCATTCTGCATGTGTCCCAATTAAGCACCTCTCTCTTCCTATTGTGATTAGTAATTTATCTGTCTGTATCCCCACAAAGTCATGTTTAGTTATATGTTTAATGTATGCATCCTGAACTCACATAGCACCTGGACCACAATAGGTCCCTAGAAAACCTCTGTTGAATAGCTAAATGAATAATATAGTGAAGAAACAAGGAAAGGAATTGATTTGATTATCTCAAAGATCGGTGATTCTCCAAAACAGCAGTCCATACGTCAGCCCGTTGGCTAGCTGTTTGGGAAAAGAGTTTCATTGCAACACAGTCATGCTTATTCATTTGCACATTGTCTGAGGCTGCTTTTGCATTACAACATCAGAGTTAAGTAGACTAACAGAAACTGTTTGGCCTGCAAGGCTTAAAATATTTACTATCTATCTTCTACTTACAGTGCCGGAGCACATTTACTGAAGGATTTAGTGCTTCGCCAGGCTTCATTTGGCATCACCGAGCTCTGCTAGAATGGGAAGGGGTGGAGAAGGACTTGCTGCTATCTGGGGTACCCAAGGATTTCATGCTAATAATCCTATACAGACACTTAATTCATTAAAAATTGAAACTATTCTTCTAATACAAATCAGAAGATCCAGAATTATGTTTTGACACTAAAAAAGCAAAATTCGTGAGAGCAAACACCACCACCTTAGAATTCTTGCCTTAGAAATGCTGAGTCTGTGCTTATATTTTGCTAAATTTCTGATATTATCATGACCATTCAGACTTTTCAACAAATATTAACTGTACTTGTGTTTTAAATAGTTCTAATCAACTTTACTTGTTCTTCAAGACATGTTACATTAGCTGCATTACCTGCATTTTAAAATCTGGTAGGACTCACCCTTGCCTTTAAAAAAAAAAATTAAAGAGGAACATTTACACACTATGTTGAACTCTAAAATTTACCTTAGTAAGCAGAAATCATAACAAAACTAGATGTAAGTTAAGAAATATCGTCCCAACTTCTCTTACCTGATTGGATGTCTCTGGTTTATAGACTGGAGTATTCTCAGCTAGTCTTTAAAAAACGTCTATTCTGATACTTTACTACACCTATCAAAATTACTACAGGTTTTTCAGGTTGCACTGGCTGACACAAAAACATCATGCTTTCAGCAGCAGTGGGTATATTTCTTTCCATGAGCACAGATGACATTCTGACATGTTGTACACTGCAAAGGTTAACATTTTTTATATGTAATGTTTTAGTCCATGAGAGGTGTTTTTCTGAAGAAAGAACACAAAGCATATATAGATCTACTAAAAAGGGCAGTGCATAAAAGTACTGCCGGTTTACTCCTTAGAGGTGAGGAATCTCACAACAAATTGCTTTTATACATGTTCTTAGGTTTCAGTAATACAGATTTTACATCCATCTATAGGGAAGTAATAGTCCTCTACACTTTGAGCACATAAACAGCATCTTTAGTTTCATATCTAGGCTTACTGACAGTAAAACTTCACAGTTTCATGCATGGCTGTGGAGTCAGAGAGCACACTATACTAAAGCACAGAAATGAAGGAAGTAGTAAGGAAGTGTTTAGGTTCATTTATTCTTACGCAGACACAGTCACATGAAGATCTGTGAGACCTGAGAGTCTCAGGAAATTGCATTAACTTATGATGCTGAAACTGGGAGAATCTGCATTGCCAGGGAGCATATACTTACTGCATATCCACTTCTTTGATTTGGATATGGTAGGACTCACCCTTGCCTTTAAAAAAAAAAAATTAAGGCCACTTTAAAGCCATGATGCATCTAACGATACCTATATAACCAACGCAGGCAATGGAAACATCAGGAATTCTTCCCAGAAGTGTGTTACAGTTTACTTGCCTTGTTGGAGACCTAGCATTTTCCTACCTGATAACTGAAAAAAAGACAGTACGTACAATTCAGAAATCAAACCAGGGCTTAGAATTCAGAGAAAGGAAAATCACTTGAGGTTGGAAATGTGTACATGCTAAATTAAAGGGTGCAGAATTGAGGGCTGTTCCTATCTCCGGTTCTCACTGGCCAGTGTGATGGTGCTCAGTGACCCTGTACAGATATGAGAATAAGTGGAGGAAGCAACAGAGAATCCTGGCCTGCTGAGTATGGTACATCAGTTAGATGCAAAATAAAACCACAGACACACTTTTAAAATATTCTTAAAATAACAACAACAAAAATCCCGCAAAACAACCACTACATAAATAGCGTGGAACAAAAGAGTAAACACAAAAAGAAAGATTTCATCAGATACAACAAACACCATCTGATGTTAGCAGATCTTTGATGAATACATAAAACAAATTCCACCCATGGAGATTTAATTGATACGGATATTGCCATAAACATTTAGAAATCAAAACAAAATATATGAAACTAATGTTTCCAGAAATTGTACAATAGCCAGCACAGGAATGTGATCCCTTAGAGAAGGAAAACAAATAAGGTGAGCCCTGACATTGCCTGATCTCACTTTTTATGCCACAGCCCACGAAGGAGAGACTCAAAGGGAGTCCATCAATCACAGTGAATTGAAGACACAGAGATCAAAGTTTGGAGGGTCCATGGCAGTGAGAATATTAAGCTCATCCTTAAGCTTTCGGATGAACATCAGTCTGTGCATGAATAATGCAAAAACTTTACAATAGTGACAACTTTTGAGGAAAGAACAATTACTAGGCAGCTGTAAGGAAAACAATTCTCAGAACTTACACAGGCTGGAAATTGTCCCACTTCCCTATAGTTGGAGTGGAGAGACCTTGTTTAATACATGAGTACTCAATTAGAGTCCAGAAGTTAGCTTTAGAATAAAGATTATTTTATAGCCACCAAAAAGAACTTAAAATAAACCTGAAAAGGATCAAATTAATCAATAAGTAACTAAACTGCCTGCCAGAAAAAGTTCAATACTCTTTAAGGAAATAGAACAAAATGCATCATCAAATGAGATGAAATCCACAGTATCTGGCAGCCAATCAAAATTACTAGAAATAAGGAGAAACAGAAAATGTTACCAATAACTCTAAAAAGAAAACTTGTCAATAGACTAAAAAGTGACAGAGATGATGGGATTACAGAACAAGATATTAAAGGTTATCATAAATAGTCTGCATATGATCAAAGATAGATATAAACCTGAACACGAGGAGGGGAGAAGTAAAATATATTTAAAAGACCTAAAGGAAGTGTCCAGAGAGAAAACACAGACTATCTGAAATGAAAAAAAGAGCCTGGATGAAATCAGAGGCAGATTAGATGCTGCAGAACAAAAGATCAGTTAAGACAAAGAGCAATACAAACTATCTAGATAGATATGTAGATGGCTATAGCTACAGATATAATGTAAAATAAAGACAGAAAAAGCATTTGAAGAAATAATGGCAAAAATTTCCACATTTGAAGATAACTATAAATCCATATGTCAAAGACACTTGATAAACACCAAACAATAAAAATTAAGAAAACCAACCCATGCACATGGTAAAAAAAAAAAAAAACTGCTGAAAACTAGTGATAAACAGCAAACCTAGAGGCAAAGAAATATAGCATACTTCTTGCCTGAAACTATACAAATCAGAAGACAATGGAATGAAATCTTCAAAACACTGAAGGAAAACATTGTCTATCTAGATGTCTATAACCAGTGAAAATGTTTCAAGACTGAAGATGAAGGAATTCTATAGACTTAAGTAATGAGAAAATTCATCACCAGAGCCTGTACAACAAGAAATGTTAAAGGAAGCACCTAAGGCAGATCAAAAATAACACAGATTAAAAATATAGATCAAACAAAGGAATGAAGAGCCACAGAAACAGTAAAATATTCAGGTAAAAATAATACTTTTTCACATTTTGTAATCTTTTTAAAAGATAATCAATGGTTTAAAGCAAAATTAATAACAATATATTTTGGGGATTAAGATGCACATAAAAATAAAATGTACAGAAACGGTGCCACAAAGAACAAGAGGAGGAATGAAAGTACAGTGTACTGAGGTTTTTACAATATACATGAAATAGCATAATATTATTTAAGGGTGCACAATAATAAGTTAAAGATGGGTATCATACTCCTAGAGCATGACTGATATACTTTTTTTGTAAACGGCATGAAAGGAAATGTTTTACACTTTTTGAGCCACAACATGTATGTGCAACTACTAAAATCTGTGGCAGTAGTGTAAAAGCAGCCATATATAATACATAAATAAAAAAGCATGGCCCTGTTCCAATAATACTTTATTTATGGAAACAGGTAACAGGCCTGGTTTAGCCCATCAAAGATAGTACGTCAAACAATGTCCTAGGACAATCACTGAAAGAAAATAAAAGAAGTATATCTTATAAGTTAACAGTGGAGATAAAATGGAATCTAAAGAATAATCAGTCAAAATGAAGGCACTAAGAGAAGAAAAAATGAAGGAAGAAGAGATGGGTCAAATAGAAAACACATAACAAGATGTAGGTATGTATAAATCCAACCATACTGATAAGCTCATTAAAGTGAATGGTCTAAAGACTCCAATTAAAAGAGATTGGACTTTTTAAAAGCCCACTTTAAATATAAATATATAAATATATTAAAAGTAAAATAAAGGGAAAATATTTACCATGTAAATACTAATCAAAAGAAAGCTAAAGTGGCTACACTAATATCAGACAAAACAAACTTCAGAACAAGGAATATTATCAGGATAAAGATGTATATTTCACAATGAAAAGGGATGAATTCAATAAAGAGACATCAAAATCCTCAGTGAGTTTATAAACTTAACTAATAGCTTTAAAGATGAAGCAAAAATTGCTAGAACTGTAAAGAGAATTTTTAAAATGCACAATCACATTTATTGATTTCACCATTCCTCCCTAATTGACAGAATACAAAACAGTGGGAATATAGAAAACTTGAACAACACCAGCAACCGACTAGACCTGGTTAGCATTTATAGAACAATACACCAAACATCAGCACGTTTTTGGCCATCAAATGAGACTCAATGAGTTTTTAAGGACTCTCATCAAACAAAGGATGTTCCCTCACCACAATGGAATTGAACTAAAAATTCAACAGAAGGGTATTTGAAAATCCCCAAATCTGGGGGAATTATCAATACAAACTAAATAACATCAGTCAAAGAAGTCACAAGAGAAATTAGAAAATCTTTTTAACTTAATAATAACAAGATACCCCAAATTCACAAGATAATGCTAGAGAAAAAAAACATTGGCAATAGCATAAAACAACATAACACATTGGGAATTTTAAATTGTGGTAAAATACACATGACATAAAATTTATCATCTTAACCATTTCTAAGTGTAGAGTTTTTCAGTGTTAAGTATATTAACACTGTTGGCAAAAAAATCTCCAGAAAATTTTCATTTTGCAAAACAAACTGTACCCATTAAATGACAACTCCCCATTTCTCCCTTCTCCCCCTTCCCTGGCAACTGTCATTCTACTTTCTGTTTCTATAAATTTGACTACTCTAGATACCTCACATAAGTGGAATCATGTATTTTTCTTTTTGTGATTGGTTTATTTTACCTAGCATAATGTTTTCAAGGCTCATCCATATTCTAACATGTATCAAAAGTACCTTCCTTTTTAAGGCTGAATAATATCCAATTGTGTGTATACATCATATTTTGTCTATCCATTCATATAGCAATGGGCATTTGGGTTGCTTTCACATCTTAATTATTATGAGTAATGTTGCTATGAATACATAGGGATTTTTTTAAATTATATAACATCTCTACATTAAACTAGAAAATCCTGCTGAGATATTAAAGAAGGTCAGAATAAATTGAGAGAGATACTATGTTCATGGATTGGAAATATTAATGCTAAAAATCTCAATTCCTCCCAAATTAATCTGTAGATCCAATAAAATCTCGATCAAAATCATGGCAAGAATACTTTTTAGAAGTTGGCAAGATGATTCAAAAATATGTAGGGAAATTCAGTTGATCTAGAATAGTACAAAAAGTTTTAAAAAGAATAACAAGTTGTGAGACTTACACTACCTGATTTCAAGACTTAACTAAAAATCTATAGTACTCAATAGAGTATAGTATTGTCATAAGGAGAGACATGTAGATCAATAGAACAAAATGTAAAGTCCATCACAAACTTACAAGTATACAGATTTTCATTAGAATAAGGATAACATTTTCAAGAAATGGTGTTGGAACAACTGGACATCTATATGCAAAAAAAAAAAAAATGAACCTTAACCTCTACCTCAGACTACAACAAAATTAAGTCAAACTAGATCATAGGTTTAAGCCGAAGAAATAAAACTATGGAACTTCTATAAAATATAGAAAAAACTCTTTGAGACCTTGGGTTAGGCAAAGTTTCTTAGACAGGAAACAAAATTATAAACCATAAAAGAAAAATCTTATAAACTGAAACATATTGAAATTTAAAATCTACACTTTGAAAGAAAGTGTTAAAATGAAAGTCAAGACAAATATCAGAAGAAAACATTTTCAAAAGATATATCTAAAAGAAAACATATTCAGAATATATAAAGACCTTTTACAACCAAACTAAAAGAAAAACAATCAGAATTTTTAAATGGTCAAAGGATTTCAACAGTTAACCAAAAAGATACATAAATGCACGTAAACAAATAAAAAGATGTTCAACATCATTAGTGATCAGTGAAAAGCAAATTAAAGCTAATTATAGTTTTATATAACTGCATGACCATTAGAATGGCTAAAATTAAAAAGACTACCAATACCAGATATTGGTGAGGATATGAAGCAACTGGAACTCTCAGATTGCTTGTGGCCATGTAATATAGGAAAACCACTTTGGAAAATTGTTTGGCAGTTTGATTTAAAATTAAGCATATACTTACTAAAAACCCAGAAATTCCACTTCTAGGTATTTACCCAAGAGAAATGAAACCACATATCCACAAAAAGCCTATATATGAACATGCATATTTTCATTTGTTATAGCCCCAAACTGAAAGCAACCCAAATGTCCATTGACAGGTGAATAGATAATCAAATTCTGGTATATCCATCTATGTAATACGCAGCAATAAAAGGAATGAATTACAGGTGCAGGTCACATCACATTAAGGGGCTCTCAAAAACATTACGCCGAGTGATAGAAGTCAGACATACAAAGAGTTCGTATTGTGTGATTCCATTTATGTGAAAGTCTAGAAAACAATGACAAAAAGCAGGTCAATATTTGCATGGGGTAAGGCAGTATGAGGAGAGATTGTCTGATAAGATGCAAAAGGGAGGTCTGGGGCATAATGAAAAGGTACTTTGTCATCTCCGTGGTTACAGAGGTAGAGAAGAGGTATATAAAGTATATTAACCTTGACGTGCCAATCTCCCAAAACTGAATTGTGCCCATTTGCCCTGGAAAAGACTGACTTGGGGCCTCCAGTTGCAGCTGAATGGTAATGCTCTGTCATCTTGCTGATTGATAATGCAAATGGTTAACCACACTGATCTCAATTTGGGTCCATAACTATGAATCACTAGATTTGTGACCTTGTCAATATTACTTAATCGCCCTGACCCTTATCTGTAAAACAATGTCCTTATCTGTGAAACAGAAAAGGAAAAGAAACAACCCACTTCCTACGTGTGTTGTCAGATCAAATTATTGTGTTAAATAATAATCACTCTGCAGTTACAATTAATTACCATCTTTGTCATCATTATACTCGGGTTGTCAAAATAATTCAGTATGCAAGCTCAGCCTTAAAACAAGTCATTACTTTCAGGAAGGCATGACACAGTAACTTTCCTCCCCACAGCCTTGCATTAAGCATCTTTCATTGCTCAGGACAACGGCTTTCTTAACTTTGATTTACCTTCTGAAATTGTGTGGCAGTAAGCCATTCAGAAGCTTTATTTACTTGTCAGGACCGTTTTCATTTTCCTTCCTTATCTGGGCCTTCCTTTTCCAGCTGTTCTGATTTTCTAAAAGCTGAGCAAATAGCCCTGAGGAAATGACCACAGATAACATTTTACATATTGACAGAAATCAGATAAGAGTATCAATTACATGAAAAGTTAACAGATTTTGTTGTGACCCATAACAAATTTGAGGAGAGCGGTGGCGTGCTCTATCTGTTTGGGTCTTATATTATAGGGAGGCAGTTATCTGCACAGTAAGGTAGACATTTCAAATCATCACAAGTATTTTTCAAAACTCTAAACATAACAAAATCACTCTCATTCCCCAAATCATGAAATAACTGCAAATGTCATCTAACATTTCTGCTACTTGCTTCTTATTTTCCAAAAGCACGAGTTGGCTACGCTTGATTATCAACTTCCTTTGTCTCCCCGACTAGTCAGACTTTGGTCCCCAGTAGTCCATTTCAATTGCTCTTGTAAAGATAATCAATGACTTCCAGGCTGTCGAATTCTCTGGTCCTTCCTCTGTGTTACTACCCTGCTCCTCAGTGGCATTCAGAATTACTGCGCACTGCTTGCTTCCTTGAAGGACTTCCTTCTCTTAGATTTCTACCCTTTATCCTGGCCTTCCCTTCTCTGCTAGAGCTTTAAATGTTGGAGGGGAAGGGCCCACCTTGGGAGGCCTTCTGTTGCCTAACTGCATTCACTTGACTTCTTTTCTCTTTTTTTTTTTATTGGGGTATAACTGACATAACATTATATTAGTTCCAGGTGTACAAAGTAATGATTCAAAAGTAGTATATACATAAAAATCAAACGAATAATCATATCTGACTTGATTGTTTATAGTTCATGACGCGTGATCAAAACCGAAAGTTTCTGTGATGACTGCCCTTGCACTGTTCACCATGTAAGAACTTATTCACTAGGTAAGAACTTGTTCACCATGTAAGAACTTGTTCATTATGCTTCAGAAGATTGGAGACTGTTGAGAATTAGGCTTGGGGTTGATTAATGATTGCGCATTGAGTCCCCTATACAGAATTTTATTGTTGTTAACAACCATTTGATCAATAAATATGAGAGATGCCCTCTCAAAAAAAAAAAAGTAGTACATACTGTAAAATCATCACCACAGTAAGTCCAGTGAACATCTGTCACCACACACAGTTACAAAACCTTTTTTTTCTTGTGATGAGAACTTCAAGACCCACTTTCCTAGGCCCTTTCAAATATGCCCTTGACTCCCTTGACTTTGGTAGCTAGCATCTGGTAAACCCCAAATTGCAATCTCTAGCCTGACCTCCCCTGGGACCTCTGATTTATATATGTAATTGCCTCTGTGACAGCAGCACTGAAATTTCCAAAAAGAAGCCTTTGTACTTCCTCCCAGGCCTAGTCTCTCCCTGACTCCCTGGCTAGCCAACCTATCTTAATAAATAGCATCACCATCCATCTAGTTGCTCAAACCAAATTCTAGAAGTTTGCATTGGCTCCTCTCTTCCCCCATCACCTGCCTTCAATGTCCAATCCTCTTGGCAAATATACCCCAGTAAGGTGTCCCTTTCTCCCTCTCTCCTCCCGGCTCCCGGGATCGCTCATCTGCACAAGCGCACCAGCCCTTAACAGGTCTCCACTCCTACTCTCTTCTATTCCTGTTGGCACAGACTACCCAAGATGGTCTGCGTAAAACGTAAGTCAGATCACATTTAAAACCTCAGGGGCTCCCCATCACACCTGGCCTCCCCTTCCAGGGACCCAGGCACCTGCAACCGGGGCCAAGGGGGCGTGGGGGGCATGGGGGGCATGGGGGGCATGGGGAGGTGGGGATTTGGACACTCACTCATCTCCTAAGGAGAGTCCTTCCTATCTAGCTGTCGGTAGGAGGTCCATGAGAAGGGGCTGGAGCTGGGTTCAAAGGTGGCCGGAATCCTCTCCTCTGCACCCAGGTGTGTGGACATGCAGGCTTTTGTTTGAACCTGTTTCCCTCAAGACAAATGAGCCTGGCAGCTGTACGGTTACTTATATTTTGGAGTCTCTTTATACCCAACCATACAGACTGATTAAAATAGACATATGTTTTCTGTTCTCCCTGCTGTTCTTTGGTGAAAAACAGGGCCAC
The DNA here is from genome assembly GCF_030020395.1 of Manis pentadactyla. Taxonomy (NCBI): domain Eukaryota; kingdom Metazoa; phylum Chordata; class Mammalia; order Pholidota; family Manidae; genus Manis; species Manis pentadactyla. The sequence continues at coordinate 9,570,641 of NC_080020.1, forward strand.
AGACCCACATGACTCCTGCCCATGTACTCCATTCCACTGCGCCAAGCGCATACCCGCCAGGCCGAGCCTCCCGCTCTGTGTGCTCCTTGGCCTGCAGTGCCCCCCTGCAGCTGAAGGCATCCTCCCAGAGGTTTTCTGCATTTGATGGCTCCTCCTCAATTACTGTGGTTTGGATACAAGATGTGTCTTGATTTGTTAAAGTCACTGTCTACATTCTCTTCTTATTTTGGGGGGAGACCTCTGAGAAAACTAAGTGGCCAAGACTTCTCAATTCCACCATCTGAAAAATCACCTTAAGAAAACTACGGGTCTTGAAAAGAGTTAGAAAAATAGTTGTAGAGACTCCTTTACTGATTCCTCATTAGATTCTTTGCTGAGCATCTCCCCCAAAAGATGCAGTTTGTCTAGCCGATGTTTGGTGTAAGACTGACGTCTGCGCAGCTTTGATCCTGCGGCTCTCCGGCAATGACAAACTTCAGAATCTCTAAAGTGTACAGTCCCCCAACACCCATGGCACTTTCTGGGCCCCCTCCCCCTGGCACCAGTATGCCACCACAGGCCCTGCTGCCTTGTGTGGGCTCAGCTCAATTCTCCAAGGGGTAAAAAATCAAAAAAAGAATGGATGTCCTCGGAAAATAGATTGATTTTGATAAAAATATATTCACAAAATATAAATTCACCTTGTCTCCCATTAATAGAATTTAAATTCACCTATACTTTCATTAGCCAATAAGCTTCAAAATCTCATGTACTTTTTTTTACATATGTTTTCAGCCTAAATGGTAACTGGCATTACACTAAGGCAGAAGTCAACTTTTCCTTAAAGGGCCAGAGTAAATGTTTTAGACTTCTGAGCAGTATCTTGTCTCTTGTTGTGATGGCTCAACTCTGAAAACAGCTACATACAAAAGGTAAATAGAAAGCCCACAAACATTGGGCTTATCCTTACTTTGTAAAATAATTTACTGCAGTACAGTAAGATTTAACACAGGCAGTTAAAGTACACAGTCTAGCATGGGGTTAAGAACACGAACACAGAAAGATAGTCTTGAGCTCAACTCTAAGTTTCATCCCTTCACTTATAATACAAAAATAACGATCATACCTAACTCATGGTAGGTACAACATGTGTTGTATATCTGATAAAATTCACACTTTGCAGCAAAATGCACGATTATTCACACGAAGCAAAATGAATTGAAATACAAATACAAATGATGACTATGGTCTGATAGTGCCACCAAATCAGTTATAAAAACCTTTCAGTTTCATAGCTATTTTTATTGAAGTATAGTTGATATACAGTATTAAATTGGTTTCAAGTATTCAACATAGGGATTCAACAGTTACCTACATTATTAGATGGTCACCCCAACTAGTGTAGTTACTATCTGTCAATATAGAAAGTTATTACAGAATTATTGACTATATTCTCTGTGCCGTACTTTCATCCATGTGACTAATTTATATTATAATTGAGAATTTGTGCCTCTTTATCCCCTTTACTTACATCCCCCACCCACTCCAAACCCTTCACTGGAAACCACCAGGCACTTCTCAGTGTCTGTGAGTTTATATCTGTTTTGTTCATTTTTTTTTAATTTCTACATTTAAGTGAAATCATATGGTATTTGTCTCTCTGCTGGCTTATTTCACTTAGCATAATACCCTCTAGGTCCATGTTGTTGCAAATGGCAAGATTTATTTCTTTTTTATTCCACTGTGTGTACGTACCACCTACCTCTTCTTTATCCATTCATCTACTGATGGACACTTGGGTTCCTTCCAAATCTTAGCTATTGTAAATAATGTGGCAATAAACAGAGGTGCGCACGTATCTTCTTGAACCAGATTTTGTTTTCTTTGGGTAAATTCCCAGAAGTGGAATTCCTGGGTCAAATGGTATTTCTATTTTTAATTTTTTGAGGAACCTCCACACTGCCTTCCACAGTGGCTGTGCCAATTTACATTCCCACTAACAGTAGGAGGGTTCCCTTTTCTCCAAATCCTCACCAATGCCCATTATTTCTTGCCTTTTGGATAGTGGGTATTCTGACTGGTGAGGTGGTATCTCATTGTGGTTTGGATTTGCATTTTCTCTGATGATTAGCAATGTGGAGCATCTTTTCACGGGCTTGTTGGCCATCTATATGTCTTCTTTGGAAAAATACCTGTTAAGGTCCTCCACCCATTATTTAATCAGGTTATTTGGGGGGAGTTTTGGTGTTGAACTGCATGAGTCCTTTATATATTTTGGATATTAGCTTTTTGAATTTCAGAATTGCATATGTGGGATTTTTAGACATTTATGCAGCTGTTATATTTTCTTATTTTTAAACTGTTTATGCCTGTTCCTCATCAATCTATGGCATCTTGATGTTTTCCTTACTGACGTAACTGAGTGCTTAAAACCCACAGTGCTCATTTTAATGCAGCCAAATGTGCTAACATTTACTCTTGTGATTTGGACTAACACACAGTAAGTGTCCAATAAGTGATCGTTGAACAAATAAATGAGTCTTGCTTTTTCTCCACGGCTTTGTGAATTCCAGTCTCTGGGGAAACCTCGCTTCCCACTGATGGAAGATTTCTTTTAGTGAAGACGCAAAATGAGAGACTCCCCCCAGAGGTGTTCGACGGGAAGGCAAGGGCAGGAGGTGAGCATTCAGGATGCTTTAATGTGGAATCCTAGCTGTTCGGATTCTCTTTTCCCTTTAGACTCTAGAAGGCTGGTATACAAATGTTTCCCTTCATCTCCTGGGAGAGTTTGAAAGTTAAGCCCTTCTCAGTCTCAAGAGAAACTATTAATAGTTTTTTGGTGGATAGGGACTTTGACTCTGCATTTAAAAGATGCTGTGAAATAAGAAGATAATAGTGCTTGAGGAGAAAGGGGATATCTCTGAGGAAAACATGCAGGGAACTGGAAGTATTTCTACAGAAAGAAAAGTGAATGGGTGAGGTGTGTTACCAGGGTAGGTCCTCAGAGTTGGGGAGCCTCTACACCATTCCCCAAGTGGGGAGAAGATTGCTGCCTGGGGTAGACCAAGTAAGCAGGCCAAGCACAGGGCCACTGGCATGACTCTGGGGCCCGGGAGCCAGTGGGAGCTGAGTCCTTGCCCTCCAAAGCTCCTCATTCACTAGAGTTAATAACTTCCCATTGTCACAGAGCCTCTGCCAGTGATTCTCCCAACAGCACTGAGAAAGGGTGTCACATCTCCAATGTCCCGTGGGAGTGACACCTGTCCCCACCACAAGGCTTTATAATCACCCACTGATTACCCATGTGGACACATCTCTCTCTCTCTAAATTAAGACACCCAGAAGCCCAAGAAAGAGGGTTGGGGTCCTGAAGGAGTAGGGATGGGGAGCCCCTCCCATGTGTACATCTGAAGGCTGAACTGAATTCTGAGGAAATGTCACCTTCCCCACGAATGTGTGAACACAAATAAGTCAGCCTCAAAAGGTGCTCAAGTGGCCCACTGCTACTGGGTAGTAATGTGTTTGTTTGTTTTTAATATCTTTCATTAAAGTATCATTGATACACAATCTTATGTTGCTTTCCAATACACAACACAGAGGTTCGACGTTTACCCATATTGTCAAACCCTCACCCCCTCCAGTGAGTCATGTCCATCCACGTAGTAAGATGTTACAGAATCACCAACTGCATTCTCTGTGCGGTAGGCAGAAGTGTTTTTATGCAAGCAGTGTATTTTTAGAGACCTTGAATTACTCACAACTTGACTATTGCAAGATGAATCTCAACTAAGTAAATTTTTGCTAATTTTAAGTTTTCCCAAACTTTGTACATCAAGTAAAACTATTAACATTTGTTACATCATGCTATTTCAAAAGTGCATAATTGTAGTCCACATCAAATTTATAACTTACTGATGAAGGGGAAGGGGAAATGGTGCTGGATAGTGACGGCTGCTCAGTGAAGGGGTGTGCCACAGCTTTCAATACCATCCACCCGCTGATGACTGACACTTTCGTATCCCCAGCCAGGTCCTGTCCTCTCAACCCTAGATTCCTAGATCCAGTGCTTTATCCCATAGGATAACTAGAGGCATTTCAGCCTTAACATGTCCTAAGTCAGCTCCCACCTTTCCTCGTAAACCCATTTCTCCCCGCCTCTCTAAAGGGCAACTCTGCTCTCCTCACTGCTCAGGCCCAAAGCTCTGGAGGCAACCGCCTGCCATTGCTCTTTCCCTCTCGACTCAGGTCCTGTCACTCAGGAGCCCCATGTGCTCACCTCCTCACTGTCTCTGTCCCTGCTGGATCACTGTGTCTCCTCCCGCCCATTCTCCCTGCCTCAGCCTTTCTCCCCTCAGACAGATTCCTGTTTCTATAAAAAGCAGATCACCCTGCCCCAGCTCCAAACCCTCCAATGGTTTTCTCACTCAGAATGTGAGTCAAATCCTTACAATGACTCTTAGGCCTTCTGCAGCTCCCCCCAGCGCCAACCACCTCTCTATCCTCATCCCCTATTACTCATTCTGCCCACTACTCACTCTGCTCTGGCACCCCGGGCCTTCCTGCCACCTCAGGGCCTTTGCACTCGCTCCTTCCTTTGCCTGGAAAGCCCCACCCCGAGATCCACATGGTTCCCTCCCTCCCCTCCTCTGAGAATTGGCTTAAAGATCATCTCCTTAAGGAGGCCTGGTCTGACGACACTATTTAAAACTGTCATCTCCCTCCTCCCTGTTCCAAACCAACTATCCCCCTTCTCTAACGTTTCGTTTTCTTCTATAAATTTTCCCTATTTCTTCTGATACAACATATAATTTATTTACTAAAAAAATCTCTCCCCACCCCCCATTCTGAAATTTAGTTCCTCAGACCAAGGTTGTTTGTCTGTTGTCACTGCTTTATGCCCCAAATGGAGACCAGCCCTGATACATCACAGTCCCTCAGTAACAACTGTTGAGTGTCTGAATCACATAAGTAACTTGTAGCAGCTGTGGTAACAGGTATGTTCATTACAACATACATACACATTACGGGAACCATCAAAACATGATTTGATTTGTTTATGGAAGTGTTTGTCAAAAAATAAAAACTACCCATTAAGACCATCAGTAATTAATTGCCTGAGTAAACGACATTTCACAAAGTAATAAAATGGCGAAGAAATGAAAATAGTACCTTCCACTCATAAGAAAAGAAACACAGTAATAGTAAAAAAACAGTAGTAATACTAATGCTAATACTCAATACTGGCAAGGGTGTGGCAAGAAGAAGGGCTCTCAAGAAACATTAATATGAAAATAGTTCTGTGTTTTCTAGAAATTTAGTTCTCTGTAAAAAATGTTTGGATATGCTTTTATCCAATAATTAACACATATGTTCCAAATAATGTATCCTTAGAAAACAATATGAAAGAAGACAAGTAAGTGTACACAAAGATTCCAGTGCTACATTACTGGGAACACTGTAGAGTATGTGGGGCCCAACAGCCAGCAGTTGGACAGTGGTTAACTCCTGATGTTATTTCCCTCTGTCACCCATTCCTTCCACTTCCTCAAAGAGGTGCCCTGTGCACCTCTGAACCATCTATATAACTTTTCTGCTTGCATTTTCTCAAAACACTGTTCCTTGCTTCTGTAACAACTACCACAGTTTAAAGTTATATATTTATTATTGTGCTTATTTTTTTATTCTCTTTCAAGTATTAGACTGTAAGCTGCATAAAGCAGGAGCCCTCTGTGTTGTTTACTGCTGCAGTCTTCACTTTACAACTCCTACACCTAAGTACCCCAAATGTGTTGAATAAATGAATAAATGAATGAATGGAATATTATGCTGCCATTGAAATATTTCTGAAACACTGATGGCATAGGAAAAGCCTATAATATGATATTGGTAGGAAAAAACAACATTCACATTCAGTATTATTTCAACTATTGAAAAATGCATAGAAAAAACACACTGGAAGGAAAAAACCCCACAATATTAACTCTGGGTGGGTGCTAAAAATATAAGTATTGTTAGTTCTTCATGTTTTTCTATACTCAAAATATTTGACAATGCATATGTATTATTTCTACAATAAAATGACCCATAAAACCTAGAGGAAGTCACAAGAGCAGAATGGAGGGAGGAAGACAGAAAAGTGCAGAGAACTTAGGAGACGAAGGTGGGCAGCCACTGCAGAGCAAGAGGGCGGGGCTGGGCAAGAGGGCGGGGCTGTTCTGCAGGCAACTATGGGTGTTGGAAATGGGTGAACAGGTGAGCAGAGTAATATGGCCAGTCCTGAACTACAGGAAGACCCGACATACCACAGCCTGCAGGCCAAATCCAGCCCACTGTTTCTGAAAATTAAGGTGCACAGGAACACAGCCGCACCCATTCATTCACGTATCGTCTGTGGCTGCTTTCATGCTAAGTACTTCCATCACAGCCGGTTATGGCCCAGAAAGCCTAAATTATTTACTATCTGTCCCTTTTCAGAAAAACTGTTGTGTATCCTGGTCTCTAGGCTATAGGAAAGAAGGGAAAAATTATAAGAAGTGAGGATGGGATGATAGGAACCATTGATCCGAAGGTGAGATGGAGGATGACACTGCAAATAGATGGGTCTTGGCAAATGTCTGCATCTACAATCAAATGGAAAAACATAAAACGGCTCCTCTGAAATGGGGTCAGGCATTCATGAGATAGGCAGTTATTACCACCTTAGATGATTACTATTTAAAAGTGCAGCAGGAAAAAGCAGCGATTGTTGAGTGCGTTACCTGCAGGGTCGGAGCTGTAGAGATTGGCCGCTGTCGCTATGGGTCCTGGTGGGTGGATGGCACTGGCTGAAGACCTCTGACTCGCGATCAGAATCCTGCTCTTTGCAGATGGTAAACGAGACATGGCACCCAATCCCAACTGGGGCTTGAGGAGCATGGCCGATCGATAGAAAGTTGGAGGAACTTCATAGTGAGTATAGGGAGGAGAACAAAATTCTTCTTTTCCAGGGTGTTCTGCAACCTATGACAAATGAGCAAAAGCTGCCATCAGAGAACCTCACATCACAGGGTGAGTATGGCACATGGTCAGGAATGCAAGCACCACCCACCAACCATCTGCCCCCACGGAGTCGCTCCATCACTGATCACTTACCATCTCTGCCCCAGTGTCTTCGTCCAAATTGACCGCGTTACTGGGTGAATGTGCAGGTCTCTTCTTGTACTATTCTACCAACTGACATTTCACTCGGAGAAAAAAAGAACTCACTCTATATGACTGTTTAATTTGATTGCTACAAAATCACTGACTTTGTGCAAATAGTAATTCTGTAAACAATGTCATGAAGCAAGGAAAGAATTTGGCAAACATTCATAGAATTAAGAAAGTTTCATTATTCCTAAGAAGAGAGGGCATGATTTTTATGGTAACCTAGTCTTAGAACAAGTAGGCAAACTTGATCGATTTATATTGTCTTTAATAGATGACTTAGGAAATAAAATATGCATTGTTAATGAGAGAGAAAAGCCTAATTGGAAGAATTGAGAATTTAATGGATAAAACAGAGGCGCCTACCTCTGTTTACATTATTAAAAATAGGAGACTGCAAGTTGCCCCGTCTGCTTGTCTTCCCTGGCGTCCAGGAAAATTTGAGCCAGTTTCACTAAAGGAAAGTTCTAGGGAAAGGGCTTGCTGACTGCGGAATTCATAGCTCCTACAACAGTGTCTAGTACACAGCAGAAGTCAATAAATATTTATTAAATACAGGAAGCATGTTTCCTTTCATTCCTAAATCTAATAACATAACATTCCTGTTATTTTTTCCTGCAGTTAATAGTTTGGACTAGCATACATCTTATGGCTAGCTACCTTTTATATACACAAGTCTATACTCACAAAGCCTGTTCATATTATCAGTATTCCTTCATATTAAAAAATGACAAAATAAGACAACTAAATCCTGTTTCCCTTAATTTAAGGGGAAAAAAAAGCAGGCCAGAGGCTATATATGAAAAGATATATCTGTTAATTAATTCTGCTCTAAATCTCAATATATTTTTATGTGTCAAACATACCTATTGAGGAATCACAAGCATTTAATAATATTCTTTAATAGGGCTATAAAGCTTTGACCCAAACTGTTGAAAAGATAAACCCTTAATTTGATATTCTTCTAATGTTGAAATAGATACAAAGTTCTCTTCAAATTGACATTACTGAAGTAAAAGATGAGGCCCTTTAAAGTTTTATCATAATTGCATTGTAAAATATGCATGATTGCTATAGTAGATAGACTGAATTCAGACTGCAGCAAATTATATTCCTGTCAAAGAACACTCTACATCTGCTCTGTGAAAAAATTTTTACCATTCTCTACTTACTGTCTTACTATCAATCTTTGGCTTATCTATTATACTCATACGGTCTCTATTTTTTCCTTTAATTTTAGTTTCTAAATTTTTGGTGTCACTGCTCATTGCTTTCAGCAGGTGCTCTCATGAAGAGATTGTCATTTCTAATCTAACTCTGTCAGGTTTTTAGGATTGCACTTTGCTGATTTCAGTAATTACTTGGTTCTTTGAAACTGGATAGTTTTCAGGGCTCATAAATCCATCATGATGTCACTCAAAACTAAATGATTTCAGTAACTTCAATGTCTGTCAGTTTGTTGGGTAATTAAGTCTCTGGTAAAATAACAAATCCCTTAAAAAAGTGAGAAGGTATGTCTTGGATACCTAATCAGTGCATTTGTAATAAAACAAGGGCATCTACAAAAAGCTTCATATTCTTTTCTTTCATCTTTATTGACAGAACACAACAGGTATCACCACACAGTCATAACCACATAGAGACTAACCCCAAATGGGTTTTTCTTCCTTCTCAAATGGACTGTTTTTAAAGAAATAGTTTTGAAATCAAAGTAAAGAATCCTTGTGATTCCCAACAGACTCCTAAAAATCAGTCACCACACACAGTAAGTTCTTACTGGATTGTCCCTCTTCATATCTGCCCTGTCTTCCTTTCAGTGGTATTGTGAGCTTGGGGGACAAAGGGTCAGTGTACAGGCTTCACTGAGAAGCCACTGGGATTGTTACAGGGAGAGAGCTTGTGATGGCTAATTTTGCCATCTTGGCAAGGCCACGATACTCAGATCTTTGGCCAAAGGTTATTCTGTATGTTTCTGCAAAGGTGTTCTTTAGATGAGATCAACATCTAAATCAACAGACCTTGAAAAAAAGCAGATTACCCTTCAAATAGTGGGTGGGCCCCATCTAATCAGTTGAAGGCCTTAATAGAAAAAGACTGATCTCGCTTAAACATGAGGTAAATCTGCCAGCAGATGGCTTTTGGACTCAAACTGCAGCATCAGCTCTTCCATAGGTCTCTAGCCCACCAGCCCACCCTGCAGATTTTGGACTTGCCAGTCACCACAATTGCACGATTCAATTCCTTAAAGTCTTGACAGATGATTGGTGGGTAGGTAGGTAGGCGGGTGGGTGGGTGGATGGATGGATGGACAGATAGATAGACAGATGCCTATACATACATACTTGTATGTATGTTCTCTTTCTCTGGAGAACCTAGACGAGCACAACACCCTTCAGAGATAAGGTGGTCCCAGGGAGTGGGAAGGGAGACCAGCCCTGATCACACTTCTCTATACTGCAAGCACCATACCTCATCCCTGTTCTCGCAGCCCTGCTCCCTTCCTTCCCATGCCAAAAATTAAAAGGGTTTTTCCAAGGCGTCAGCAGGAGGGAATGCCCCTGGGACTGCTGGAACGCTGAAAGCAGAAAGCAGTATAAACAAGTATGCATATTTTAACCTCCTGGCATGACTAGATCCAAGATTATCTTCCGCGTGCTGCTCCCACCAACTACGAAGAGACTCCCTCTCTCAGAAGAGCACTGACTTCTCCGTTTGAGGGCCCACTGCACAGTGGACACCCAGCTAAATGTTGGTCATCATTACCCAGTGCTGTCTGCCCAGCGGGGTCTGCCAATAATGACAGAAGAGTCTAATGTCAGCATGGTATTTTTACTGTTGACTTTGCTATTTTATTAAAAGATGCATGACTTCCATGACTGAAAATTATTTCTGTTCCAAGTGGTCAGGAATGTGTTCTTTCCTGGAGACCGGCTGAAGCCATCCTGTGGTGAGTTTGAGGCACACAGGTAAGGGGGGGAAGCTTCTGGATCTCCCGGCACCCGGTCTAAACACAGAAGGGGGGCCTGTGGGTTACATCAAACCACAGCCACAGGAGCAGAGGCCAAAGGTCAGCCTTACTCCCCACTTATGATTAAATATCACCACAGAAATTAGCCCCGCACAACACTGTCTGCTGGGGCTTCTCTGCTCTATCTTGTAGCCTGAGCAAAGGGCCTGGGCCTCAGATGCTCTGGTGATGGCAAAAAACAGTCTCCAGACAGAGCAGCTGGCACATGGTGGCACTGCTGTCCCCACATCGACAGGGTGACTCAGAAGTACTGACACGACACAAACACCTCCACTATTGCATTTTCTTGAGACTTGGAGAGACTTCTAGAGGATTAAGAATAGAAAATATTTGGGGGTAAAGTGTGCATATAAGACAGAAATTATTCTGTATTTTACAGAGGGAGAAAAGCAATAAAGAAAAGAAATATACAATGGAAAAATTAAAAAGGGTCACAAAGAAAGAACTGCAGACAGTAGCACGATTTTTGCCTGTATCTCCAAATAAAGTTTATCTTGTGAATGTGTTTTTGTAGACAAAAAGCTAGGGGATCTTGGTCTGCTGGGGAGGGGGCCAAATTACTCTGTTTGAAGAAACGGTGCAAATAAAAGGACTGATGTGGGTCTTTTGGTACACCTTGTAAGAAAGGCACAGGTAGACCCCGCAGGCATGCAGTGCCATGGTGACTAAGGAAGTCACCTTGGTGGCTGCAGGGAAGCCAGCCCAACACCTAGTTCTCAGCATCACTGCCTCCCAGGGCGTGCTTGATAAAGACATGCTCGGCTATGCCAGACCTGAGGGACTCGACCTTGCACAAGTTGGTTACTTCTTCAATGAAGCTTTGAGAAAAAAAAAAGTTCATTCATTTATTTAACCAGCTTTGGTACCCACAGCTCGCTGTGGGGCCAGGTGGCCACCTCCCAGAAGGCTCATAAGAAGCATCCCTGGACACCAAAGAGTGCAGGGCCAGGGTCAAGCCTAAGTGGCCTAGGTGGATAAATTTTGGGGAATTTGAGACTCACATTAATCAAGCTCATACCAGAGTAGCAATTTGTCCATTGTTAGTAAGGTGCTACTGCCTGGGGCCAGATTCTAGTATCCTCTCACCAGAATACAGTCCGACTACAGGGAAGCCACATGAGAAGGCCACTTAAAAGTGGGCATAATGCAGCCCTGCACAGAGAGAGGAGCTCCTGCCAGAGACTGGTCCCCTGAATTCTCCAGTCAGTATCCTCTCTCTAGAGATGTGAGGTGGGAAGCCTCTGGGCAGGCTTACAGTCAGAAGTCAGGAAACAAGCTTGTTGAAGGCCTGCCCCAGGGCAGGACAGATGGTCAGCTTGCTGAGACACCTGGTTAGTGTCAGCCTTGGCCAAGATCTACTGCTGAGAATAGATCCACCTCTTTCCCTGAGCCAGAGCTGGCAGCTTCCTCTGTGATCAATACATTCTGTAAATATGTCCATACACTCACTGTAGCTATAGCCCAAATTTGGACTCAGTTATTCTATCTCTGGGAGCTATAGTTAACTCTTTTTTGGATCCAGTATACATGAGTTCATAATTCAGCTATCGTTCAACATTTTTTGAGCATGAATTTTGCCAAGCACTGTTCTAAATTCTGGGACACAGCAGGGAACAAAGCCAGAAAAAGTGTTTGTTCTCATGGACTTTACATTCTAGTTGATGCAGCAAAAGCAAAGAAATATACACGTCTGGAGGAGGTAAGTTCCAAGAAGAAATAAACTAGGAAAGGGGCCTCAGAGGGAAGGCAAGGTGGCCTCTCCAGTGAAGTAACAACTGAACAGAGACCTATAGAAAGGGAAGGGGAAAGCCATTCAGATATCTGGGAGAAGAACATTCCAAACAGAGGGAAGTGCAAAGGCCCTGAGGCAGCCTCTCCACATGTTTCTTTGCCTACACAATGATGCAACTGCAGCTCCAACCTCCAGAGGGTTACTGTAGGATTAGTGAGGGCTAGAAAAGGATAAATAATGTGTTCCAGGGGCCCAATACATAGTAGACCCTCAGCCAAATGTTAGTTGTAATTACTAATTTTACTTAAAACCAATTAATTCATGCCTGACACATTATTTTCTATGCACTATAATCTTCACCTGCACGAATGTGAGATTCTCCCTGTCTCGTCTGTGGGGAATTGCCCCCGGGGAAGTTCCCTCTGGATTTGGTGAGACTAAATAACAACAATGGAATGTGAGGGGTAAAAGGCTTTATACCAAGCTTTGTTCTCATGGTGGTAGGTCTAGTGCTGGAATCACGGCTGCCTCTGGGGCAGTCTGCATGCAGCATGCCTGTCTCTGACTCTGCCTCTGGGCAGAGCTCTTTATATGGTAGCCGCAACAATAACAGCTCATTGCCAATGGGTGTGGAAGCAGTAGCCTGGCGGTAGGCCAACTGCATCGTCCAGTAGTGTAGGGTCAGGTGAGGACCCTGCCCATAGGAACTTCCATTTTTCCTACATTCCCATAAGGGAAATACTCCCTCTCTCAGAGGATGCAGCCTGACCAATTTGCATAATATAGTTGTTTTGGATGATTTCACCCATTGACCTGACTTACAGAAGAATTATGCTCACTTATTTAAACATGGAAGCCAATTTATATGCATACTTATCTAACTTCATATACATCAAAGAGAAGGTAAATGCATCTCCTTACATGTTAGATCTATCTCATATGGTCAAATTCTTCTAGTCAAAAATATCCACTTGCCTACAGTCTCTGGTTAAAAACATCCCATTTCTGTACAAGTGAATCCAACAACACCTGCAATTTGCTAAGAGAAGACAGATCTGTTTTCACAATTCATACTGAAAATACAGAAGAAACTTTAGGATGTGCACTTAGAGATCATATGATAATGATATTCACTTACCTCCTGCAAAAACTTTTCACTCATTTGACTGAAATGGTGTCCTGGGGGCTTGATTCCAGACACCATCAACCCAGAGCTGAAGACCCTTGGCTTCTGCAAGTCTGGCTTGAATTTCTCATAGAGGCTGGCAGATGGCTTTAGGTCACCACGTGCTTTCTCCTCTTTGGGAAGAGGCATGTTGCACGCGGGTGGGGCATAGGGAAGCCCCACTGGCACCAGCGAAGCATCCACCTGGCCGAGGGCCTGAGGGCTCCTCCTGATGTAGGTGATGATCTTCGGCCTCACGTGCTTTGGCTTGGGCATAATGACGGGCCTGGGTTCTGTCCTTTCTTCTGCCTTATCAGCCTGGTGGTCCTCCAGCCCCCCTTGTGAGGAAGGTGTGGCCTCAGGATATGTGAAGACAGGGTTGGCGACCCTGCTGGGGCAAGTGTTCTTGTCAGGCACTTTCGGGGGCGTGTTCAACAACCTCACGCTGTCGGTGGGAGGTGGGGCCACAGCAGGTGACCCCGAGTCTACACCCAACACACCGAAGTCCTGAAAACTGCAGCTGGGTGGTGTCGGCTGGTGGGTCACATTCACAGTTGTCTCTGGTTGGAGGGGAAGACAACCTGCTCTCCCTGGGGTGCTTTCAGTCCTGGCTGCATTTTCTAGAAGGTTCCCATTTTCAGCGACAGGCGTAGCGATCTCTTTGCTTTCCCCGGAGCTGCTGCTCTGAGGTTCGGGGAGCTCAGAGGCCCCAGGGTTGCCGGCTGCAGAAGGATCAGAAGTGAAACCTGCAGCACTGTCCGTGCTCCCGCCGCTCGGCACCACTCTCTCCTCACTGAGGCCCGAGTGCCTGCTGTCCGGTCCACCATTGGGCATGAAGGCTGCATGACTACCACCTGGTAAGCTGCTGCTGGATGCCACTGCACCCAATTTCCTAGCTGCACTTGGTGACACTGGGCCAGTAGGCTGATTATCTGCAGCTCCCGAGGAAGCAGGACCCTGCCCAGGGGCCGTTTGGAGGGCACCCTCCTCCCCCAGGCTGGCCGCTCTCTTTTCCTGCTCTGCCCTGCCCCTCCCCACACCAGCGTGGAGGAGACTGCCGTGGGACAGACGGCCGAGGGCACCGGCGGTGGCCTCCTGCTGCACTTCCCCACACGGCTCCTTTCTCTCTAGGGGTACCGTACTCTCTTCCTTAGGATTTCCCAGACACGCTGCCTGGGTTGACTCTAATTCCTGCATGGGCTTGAGTTGGATTGACTCTAATTCCCTCTCCAGCCTGGGCTCTCCCTTCCCCTGACCTAACTGTGCTTCGGGCTTACGCAGGGCTTCCTTTGATGCTGAAGTTGAATTCAGACCAGGCTCTGGATGGGCAGAATGCAATACGCTCTCGTCGCTAACTCTCGGTGCACATGCCGCCTCCATCTGGGTCCCTAAGGGGGTGTTCTCCTTGGTTTCTGAGGTAGATGGTTTAGGATGACACACACTCTTTTCCTCTGAGGTACCGTCAACTGGAGGAAAAGCTGCCCCTAGAGAGGGGGCCGTCCCTGTCTTCTGTGGCCCCTCCCGGCCTCTGGGCACATGGTAGGGGGTGCTGGAGGCGCCCAGCAGCACAGGCTGTGGAAGCTGCCCAGTCGGGTTCCTGGCACCCTCCTTCACGAGCATGTCCCCTATAACAGCACACTTGCTTACTCTTTCCAAGGAATGCCTTCTTAATTCCTCATTGTCAAGGGTCTTTGCCAATTTATCTTTGGGAACAGGCCGGGGAATTTCAGCATCCTTTTTAACCAAAACATCTGGACCGGCCTCACCCGTGACATTCCTCCAGCTTGACAGACTTGGTCCCTGAATACTCCGAGGGGTCTGGATATCCGTGCCTCTCTCCACCGTGTGCTCTTCATTTATTTCTTTACGAACAGTCAAAGAAAATTTAAAATCTTTCAAGCTGGTAGGGCCAGCCTGAGGTCCTTTCCCAAAGCCCTGAAGTTGGTGGAATTCTGCATGGAAATGGGCACTGTTTTCTGGCTCACTGGAATTTGCATTTCCAATTTCATCTGTCAGGTCACATGGCCCAGACTCATCATGCGAGGAACTGACCTCCAACAAGATCTGATTGGCATTTGTATCTCCCAGACTTAGGAGACTCTCATTATTATTTTTCGCTCCATTTCTGTTGTCCCGCAACTGAGTGTAACATGATTTCTTCGGAGCCACTGGGACACTCATTTTCAACCCTTTAGTGGGGGCTGCCTGCCATGCAGTAGCATTTAATGGAAACAGGTGTCCTTCAAGCTGCTATTTGATTGATAGAAAATTCTCAAGCTGTTTGTTGCCCCCTGACAATGTCACATCGAAATACTGCTTTAAGCATTTTCAGAGCAGTTCTAAAACTAAGCATTGTCTTGATAGTCACAGAGATGGCTTATATGTTAGGTTCCTGCTGAATGAGAGCCAATTAGTCCATGAGACCTAGAGAGAAAAATGAAGTCATGTTATTGGACATTGACAAATCGAGATTCTCAGGAGGAAAAAAGCACAGCAATCATAGATTTATTCATCCCTTTCATAATATTATTTCATTCACTCAATCTGCATGTTTCTCCTAAACCTTTCATATAGGGGCTCCTGCGTGCCAAATACGGGAAAACTGAAACAGCTAAATGATTGTTAGAAATGGATTATAAACACATATTAAACCTTAAATTCAAAATTTAAAAATCAACAGGTCCATACTGATGCTGATTAACAAGGGTGTAGGAGAAAGGAAGGCTCTTCTTCAGAAAAGAACACCAACTAACAGGAAAAATTATACAGTTAGAAAAATCACCAGTTTGTAATCGTCAGAGTAATGGTTATCTTGGGTGAGAGACATCAACATTTGCTAAAAACACTGGTGAAAGACTGTTGGGGAACAGGATACTCACAGAATCTTAAGGTACTATCCCCTAGATTTCTTACACAAGGAAAATTTTATCTTTACAATGGAGATATCTGGTGGATACCACATTAACTGAGTGACGGAGCTCAGCATCTGGAAACTGACATCAGATGCTCCCAATGTTGGGTAATTCTCAGGGCCTCACATCACCTATGTGGTATTTGCCCCACAAATGTTCCACCTGAACTTAATCATGAGGAAATAATCAGACAAATTTATACTGAGGTGTATTTTCTGAATCATTGGCCTGAATTTGCCCCCAAAATGCCAAGGGATATCTACATACAATGTGTGAATCTTGACGGGACCTTAGTTTCTTTAAAAGTTAGCAAAGGCATTAGACCCTATTTGGGATGGAGATTTGCATATGGATTGTTTATTAGGCAAAGGCATTTTATCAATGTTAACTTTCATGGGTGTATAACAGTAGCATGATTGTATCAGAGATACTCTTTGTTCCTGGAAGACAATTTTCTTTTAAACAGGACGTGTTGTCTATGACTTACTCTCCAGTGGTTCAGCAAAGAAAAAAATATGTGTGCATGCCAACTGTTCGGTAGGCTCGAAAATTTTCAAAACAAAAATTTGGAGGAAATTCTACCACATCCTCCAGGGCTGCATGATCCAGACTCAACACACCTTTCTCGCCTCATCCCCACCATGCATCCTCGTGCCCTCTGGGCAGCAGTCACAGTGCCCTCCCTCCTCCCATTGCCTGTGCCTTCTTCCCTGCCTCATGGCCTTTGCACATACTCTTCCAGCTGCATAGAATGTGGCATCGTCCCCCAACATCCCCAACTAACTCCTTTGTATTCCTCAGTTTGAAGCATAAATACCACTTCTTCCAGGAAGGCTTTCTGACCCACTAGACTGATTAGGTCCTTCTGTGATGAACTTTCGTAATATCCTATATTTTTACTTGAAAAAAAAAACTTTCTTCAGAGCTAGACACTGAAGAAAATGTCATTCAACGCCTAGCCTACGCTCCAGGCACTTAATATGTGTTTGTAGCATGAATGAATGAATGATGAACATCAGTGTGATTTATGACCTCACAGAGTTGAAATCTAATACAGAATTTAAATTTCTATCAAAATGGACTCGTAGATCATCACTAAACCACTCAATTCCAGGCTAACACTGTTTTATGCATTACTGTGGATGCATTTTATTAGGCACTGGGATGGGAGCATTGAAAGGGAACAAGGTCCTGCTCCACCCCCAGTTCCCCCAGTGGGGATTCAAAGTTACCAGGCTTCCGCACCTTTCTCCTCACCCCTACAAACCTACACGCGTACACATGTACACACCTCCTGGGAGGCTGGCGTTACATTTCTACTGAAGTAGGTTCCACGGCAACCCACTTGTCTTCCCTTCATCATTAATATGTTATTTCATGTATTCAAGAGAATACGAGTGTATACAAACACACATACACATCCATGTATATGTACACATAGACACACATATGTGTATGTTATAAAGCAAAGTAACATAGTGAATGCCTGAGAACCAAGGGCTGAAAATCACTGATGACTTGAAGCTCCCTCCACACTCCTCTCCACTCCAACTCCCCACCTTCCTAAATTAATTTTTCACTGGAAAACCTACCATGGGCATCCCTAAAAACTCAGTGAATAGAGCTCTTTTATTTTGTGTCTATTACATATGTATGTGTTACATGAATGAGATCACCTCTTATCCGCTTTTTCTTAGCTTGTCTCCTTTTCCTTGGTCCTTCTCCCCATCACCCCCAGACACATGAACACCCTGATCTGGGTCTTCCCTTCCTCCCTCCCTGCCCCAGGCACCCAGCCCCAGCCCCGCGCACACCCTGTGCCTCAGGTGCCGCCCCTTCCCTGCCATGCTGCTCTTCTGTCCTTCCCGTGTCCCACTCAGTGTTCATGCACCCCACTATCTTGTCTCTGCCTCCCACATTCTTTTCCTCCTTCTCTAGCTTTTTCCAGGCCCGGCTTCAGTAAGCCAGCTAGCGGTACCCCGGGGCCAGCCTTACCCCAATACGGCCCTCAAGCCTAAGCAGGGGGCCCGCGCTCTCATCTCACCTCAGGTCCCTGATGAGGAGGGGATTCCCAGGGAGCCCACATTTCCTTCTTTATTAAATTTTAAACATGTTTTCCTTGAAGATGCACATGTCCTCTGGGCACACACACATGAAGCATGTAGGCAAATCGGTAAGACAGCCCTTTAAAAGGACATTGTGCTCTCTAGTTGGGGAACAGGTGCCCCAGAAAGCCAGGGAGAGAAAGAAATTCCGCGAATATGGGCCATCCAAGGACAATGAGCATTTCTAATTCTCTGTGAACAGAATTGTAAGTGAGAAACCGAGAGCCATCTTTGAACTGTCAAAGCAGGAGAAAGAAATAAATGAGTTCTCAACAGCAATGAACAAATCCAGAGCATCAGACAGCACAGTCCACGGCAGGACTACAGGAGGACCAACAGGCGTCAGATCGGTGTCGTGCTAGGAAGGGTTGCATTTTCATTGTAACAGATGTTTTTTGTCTCTGTCAGGATTTTCATAAAATGTTATTAACTGGTAAGGAGATGGAAAGGCACAACCTCCTAGGGGCCAAGGACAAGATACGTATCTGTACATTTGCATTCTTAAATTATAACTTGATTTTATTTAACTTTTCATTTTAAGCTATTTAATATGCATAATGGCCTCCAGAGATAAATCTTAACAACCCCTTGCTTTTTTTTTTTTTTTCTCTCCAGGTAAAGAAATGAAAGCACAGAGAGGGTAGCAGTCCCCCCAAGTTCACACAGCTTGGAAGAGGCAGGGCAGAGATGGAGATGGGAACGTAAGGTCCACATGGAAAGTAGAAGCTGTAAGAAGGCAAGCTGCCTACCGGTGAAACTGCACAGAATAAAAGGAAAAGCCACCATCACAAGAAGAAGCATAAAAAAGCAAAACCAGAAGCCAAACAAGGAGAGAAAGCTCCCACGAGACAGGAAAAGCAAATTTAAAAACCTTGCTCAAATACAGACGGCAAAATTCAGTTCAGGAGGCGAGGTCTCCTGCCTCCTCCCCTTCTTGCCTGGTCTGCACACCACCCCCGACGAGGGCTCATCCTTCTGCCACAAGTCGGTCACAGTGTCAACACAAGAAAGAGTTTTTCTGGATCTGAATTTCAATCCAGGGTACCCTACTTTGATAAACATTTTTTCTCAAATATAAAACAGGATCATAAAAATTCAGACTCATAGAACAGCAGGGTGCGATTAAACAAAAAAACGCAAAAATGCAACCGCACTCACCCGCTGCATAAAGTGTGTTTTCCCAGGCGAGGCACGTACCTTCCTGGGTTTCACATCCATGAATATAAGAAGGTATGGATAATAACCTTAGATGCAAAGGGCATCTCATCTTGGGAAAATATCCATTAAGTCCTAGATCTTTTAAAGAATTTAAAGATCTAGGTTCATGGCCTATGTGATGCTTAATAGTCTTCAAAGTAGCTCCCCTTATGCGAGGGGGCAGACCAGCATCGGGACACCCACCAGCTCTCTAGACAGCCCACTGTGCCCCAGGGCCGCCGTCGGCAGCCCAGAGCCGGGATCCGCCTCTCCAGGGCAGAACAATGCAATCCCTCGTCTAGACAAGCACTCAGGTATTTGTAAAGAACTGTTACACTCCCTTCCTCCTCCAAACCCATCCTCCTCGTTAAAGAACTCAGATTCTCCCAAGTGTCGGGGCGGCCTTTGGAATCTCTCGCCGTCTGAGCACACACACCAGGGAGCAGAAGGCCCTCTCCAACAGCGTGCACGGCCGTCCTGGGGGCAGCACCCACACTTGGAAACTGGGCTTCCATTCCCTTAGTTCTACCTCCAACCCCACAGTCTAAGAGAAACCCCTTTGTGGGCATATAATCATCCTGCTAATTCCATCTCATCAATTAAAATGCCAAATTACTAATGAGCTACTTGTGAACTGACTCAATGCTAGAAGCCTGTCACTGCCTTTTAGCACCCAGGGTAGGACCATCAAAATACACCCCTTGAACTTCATTGTGCTGGTCTAGGTCCATTGTGACCCTATTTAAAACGTTTTGGGCCCACCCTTAGTTTTTCATCCAAAGTATTTGCGAGCCATTCTGTTTCCATACCATCTTCTAAGAGGTAAGCGTGTCTTCCACATTATCATTCACTTCACTGAAGCCAATGCCAACAGAACAGGGCAGGGGGCACAGCAGAGGCATCTGGTGCCAGGGGAAGTCACCAATGGTGGTCCTCTGCTTACTGCACCCCGCGGGCACACTCACATGGGCATGCCTCCCCCCATTGGGCCCTGCAGCCACTGGGCACATCCCCACCTTGGCCACAGGAATGTTAGAAGAGGAGAAACTTGATCAAATGTGTTGCTTGAAATAATTATAACAGCATCTTTCACCCAAAATAAAAAGAAAATGAAAGTGAAGAAAACAAATGAAGTTGTTCAGCCACAACTTGTTCTACACACTTACCCAGCATTCCCCTAAGGACCGCTGTTTATTTTTCTCAGTGCTTGTAACTCACCACCTACCAATGCTTTTTAAAATCCTGTCTGGGTTCAGCATCAGGCTCACTGGCATGTAGTGTGAGCACTGCATCCTCTCCTTGCCAACAAACAAAACTGTCTTTGCCCATCTTTAATCAGACACGTCCTCACCGCTCCCCAGTTCCCATCACTGATAATGGTTTGACCATCTCATCTCGAACTTTCTCAGCTGACTGCATATACAATTCTGAATCGTTAAGTGGGCTGATAGCATCTAGATGCTCTCATATAATCCCTTCATCTATCTTGTGCTTCAATTTTCTGTTGCCTTGTTTGTTCTGTCCAGGGCAGCGTGAAGGGCATTCTCAGATGATGGTAACTCAGTAGATCCACCATCTCTGCGCCATCCACCAACATAACCGTGAATTAACCTGGCTGAATGACAGGTGACATCCAGACCCAGCTTGACATTCAAGGTCTGATGAGCACTGGAATCATACATGTTTCCAGACTTAATCCCCTTCTACCTTTTACTTAGAACACACCCACCCGGTAAAATGGCTCCCCACCCTGACCTATCCAAAAAAAAAAAAAGTAGAGAAGGTGTTGGGGGTAGATATTGTCTCTCCATGTCCTAAACCCCCAGATCTTTCCTTTTGGCACTGTCTTGGTTTTTTAAAAATCACAGTTATATAATCTTACTTTATTACAGTTAAGTGTGTCTTTTATTACAGTTGTGTGTGTCTTATTTCCTTTATTACTATGTGTTCACCGGGTTGTAGGTTAACAGCTCAGATACCTCCTTTCCCACACAGCGTCTGGGATGCACTTTGCACGTCGTGGCCTCTTGGGATACAGCGATTTCCTTCCAACTTGAGCTGACATGGCGAATGTTTTTACCACTTTCAATACAGCACAGGCTCTTCTTTTCTTTTTCTCCCAGTCTTTTAAGGTGGAGATTATAAGGCCACCCTTTCCAACTTGGGTACCTTGCTAGGTATCCTCTCCCCTTACCTCAGGAGAGATGTACTAGAATACCCAGGGGAGGGCATACAGAAAAATGCATTCTGATCATCACTGTTTGATTTATATTTGTCGTAATACTTAATTTAATTGGAAAATAAATAAACTAAAGGAAGTTTGGAGGATTCTTATGCTATTAAAAGGGGACATGTGTTTTAAGAGATTGAAAAATATTGTCGTACAGCCTTCCTTAGCTGCTGGGTCTGCTGTGGAATGATTTATCAGTTGTGAATTTTCACATAAATATTCAAGCACTGTGCTTTGACTGTAAATGCAATTCCATCTGACTTAATAAAACATATTTGCCAAAGAAGCTCCAGCTGCAACTCCTGCCATGCAGTAAATTACCCTTCAGAGGTATTTTAGGATATAGAAAAATGTATGGGATATGAACCCATAACTTCATGGGAACTACAATAATGCAAAAAAATCAAAATTCCAGCTTCCAAATTTTAGTTGACAATTTTATTGAGCATATATTTGGGGTGTTTAATGTTCTACCGCGTTTAATAGGATAATTTTATATGAAGTTATTTGCAAACATTTGCATACAGGCCAACGTAATCATCTGCTTTAGTAAGTTTCATGGGAAACATTCTTCTGTGTTCTCTGCAATCTTAATTACCTAGGAAAAGCCATATTCTTGGTCCTATTTCATAATGTTGTATATGTTTGTCCTCAACTGGCACAGTTATAGGTAGTCTAAATCTTGATGCACTGCAGACTAAATGAACTTTGTAAGTTAGGTTTCATAATGCTGTGGCTAAAAACTGAATTACTGATTGCGGGAATGGTGAGGGTATGTTGAAGGATGCTGTAGCTATCTGTGGTGCTGAATTCTGAGAAAGTAGGCCAAATAAAATAACATAGCAGCTCTCTAGAACCCACTTTCCTCTTCTTGTCTATGTACATCACATGAGCGGTATGTCACCTTTCATTCTAATACATAAACAGGACAATGTTCATAAAGAGTATATTTTTTTTAGTAGCAGAGGCTATTTTATTTTTACTTTACCTCAAGTAAAAGGAGTGAAGAAGAATATACACGTAATGAAATGCTGTAATTTCCCTCTTTGTAGAAGACCAGGAAGAGGTAGTTTGACTTTTTGTAGGTTAGACCAATCTGATATTGAAGCCAAATATTATATTAATCGATATTTAAACTCTCTCCAATAAAATATTGCATGCTTCCCCCAAAGAAGTCTCACTGCATCTTCCAACAAAATGCATTCGATAAAAAAATAACTCTTTCCTCCCAGGACAGACTTTTCCCTGGAAAACACAAGGCATTCACTGCTTGCCTCTTATACTTAATATTTATTTTGTTTTGTTTTTGTCTTGAATGATTTTTTTCCCAAAATGGAAATACTTACATTGCCACGTAAAAAAAAAAAAAAGGATCTTCATTGTATAAATAAAAGTAAAAATATACCAAAGTTCTCTGCTTTCACTCCAAAAACAGTTTGATGCACAGTAGCCCAGATTTTTTTTTTTAACTCAGAGGATCAGTTCTGTAACTCCAGTTTTTTACTTACATGTAAGGGGCACCTCTCATGTAAATACATGTAATAAATACAATTTTAATGGCCACTTTTATTATAATTTTCCTGCCAAGCCCCCTATTCTCAAACTTCAGGTTTTCAGTTTTTGCCTTTTAAAATAATTCTTCACAGAAAACTGCCATATCTTTGTTGCACCTCTTATTTCCTTAGATAGTCCAAAAGGTAGAATCACTGTGTGAACAGGTATGCACATTGGCATGTTAATACACATAATGGAAGCCCTATAAATATTTGCTGAATAAATACCTGTTGCCCTCAAAAAAAAGTGTCAATCTTCAATTCTAAACAACTCTCTTTCTCTAATTCCTGCTCCATCTCCTCTCTTTCAAAATTCTTCATAACTAGAATGCCAGATCATTCAAATGGGGCAGTTTTTTCTTGCTTAGGAACAATTTTTTATTAAAGTATTATTTATATACAGTAAATGTAAATAATTTACATTACAGTAAATCACCCTTTTTACTGTACAGTTCTGCAGTTTGGCGAACATATGTGGTCTTGTGATTATCACCACCATAATCAAGATACAGAACAGTTCCATGAGTCCCAACATTGAGGACCCCAAGCCCTTTTGTAAGTGAACCCTTCCCTGACCTCAGCCCCGGGCAACCAATTTTCCTATAATTTTGCCTTTTCCAGAATGTCACTTAAATGTAAATATACAATGTGCAGACTCTGTGTCTAGCTTCTTCACCTGGCACAGTACATCTGAGACTCACTGGTGATGTGTCTATCAGTACTTCACTCCTGCTATGGCTAATTAAGGCTCCATACTGCATAGCACAATTTATCTATTACCCAGTGGAGGCACATTCGAGTTATTTCCAGGTTTCTGTCAATTATAAATAAAGCTACTGCAAACATTCATGTGTAAGTTTTTGTATAAAACTGGAACACTTTTCAGAGTTCAAAAACCCTAAGCCAGACAGAATGCCAAGACGTCAAACATACACTGGACCTATAGTCATCCTGTTTAGAGCACATTTCCCACCACCCAAGACCATCTGATTCTGCGCTTGTCTGCTTGTTTATTCTCTGCCTCCCATCATCCCGTATAAGCTTCAAGAGAGCAGGCACCCCCTCCTCTGTTCCCCACTCTGCTCCCAAGCCTAGATTACTAGCTGGCACACAGTAGGAATTCAATAGCATTTCTTAATTGGACAAAGTTTACTCAACACTAGGAATTTATTTCCAACACTTGACTAGCATTCACCATTACCAGGGGCTGTTTTCAGTGCTTTATGGAATTGAATCCATACAACAATCCTATAGCTAAATATTACCCTCATTTTACAGAAAAAGAAACTAAGGCAGAGAAGTTAACCACTGAAAGGAAGTGGAAGAGTTGGAATTGGAATCCACAGCCAATGCTCTTAAGCGTCCATGATAAGCTTCTAAGGAACCATCAATTTTTAAACTTGTCACGTTAAAAAAATCATATTATTTAATTATATTATTACTTTACTGAGGTGATACATCGTTGCATGTGATGTTTGGCTATTTGTATTTCTTCTTCCATACTGCGTATCTCAGAAGTGAAACTATTCTTAACTATTATTTTTAATGGCGAACGTGGGAGACAAGCTATTTCCAGAATTCAGACTTTTTATCAGGAGAAAATGAGATATTAGAATTTTCTGGACCTGTTCCAGGGAATTCGGGCCAGATAAAAGATCTCTTTGTCTACTGCCCCTCTCACACCGTCAGTCCCCAGCCCTCCCCTACTTGGATTATCAGTGCCACCATCTACCCCATCCCGAAGCTGCACATCTAGGAGGCTTCCTTGGCCCTTTGCTTTCCTTTAACTCCGTCCCATCCATCCGCGAGGGCTCCCAGATGGATTTCCCAAGCCCACCGCCGGCCCGTCCACTTTTCTCCATGCCGATCCTCTCCCACGTAAGCACTGACAAATCTCCTATCGCATCTGGCTTCCACTCCTGCATCTCTGAAGAGCCTTTTCCCCCGCCTGGCCCCGTGAAACCCCTCTCCCCTCTCCCCTCCCTCCTCCCTTGTCCTCTGCTCTCGTCACCTGCGTCTCTCCGAGCAGCTACTGTCGCTGCATTGCTGTTACAGCTGCTTTGCACACTGGGCGGCTGGCTGGACCTTCTTACATTTCAGGGTTAGCTTAGAGGTGCCTGCCCCAGGCAGGCCCTCCTGCTGTCCATCCTCGTCCGCAATTACAGGCCCTGTGATTCTTCCCTAGGCAGTCTATGTGCTTGTTCACCTGTTCACTGCCTTCCTCTCCCAGTGGAACAGAAGTGCCGTGAGGATAAGGATCGTATAAGCCTTGCTCACCACCGATCCCCAGTGACCAGAACAGCATCCAACGCCTTGTAGGCACTCAATAATAATATTTGTTGAATTAATTAACATGGCAGCACAATTGAATCTTTCCTCATTTACCGAGCACTCTGGGCAATGCCTTGCTGAGCATTTATTAATCAGAATCACTGAGTATTAGAGGTGGAAAGGAACTGAGACACTAATTAGTTCAACCTTTTTATTTTATATGAGGAAAGTGCAGCCTAGAGAGACTCCTTGATCTGCACCAAATCCCACAGCTAAGACCTGTCAAGCAGGGTGGGGGCTGGGCTCCTAACGCCCAGTTCACAGACCACTTCCAGACCCCAGCCTCCCGGGAACAGCCCCTGTGTCAGGAAGGTTAGAGAAACAAGGAGACCTGGAGACAGGACTCAAAAGGGCTCTGAGATGGATGCCATTTCTTGAGCATTGACTGATAAAAAGCACAGTACAAGGAACAATAGGAAGGAAAAGATAAACAAAAGAAAGGTCCTAGCCCTCAGGGAAATTGGAATCTCCTGGGAGAAAATAGATACAATATACACACAGCAAATAACTGGGGTAATAAGATCAAGGCAGGGTGTACTCTAATATGCTGTTAAGGAGAAATACTAAGCACCCATATGACAAGAAGGAGGCAGAAATTCCAACTGAGGGGCTGGGAAAAAATGAGATCTTTGCCCTTTCTTGCAATTAGTGGGTTTGTGTGTATACGTGGATCTGTGTGTGTGTGGATCTGTATGTAGACAGTTTTACAAAGACTCCAGCCAGCCGCCAGACACTCCTATATACCAGAAGTATCATATCCTTCAAGGCCTGGGTCATGGAGGTGATGCTGGACTCATATGTCTGCCTTTCTTGCCCAGCTACCCACTTCCTATGATCCCTTCACCTGTTATTCCCCCAGTGGTGCTGTGCTATGGAAAAGAAGTCACCATGCAACTCAAATCTGTCAAACACTGTTTACTCTAAAATGGATTTCATGAGGAAAGGGGCAAAATAATAAGAGAAATGAGGCCCAGGGATTACCTATGGATTTCACTTATCTTTGCAATCCCTATCTGCTTACCAGAAAAACAGAGTTATTGTTTGGCAAAGTAAAAAATGTGGTTGTCTAGGTTAAAAGATTGGTCGTTTCAAAAATTAGCGAAATTCAAACTGAATTGGACCATTGAGAGTTGTTGATAAATTCTCTGCCATTGCTTCATGAGACAGGTGAGAAAACTTTAGACTAACATTGCATCTGTGCAATACTAGATAGGATTCAAAGCCCTTCCGGTGACATTCTCATGTGCTTGTCTTTATTAGCAGGAGACTAAAAAGACAGGGATTTCGAATCTATATAAAAGCCCACACTTTTTGACTTAATGGAAAAGGAACTGTATTTACATATAGGCATTTTAACTGGCATCCCAAGGGCTGGGTCAGACATGGTTTTGTCACAGTCTTGTTGTAGGAGTGTGCAGCAGTTTTTTAAAAATTGAGTTCAGTGTTTGCAAGCCATTCATCTTCTCTGGGACTCTGACCTATGAACTCATACCTGGTTGTTTTATAGCCTATGCCTCCTGCCTGGCTCCTGAGGATCTACCTTTTTAGATTTAGAACAGCTCCTCTTATTTATTTACCTGTCCAAGTATTAATTTAACACTGTAATGTTCATTGATGTATTCCTTTCTTCATTTCTGAGTACAAATGCCTGATGTGAGTACGTTCAACAAACCTGCTCCTCCTTCCCTCCCACCTCTAGCCCTACTACCCGACCCACTGCTGCAATGCGGGTGGGCGGGACAAGCAGCAATGGGAGAATCCTTAAATCCATCTGAGCGGGTGGGGAGGGAGGCTGGTTCCTGGAGACGTGGGGGTGATGCCAGCTGAGAGGGCATCAAGGGCTC
The DNA here is from genome assembly GCF_030020395.1 of Manis pentadactyla. NCBI lineage: Eukaryota > Metazoa > Chordata > Mammalia > Pholidota > Manidae > Manis > Manis pentadactyla. The sequence goes on from NC_080020.1 coordinate 9,597,902, forward strand.
TTGCTCAAATTCCTCTGCTAGGTCCCCTCAGCCTGGCTTCCTCAAGTGGGTGTATTTCAAAGCACTAGACACATGTGAGCAGTACATCCTTGACTATCTTCTGTTTGCATTAGACCCTGGGAATGCATTTCAGCATCCATGATGGAGGAGGCACATGACCCCTGTTTATCTGAATGACTGCAGGCTGTTAACCTCAGGGATTATCTGCTATCTGAAGAAGAAAGAAATCTTTCTAACATCACCAGGGATAAAGTGAGCATCACCTCCAGCTCAAAAGCCTGCACTGAATCCCTCTAAACAGGGCTCTTTCAAATCACTTTTTTCCCTGAAGGTGAATTTCTTTTATCTTCCATCAGAAGCATGTAACTTTTCTTCTGTCAAATGATTTAGATACTGAGAAGGATGAAACTAATATCTGACACCATAAATGCAACCCAAGCAAAAAAGTTTATAACCACTAGGAAACAAATGAATAAACTGCAGGATAACTGCAAGAACTTCCAGCTAAAAGGAAAGGTACATATTTTTTTAAGTTGCTGTATATTCATCAGTTATACTGTGTAATGAATGAGTCATTTTGGATGACCATACTTGCAATGTGTTTATCTCTAAGGAAGAAAGAAAGAAATAGAGATAGCAGAACAGGTAAAAAGCAGATTACTTAGTTAGGAATCAACTTGGCCTAGAAACATGGAAGAAAAAATAAATGATATATGCTGGGGAGAATGGTTAGTTTTTTTCTATACCATTGAGATAAATGAGTAATACTGCTTTTCATCAAAACTTGAAGAAAAATAGTGAAAAATGCATTCCCCCAAAATTCAAGAATGCTGCTTTCTTAAAGAGTAACATGTTGACATGTATTTAAATAGCACCCAATCTATAATCCTGGGGTGAAAAACTGGCTTGCCAGCATTCCTGGGATGGGACACAGGCTTCATGCATCCTGATTATTGAAATGGAGAGCTCCCATAAGCAACAAAAATCAAACATTCCCGGAAAGCACAAACCTATGAATAAGTATGAATTGAATGGGCATGTTTTAAATACCTAAAATCACAGCTTAGAAAGTGACTGTTAAATAGGGTACCCAGACATCCATTTTAATCAAAGACTCTCAAGGAAATTCATGAGTTTCGTGCTTGTATTTTAAACAAAACCACTAAAAAAGCAAATTAGTCACTTTCAGTTAATGATACACAAATTCTCTTATATGTGTATGTGTGCATGTGTTTAGGTGTGGAAAAGGCAGCAATGATGCCCATTTGCCCTGCCTACCATGAAATTCTAGAAAGGCTTCTGACCTGTGTCCCAGGACTACTTCCCTGATCCAGGCAGCACCCTAAGGCTGACTTCTGGGACTAGCCATTTATGTACTGACTCCCCACCTCCTGACCAGAGAAACTTGTGCCAGGCTTACTGTCAGGGGCTCTTCCTAACTAAAGAACATGGACAGCTCTGCAGGGGAGGAGGAACAAGGAATCCTTTGACATTTGAAGAATCTCCGGAGCATTCTCTGGTGTCAGTAGGAGCTATGACGCAGTCGTCGGTCAGAAGCAAGCCTCTCCCCAGGAGGGGGCCAGAGTCTCCCAACCTGGCAGACAGGCTAGCGGAGGGAGGTCCCGAGAGCTGGTGGTAATGTCCTGCCAGACCCCAGGGAAGACTGCTAGTGGGAGTGGTCAGGTCTGAGAAGGCAAAGCTCTGAAGCCTGGGAAGCTGTCCCGAAAGACAGAAGCAGGTGGTTCCTCTGCTCTCCAGGTCCTCCGATTAATGAGAAAAAATAAAGCAATGCTGAGAAACTATGGCAAATTCTCCACTCCCCACCGAAGGTCAGATTTTGAGTCCAAGGAGGTTAGAGGAGAAAAGACAAGGGAAAAGGAGAAGAAAACTCAAAGGAAATTTAGGAAACAGGAAAATAAGCTGCTTCTTTGCTTGGAAGTCCATGTAGGCACATGTGTGTGAGTACATGCAAGTATAAACATTTGATAGTTTTCATCTCCCATATTCTCAACATCCATCAATTAGAGAAAAGGTGTTGTAACTCCGGGGGAAAATCCTGGGAAAAAATACCTTTGAAACCAAAATCAGCCAAAGGGTGAAATAAAGTTTAAAACCCGTTTATTGCTTACAAGTAGTCACCCCACATCTCTCTCTCCCCTGCTGCGGCAGAAGAGAGTGAATCCTCCCCCCAGCCTCTCTGGTTCAGATAAGCCCTTGCTCGCCCGTGTAATTACCCACTGATATGGAGATGGCTACCTCTCTCCACCCCTTGGAAACACCTGTTGATATGGAGATGCACTGAAGCCAGGTGAGCGATTCTGGAAATATTGCAATTTTACCCACAGGCATGAAACATGTAACACATGCCTAGGATTCTAATATCACTCCTAAATATGAGTGAATAGCTAAGAATTTCCAAAATGTAAGACTTCAAATTAAAAAAAAGACATCAAAAATACAGAAAACCTTTTTTAAATTTATGTTTTAATTTACACCTAATAAAACCCACTCTTCGTGGTGATAGTTCTGCGTTTTGACAAATGCAGAGAGTAACCATCCACACAATCAAGACACAGAGCAGCTGCGTCACTCCAAAACTTGTCTAATGTCACCTCTTTGTGGTCACTAAACACTACCAAATCCTGACCTATTCTCCATCATCCCTACAGCTTTGCAATTTCCGAAATGTTATATGATCATAAAGCATGTAGCCTTTTAAGTTTGGCTTCTTTAACTTAATATGGAAGAATTTAGATAATAACATCATTATATTAATATTTTATTAATAAAATTAATTTGCTATGTTTATATTAACGCTGTTAATATAGAAATCATGTTGCATTCTAGATTCATCTACATTATTACATGTACCAATAGTCTGTTCCCTTTATTGCTGAGTGGTATTCCATTGCACCGCTGTACCATGGTTTATCTATTCACCAGTTAAAGGACTGAAGAAAACATTTAAAAATTCTAATTATTTCCCTCAGAGATATGAGTGCCCATAAAATTAAAAATATGACAATTAAAATGTAAAAAAACAATAGAAGACTCTAAAGATAAAATCTAGGAAATCTCTCAGAAACTAAACCCTTCCCCCAAAAAGGAGAAGCCAACAAAGAGAATAAATAGTGTATCAATGTAGGAACTCTAAATTCTAAGAGAAATGCAGGAAAAAAAGAACAGAGAAAACACAAGGAGGAAATTACTCAATAAACAGAGCAAGAAAATTCTTAACACTGAAGAACACAAATTTCCAGATTAGAAAGGCTACCAATGGCCTAGAAAATAAAAATTGGCATATCGCAAGACAGAACATCATGTAATTTCAGTGCTCTAAGAATAAAGAGAAGTTACAAAAAGATAAAATAGATCACAGAAAAAAGGAATCACCCTGGAAACAGATTTCTGAACAGTAATAACAAATATTGAAGTCAAGAAGCACGGTAACACTCCCAATAAATAATCATTTTACCTAGAATTCTATATCTTGCTAAACTATCAAATCAAGTGTGAATATAGTATAAATTCATTTTCATAATACAATAATTCAAACCTCTAAAGAATGTGCTTCCTCTAAATGAATATGTAGGTGAAGACAGGGAATCTAAGATGGCAGGACCAAGAGAAAACCACTAAGAAAATAGGGCTGTTTAGGCCCCAGGATGCACCATTCAGACTGCAGCAGAACAGAAGGGTGCAGGAGACAGATCCAGTGAGAACATGCAGTTGGTGGCCCTGCCACTTTAGGGTATTTGTTTAGTAAATGTTCTGTAGGCTCTTGGAACTCCTTTTTTTCCCAAGTGATAGGGGAGGCTGTTTCTTCCTTGTTTGTCTCCCTAAGAACTAAGAAACCTTCCCTAGACACAACCCCTGCAGCCCATCCCTCACAGGGCAGGGCAATGGGGCCATGGTGACTGGCTTGGCATCATTAGGAGTTACTGAGTCAAGTGGCAAAGGAGGTGGACATCAGAACAAAATCAGGCTTTAGCCAAGCAAGAAAAAAGAGGAAATGGCTGTGAGGCAGCAACTAGCAATGCTCCATGTAGCATGTGTCCATGTTGGTGGGGAAGAAAGTCATGTGAGAAAATAAATGCATCCCCATGGTACACTAGCAGGATCATCAGAAAATTTCCTGTAATGCCATCATGTAAGTCGGTCTGCTGATTTACCCACATTTTGGAAGGCTGGGGAAAGGGAAACAGAGTGTGTGCATCATGAGAGCTGGACTCTCTGCTGCTGTGATGACAAAGTGACTGATGGTATCCAGAAAAGAGTAGAAACAGAGCATGTTTGCTGAAGGGTGGAGCTAGATATCAGAAAAAAACAGCCAAAGGATTTGCAGTGTGTGAAGTAGGATTTGGGGTGAGGAAGGTGGGCAGAGGGCTGTCATTTCTTGTGATAAGCCTTCTATCACTATAATAAAAGGTAAAACAATTTTAAACCATTGTTTTCTTATGGAATATTTAAAGAAAACTGAAGCAATGTCTGAAGACTAAAAAATGTCTTTTTAGACAGACAGAACTAAAAGCTACTAGAAGAACTAAAGCTACACACTCGTGAAAAACAGCTGCAGAGCAACTTTCCAGTTTAAATTTAAAATTAAGGAATCAGAAGCAACCCCTGTATCAGATGGTATGCAGCACCCAGAAACCCAGCGGATTGGCTGTTCTCACTGAAATGACCAGACATCTGAAGCTGAAATGGCAGGAGGAAAAATACTCCTATTTCTGTTTGTGTTAGAGAAGAACTTACCCTAGATTCACCAGTGACCTGAGCAGGTGAATCCAGGCGCCTTTCCTTCTGTCCCCGAGCTCAACAGAAGGAGGACTTTGAAGGAATGCTCAGCTGATTTAATGAACACAAAGTCACAATTTCAGAATGGACTCACAGATTTTGATACAAACGAATCACATTGTAAGAGTTTCCCCACTGCCTAGAGTGCTAACTCAGGATGTTTCTGAAGGAGACAACATGTTCTATCAGACATCATGACACCCAGAAGACAGAGCACCCCTCTCCCACCTTCTCCCACATCACTACTTGGAAAGATAACAAATACCTGCCTGTTGTTAGGCCTCTCAAAATGCCTAGGACCACCATCACCTGTGGCAGACCCCTAGAGTAAGGGACAGGGAATGTGGCACCTCTGCTTTGAACCCCGACTCCATCCTCCTCAGTCCCTCCCTCATCTCATCCTATTTCCTCACTGGCATTTAAAGCAGCCTAAAACAGGAGTAGGGGTGTTGGGAGGGCTAGAGGTAATGTACGTAACGCATCTATCACAGGTGTGGGGAGTAATTAAATGGTAGCATTACTGCACTGCATTAAAAAACTAGCTGCAGTCTCATTGCTGCATGGTTGACTGGGCTGTAGAAGGGGTAGTGCCCACAGGTAAGGATGCATTCTGTTTGCTTTTCCTGTACCAATCAGCACCCAGGGCAGATGCTCGTGCCATGTCTAGCTTTTGCAGCAGCCTGGTGCATCCTCCACACTGACCTTCTCTTTGCTCTGCCCATCCTCAACCCGAGACCTGGAGTTGCTCCGATTGCCACCTAACCCCTGGTATGTCATCACCCTTCTCTAAGAACTTGGACTTCTCTCTATTCTAGAATCTTCCATTCTAGAACAGTTCATCAATGCAGAATAAATATTTAGTCCTTGTCCCAGAGACTAACTCCCTATACAGTAAGGGACTGGCAAAAGTGTCCCTCAGGCAGAATCACATCTTTAAAAGGATTGACTATACTCAGATAAGAAAAGAACTGTTACTATGGGCTAAGTGCCAGGACAGGGCAATTGTTTCATTTTGAAAGAACAGATGATACAATACTCTTCCTTTTCAACATTCTCTCCACAGTACATCATCCTAGAAAGCAGTTTCTGTGCTTAGCAGTCTCAACAGTGCACAGAAGTACTCTGATGAACGCCACGTACCACTAAGTCCACATACTAGGTTAGCTTTGGTTAGGAAGAAGCAAGGGGGGCAAGACCTCGGTCTCACTGCTGGAGCATCATAGCACGTGGACCATATGCCCTGCGCACAGCTGCCAAAGCCAGCCTCTCTACTCAGGTGTGGGCAGAGGCCGCGGGCCTGCACCCTCCATGCCTGTCCGCGGCTCAGAGCACTTACCCCCCGCCCTTACTGCTCACAGTGACTCCTGCCTATGTCTCATCTCCCGCACCTTCCAGCCACCCCCCCCACACCCCATCTTTGATCCTCAGGGCAGCTCCTTGCCCTTTAGCATCTGTAGATTCCTTACCAGACCTTTTACATTAACAGGCACTCGAAAAAACCTTTGCTGAATCACAGATGAAACGTGACTACTGATTGGGGAATGGGTCGGCACTGCCGCCGAAGCCAGGTCTGTGAATTTTAGCCCCTCTCCGGCTGCGGGACTGGGTACTCTGCTCCCTGCCAGAGCTCCCACCTCCCTCGGCCCCCATGCTTGTGGCTGACTCTCACTGTTGACCATATTCTTACTCATTACCTATGTTTTGAGAATCTACTTTGGGCCAGAGGTGACCTGGGTGGCAGGAACAAAGAAGCACTAAGCCTCCAGTCCTCACTGCAGAAAGGCCTTTTGGTCTGTAAGCCTATGCCTGTGCCCATGGCCTTATCACCTGCACCAGGGTGGACACTGGGGGACAGGAAATCCCTCTTACCCTGTGATGTCTTCCTGGGTTCCACAGACAGTCCATGAGAAACTAGGCACCCACACGTCTCTGAATTCCTATGCTCTTTCTTTATTCCTTTCTCATGATCCTTAAAACTTTCTACCGGTACAACTATTTTCTACATCCCATCTCCCTTCTGTGCTAGATGCTCATCTCTTTAGGACCAGGATCCTGGCCCATTTCACCTCTGTATTCTTCCTAAGACCCAGCAAACGACCTCACCCAGGGCAGGTTCTCAGTTATAATTGCTGAAAGAAACATGCCTATTTAATAGGGATCAAAAGTTAAAACACCACTACTTTCTAGCAACTATCATTGATTTACATTTTCCTGTTAAGCTATATAAACATGTGTATTGAATTATTATATTAGATACTTCCAGATGATGCAATTGGATATTCCATTTGGAAAGTAGAAATGTTGCTTTTCATTATGCAACAAATTTTTATTTTCTTTTTTGCATACTTTGTTGTCAAAGTAATAAATGCCATTCTTCAAGGATCTACTTTACCATCATTGAAAGACCAAAATTGTAAAAAGCTTTGTCTAGTTCGTAAATAAGTATTCCATGCATAAAACTACTCATTGGGAATATTTTGAATATACTACACAGAAAACGCTGTAGGGCAAGATTTTCAAACTGGAATCAATTTTGTGAGTCACGACCCACATTTTAAAAAAACAAGAATTGAAGGGATTGGTTTGGCACATTTCCATGGGCAAGTATTTCCTGCAACCTTTTTCAGTTACGTGTGTGTGCACATGCATGTATATCCTTTCTGGGTTGCAGTAAAAATGACTGAGCCACACTACGGTAGGGATACCTGTCATTGTTTTTGGCTGCCGGGAACCAAGCCAACTTCCTATTTTGGGGTAATTCTCAATGCTGTCAGTCCTGGCAGAGGCAAACAGTCTCCATCCCATTAAAGACACAACAAGGGGGTCTCCTCCTCCCCCATTCTCTAGGGAAGTAAGCCAAGGTTGGTCACCTGGCTGCTCGCACTTGGAACTATGAATCTAGGGCACATGACACAAGACAGAGGTGATGCCGGGAGGATGTGCGAACCAGCCCTCGCAAGCAGCGGAGCCAGCAGCAGAGGCTGTGCTTGGGCCAGGATCAGAGCTGGCAGGAGAGTCCTGCATCACTGGGGAACTAAGTGTTCCACATCGTGCATTTTCTAGCAACTGCAGCACATCCAAGAGCCAAGGCACATCTAAGTTTGAATTATGTTAACAACTTGCAAAATACATTGTATTAATTCCCTACCTTCTTAAACAGGGTGCATCAAAAATAATTTAACATTTCCATGTTGACTTAGGTTTATGATTGGGAATGCACATCAGTCATCAGACTAATGCTGTAATAAAGCAGTAGCATTAAGGGTTAACAACTATGGTTAAAGATCTGTTTGTCCCTAAATTATTAGCTCAAATACAGATGTGGTAGACTCCCTCCCTTTCACGTTTTCTTTTACTTTAATTTTTCCTGCATCTCTCCCTGCTACTAAATATTACATCTTGCAGCTATTACTATTTCTGCTTCAGAATATAACATCTCCTGTTTTATTATAATCTGAAAACATAGTGCAACAGGTATTAAAATGATGCATAAAGCAAAAAGTAATAAATGGGTACATAGTCAGTCAAACTGACATTGTACATTTTGTGAAGTCTATTTAGCCTAACAGCTGAAAAACTGTTCCCAGATTTTTATTGTTAAGAATAAGTGCCAAAGGTGCACTGTCACTTTGACCAGTGATGGGTGACAACGGAAAGGAAGGGAAGGAAGTTGAGTGTCCCTGAGCCCCAGACTTGAATAGGCAAAGCTGTGTTCCTTCTGGAGACGCCAGGAGAGAATCTATTTCCTTGCCTCTGACAGAAGGTCAAATGGCTGAAGTTGGTGACGGCTCAGGTTGAGGTCAAGGACACCCCTTGAGTCCTGACGCATGAGCAGGTATCTAAGTCGGTGGTGCTCCTCAGCCGCATGGGAGGCTCAGCAGGGAGACTGCTGGATGGGAGGGGCTGATACCGCGGGTGGGAGACATTCAAATCAAGGGGCCGGAAGGTGACTCAGCCACATGGAGTCTGGTGATAAGAGAGGGCGGCTGGAAATGGGTATGTGAAGTCTGCAGTTTACAGATGGTTATTTAAGCCATGCACTAAATACATGTTTAAAAACCGCCCACAATGAGCATATAGAAGGGAAAGAGAAACGGGCTCAGAATCAACCCTTTAAGCGGAGGAGAAGTCTACAAATGAGCCTGAGAAGACCAGCTGGGGGAAAGAAGCCAGGGGAGGAAGCAGAGGGCTCGGGAAGAGCGGCAGAACCCGGTGTTGGAGACAGTGCGCAGAAGCGATCAGCGCGAGGCAGGGAGAAAGCGGCAGAGCAGGCCTCGCGCAGTGAGCGGCTGGGAGGGGAGACGGGCTGCCGGGAAGGTGTTGGGGGGCCGAGGGGCCAGGGGCCCGGGAGGCTTTCACTTCCCCTTCCCGCCTCCCTTCTTTGCTCCAAATGTGCCGAAGCTCTAGGGGGCTACAGTCCGATGGGAAGAAGCTATCAAGGAGGAAAACAGGCTATCGGTGTATCGGTGCGGGAGGTCTCTGAGGAGGGAGAGCAGACAGGATTCAGCGCACAGCAGCGCAAAGTCACCTTCTGGCCTCTGCTCACTCAAGTGCCCCTTGTCAGAAAGCCGTCCGCTGACGTCAGGAAACAGCTCCTCGGTCTCCGTGTGAGGCACTGGGCACAAAATGGAAAACTCAGTGGCACGCCTGCCCTCAAGGAGCTTCCAGCCACTAAGGGAGCGAGGCCGACAGCTGGCACACGCTGTGGGAAGGCCTCAGCAGGGTAGCCAGGGCGCTGCTAGGAACAGCCAGGACTAGAAGCTTCCACAGCCCAGAGGGAGTCCCAGACACGTGCAGGCATACGCCAAGCCATGGGGCAGCTGTGATCCACTGAAAATACAAGGATAAAAGAAATACCCATCAGCCCCTTCTGGAAACATGAACAGGTGTGGAACCTGTTTACAGTTTGCAATGCTGCTAAACCCAGCTTCCATCCCCACTGTGCACAGGGGAGGCCGCGCTGGGGGTCCTGCCTCCTCTCCCGCGTGAGCTCCTCCACGCAGAGCACACGCCCGGGACCACAGCGCTCTCCTCACGCCTGGGGACAGAGCAGAGCAGCCCGCCTGCAGGTGACAAAGAGTCTCTCCCTTTCTCAGCTGAAAGCTATGAACACTGTCCTTCAGGGCTGGGCGCCCCCTGCCCACAGGCCCCAGTCCCGGGGTGAGGAAGCCTTCTCACTGCAGCCAGGAAGCCCGGGACACCACTGGTCCCGACAGGTGACTGTGCCCAAGGCCACGTCTCCCCTCTCCTGGCAGAAACCGCCTCCTCCCCCTGCCCTCTCCCCTCCCTTCCCGCTGGGCCAGGCAGGTCCTCATTCCCCCGCCCCTCCTTTCCCACTGTCCCCGTATGGGCTCCCTGTAGGCTCTGAAACCAGTCACAGCAACGTGCACCGTGGACACGCATCTGCTGAAGTATCCATTTGCTTCTTTCCTCGGTTTTCCCTCTCTGCCTGCCTCCCCCAGGTAGCTGGCTCTGCGCTTCCAGGCCTCAGGGGAGGTGTGTGACCTGGGAGGATGTCAGGCTGCCTGGCACTTCCCTTCTGGGCTTTTGTTTCCAAATGCTTAAACCCTCAGAGGAGAAGGGTTTCAGGTGAGGGGAGGAGCCTCTGTGAGAACAGAGAAGGGAGGTAGGTGACTGAAGGATTCCTGCAAAGGAAACGTCTCAGGCCTGCGAAGGAGAGGGGCCTGCTCCCTGCAGGCGGCTGGGCTCTGTGCCGGCCTTGCTCCAGGGCTAGCAGAGCCTGGGAAGGAAGGGCGTCCACTGGGCCGAGGCTGGGCGCCCAGGGTGTACAGGCTCTGGGTGCAGGGGAGAGCAGCAGCGTGGCTGACCTAAAGAGGTCTGTGGCAGCTCGGGGTAGCGGCTGTGGGCCCGGGGCCCATGTTGGCCCAGAGGAAGGGCTCCCCTGCCCCGCCGCTGCCTACAGCCCTAGGACCTTCCCACAGAGGAAGAAGGGAAGAAGCTGTTTTTTTTAAAAAACAAGCTAAAAGTGAACGTCCTGCCAGCCAAGAGCAGGAAAAAGGTTCAGGGTCAAAATAAAGTAATTAAGAAAATGAAGGTATTAAGTTATTAAGTTAAATGAAGGGGCACACCTGAGTTTCACAACCGGTATACCATCACGACAAAAAATAAGAGAAAATATATTCGTTAAGTCAAGTAAGACATTTGTCCGGCTTGGGGCAGACAGCGCAGGCAAGTCTACGTCACACACGGGGCCCTGCAACGTCCCCTTCATCCTGTCCTATGTGACCCACAGCAGCGCAGAACCCAACTGCGCATATTCACGTAGTTGCAGTTTTAAGTGAACCAAAATCTGATTTTTACAAGTCTTGCCCTTAAACATGCACCAGCCCACCCACTGACTTGGTAGCCAGGCCCTCCTGTCTCTTCTTGCTCCTCTGCCTAGGAGTAGCCCGGTTGTTTCCTCTTCCAAATGAAGTCAGGCACCTGGATGACGTCTGGAGAATTCCCGGATGGCTGCTCCAGAACTTGGGTTGTGCTCTGTGCAACCATACATCCCTTCACTCAACAAACATGGTTTAACTTTCCAATATTAAGCCCCTGCTCTCTGACCCCCATTCCCCCACATGAACATTCTCTTATCACATAGAAGTACATTTTCTATGAACACAACAGATCCTTTCAAAGTCCCAGACCTGTACCTGGACTCCACCTCCACCATTCCCAGCCCAGAGACCCTCCAGGCCCCCAGCACACCTGGTGCCTGGCACACAGCAGTCTGTCAACAAAGGGTGCCTGACTGAGTCACTCTGAAGCCTCGAACCACCGGACCCCTCCCAGCGAGTTTGCCATGCCTCACAGGCAGGAGAAGGTTCTGGAGTCTTCCTTCTACAAAAGCTGCTGGTTAAGACAGAAGGGCAGGGGACAGAGGGTGCCGACACATGGGCCGATTCTGTCCTACAGAGGTGTTTCCTTTATCTCGCAATGTGATGATTCAAGCTCATCGGCAAGCATAAATCAGGGAACTCTCCATAAGTCATCCAGATTCCTGACTCCGGTTGGAAGAGGGGCAGCATGGCATGGGCGGCTCCCACACAGCAGCCCTTCCTGGGAGAAGCACTCAGCCCACACTGTCACCCCGACAGCAAGCACAAGGGGCTGCCTCCTTCTCGTGGTCCCAGCCAGACGCCCACACGGGGATGCCCTGCCTGGGCCCTGCAGGCACACAGATAAAGCAGAAGACCCAACCCTCACCCCATGACTCCTCCACTGCCATCACCAACAGCCGAGCCTAAGCACCTTCCATGTCCATGGCCCCCTGCCCTTGCCACTGCTTAAGAGTTCACTGGGGGCTATTTCCTGGGTGTGGGAAGCTGGTGATGGACCCCATTAATGAGGTTAATTTCTAAAAATTTTCTTGGCCGTGTGTCTGAACCACATGTGCTTCCCTAAAATGTCCTCATACATTTATCCCTTTTCTGAAAAGGTGTTACTATCTCAGCCTCATTTTCACAGGCTTCTTTTGCTGGTTATGTCTAAGGCAAGATGAGAATTCATCCCCAAAGGCCCCGATTACCAAGCAACGACTTTCCTGTGGCTGCCAAGATTCTCTGGCTTCTTCTCAAACCAACAGCTAACCCAGCTTGCAGAATCACAGCTGCCTGGTCTCTCCTAGCTTCGAGAAAGTTATAATACATGCCCAACAGAGCATCTTAGATTACAGGGAATCAATATAAATCTCTCTCCACAGACACATCTAAGCTGATGAAACTGTTGACAAGAAAACATTTGCATCTCTTGATTAGAATCTGGTCCAAAACCGATTGAATCAAAGTACTGCAAAGCTTTTTTATAAACAATTGCTTTTGATTACAAGGCAGGCTGAATGAGCAACATCTTCATGCTGGAGGGGCTTGTTCTCATATTAAACTAATATTTTAGGCACAAGCTTATATCACTGCAAACTATATTCGATTCAGGGGGAAATGCAACTTCATTTCCCCCCTTGAATTATTCAAAACCTTCTTTAATTTTTAGTATATATAAATATACTCCCCTTTAATAAAAATGCTCCCTCTGAGAAACACCTCAGATCTTTTCCTACTCCTAATGAACATCTTTGAGTATCTGACAATTAATGGACTTTTGTACCAAACTGATAATTATATTTTTGAAATAACTGTCCATATTCAGGAAATACTTTGGATTTGCTCAGTCCACTAAAAGCTTTGTCAGTGGCTCTGTATATGAAGACTTTGATCTTTTTACTGATGAATCTCTCTGTATACAAATCCATTTCTCTTGTTTTGTTTTCTCCAAAATGAATCTGTAATTTGTGGTGGAGTGGGGATAGACATTGAAAGGTAAGGTGACTTCCTTTCCAACACACTTGTCCAAAACCACTTCCTGAGGAGCAAATTTGCAGAAACACAAAGCCATGGGATGATGAGGCCCAGCAGGTGCGTACAGCATCCCACCGCACAACTGGAGAGGCGGAAGAAGAGCTGGACTCACGTATGGGACATAATGAAAGTCTCCACTTCTCTTGCATCAGCAGCCTCATGTCCCCAACTTTAAACATAACCTGCATACACACACATCCTTACTTCTGTCCACAGACCCAGAAGCAGAGGAGTTCCCTACACCTGACTTCTTATGTTATTCCTTCCTGTCCCTTCAGGGTCTTTATCCTCCAATTATTCCAACTTCTATACCAGACGTTCTCAGCGTTGATTGCACATGGGATTCACTGGTTCATTCGAAGCAAAGTTGTGATGCCTGAGTCTCACCGCCAGATACTCTGACTTAACCATGCCGGGGCATTGTCTGGGCTGTAGGATTCCACGGTACAGCCAAGATACAGAGCCATTGGCGGCCAGAAGTCACAAACTCACAGCCTATGTGCCAAGATGGTCTCGGGACAGTTTGTGTTTGTGTGTGTGTGCATTAGCATAGAAAGAGCATAGAATTTATCATTTTAACTATCTTTAATGTGTACTCTGTGGCATTAAGTACATTCACATTTTCCTACAATAGTATATACGCTTTTTATGAAAGGAGCAATCATGCTCTTTTTAGTGTTTATAGTTAGGGACATTCACAGAGAAGTCTAGCTGTCTGGAATCTGTTGGTAGAGTTAATAATGGCCTCCCAGCAACAGCCACCTGGGACAGCATGGCACTGGCCCTGCAGGCACGGCGAACCTCAGGGCTGCCAGCGTCCCCACAGCTCCCAGCCTGGTTCCCACAGACAGGCTTTGCCACATCTATCAACAGGGCCAGGCCCCCTCAACCCTAAAAGGTCCTATGTCTTTTGATCTCGCATCTCTTGCAACCTACTCTCTCTGTCTCCTGCCCTCCTCCCCTCTCTGCACTCACTTCTCAAAGCCCTGAAATCCAGCATTTTTCCATCCCACTGCACTGAGCCCTGCTCACCCTCTTCTCTACCGTTCCAACCAGGTTTCCATGCTGGGCCCCCAGTGAGGGGGTACTCCCTGCATGTGCACGGCGCCTGCAACCACAGGCTGGCAGGTCCAGGCACAGCGGGTCACTCGGGCTCCGGGAGCATCTGAGGGCCTGGGTGTGAACTCCCAGCTCTGCCACGTATGAGTGTGTGATTTGGGGCCAATTATTCAGCCTAAGTGCCAACGTCTTCATCTAAAAGTGGGGATAATATTCCCAGTGCAAACCCCTCTAGGAGCACATGAGAGTGTGTACAAAGCTCAGGAGTGGAGCTCCATCGTCTGTGAGGATGGAAGTGCCCTGTGTGGGGGCGCCCTGATCAGAGGCCCCTAGCTACAGGTGCCTCCTGAGCACTGAAATGTGGCTAGTGTGACTAAAGAACTGAATTTTTAATTTTACTTAGTGCTAATTAATTTTAAGTGTGATCATTACACAGGGCCAGAGGCTCCCTATTGGACACAGCAGCTGTGGAGTGACAAACACTAAACAAGCAGCAGTGAATTTAGTCACTATTATCATCACTACAAACTAGGGGACAATAATGAAAAACTCCTCCAGCTCAGACCTCCCACCCGAGCCTCAGGCTCTGCAGAAACAAACCTCTGGCACGTTGAGACCTGCCTGTGAGGCGAGACTAGGCTGGGGAATGTGACTGAGATGCATCAGGGCACACAGGCATCGTTCGGGAATTGTTCTGTCCCAGCCCTTCGCACTGGGCAAGGTGGCAGGCCCATGGCCACATTCTCCAGGGTACTCGGGGCGGCATCTTCACTGTCATCAGGTGGACGCCCCAGCTGCTGGGCTGCCCTCCAGGACCTGAGGCCAGGAAGCTAGTCCTGCCATCCGGAGATGCACCAGGGACTCTGCTCTATGCAGTAAGTTCCTGCATCCCGCACCAGGTAACATCTCTCTGTGACACCATCATTCTATGACAACCATTATCCACTGGACACCTCAAGCCATCACCAGCTCTGGACTGAGCCCACTGTTACCCCCTCCCAAGGCCTGCTCCCCTTCCTGCCCCATCCTCCCAACTGATGGCCTCCCAACCTGGACACCTTCCAAGAACCAAATCCAACTGCTTTAGACCCAAATAACTTCTCACATTGTTATGTGAGAAACCTTGGAGATCATCTTCACCCATCATCTTATTTTATAAATTAAGAAAAAATAAGGTCAAAAGAGGCTGTATTTGTCAGGGTTCCCTAGAAACACAACCAGTATGATAGGATGAATATGTGTGTGTGTGTGTGTGTGTGTGTGTGTGTGTGTGTGTGTGTCTGTGTGTGTCTGTGTGTGTGTGTACAGAGATTTATTTTAATGAACTGACTCATGCAATTAAATGAGGCTGCTAAATCCAAAATCTGTTGGACAGGCCAGCAGGCTGGAGACCCAGGGAGGGGCCTGTCCAAAAGCCACCTTCTGGCAGAATTCCTCTGCTGGTTGTCTCATTCTGGGGACAGATGGGGGAGGGAGCAATCTTTTGTTTTATCTAGCACTTCAATTGATTGGATGAGGCCCATTCACATTAGGAAAGGCAATCTGCTTCAACCAAAGTCCACTAATTTAAATGTTAATCTCATCCAAAAACCCTTCACAAAAACGTTTAAAATGTTTCACCCAAGTATCTGGCCACCATGGCCCAGCCAAGGTGACACATAAAATTAACCATCATAGAGGGTAAATGACTTTACTAAGGTCACTAAGTTAAAATCCAGGGGAAATCTAAGATAAGCTTTAAAAAATATAAGAACATAATTTCCTCCATTGCTAAAAGTATTTCAAAACATAAGCAAATCTTGATAAAAATCATTTTATTTAACATAATAGGCAGTGCTATTTATTATTAAATCTAAAATGAAAATAATAAAATACAGTTAACACTGACTGAACCAGTAAAGACCATGTTCTATGCTAACTGCTTTCCATACAGTATCACATTCAATCACCACAGCAAACCTATGACATTGTTGTGTTATTTTTCCAATGATTTGGGGTTATATTGTCAAAGAAATAAAACTTTGTGTAGCGGGCATGTGTAGCCAGATTCAAGGATGCATTTAAATTGGGGTGGGTCTCTTTTTTTCCCGTCTAAAATCAAAAACTACATGAGGGACCAATACCTGGACATGTTCATATATCCTTCTGAACACTGAAGTGCAAGTACTCTCAGGGCGCTGGCATCAATATCAACTGTAAAAGGTTGACATACGCCATCAGCCCTTTGGAATCTTCTCCCAGTCCAAGGCATTCCTTAGCCACTCCAAAATAAACCAAAGCACATTTGCTAATCTGAGTTTATTCCGTTATTTCAGACAACACAGTCCCTACCAAAGTCTACAACTAGCTTATCCACAGTCTTGAATACCAAAAATCTGAAAACTGAAAGGTTGTTTTTATAATTCATTCTCAGCAAAACATTACCTAAACTGATATGAAGCTATATATAGTCTTTTCCTAAAATCCCACTTTGTAAGAATGTTCATATGTTTTAGTCCAGAAATAATAATGTATTTGATGGCAGGTTGTTGCCCCCAGACCCTACGAGGAATGTCACATTCTATACAGTATAGAAACAATCCAGAAATCTGAAAAAGTACAAATTCCTGCATATATTTGGACCCAAAGGTCCTATAAAAAGTACTAAGGACCTACCTTATCCCCATTTTACAAATGAGGTTACCAAGGTTGAGAAAGAACCCAAAATAAAGCTTTAGGACTCAAAGCCAGTATGACGATTCCTAACCACTGTACCGCATCTATGAGGCACTTACTTCCATGTGCAATCAGAGAAAGTGTGCCACAAACTTTTATGCAGCACTGGAATCCGTTAAATCTGTTTTATGCACTAGGAATTAGAAACACTGAGAAGGCAAATGATTGGCTCAAACACTTGGAGTCTCATTAAAAGCAACAAAGAACTCTCATAAGACCCCTTTTCTTGACATTAGGAAGAAACTAGTTTCCCCCGAAAGAAATAAAGAGGGGAACAGACTTGAGTCTGGTTTTCCCCAAGAAATTCTCAGCTACATGAGATTTCAAAAAACTCTGCCCATTCAGCACCTTCCCCTGACTTCTTCTGACCATACCTCCCCCTCCCCTCTAAGCAGAATGAAGACGTCAGCAGAACCCAGCTAAATTCACGCCTTTACTCAGCGATTATCACTAACTGAAGTGCATTGAGTAGCAGAAACAGCCCAGGAGGAGTGCAAGCCATTGTCCCAGGGAACAATGAGAAGGGAAAAAGCCACTCTGTCGTCAGGTTCCCTGAACACGGGTAAAGAAACAAAGTGGGTCAGAGGCCAGACAAGCAAAAGAGCGGAGATAGAGAGCCCAGAGCCCAGCGAGAGAGTCCGTACATTTCAGGTGCTGCTGAGTTCTCACACCACCCATCCCATGAGGAGCTGCAGTTCTGGGACACTGCTTAGCAGCACCGATGAAGCAGTCTTTCGGGATGGTGGCTGTTCCACGTACGCCCCAGCATTCCTGCAGGGATTCCAGTTGCCTCTTCCCTTACTATGTCCGTTCACGGTAAATGCTTTCTGTAAAATAACTAGCAACTTGGGTACTGACTGAGAGAGGGTGGCTCTGGGACCATAGATCTCAAACGTGAGCAGCCCTAGAACCACCTGGAAGCTTGTTAAACACAGCTTGGTGGGCCTCACCCCCGGAGTTTCTGATTCCCTGGCCTGGGGCTTCCAGGTGGCGCCGCAGCTCTAAAAGTGCTGACCAACAGCATCACATTGTGAGCTGTACAGGGAATTTTAGATTTTTCTAGGAGCCACATTTTAAAAAGTAAAACCCAACAAGAGAAATGAATTTTAATAGTGCATTTTATTTCACCCACTATATGCAAAATGTTTCCATTTGAGCATATCAATATAAAAGAATGAGACATTTTAGATGCTTTTTTTCATACTGAGTCTTCAAAATCTGCCGTGCTTTTTATATTTACAGCAAATCTGAATTTGAATGAGCCGTCTTTTAAGTACTCAATAGCCACATGTGGCTTCTGGCAACTGCTCTGGACAGCACAGTTCTAGAAAGATGCCCACTGTATGTGAATAATAATGTCTGTAGCAGGGGATCAGCTTGAGCCCAAGTGACAGTCACCTGAGAGAAGTTAGGCTGGAGAGGTGGCCCTGCCAAGGATCCCTGTGTGGGAGTTCAAAGGATCTCCTGGGAAAATACATCCTAAATGTCACGGCAGTGGAGGTCCTCACGCTCTATTCAGTGAGACAGGAGAGGAGACCCTGGGGCTTCATGAAGTGTACAACTCAGTGGTCAAGTGCTGAGTAAAAAGGTTATTATGCCACAGGAGCAGTAAACCCTAGAAGAGGGGCTTTGTGAAATACAGCGTCAAAAGCCCAAGGAAGCCCCGCTAGTGAAGGCACGTAGCCAAGAGAGGCCCAACCCACTGTGGCTGCCTCATCCTCTAGGCACCAGTGCAGAGAAGGTCCGGGGGATGTCCTGCATTGGACATCTGCAGGGTGGGCACAGGGCTGCTCGCCTGCAGTTCTGACCTCAGAAGAGAGTCAGTGCCCAGAAGGAGCGACCCGTGGCTGCAGCAGCCAGGCCCGGGACCTGAGCAGGAGCAGGACGTCCCCCTATCTGCAATTCACGGGACCCTCCCTGGCAGGGCGGTGGGGCAGCCAGTCATTCTCAGCCCCCAGGTCTCTCAGTGCGCTGACATTATTGTGACTCGCAGGAAAGTGTGCAAGAAACTAAGGGCACCCAGCTCTCCGGAGCCACAGCACACCGGTCCTTGGTCACCATGGCCGCCGTGAGCAAGATAGGGAGGGCAGTCTGCACACACGGAGGACCCACCTTCACCCCTGCATTAGTGGCCTCTCCGTGACCACTGGAGCGAGACCACAGGTCGCCCTGCCCAGCACACTGGTGAGGTCCACCTGCTTCAGCACACTCCCCTCAGATTTGGTTGTAAGACTAGTTTTTTTTATGGTAAAAAAATACATAAAACTTACCATTTTAACAGTGACTGTGAACGGGTATGTGGGGGGGGACTTGGTGAGGGGGGAGCCTAGTGAACATAATGTCCTTCATGTAATTGTAGATTAATGATACTGAAATAAAATAAATATATATATATTTTGCAACCAATTATAAAAAAAAAACAAAACTTACCATTTTAACCATTATTTTTAAGTGCACAGCTCAGCGGCACTGAGAGCACTCATGTTGTGCAACCACCACCCATCCCCAGAACTTTCTCATCTTCCCAAACTGGAACTCTATGCCCATTAATAACTTCATATTTCTCCTTCTACATTTCTTGCCTCACACACACATACACACACACACACACACACACACACACACATGCACATTCCCTGGCTACCACCATTCTACTATCTACTCTAGGAACCTCATATAAGTGGAACCATACAGTGTTTGTCTTTTTGAGACTGGCTTATTTGTGAGGATAGAGTAAAATCCTCAAGGTTTATCCACGTTGTAGCATCTAACAGGATTCCCTTCCTTTTCAAGGCTGAATGATATTCCATTGCATGCATATACCACAGTTGGTTTATCCATTCATCCATCAATGGGCACTTGGGTTGCTTCTACCTTTTGGCCTCTGTGAATAATGCTGCTGTAAACATGGGTGTACAAACACCTGTCTGAGTCCTTACTTTCAATGCTTTTAGGTATAAACCCAGATATGGAATCGCTGGATCATATGGTAGTTCTGTTTAATTTTTTGAGGAACCGCCATACTGTTTTCCAAAGCAGCTGCACCATTTTACCTTCCTACCAGCAGTGCACGAGGGTTCCAGTTTCTCCACATCCTCACCAACACTTGTTATTTTCTACTTGCTTTTAAAAAAAAAAATAGCTATGCTAATGGATGTGAAGTGGTACCTCACTGTGGTTTGATCTGCATCTCTGTAATGATCAGCAATGCCGAGCATTCCTCTGATCTGTACTCCTGACTGCTTCCTGACTTCGGCATCGGTTCCCTAGCCTGGGCCTGAAGAAGCTGCCTTTTCCCATCTGCCTTCACTGTCTCTGTGACTCTGGACTCTACTCACCTGTGCGGCCTTTGGTTCTTACCCATATAAACATTCTAATTACCTGGTCCAGACGTGGCACATATTCACTTTGGCCATCACCTGGCACTCCCTGTCACAGCCAAGATTGACTCACCACACAAGAATCCCTTCCCTACCATAAGAAGAAATGATGGCGACCCCTCGGGGCACACCAAGGCCCGCCACACCCGGCTATGTAATCCTCTGGCTTCCTCCTTCCTTCCAGGTAGAACAGAGAAACAGACCTATTCACGCCCACCTGGTCTTGTGCTGACACACTAGAGGGCCAGACTAGCCCTGGGCCTGCGATGTTGGCATCTGCAAGATCCCTGAGGCAAGCCAGACATATCCTCACAGGGCCAGAGTTTCCTGAGGCAGCAGGGCCAAAAACAACAGCTAGAAAAGCACAAGTGACACAAGATGTCACCGGGCAGGGGGTCCGTTGGCAAGTGCCACTCAGGTCATGCTACATGTGCCCAGAAGAGAAAGCCAGATCAGACATGCCATCTTCCCTAAAGCTTTCCTAAAGGGAAATGGAAATAATACTGAGTAGCTTTACTTCTTTAATTTCAATTCTTTTTTCCTTTTTTTTAAGGTACGATTTTCATATAGCACAATGCACCCTTTGAGTGTACAGTTCAGGAAGCTTTGACCAACACATGCAGTGTACATGTAACTACCAACGCAATCACGGTATACAACCAATTCCCCCTGCTTCCTGACAGTCATCCTCCCCTACAGCCCCAGCTTCTGGAAACCACTGACCTATTTTCTGTTTCTATACTTCCACCTTTTCCAGAATATCTTATGAGTAGAACCATACAACAAGTAGTCTTTTGAAACTGTCTTCTGTCATTTTGCATGATTTATTTGAGAGTGATCCATGTAGTTTTCTATATCGATAGTTTATTCCTTTTGAAAATTTTTCTAACTGGAAATTAATACATAAAACTTACCATTTTAACCATGTTTAAAAGCACAGTTCAGTGGCATTACATACATTCACATTATTGTGCAACCATCCTCGGTAAATTTACTTTTAATGGCTGCCCTCATTAAATGATTATTTTTGAACTCTAATTCCACTCAAGGTCCCTTGAGAAACGTGTGAAAGCTTGACAGCACATTTCTGTTGGTAAAACTATGAGTCAAGCTATGTCCTAGATTGCCGCAAAGTCCTGGCTCGTGCCTGTTGCATCAGTGTGATTATTAATAGAACTACTTTCACTCTTAAAAGTGTCCTGGTTTGGATGATAAGGTACATGGCTATACTGCCACGGGGAAACAGTTTCCCAGACATTCCTGGTGAGAGATCAAAAAAAAAAACAAACCTTAAATTAAAACCTTATGGGCTATCAAATTACAACTGTCAAAATTATACATTTATCTTCGACCCAACAATCACATTTCTGAGACTTAACCTCACAGACAGGTACAGCTGCACATGTACATACAACATCACAGTACTGACTGTAAAGGAAAAACATCAGAAACAATCCAAGGAGCCATTCATAGAAAGCTGGTTACATGGTCAATGTATACCTACCCCCCACCCCAAAATAACTGCCATGCAGCTGTAAAAGAGATGGAGAAGGCCTCCATGTTCTGATTGGAAAGAGCTCTAGGATATGCCCTTAAGTGAGGATAACAAGAACAGTGTGCAACGTGTGCTATGTTTTGTCTAAGAAAAGGGAGAGTGGGAAATATATATTTGCATTAGCTTGTCCATGCATAAGAGACGCTTGCAAACAGACCAGAAGGATACTTAGAATACTTAGAAACCAAGCTGTCTGTCTGTTGGGTAGAGGGAGAGGATAAGGGGTGGGGGGGATGGCAGTCAAGCTTCTAATGTCTTTTTAAATTTTTTCAGCAGTGTAACTGTATTATCAGTTCAAAAAGAAAGAAAAAGAAAAAAAAACAGAGGGCAAAATGTTCCTTTGGAAAAGAACTGCCAAGTTTGATGGCATGGACTTTTTATTATAGTCAATTTATTTCTAATATTCACAAAACCAATACATTTACCTTTGAACAATGAATATACCTAAAGCCCTCACATAATCCAGAAAGTGGCTTCCTTTTCAAATGCATCATGTAGTTTAGCTAAGTAAGTATGAGAAAGTTCCTTCCGATGATGTGTTTTAAATATAAACATGTCACCACAAATGACAAAATGTGCCCAATTCTCTCCCAGGTGCCACATTCCATTCTTTTGAGAGAAAAATGTTTCGTGATAAGTGGAATCATTTAAAAGTTGCTCCAGATTTAAAACCATTACAGAACATTCCTTAATTTTTTTCAATTTCTGCATTACGTTAGCAGGAAAACAATTTCTAGCATCATGAATGGTCTATGAAATGAACGCAACAGATTTCTTGATCTCAGATAAGACCTAAACTAATTTTTAAGCATGTTTGCATTCAAAAGATGAGTCTATTAATTTTCTATGGCTACAGTAACGACCATAAAAAGAAACCCCACAAACTTTTTTAAGAACACACACATTACTAGCTCATGGTTCTGTAGGACTGTGGCTGGCTGAAGTACAGGTATAGCAGGTTCAACCAGGTCCTCTGCTTAGAACCTCACAGGGCCTAAATCAAGTTCCTTACTGAAAACCCTGGAAAAGAATCAGCTTCCAAGCTCTTTGGTTCGACTGCTGGCCAAATTCAATTGCTTGCAGTTGCAGGCCTAAGGCCCTGTTTCCTTGCTGGCTGCCAGCAAGGCCCTGCTACGAGCTCCCACAGCCTGTACATATTCAAGCTCATTCTCCCCATGCGGCCAATAGTTCTTCTCACGCATTAAATCTTCAACTTTTCCTTCTTCTGCATCTCTGACTCAACTCAGGAAAGTTCTCTGCTTTTAAGGGTGTGTATGATTAGACTGGGCCCATCTGCATAATCTCCCTAATTTAAGGTCCATAAACTTATTCACATCTGCAAAATCCCTGTGCCATGTAACACAACATATTCACAGATAACTCTTTGAGGGGCCATTTCACTCCCACAATGAATTTTTTTAATGCAAGTGTGATGAAAACTTATAAATTTAACGAATAATACAAGGTGGGACATAGGCTGTCAGCAATAAACTTAAATGTGTCCATGATATATATAAATGTGTCAACCATATATAAATGGGTGTAGACATACACCTGCAAATTCATATATAGTTGATACTTGTTTCATCAAGTTATCTAGTATTGTGTTATAACCACGTGGCAACTCTCCAGGGAACCCCAGCTTAGCAGACACAGAGTTCAAAGAGGGAAAGAAACCTGACAAACCAAATTACACCAAGTAAACTGGTCAAGACAGCAGTTATGAGATGGCAATGAATCCCAAGAGGCAAATCACAGCAACTACCTGTAGTAAGACTGAGGGAATTGGGGCAGGAATTGCAGAGCTGAAGCCAAAATCCAGGCCCCCAGTTCAAAACCTGCCTGACAAGGCAGGTGGAAGTGATCATTGTGTGGGGGGCCTCAGGTCCTGCAGGCAATCATGCTACAGGGGATCTTCGGAAACGGAGTGTTTTCTAAGGCACTTAACTCAGAGCCTTATCTGAGCCTCCTACCCTTCCAGACTTCTTTTACATTTTGAATCCAGGAACTTTGGACCTAAAAAGACTGACCCCCAAGGTAACCACCAAAAAATAAGTTGATGGTGATCATGTGTTTTTCCACTAAACTCTTCTATTAATTTCCAACTTTTCATTTCTAAATCTTGTCCTTGATAGAATTAAATCCCTTTTTGAAAAATAGGATTGTTTTCAGCAGTGAAAAACCAGTACATATGCCTTAAATCCAGAGTACTCTTTAATTTTCATAACTTATTCTCTAAAATGAAAAGGGCCAGATAATGGTTTTCAGAAGGAAAAGGCACTGTTAATTTCAGTTATAATTCTTGTTTACAATAATGATTTTTTTGAAAAAGGGTTAGGCAGTATCCTACTTGAGTTCATAAACATAAGCCAATATAACATCTTGGCCATGGAAGTCATACCCCTCAATTCCCAGTATTTCACAAAAGTTTTACTTGCATCCTCACCATACTTAGTCATGCTACCGAAGCTCAAAACAATTTCTCCCAACTAAGCTTTCTTCTACCTTCAGTTCCTGGGATCTGGAATCATCCTAAATTCACACTCGAGCTCCTGGCAATGTCCAAGTCTCCAGAAGCTTTGGGAGTATGGAAGGAAGGGCCTGCCACCCTTCTGAATGATGCACGGACTGATGAGGGGTTGCTTTCCACAGCCCAGAGGAAAAGCGTTCACTTTGGGAAGGTCCCATTAAGTCGAGTGAAATGAGGCGGTAGATTCCAGGAACGGTGCCACCCTGGCTGGCTGCCCTCCGGAGATCTCAGCTGTCAGCATGCAATGGCCTTTGCTAGTGTCCCTGGCAAAGACCTGGGCAGATGGTGCCGAGTCCATGTGGCCAGTCCTGAGAGGGAGGGTACCAAGGATGGAGAGGCAGGAATGGAGGCCATTCGGTCACTGGGGCCAGACGACATGCAGCTGACTTACAACAAAACAGTATTATCAGAGTAACCACACACCACAGGACACACATTCCTATAATACCTCTGAGTCTCTATTTTAAAAGACCGTCATCACAACCTTCATATCACAGTAATTCCCAACAGATAAGAGCAATAACTCTCAGCAGAGTCCAATATGAGACTGGCACGCCTGCCAAGCAGACAAGGATGCCAAAAGAATTCACACTAGCCCAGGTATAATATTATTTCTACATTTCAAGGAGGAAAGAGAGGTGTAAACAATGCCCCCCACTCCTTTCAATCTTCTTCTTGCAAATGATGTTACTTAAACTCTTTTGTTTTGTGTTGCTTAAGCCAAGTCAAAATTTGTATTCCTTACCTGCTTCCCTGGATCTTCTATTCTGTTATTAATCAAAACTACTGACTACAAAGCAATGGGTCAGGGCAGCTCAGTCTAGTTCAGCCTTGTCTGAACTGTTCTGTGGAACCAGGCAAGCCCTTCTGATGTAAGATCTTGAAATGATGAGGAAAGTTTCACCAGGAGGTAGCTAAGATATCTGCCTATTTCACTAAATTTTCTCTGTTCTTAATACACACTAATGAATGTCAAGTGCAGTAAGAAGGCTTAAAGAAAGAAATAGCACACCTGGCAAGAGAAATGTAGTAGAGAAAACATAGTTTGAATTTGGCACAGAAATTTTATTTCATGGAGCAATGGTCACACCACACTTTGGGCAATGTTGAGATTCAGGTCAGTTTTCTATCTTCATTGCTCAGCCAGAAATCTCCTGCTGTGATAGTCTGGGAAAGAGACTGGAAATGTATTATAACCGTCATTAAAGTGTGCTGCTTTAGGTTTGTAAATTCGTATTTTTAAACTACAACAGTAAACAGGCAAAGATGATAATTCTCTGGATGTATAACGTTTGTACTTTCCACTAATAAAAAGAAAATAAGTAAATCCTGAATTCCACCAGTTCAAGAACTGAATCAGCACAGAGCTGTTTTAATTATCTTTTTTCTCTGCCTGCATCCCAGTAAAGGGAAATGAGCATTATCATTTTGATTATAATAAAGGTTTTCATCTCCACCTGAGAATACAGCAAATTACATTATAATGACTGATGGATATATGTGAGGCACTCTATACACGTCTATTACTCACAAAATTCTGGCCTGTCACGTAACTGCTTAATAGAAAGCAAGTAAAGATAGTTCCCATCTTACCAAATAGATGATATTCTAAAAGTTAAGGTATAAGTAAAGTTGTTAGGAACTAAGAAAGCACTCTGCCATGAAAAACATTATCAGATGGTGTTTGACTTCCAGGTTAATTCCCGAGTGAATTTAACTTAGTTATAGCTGATTATAATAAGTGCTTGAGTTCTGGTCATTAGGAATATCTTCCTTTCCTTCTCCTAATGTTAGCCTTGAACAACATTTTTAGAAATGTATAAAATCGCTTCACTTTCCTCTGAGCTCACTTTTAAGTCTGTGTCCCAACCGTCTACTTCTAGAGTCACTGTCTGCCCATTTTCCCCACAGTGGTCCACGTTCTAAATGGCCCATTTCTTCAAATTCTTGTCCTAAAACCAGGAACCTGATTCACAGAACCCTGGAGCTGAAGGGATGTGCAGAATTTCTGACCCAATTCTCCCCTTGGCCTCACTCCCCCAGAAGTAATCTACACCAGTGTACAAGAACCTATCACAATCTTCCAAAGACATTTGCACTTTTTTAAAGTTGAATATTAACCCAAAGGATTATGTGATTCATAGACTTCGAAGAAGTGTGAGCAATAAAAATGAAACCATCTAGCCCATCTACAAGAAGGTATTTTAAAACTGGGACGCCCATAATAGCAGGCGGACGCCATCGTAGGCCTGTCCCCACCACTGATCCTGCGAAGCCAGCACTGCTTCTCCCAGCCTCGACCTCCGCCTGTGAGCTTGCAGAGCCACGGAGAGCTTTCAGGAATTCACAACAGCCTCCGGGGCAGCATGGGACTTCTGGGAGCACAGGTCAGAGAGGAAGGTGAGGGCGGGGCAGCCACGTACATTTAATTCCGGGGTTTACAGAGGGCAGGGGAGGAGCAGGGTGCTGTAGCCAGTAGAGCAGCTCTAGCAGGGGTCTTGGGTCCTGCAGAAAAAGGCACCCACCAAGCTAAAATTCCCACTCTCTTACAATTGGTCTAATAAAGGCCAATGTATTGGATTGAAGTATCTTAACACTTTGGGTGATTTTAAATGAAAAAGAGACAGAGTAATGAGACCATAAATTTCTTAAACCAGCTGTGAGAAAAACACGTGCAACTATTCCCCAACCACCCCTCTCTCCTCTTCCACCCAGAGCCCCACCTGATAAAGTCACATTCGACGTCTTCCCTCCGTCACTCGTCAACCCAGTATTATAACCAGAGACTTGTTAAGAACAGGAAATCTACACCCATGGGGCAAAGCTCCGAAGATGGAAGGGTCCGCCTAGTGTTGACAAAATCCAAGACCCCTTCTTCTGTCCCTTGTCCCAACGTTGCCCCAACCACATTATTGTCCTCACAGACGGACATACTTCCTTCCAGAGTTAGTCTGGGCATATTGTGCTTTTACAGACAGGATTAATACAGCAGGCAAAGTTTCTCCTCCCATCCTCTTCCCCTATCTTAAAAGAAAGTCCCTCCCAGACCGCATAAAGCTGCCATCGTCTTTGTAACATCCGATCTCATGCCACTGTATACATATAACCTAATTTAATCATTTCTTCACCAATAGTCATCCAGATTGCCTCCATTCTATGCATACTTCCACTGACTTTATTCTGCACCTCAGTCCCCCTGCCCCTGGTCACAACAGCCACGTAACTGCTCCCCCTGGACTCTTACTGTCCCCCCACTAGTCGTCATCCACTAAATGACAACTGCATCCGTAAAATTCTTCAACAGCCACCACCACGCACTCTGTGATGGCCAAGCTCACCGGCACATTATACAAGGCTCCTGCAATGGCCCAGGCATCGTAGCCAGATCGGTTTAGTACTGCCAAACTGTTCGTAGCCATCCTGCAACAGCTGCTCCGTGCCTCACTGCCCTTTCCCATGCTGTGCCCGCAGCCTGGATCATCTTCCCAGCTCATCTCAGCCTTCGGGACAGCTCTGCCACACCTGCCCGGAAGACGTCTCTGAGCGCTCAGAATGGACCATGAGCTGCCACGGCTTCCTGTGCCTACTTCAGACTTCCCTTGTGTGATGTCACAGTCCTCATTTCCCAGCTCCCCTTCCCTGCCCTGTGAGCTGCAGGAGGGAAGGAATTCTGCCCCTTTGTAAGTGAAATACAGCAGGTACTTACTGCAACCAACTCGTAGAGGAACAAAAGAAAGGCTGTTTCAGAAAGGCGAAGGTGATCAAGATGGTACTGTGCCTCTGTTTTCTCATTGCAAAAATTAGGGATAATGATATTTTCACCATAGGGTTGTGGTAAAGATTCAATGAGAAAACATGCATCCAGGGAAAAACAGTGCCTGGCATACGGAAAGCACTCAATAGATGCTATTAAAAATGTGTTGAGAAGGAAGATTGCAGAAAAGACCTTCATGCTGGTTGGCCAAGCTGTCACCGTGGTCTTTTCAAGAACTGTCCCCCAGTGTGAAGGCAAAGCTGAGGGGCATGGCTGCAATTCTGGGCACGGGACTAGAACCTCCCACTGGGACAAGAGCCAGAAGACACCGCTGTGGAGTGTCACAAGAGGAGCCAGGAGAGGACTGAAAGCACTGACCCTGACCAGGGTCCCGCTGACCTTGCATGTGCCTCTGTGGCCAGGCCAGGAGAGAAGCAAGATGATGGGAGGAGCGTGAGAGGCGGCTCGGGAGAAGGGCCAGGTCCTCAGCTGGGGCCTGCGGATCCAGGAGGAAAGGCAGCTCTGAGTTTTAGAATCAAGACCCTTACACGTCAGACCTCCGTGGCTCCGGCTACTAGGGCTGGAAAGGGCTGTGGCTAAAACCCCAACCCCCTCAACCCACAGTAACAATCTCAGTAACATGCTGCCGCTGCCAATCCAGTCAGGCTACCTACTGAGTTAAGTGCGGAAGGGTGTTAATTGTTCTAGAATTTCCTCAGCACTGCAATTTCCTGGGCTTGATCAAATGCCCCATATGGAACTTCATTTTCTTCCTTTATGACTGAAGGATTATCACTCTGTCCTCTCATTTCCCCTAGGGAAGCAGAGGCCCAGATGGGCCAGCCCCCATTATAGGATTTTCCAAGAGCTATGCATATTTTCTTTGTATACACAGCTTTGCCATTTGTTACTCATTCTACCGACTATCTAATCTATTAATGTGCTGAGCTTTCTTTATAAATCATAAATTATCTATGTGGCATTTTGGTGCACAGTAAAACTGTCAGGCTGTGACATGTGTACAGTCCTATGCTGCAGAAATTTCCTTTCACTATGATTCCTAAGAAAATAACACAAACTGACAAACAGTAACTACGTCTTTTGACTATAAGACTGTCAATTCTAAAGGAACATACAAGCTATACATTTCCATCATTCAACAAACATTTATTATGAAATTACTATATAACAAGACTGTGTTAGGTGCTAAGGGACAAAGATGAATGAATGTGATTCGGCATTTCACAGCTCCTTCAACCCCTACTGGTACACCTCGTCGGGGGAAACAAGTACAATACCAAATTAGGTCAGAAGGAATCAACCTTAGTATTTATGATTTTTAAAATTTCAGCCATATCACAATTCTGTTCTCTTAATACAGAAATCGCACATCAGAGGCCCACAGTCTACATTCAGATAGGGTTTTCTTGGTCTTAACTGGGTTTTTTACAATGTGGGTCAGTATTTTTAAAACAAACCCAAGAGATTCCACAAAATTAAACTTACACTTTCTCTTGGAAAGTGTCTAGCAACACTGGAGTCATATTCCCACAAAACCAAACCGCCCTCCGGCAGAACCACAGCTGCCATTCCGGATCAGCCATGCCCTCTCTGGGATGACCCCTGCCCATCACCTCTCAATCCGAGACCCTGCGGTCGGCCACCACTTCCCCTCCCCGTTAATTCTCTGCAATCACACAGACGTCAAGGGTGGAAAACACAGGACAGACTAAGAAGGCAGCCCAGCACACTTCACTGGGTTCCATAAAACTGCAGGCTGCAGAGGGCATCTATGCTCATCCTCTGCCCAAGTGCAGCCAATGGGTACACTTAGCAATACCATTCCCATCACATACTGAACAGCACAGAGCTCCGTAATTACAGTCTCTGCCTAAGATTGAAGTCCTTAGCATCAGATATCAAAAATAGGAGATATTTTTCACCTTCCTTCTTCCTTATCAAGCAAGTAAGGCCCTCAGCCTCTACTTTGCAGTTGCCCTAGTTTTTTTTCTCATGCCTATCCAATACTGTTATAAAATAAAAAAATAAGCTTTCTCCCCTTTCATTTCCAACACTTAGAAATGACTTGTTCTCAGTCTCACTAGTAATCAGGAAAAGCACACTGAAATTACAATTAGCGACCCCTGTCACAAAAACACAGGGCTAGAATGAGGTAAAACAGGAAGAAATGCTGCCGGTAAGATAAGTCACTTTCAAGAGCAATTTGGCAACAGTCAGTAAAGTTGAAGATGCACATACCCCCTTGACCCAGTGGAACGACTTGTAACACATGCCCTAGAATGGCAGCTTTCAACCTTTTTTATACTATGACCCTCCATAAGAAATATATTTGTCTCCATTACCCAGGGAACCTGCATACATATACATCTAACTAAAAGTTTAATGACACAACTTATCCTTACAATGTTCAATGCATTTTGATATTATTTATAGCATGTATAATTTATGACTAATCTGTATTGTTATTATTAATGTGGGTTTTATTGATTTCATGATCCATTAACGTGTGACAGTTTGAAACACACAGATCTAGAGGACCCCTCTCACATGAGTCCACAGAAATCTTGTGTCAAGTCAGACATCTTGTTAGGTCGTTTGCTCAGCAGACAGGCAACATGAAATTTCATATTCATATGTTCACATCATAGAGCAATGAAAATGAATAAACTAAATCCAGGCATCCATATTTTGCTAAAGCTTTAAATTAATGTTAAGTTTTCTTCTTAAAAAAAAAAGTAAGTTACATATTCAGAATGTATGTAGACTTTAAACACAAAACATAGAAACTGTTTGTGCTTTTAGAATTATTTACAATTGGACCCTTTGGAAAACTAAGATCACTTGGATTTTTGAACATTGAAATGTCCTCCTTCCAAATGCATCTTGCTTATTCTGAAGCTTTGGTGGCTGCAATGCTGCTTGACGCTGAATAGGCATGATTTTAGCTGACTCCTTGCAAGGCCACCTGCTAAAATGTAGAGAACTTCGCAGGGACCAATTAATTCATAGATTAATGATGCTGTTCTCCATGGTGGGGGGTCCTGGAGGATTGCAGGGTCACTTCCTCAGAGAGGTGGATCATTACTGTATCCGTGACTGCTGTGACCCCCAGGCTGGCCCCTTCCCCACACATCTCCATCTGCGGACAATATTCTCACACCACCAAAGAAGCTTCATGCAGATCTAAAATTCTGAGCATTATTCAACATCGGTTTGGTCTACGCAAATATTTCTTTCTCTTCTATAGTCAGTCTATATATATATAGTTGTAACACCCCCAAACTCAATCCTGCCTCTCTCTTGTGAAATTTGGAAGTTCTCATTAATATTAACATCACAACTCTAATGTTGGACTTCACCTTGGCTATTTATTCTTGACATCAGTGTTAGCAGGAATTGTCTAGCATCACTGTTTGCATGCAGCACATGAATTTCATCCTTTATTTACAAAGGAAGTTTTGGAATCACTGAAACAACATGACAAATGGGCTAAGAACACCTAAGTGCATGTCCCATTTTGGCCACATGGAGGCTTTCTGAACTTTAGCAGTCCCTTCACCGTTTAGGACCCGTTTCTTTATACTTTCTCACATCTTTAAATGAGAAGTAGATGAGCCCATGTATATGGGAAGTTCTGTGTAAAAAAGAAAGCATTATGAAAACATAAGGTAGTTATTAGTGCCATTAGCAATAAACATAATGTCTGTACCCCATTATAGAATGCAACATAGTGCAATTATATAATGCAAATAAACATCTGAGATTGCTATTTCCATATTTCCTTATTTGTATATTGGAGCCCATTCAATTTGGGTATAGCACTTATTGCTAAAATTCTAATAGGTTTAACAAGGCCCTCAACTATTAATTTGAATGTTTTATTATAATTTGTTTTTCAGCCTGAGAGAATAGGCACTTAGTTTATTTCTTAGAAGAAGAACGTGAGGATTCCTTTGGATGTTTCTGAGGCCCTGGCTCACTAGAGGTGGTGCATGGAGTTCTATGCCAAAAGCATAGGATTAGTCTTCCTCAAGAAACAGCTCATTTTGGTGTGTGTGTCAGAAGCCCTGGATTATGGTCTGACCTCAACTCATCAATATTAAAGAAAAAATACTACTACCAATGATCAGTATAGTGTTATTTTAGAAATCTCTAAATCCAAATATCTTTAAAATGTTTTCAAATTCTTGAAATGGTGAAGATTTCCCATCACATTTTTAAAATTCCAAATCCAACACTAATCTCTACTTTCTGACGTGTGTGTGTGTGTGTGTGTGTGTGAGTCAGGGTAAGGGAATGTGTCATATTAATTTGTGAGCAAAATCCATATTAAAAGATGAGTGAGTGATGTGACAAACTAAATGTTAGGTGCTGCTCTTGTACCCACTTGCATTAGCCACCCCTTGCCAATCACAAATCCACACGATCCAGTGCCACGCAGGTACCTGTCTCGCTGGAGCCTGCCCTCAGCTGGGGCACAGTGGGACCGGTAGCTTTGAGCATCTCCTGTGGCCACTAACACCTCTCAGGCCCCAGAGCAGGGTGTCTGCCCAGGACTGTGAAATAAAGGCACCCACATGCCAGCAGGTGTGCAGCCAATGCAGGAGGTGGATGTTGCATCCAGGGACTTGGGGCCCATCCAAAGCAGGGACACTAAGGTGAGCGACACGATGAAGTTTCCAAATCCTTCCTCTCCGATAACACAAACATAATCATTTCTCGAATGAAAGGTTTCCCTGTAGGGTCAAGTCTCCATTTTCCTGTTTCTTTTCCTGTTCTACTTCATGGTTCTAGAGCAGAGGCAGGCGAAGGGTCTTAAATATTTTAGGCTTTGCAGTCACATGGTCTTTGTCATGGCTACTCTGCAACTTCGTTGAAAAATAACTTTATTTAAAAGTTTGCTATCGTGAACTGTAGTTTGGGGAGGCCTGGGGAGCAGGGAGATATATTTGGCCTTTTTTATTTTCTTTTGCTTGGTACTCTCCAGGCCTTTTTCCTCTTCATTGGATTTTGTTGCTTGTGATTTTTCATTTTACCACATAATTTGAGTATTTTAGATGGGAAAATAATTTAATTTTAAAACTTTTTACATTTACTTTAATTTACCTTTTGATAGAAATATATTTACATTTTACATACTTTGAAATCAGTTACATTGAGTTTTTTTAATCCTTTAGATGATGGGAAATGAGCACAAGTGGAGATTGTTTTAGAAATAGAGGTTACAAAAGTAGAACTCAGAGAAGAAGAAGGTTAAAAAATTTACAATCTTCAAAGAAGCAATGTGCTTAAATTTATTGAATGTTAAAACAAGTAATCAGGCTCCTAGATAACACGACCCACATAAAATCCATGAACAGAACATTACAAATTCTTTATTCAATAAAGATTCAATTCCTGATCAAAGCACTAAAACTGATCAAGAGAAGTGTCCACTTCAAGCCCAAGTTCTGAAGTAGTAAGACGAACTCTGTCAGGAACCTTATATTCTTTATTAAATAAAGATTTAATTATACCACTGACCCATAAATTCAGTCAAACTTGATGTTTTTCTGACATTCACTCAAATAAAAATGTTACGTTTTCATTTTGCCACTACAACAATATTTGTCAAACTAAAGGAAGAGAACATATTTAACCGGCTGTTACCTCAATTTATAACTTTTAACTGCATAAGCGTATGGCATGAGGCCTCCATTTGTACTTTGTCCCAGCCTTATGGTAAAAAAACATACTTTTGTTCACCCAAATAACGAAAAACATACAAACATTAAAAATTAACTTGTGCATACCATTTTTTTGTAGAAAATGATATTTGAAATACAATGTTAGCTAAAAAAAAATCACTACCATAGATACTTTATATTTAACTATGCAACAAAGAGAGACTTGAAGAGATCTGAAGGCATGACACTGTTCAGTGGTGGCCTCATGGCTAATTTTTATTTACTGCATTTTCCAGTGGTATAAATAATGAGCCATTATTTAGATAACCAAAAAAGCAATAAATGTTATTTAAATAAATAACAAAGTGAAGTATAGTTCTTTCCATGTCTCCAGCATTTTCATGTTCATGTATGTTTTTTATATGATGTTTATAACATATAGGAACCATGACCATATAATTCCTTTGAAACAAATTGCTCTCTCCATATACACCGACTCCTAAATCCCGGAGCCCACGCTGGGCTACTTTTCTCGCGATGACAAAAGTTTTGCACAGATTGTGTCATTTGGGTGGCACGAGCCAATGTGTGTGAAGGAGGTGGCTCGGGAAAAGGGAAATGAGAATGGCCATGGGGCTCTACTCAAGACCCCAACTCCATTCATATCAGTTTCTAACGCCAGGAGCACACCAGACATGGCAATGCTTTGGGCGAAGAATATCTAGAGTGTCACCCAACAATATGAGAGGCTCTTCATGATAATGACGGTGCTGATGGCAAGGATGACATAGAAAGTGATGCTTTAATTCCTTCAGTCTGTCTTTGATTGGGTAAATCAAGAGTTCCTAAAAGATCACAGCTTTCTTCCCTTGTTCTTCTATTCTTCTAACTAGCAAAACTACAAGAATACAAGTGGGGGTAGAATACATACTATGGTTTATTTAATGAATCATACTTAACACTTTCATACTTTAAGCCTTCCTGAAAAGCTCCTGATGGATGAGCAGACAATTTCAGCAAATGCCTCCCTCCCCAGTTACAAACAGGAGCATGTTGGACACATGATATGAATATGGCAGCCAGGCTCGGTGTGTGCTACATGTTGAAAGCAAAAGAAGTTAAATTTTGTTTGTAATAATCCTCACCTTCATGACCTATGAGGCTACTGACTCCTGTCCATAATGGGATTAAGGTGATAACAACTTACTTGAATTACATTATTCACACACTGTAACTACTGGCATACTTCTTCAGAGATACCCTGGGTTCAGTTCCAGACCATTGCAATCAAGTGAATGTCACAATAAAGCCAGTCAAATATGAACATTTTGGTTTCCCAGTGCCTATAAAAGTTATGTTTATGCTATACTATAGTCTATTAAGTGTACAATACCATTATGTCTAAAAAAATAACAAACAGACATACCTTAATTAAAACACACTTTACTAAAAAATGCTAGCTATCATCTCAGCTTTCAGCAACTTGTAATCTTTTTGCTACACAGAGGGTCCTGCCTCTGTGTAGATGGCTGCTGAAATATCAGGTCGGTGGTTGTGAAGGTCGGGGTGGCTGCAGCCTTTTCTTAAGATAGGACAACAGTGAAGTTTGCTGCACTGATTGTTCCTTTCATGAACAATTTCTCTGTAGTATTTTATGCTGTTTGGTAACATTTAACCCACAGAACTTCTTTCAAAATTGGAGGCAATCCTCTCAAATCCTGCTGTTGCATTATCGGCTTAGTTTATGTCATATTCTAAATCCTTTGTTTTCATTTCAAAAATCTTCACAGCATCTTCACCAACAGAGTCAAGAGTCTCTGCTCATCCATAAGAAGCGACTCATCATCCATTCAAGTTTGATCATGAGATGCAGCAATTCAGTCCCATCCTCAAGCTCCACTTCTAATTCTAGTTCTTGTGCTATTTCAGCCACATCTGCAGAAACTTCCTTAAGTGTTGAACCCCTCAAAGTCATCCAGGAGGGTTGGAATCAACATCTGCCAAATTCCTGTTAATGTTGACATTTTGACCTCTTCCCATGTATCATAAATGTTCTTAATGGCACCTAGAATGGTGAATTCTTTCCAGAAGGTTTTCAATGTACTTTGCCCAGATCAATCACCATATATGGCAGCTATAGCCTTACAAAATGCATTTCTTAGATAGCAAGACTTGAAAATGCAAATAACTCCTTGATCCATGTGCTGCAGAATGGATGTTGTATTAGGAGGCCTGAAAACAACACTCATCTTGTTGTACCCCTCCCTCAGAGCTCTTGGGTGACCAGGTGCATTATCATGAGCAGTAATATTTTGAAAGGAATCTTTCTTTCTGAGCAGTACACCTCAACAGTGGGCTTCAAATAGTCACTAAACCATGTTGTAAACAGATGTGTTGTCATCTGTTTGTTGTTCCGTTGATAAGTTTCCTTGTTGCATGGACAGAGCACAGGCAGAGTAGACTCATCATAATTCTGAAGGGCCCCTGGATTAGTGGAATGGTCAGTGAACACTGTTTTCAACTTGGTCACCAGCTACATTAATAATAAGAGAATCAGCCTGTCCTTTGAAGCTTTGAAGGCAGGCATCGACTTCTACTCTGCAGCTATGAAAGTCCTACATGGCAACTTCTTCCAATAGAAGGTTGTTTCATCTACATTGAAAGCCTGTTGTTCAGTTCAGTCACCTTCATGAATGATCTTAGCTACATCTTCTGTATAAATTGCTGCAGCTTCTCCATCAGCATTTGCTGCTTCACCTTGCACTTAGATGTTACGGAGATGTCTTCTTTCCTTAAACCTCAGGAACCAACCTCTGCTGTTTCTTCAAATATCTCTTCTGAAGCTTCCTCATCTCTCTCTCTGCCTTCATAGAACTGAAGAGAGTTAGGGCCTTGCTCTGCTTTAAGTCTTGGTTTAAAGGAAGGTTGTGGCTGGTTTGATCTTCTATCCAGACCACTCAAACTTTCTCCATATCAGCAGTAAGACTTTCGCTCTCTTATCATTCATTTGCTCACTAGAGTAGCACTTTCAATTTCCTTCAAGAATGTTTCCTTTTCATTCACAATTTGGTTAACTTTTGGCCTAACTCAGCTTTCAGTAGTCCTTCCTTACTAAGCTTAATCATTTCTAGTTTTTTATTTAAAGTGAGAGATATGCAACCCGTCCTTTCCTTTGGACAATTAGAAGTCACTGGAGGGTTACAAGTTGGCCTGATTACAGTATTGTTGTGTCGCAGGGAAAAGGGAGGCCCAAGGACTGGGAGAGGATGGGGGGAGTGGTTGGTTGGTGGAGCGATCAGAGTACACACAACATTTATGGATTAAGTTCCCCGTCTTCTATGGGCATGCTTGGTGGAGCCTCAAAACAATACCATAGTAACATCAAAGATCACTGATCACAGATCATGACAGCAAAAATAATAATGAAAAAGTTTGAAATAGTGTGAGAATTACCAATATGTTGACACAGAGGCACGAAGTGAGCAAATGGTGTTTGAACAATGGTGCCCGTAAACATGCCTGATGCAGGGTTGCCCACAAACCTTCCATCTATGAAAAGCATAGTATCTGTGCAACACAACAAAGTCAAGTGCAATATAATGAGGTATGCCTGTACAGTGCCTGGTGTATTTGGAGGGAATTTCGTGACAGTGATGTCTAGAATACAGAATTACAACTGTAATACTATGCTGCCAGACCATGGTACTAGTGTTCAGGATTTACTCACATTTACCAAACCTCATCAAGGGGAATTTTGCTACTATTCTCACTAAATCCACCTTGAATAGATTTCTTCTGAGAAAGATTATCCCCCAAATCAAGAAACACTGCATAATTTGTAAACTTCCTAAATATTTCAGAATGAATATTATTTCCACAGGACATAATGGTTTGTGATGCCAAGCCTTAAACAACTTTTGAATTCAAGAAATGTTCAAAAGAGGATAACCAATTCCTGAACTAAAAGTTAATTCAAACACCAAAAGCAAATTATTTAACGTTTTTTAAAAAATGTAATAATTTCTGAATCAAAAGATGTGCAAGTAAACTAAACATCTTCAAGTAAATCTCTAAAATAAAAAAACTGTGACTACTGGACTCCACTCCTCTAAGCAGCTATAGCACTTTCTAGGAATTAATAACTTTTTGCTATTTTGGTGTCGATACAAAAAAGGGTAAGGTCATTCCTTTAATTTACTAAGCACTATTTACAGGGCATCATAAAAATAACTATGTGATTGAAGGCTCCCGCATTTACTTGTTACTTTTTTTCACATTATTATTTGGTTAGCAATGGTAGGGGAAGTATAAACATTTGGCTTTTACCAAACATACTAGGATTTCCTTTGTAAATACACCAGTTTTAAAGCACTAGTTAGCCAATGAGATGGTTAATTTTGCATATCAACTTGGCTGGGCTATGATGTCCAAGTTTTGGTCACAGACTAGCTATTGCTATAAAGATATTTTTTAGATGAGATTAACATTTAGATCAGCAGACTTGGAGTAAAGCAGATTACCCTCTGTACAGTGTACTCTTATCTGGTCACTTGAGGCCTTAAGAGAACAGACTAAGGCTGAGGAAGACAGAACTGTGCCTCCAATCTGCCTCCAGATTCAAGCTACAACGTCAGCTTGTCTGGATCTCCAACTGTCAGCCTGCCCTGCAGATTTCAGACTTGTCAGCCTCCATAGTCCCATCAGCCAATTCCGGAAAAATCTCTCTCCCTCTGTGTTTGTGTGTGTGTGTGTATGCATACATATACATATACGGACACATAAATATACATACACATATGCACACATATACATTTGTATGCACACACATCCCATTGGTTCTGTTTCCCCTAACACGGCCAAGCACACGGGCACGCAGTTCAGAACTGTAGGAATTCAATGCAGAGGCTTCCGA
The DNA here is from genome assembly GCF_030020395.1 of Manis pentadactyla. Taxonomy (NCBI): domain Eukaryota; kingdom Metazoa; phylum Chordata; class Mammalia; order Pholidota; family Manidae; genus Manis; species Manis pentadactyla. Next base: position 9,636,651 of record NC_080020.1, read on the forward strand.
GCGTGCTTCCTTGCAACCAACATTATGACCCATTATGCACCTCAGACAGGCATCACTGCACACCTAAGACAGGTGGTCATGAAGGGAAAACATGCCAGAAAGGCCACTTTAAAATCCAAACACAGAGACTCATGACCTCAGCCCACTGATTACAAACGTAGGCACCTGAGCAAATGATGCAACAGCCACACTGCAGCTTCCCTGAACAGTGAGGAGGCACCTGCTACCACTCCTGCCTACCTGTGCAGGCTCTAAGCACGGTCAGGCGGACTGAGAGAACTCTGTAAGCTCTAAGGAAGTGGAACATTGACAGGAAGGGCTGGAAGGGCTCAGGTAATAAATCACAACCACCTGCTTGAACCTCATTACAATGATGCGCTTTATAACAAGAGACTTGCCACTTTGTTACTAAAACGGAAAGTGACACACATATGCCACGGGGTGACTGCGATTACTATGCTGCTCCTCAGCTCAAGGGAGCAATCACACACTGACTGCGTGTTTCTAAAATGGGCGCCACATCAAAGCTGGGAGAACATATGGGGCTCTCGGATAGACATGCACAGCACAAGACCCTGCCAAGATGAAGGCAGTCTGAGCTCAGGGACAGAGAGAGTCTATTCAGAAATGTACACGCAAGAGAGGCCAGCCACAACGACGAGATTTGGGACTGGGGATATTTGTGTCCTTCTAACCCAAAACCAGGTGTTAAAAACACGGAAAACTCCTGTATGCAACTAAAGCCCAGACTGGAACCTGCCTCCCTTCATCTGAGACACAAGCAATGCACAGAAAGTGGCAACAGGACTGTTTACCTTAAGGATCAGTTGTAACTCTGTAGACATACCTACAGTCACTGTCCTTTGTCACTCATTCAAAAAGCACCTACCTCCTAGATGCTGGGAACTGCTTAGGCATTATGACCTCCGTAGTGACAAAGCCAAGACTGGCAGGTTTGAGAAACATTTCTCCAAAGGCATACAAAGGCCAACCGGCACATGAAGAGATGCTCAGCATTACGAATCATCATGAGAGGCAAGTCAAAACCGCAATGAGATACCATTCCACACTTGTTAGGATGGCGATCATCAAAGAAAATCTACTGGCAAGGATGGAGAGAAACTGGAACCCTGTACACAATCGGTAGGATTGTAAAATGGTACAGCCTCTATGGAAGACAGTAGAAAGAGTCCTCAAAAGATTAAAAACAGACCCGCCATATGATCCAGCAATCACACTTCTGGATATTTATTCAAAAGAACTGAGAGCAGATACCCACAGAATGTGCACCCACATGTTCACTGCAGCACTGTTCACAAAAGCCATGACGTCCCCTCAGCTGGTGAATGGACACAGAAAATGCAGTATATACATATAATGGAATGTTATTCTGCCTTTAAATGGAGCAAAGTCCTGCAATATGGACGATATGGATGAACCGTAAGGATGTTATGCCAAGTGAAATAAGCCCGTCAGAGAAGACAAATACAGTGTGGTTCTGTGTACATCAGTTCCCTGAAGAGTCAAACTCCAGAGCAGAGAGTAGAACGGTGGTGGCCAGGGGCTGTGGGCATGGGGAACGGGGAGCTACTCATCAGCAGGTATTGCCTCGGTTAGGGACTTTCCGGTTCTAGTTCCACATTCAAGGAGCTTGGAAGTTGCTGCTCTGTCCTAACAAGTAAAAGCCTGGCAGGCTGAAAAATCAACAGCTCTTCTTGGATCCATAAAGAGGGGAGGATACAGGGCCAATCTTGGCCGCCCCCCCAAAGACTGGAAAGACAGCCAGGCCAACACCGCTCCTGCCAGCAGAGACTCCTGAGCAGAGACCACAACAGGAGCCGACGCCAGGTAGGGACACATGAACCATGATTCATGAATTGCCACAGGCTCGGTGCAGACAACTCTGAGAGTTAAAGGCCACGGGAGACCAAGTCTTGGGGGCCTGCAAAAAAAAATGCTGTGAGATTTACCTTCAGGAACTCAGCCAGGTCCCCACAGAAAATATTAGAGAAAAATTCTCTTGTGTTTCCCTGCAAGGGAGGGGAAAAAGAACATTTTGAAATAAGCCAGAGCCCCTCTATTCTTAACAAGGTCTTCCTTCAGGGGAAACTACTAAACCCAACTGGGGTATCGGAGCCTGACCTGGGAAGGAAACAACCAACTCCAGCCCCCTCTAGCCTTCCACATGGGAGAATGGAAATACAGAACCCTATCTCACTCTAGCCTCCTGTCCAACCTGAGGGAGGGGGAACATCCTCGTGAAGCTCACAATCCAGAGACACAGGCTCGCAAAACCACTGCGACCTAATCATAAGCGATAGCACGCTTCTCCTCCCTTCACTACACCGCATCACTAAAGCCCAATTTTACCAGGTACATCATGTCTGACTACCAAGAAAAAATTACAAGGCCTACAAAAAGGCAAAAACACAGTGCAAAGACACAAGAGCAAGCAGAACCAGACAGGGCAACGACGCTGGAATTATCGAACCAGGAATTTGGAACAACTAAGATTAAAGTGCACAGCATATGAGAACAGATGCACAGCGTTAGCAGAGAGATGCAATCCTAAGAAAGAACTGAAAAGAAACGCCTGAGATCAAAAACACTGTAACAGAAATGAAGAGTGGCTTTGATGGGCTCATTAGTAGCCTGGATACAGCTAAGGAAAGAATCTCTGAATTTAACATTTAAATCAGTAATTTCAAAAGCTGAAAGCAATATGAACCAAGCTTCGGGGATGCAGGATGAGTAAGTACTGGAGCTCTACTGGACACCATAGTGCTGGTAGTTCACAATGCTGGATCATACGCTCAAACATTTGGTAAGAAGGTTGAGCTTGTGTTAAATGTCCTTAGCTCTGTAAGAAAAAGGAAAAGAAACATAAAGCTACAATGTTGGCTGTGCTGATGGGCCGGATTTTATCTTAAGTAGTATGAGGAATGATAAAATTCTATACATGTTCAAAAGCTCTCTTAATTGCTGCAAAGCCCCACTTATAGGAACAGGTTTGGAGACTACCTTGGATTAGAGTGACAGTAGGAAGGAAAGAGGAGTTGTATTTTTAAAGTAAAGGTAATAAGACGTGGACTGTTGGTTTAGGCAGTGAAGTGGACACTGTAGACATGTACTAGAATGGGATGAATGAGGAGGAACCATTGTTTGGGAGAGAAGAACTGAGAACACTACTTTGCAAATACTAATTTTGAGATATCAGACAGCCAAGTATAGGCATCAAGTAAACCACTAGCCAGGTAAGTGTGGAGCTCAGTGGACTGGCTGGAGGCTAGAGATTAAGACCGCAGAGATGGCGTGACTTTTATGATGACGACCAGGGCCAGGTCACATGGGACAGTGGAAATGAAGGCCAAAGAGGCCACAGTTGAGCCTGCGCACACCCCAACATTCAGAAGCCGAGCTGTGGAGACTCGGATGTAGCCATGAAGCAGTAAAACCAAAGGTGACCAAAAAGGCAAGGTACAGTTCGTTAACGGGGAGGGAGTGGGCTGTGGTGTACATGCTCCTGAAAGAACAAGATGACAACAGAAGTGGCCCTTGCAGGTGCCAAATGGAAGGTGCTGGTGAACTGGGCAAGAACAGTAACCATGGAGGGATGAGCCTGGGGGCTGGCCCCACCGGGGCCCGGAGAGAAGGGGGCTGAGAAGGTAAGGACAATGTCTGCAGATGCTCTCAGAAAGTCCCCCTGCAAAGGGGAACTGCAAAATGGATGGAAGGAAAAGGGGACCAAGAAAGCAGGTTTGTTTTGGTTTTTTAAAGGACATATTACAGCATGTCTGTGTGTTCTCAGGAATGATAACGTAGAAAGGGAGAACTCACAAAGACCCCAGCAGTTTCTCAGGACGTTCACCTATAAGCCAGAGCCCCCTTCCCTGAGACACTGACCACAGGGGTCAAGAGGCAGTGTGCAGAGACCCTGTGTCCATGAGACCAGGAGTTCTCACATGGCTCTCAGCATACCTGTGGAGGACAGGATGAGTTTGGGTCAGCTTGAACTTTCCTTGAACCCTGATCCCAAAATGTTGGTTCACTAAAATCAGCCATTTGGGGTATATTCTACAAAATCGTAATAAATGTAAGACTGAGGCCAAAGGAGACCAAGAAATATCAGCAAACAAATGAGAGATTCAAGAGCTACGGTGAACAATGGCACAGAAACACTGGCTAGAAACGGAAAAGTACCTGGGGTCTTTTTTCTTTCTTTCCTTTCAAAGAAATAGTAGCATTTCCCTAACTCTCTGGTGTCCTGACATCCACACATCTATGTTAAAGGTATAACTGGAGGATATATAAAATAAGAAATGGTCGCAAGAGGAAGACTTCAAATTCAAGAAATAAAGAGCCAGAAAAATGTGTATTTAAGTCTAAGTGGCTTTATTATTTTTAAAATGTTAAGGACACTCTAAAACTAATATCATAGTAAACTATAATATGGGAAATATCAAGGGGTTGGGGTCAGAACAGTGTGGGATGTGGGGACAGAAGAGAGGTGAGAGCTTATCAAGATTCTTGACTTGATTGGTAGAAGGCTGCATTTGATATTTTTATAAGAACAAACATATTTTAGCACTGTATAAACTAGTACAGTCTTTCTTGACAGCAATTTGCCCAAATATGTCAAGAGATTTAAAAATATTTATTCTCATTAAGGCAAGAATTCTACTCCTAAAGCCTTAACCTTAAGAAAACAATCAGAGGTGCAGCCAAAATACATACTCAATGATGTGAATGGGAGTGTTATTTTAAATAACAAAAAATTATAAACCAAAATGACTGAACATAAATCGTTTTACCTTTATAGTACAGAAGGTTATACAACCATTGAAAATCACATTCTTTTTGTTGTTGTTGTTGTTCAGTATGAGTTTATTTAAAAATCTGCAAAGCTGAAGGAGGAACATGATCTTTTTGTTAAGGTGATTTTCATAGTATATATTTAACCACTTCAGCTTTGTGTTTATTAATAACAGAAAAGGAAGTTTCTGCTTGAAATCCTCACTCCAGCATACTCAATCAGGTGCTTGGCATCTTGAAGCAAGGTAACACATTCCTTGGTCTGACTCATAGTGGATCCTCTCACCCAGTGGGACACCCGTTCCTCCCTAGGCACACACACAAGGTCTTACTCTCAACTGATCTACACAGGCCCTGAGAAGCCTTAATTTTAAAGTTGGGAAAAATGTGAAAGGATTCCTTAACTCACTGCCTGCAACAAACTCAACTACTTGTTAATTCCTGATAATTCCAAGTATAAAACACTTGAAATTTCTAAGGTGTTCCATATTTAATAGATCAACTCAAATGTTAAAAAATTAGGTCAAGTAAACATGCTTTCATGTTTAAAATGTTACTTAATAAGACTGAGACAAGATATGCAGCACTTTCTTGCACTTAGTATTATAAACTCCTACTGACGATGGCTCCCTGATAGTCAAAAAAATAAAACAAGGGAAGAATTCATATATACTGGTTTATAGCAATGCTTGCAGGGAATGTCATGTTTTAAATTTTGTTACTGAAATTAAACCTGGGAGGGGGAAGAGAAAGGTCTACAAAAACAACACCCATGTTATTTTAAATCATGAGGTAGATTTTTTTCCTATGCAGTAAAGTGAAGATAACAAAGAATGCATGCATCTTTCAAATCTTTCTTTAAAAAAGTTTGGGTTATAGTCACTTTCACAAACAAGACATTTATAAACTATGAGGTGGAGAGGTCAAACTAAGGCAACTCTGAACTTGGTGGGTTATTCGGAGAGTCAACAGTCAGTCTTGGATCAATCAACTATCTCCAAAAATCAGTGATCCTCAAGGGCATTGTGGGGTATCATGATTGGTGCACATGGTGTATGTGGGATCACAGGGAAGACAGTGTAGCTCAGAGAAGACAAACAGGGACTCTGTGGCATCGTACTACACTGATGGACAGTGACTGCAATGAGGTGTGGGGGGGACTTGATAATAAGGGTGAATGTAATAACCACATTGTTTTTCTTGTAAAACCTTCATGAGAGTGTATATCAGTGATCCTTTTTTCCTGCATCACAGCAGGAAAAATGTGAAACTCCACTACCTCAGTGCCGTTTTCATTGTGATAAACCAAATCAAATGTCCCAGGTTCTTTCACAGCAGGTAAGGGTGAAAGAATTTCTATAGCTACTTGCTGGGTCTCTGGATTGTGGCTTAATATTTTTCCTTCCTTGTAGTCAGAGACATCAGGAGAATAATCAGATGTTAGTTCCAAAAGCTTAAATGCAATCTTTTCTCCAACTTGAGGAACAGCTACTAACAGAGGTAAAAGACTGTAATCCTTCCCGTTTGTCTCACCTGGATTCTGAGTAACAAATGTGTATGTTACCACTTCATTTAACTGCTGCTGCTTCTGAAATTCAGCATTTCTATTTAAAATCGAGGAAAGAGCACGTGCTTGTCCTTGACCTCTCCCCCGCATGCCCCAACCCCTAGCTCCGTTCCAAGAAAGAAGGTCCTCTCCTCTACCCCCAACTTCTTCCCAAACTGCTGGGGAGCATCACACAGGAGGGCCAGGAGCCTGTCTGCCACCCTCTGACTCAGACTACTTTGGTGCAGCAGTGTTTGGAGGCTGAGATGATGGGCCTGGGCCTGGGCCTGGGAAGCCTGTGAAGAGGCCTACTGCCTTCTGGAAACCTGCAGCAGGCTCCGGGGCGCTCTTTAACATCACACGTTGGTCACTGACTTGCAACTAGAGTCTGAACTAGAAGATGATGCTCTGGTTACCTTGCTCTTGATGGGTGTAGCGTCAAAGCCAATTTTCGTAGCCACTTTGTTTGCAGTTGTGTTTCCTGTAGAGTCCTTCTTCGATAACTCTGTTGAAACTTTCTCTGAGGAATTTCTAAGCTCCACAATGACACTGCCGAGCCCATCACTGGTGGGTTCGTGATCGGACTCAGATCCTCCTCTGAGGAGGAACTGGGACTATCTTTTGCATGGACCCCCCCACACATACCAACTTTCCCTCTGCCCTTAACAAGGCTGCTTCTAGCAGGAGAACCTTTTGAGGGACTCCAGTTCTGGACAGTCCATTGTTTCATTGCCTGTGCTTTAGAAGACTTTGGATTCTTGGTCCATTTTTTATTTTCACATTTCTCCTTTTTCTTGGGTGATTTCCTTTTGGTCGCTTCTTCATCACCATCTCCTACATTACATGCAGCTTTGTTTTTTTCCTCTTTTTTTCCTCACACTCGGATGTGTGGTAGATTTTGGTTCTAGATCCAACATCGTCTCATTGTTCTTCTCTTGACTCTCTCAATGCTTCTTTGAGTTTCTATAACCTGATTCGGTCTCTTCATCTTCCTCCAACTCAAATGCCCACTTCTTTGCTTTTCTAGGTAATAAGTGAGTACTGTCACCATTACTGATTATCATGGGATTCCCAGCATCTCTTTGCTCTTCTGATTTAACTGTGAGGCAGTCGCTGTCTCGTACCGGGTACGTGCTCTCGGTGGGGGGCAAGAGCCCTCCCTCCAAACAGAGGCCCAAGAGGGCCCCAGAACTGAAGCCGAAACGCTGACCGATGAGACTGATGAGATCCGTGACTACTCGGCACCTGTTCAAGTCGACTGGAAGCCAGAAGGCCGTGCAGGGCGGAGTGGCCGGCGGTGGGTAACCAGACTGAAGCCGTAGCCTGACCGTCCTGGAGGCTGCCGCCTCGCTCACTCAAAACTCCCATTCTTAAAGGCTGCTTAACAAAGTGAGAAAACTCTCACAACACAAAGTTAAATAAAAAGGTATGCCACAAAACTGTTATCTTAGTTGATTTCGATTTTGTAAGGTACAGAGTAAAAAAGACTGGAAACAAACGCATCAAAAAGTTAACAAGTGATTTTCCAGGTGGTGAGATTATGGACGATCTGCATTTTCTCTGGGTTAATCTGTTTTTCCCAATTTATTGACAATGAACATTTTTATAATCAGAGGTTTTATAATTTAAACTTTTAACTTTAGCAGAACGGTAGGAGAGGGAAATGAGTAGAAATACAATGGAGTAAAATAGAAAGTCTCTAATATCTACTTCCTTCTGTCCTCCATAGTTTCTGATGAGCAATCCAGGGTCATTTCTGATTGTTTTTCTGTCATTTCTCTAAGGCTACCTCAAAAATTTTTTCCTTATCTGTTGTTTTCAGAAGTTCTGACTAGGCTATATCTTGGTGTGGATTTATTTAGGTTTATCCTATTTAGAATTCACTTAGATTCTTGAATCTGTGAATATATGTCTTTTGTCAAATTTAGGAAGTTTTTAGCCATTATTTCCTTGAGTACTTTTTCAGCCCATCCTATCTTTTTTCTTCTCTCTTTCTGGGATTCTGATGACATAAATGTTAGATCTTTTCTTAAGAGTCCCACAGGCTTAAGGCTTAAGACTCTGCTAACTTATCTATTTTCTCTCCACTGTTAGGCTGAACAATTTGTATTATTCTATCTTCCTCACCTCCATTCTTCTGTTGAGCCCATCCACTGAGTTTTTTACATGAGTGTGTTTTCGGTACTAAAATTTCCATTTGGTTCTTTATATTTTCTATTTCTTTGTGGAGACTTTCTGTGTGTTTTTTTTCAATAATTTTAAGTGTGTTTGTAACTGTTTGAAACATTGCGTATATTTATGGAGATATAATTTGCATACCATAACATTTACTCCTTTAAAGTGTAAAAATCAGTAGTTTTAGAATATTCATAGTTGTGCAACCACACCCCTACCTAATTCCAGAATATTTGTCACTACAGAATGAAACTCTGCACCCATTAGCAAATATTCCTCATTCCCCTTTCTATCTAGTTCCCATAAAACATTTCTGTCTCTATAGATTTGCCTATTCTATACATTCCATGTAAATGGAATCAAATATTATGTAGCTTTTTTGATTGGTTTCTTTCATTTAACATAAAGTTTCCAAAGTTCATCCATGTTGTAGTATGAATACTACTTCATTTTTTTCTATGGCTGAATTGTATCACCTTATATGGATATATGACATTCTATTTATCCACTCACATTATTTCCATTTTTTTGCAATTGTGAGTAATGCTGCTACAAACATCCAGGTACAAGTTGCTGTGTGGACTTGTATTCTCAGTTCTCTTGGGTACATACCTACAAGCAGAATGACTGGGATGTAGGTAACTCTGTAATTATAAATTTTGGGGGGAACAGCCATACTGCTTTCCAAAGTGGCCATAGCATTTTATATTCCTACCAACGATGTATGAGGGGTCCAATTTCTCCACCTCCTCCCCAATAGTTCTTATTGTCTGGTTTTTTACGATGGCCATCCCAGGGGGTGTGAAGTGGCAGCTAGCACTGTTTGGATGTACATTTCCCTAATGACAGTGAACTTCTTCTTGTGTGTTGTTGATCTACTTTTATGATGGCTGCTTTAAAATCTTTTTCAGATAATTCTAACATCTGTCAGTTCAGTACTGGCATCTATTGGTTGTCTTTTTTCTTTCCGTTTGAGATCTTCCTGGTCTTTGCTAGGATAAATGCTTTTTTATTGAAAACTGGACATTTTGAGTATTATGAGAACCTCTTATTTAAACCTTCTGACTTTCTTCTGGCAGAGGAGTGTGAGGATGCTGACAAGTAGGGCTAGAAGTCCAGGTTCACCGTTTAGCCACCATGAACCATGGAGAGGGTATGTGTGTAGCCTCATTACCATTGGGGGGGAGTGGTGAAAGTCCTGACTCCCCACTAGGCCGCCTCTGACATCACCACAGAGGGAGGCAGGGGGTGAAGAGGGCTGTTTCTGCCAGGTGGGGGGGAGAGTCCAGGGTCCTTGGTCTTCTCTGTCACCACCCTGGTATAGGTGTTGGGTCACCTCACTATAGCTTCCCAAGGGTGAAAATCTAGGCTCCCCACCAGGTCTTTGTTGGCATGGGTGGGAGTGAGGCCACAATATTTTTTCTGTGGTTATTTGACTGGAATATAATGGTTATTGTCTCAAAAGTCTTCTGTCTTACTAATCTGTTCCTTTCCTGGCACTTTGGCTAGAGAAAACAGGCTTTTGCTGGAGCCCTTTAATACGTACCCGTTTGCTGTTCTGGGTTGCTGGATTCTTCTGCTGCAAGTCTGATACACATGAGGCAATAAGAAAAACCCAGGGAACTCACACCAGTGTCATTCCTAGAGGTCCCTCGCTGGGCTGCCCTCTCTCTACCTCTGAGACCCTTCTCAGGTTTATTTTTAGTTGTATTTGGGAAGAATTGGGAAAAGATTGGGTATCCCATCTTCCCAGAGGCAGAAAAGTCTTTTTAAACTTGCAGCTTGCCTTTTTAAACACAAATTTTTAAAATAAAAAAAAACTTTTTTGGTTAAATCTTAAACATGCAAATAGCTTTAAAGTAAACTATGCATTTCCTTATCTTTCTGAAACACAGGCCACTATAATTCATTAAACTTTTTTGACAAAGCTTGCTATGAACATCCATGGCCATAAATGTATTTACTCCACCAGATTTGCCTCAAGTTTACTATGTGATAAGCACTCTTCCATCACCTTAAATGGGACCTGTTGACCCAATTTTGGAAGTTCCCGTGATTGCCTGTTCCTTTTTCTATTTCTCACTCTCATCAGTGTGACTGTCTCCAGAGAATCCCCACACCTTTCAATCTGCTCCTTCTGACAGTGTGCAGGCTGAGAAGCCAGACAGTCAGACCCTTCAGAGATATTTTTAAACAATAGTAAACAGACTAAGCATAACAGACTCTCCACTTTATACAGAAATTTTCCAGCATCTATTTGGGCCACTCTGATGTCCTCTGGCTTATGTACAGTCCCATCATCATAATACGGTTAGTTGAAGTTGGACAACGGATGATCTTAAATAATATGAAGTGCTACTGTGTTGATAGATTCATTTTACCTTCTTCAAGATCAAGCAAGCAGTAGACCCACGGGAGAACAGGAGACTCACGCCAACTGCAGACTGCTGGGAAAATGTTCTTCTGGTGCTTCTAAAATTCACTGCCCCAGAGGGGAGGCCTGAGATCACAGACTAACTGGACACTGAGGATTCCAAACTACTATGCTAATCAAGCAGGAGGAACAAATTAAATATAGATACCTAATAAGCACTTTAAAGCTTTTCCTTTATTTCTATTAGAGCAGAACCAAAGCGGACAATTCTAGCACAATTCTAGGACAGCTCACTTGTCCATTGTCCCCTGGACTGTCTCCCCAACTCCCTCACTCATTCCCTCTCTCTCCTTTGCTCTTCCAAATTATGGAGTCTGGTCTGCTGGTGGTGTCTTTTTCCTAGTCACGCACACTCCCCTAGAGTTTGAGTGTTTATTCTGTATGTTCTCTACACACCAGTCCCACCCCTTGCAGTGCAATCCTCTGGACGTTTCAAAGTCTCCAATTCTGCCAGATTCCATTGCCTTTGAAAAGAAGGACTTTGGCGAGAAGACCTCCAAGTCTGGGTGGGAACCCCGTACAAGGTGGAAAACCAACACAGTCAGGGGTGAGGTAGAGTGAGAATGAAGAGGAGCGACGGCTGAACTCATGCTCAGTCATCTGTAGCTGTTGAGGGGGACAGCCTCAAAGGAAGGGCCTGCCTGGGGGCGAGAGTGGGGGCTGGCCACGGCTGGCGAGAGGTGAGACAGAGATGATCTAGGAACTGGATCTAGAAAATTCATGACTGTCTAGAGGGCAGCAAGGCGCCACAGTTCCCATGGTGTCAGAGCAGAAAGGGAGCATGCCCTAGAAGCCAGCATGGTCCTCTCGTGGCTCCGGGCTGAGCTCTGGCAGGCACTTCTCTCCCACTGCCAGATTGAGTGGGTGGTGGAATTGTGGCTGGAACAGAGAGTGACAGAGTGTCAGCCACGACCTCACCACAGACGAGGGCAGAGGGAATGGTGAAGGTGACAGGATCCAAAGGCGGGGGTAAGACATGATTGGCTTGGAAATTAAGCCTTCATTCCAGCAGTGACAACCCTCTCATACATGAGCATCAATTTCCCAGACCCAGACACCTGAAAAAACATCATATATGTGGGTCACACTTAGCTCCTCACTTATATCATCAGAGTCTTTTTATGGCAGCATCATTAAACTATTTATAGCAAGCAATTAAAGATAGTCTAAGTGGGCCACCGCATTCCTATCTGGCTGGCTCTGGTTGGCGTAGTGGAAGGCTAACGATAAGCTGAAGGCTTTCCTTGAATGCTGTGCTACCCAAAAGCCTTTTCTAAATTCTTATAAATCTGCCTTTAGTTTGTATTTATATTTTATTTTTTAAAGTCAATTTTATTATTCATGAGATGCATTATCCATAAGGTGACCTACATTATGGAAAACTTCAATGCCAGGTAGATGGCCAGCATGTGGATATGACACGTGGGCAGGGGACAGTGTCGGGGGCCACACAGGGCACAGCCTTTGGACCCAGGCACACAGAGTATGAATCTGCAAATGAACATCACATTAGGAAAGTCAGTCCCTCAAACCTCAGTTTTCTTACCCGTAAAACCAGGACCTATACACTGGCTTTGTAGTGTTTATGTATATAATATGCAAATTAATTTTGACACCTAGCATTGCTCAGTAAATGGTAGCCGTTTTAGGGACAGTCAATGGAGCACATGATAAACGAAGTCAGGATGAGTCAGAGACTTCTGGATATACCCCACTCCTATCACCCTCGGGGTGAACTTTCAGAAACAAACAGCGAGTCCCCGTGCGGAGACCCCAACTCTGATTACTTCTTCCTGACACGGTCACTCCCCCACTACTCACATACCCAACCCACCCAACAACCACAGCAGCCTGTGCCGCTCATGTCCTCGGAAGGCCACCCTTCCCCATGCCCCAAATATGTACCTGCCCAAAACATACCCATGCTTCATAGCCCCAGTCTGCGACCTTCAGTCTTCAGGGAGAGTCCCACCACAATTGTTTCCCACCCAGAACCCCTCACAACTGACCACAACCTCATATTGGTTGCTACGAATGCACTGATGAATAAATGAATATATCCTCTGTCCTAATTCAGTCCAGTGTTCCTTTAGACCATGCGGCCAAAGGCTCCGGGTGCATGCAATAATGGGTGGAGAAACTGGTGGAAGCCAACAGTTTTGTTTCGTTTCTAGGACAGAAAACGTGAGCAGTTTGTGTCATCTGCAGTGCTTGGAAAACTAAGAAGTCACATTCTGGGATTGTAACTCAGACTTGTCAGCACTCACAGTGTGAAGCCAGGAAGTGACTTCCACTGTCACTTTCATAGAAATACACTCAAGACAAGCCACAGAGAACTTCTTGAGTAAAGATTCTGAATTTGTCTATGGAACTTATTACCAAATGACATAAAAATATAGTGGCATTATTGGCAAAAATGCACTCTGAAAATTCTAACGTTTTTCCCCTGAAATTTTAAGAAAATAAGTACAACCTAAATATACCACTACCTGCCAGTAGAATTTAAATATCACTGTCATATAGTAAAATGTTATTCATGCTGGGATGTTTCTTGAGTCTCCATTCTGTCCCACTGATACATTTGTTTATCATGTTGATTTTATTATAATAGTTTTTACAGTATGTTTTAATGTCTGATAAGGGAAGTCTGTCTAGACCCTCCCTTCAAATTTTTTTTTTTGGTCTTTAATAAATGGTGTTGGCACTTTCAACTGTCTGTTTGGAACAAAATTAATTTCTTATATTACATATAAAAATAAATTACAGATAAAGCAAAGGGTAGTGCCAAAAATAGACTAATAAACTCTTAAGAGAAAAACTAGGGGATTATGTGTATAACCTAAAAATGCATGGAGCCTTCTTATCCCAGAAAACACAAAGTATATTTTGTTATGTGAAAAATGTAAAATGCGTAGAGCATAAGCTATCATAACCAAGATTTAGATACAAACAGGAAATTCAGGAAAAATATTTGCAATAAAATTTTAAGTAAAATGTTAATATCAATGATACATACAGCCCTCTTAGAAATTTATACAAAAAAATGATTCAGTAGAAGAATGTGCAAAAATCTATGAATGGACAATTTGCAGAAAAGCCAAGATCAAAAGACCAAATATATAAAAAACTACTTAAACTCACTCTTTCTATCCAGACTAGTAAAAATTATAAAGAAAATTAACACCTATTGCTAACAGAGATGTCAAGAAAGGACACTCTCATAAATTGTGGGTGGCAGTGTAAACTGTTACAGAGATTCTGGAAGCAATCTGGCAACATCTACTGCTAAAAATATACTTCGATGAGATTCCAACTACTATAACATTTTCTTAAATTAAAAAGAAACAGTGCAAAAGAATAGATGTACAAACACATTTACTGTACCACTATTCCTAATGGCAAAAAAAAGGAAAAAATTGAACGTTATAGGGTAACAATTGAGTAAGTAATGATGGCTCCATACCATGGACTATTATATAGCCATAAAAGAATGAATTAAAGCTATCCCAGTTAATTGGAGGTACTTCTATGAAGTTTTATCAAGAAAACTAAGATACACAGAAGAATACCAGTTAACAAAGCAGACAAGAGAGGAAAGCATAGGAGGATGCATACCAGGTAATTAACATGGGTTACCTAGGGTGATGGAAAGAAACTGAAAACAGAGAAAAATAGAAAAGGGTCCCAAAGAACACCCAATATGTATATAATTGTGTGTATATGATTGTGTGTGCGTGTGTATGTGTGTGTGTGTGTGTGTGTGTGTGTACGGAAACTACAAAAAAAGACATAGGAAATACAACTTCCAATAATATGAGAAACGTTTGCTTTTGTTTCCCTGTGCATTCAGTGACATTGATGCCACCACAGTTGTTCCTATTTTGCACAACTGGTGATGAGCACTTCGGTGACAGTATCCCTTAACTATGTTGACTGTTCTTTGATTTGGGGCTAAAGTCATATTGGCAACATCAGGTATCATTTCAAAGCTTGCTCAGGAGTGACAAGCTGATTGTCAATTAGGTCCGGGCCCAGGTTATGTGGGGCCTAAGCTTATACAATTTTGGAGACTCTTAAGAATACTGGAGAAAGGGGGAGAATAAGAGTTATTGTCCAGTGGATACAGAGTTTAAGTTTGGGAAGATGGCAAAGTTTTGGAGATGGATGGTGGTGATGGTTGCATAACAAAGTGAATGTAATGCTACTGAACTGTACACTTACAAATTGTTAAAATGAGTTTTATGTTATATGCATTTTTACCACAATAAAAATATTCTAGAACACACACACACAAAAAAAGACATAGGATTAGACCTGTATCTAGCAGTTTGCAGAATGTACATGAACTACTGTTAAATTGAGAAAACAAATTGCATAATGTGTTAAAGAAATTGTTTATATAAAGACAAAACATCAGTATATTTATAAATAAGCTTATATATTTGTGGGAGCAAGGAGAAAGGTATGGAAAGCTACATGCAAGGCCACCTTAACACTCATTATCTCAGGGAGGATGACTTGGTTGGGAAAGAGCAGATCAATAACTTTGCTATGTATAACCTTTGTACAGAATTACTTCAGCTATTAAAGCAAGTATATATTATTTCTATAAACATATCAAATATAGGAATTTCATTTGCTAGAAAAGAAAAAAGCATAATAGTGAAGGAGAAAAAGAAATGTTTCATGGAATTTTTTGTCAAACATTCATGCTAGCATTAACCACTGGTACACTCCCACATGGAAGGGTCACTATGTGGCCATGCTACATATAAACATTACAT
Source organism: Manis pentadactyla (assembly GCF_030020395.1). Lineage (NCBI taxonomy): Eukaryota > Metazoa > Chordata > Mammalia > Pholidota > Manidae > Manis > Manis pentadactyla. Next base: position 9,652,402 of record NC_080020.1, read on the forward strand.
TGCTATGTCATGCCCTTCGATAAACACCACTCCACCCTCGCCAATAGCAGAAGCTCTATCAATTATCTTCAACTGCTTGCAACTATTATTTCCATATCAGAGCCTTCATCTTGGTTCCCTAATCATAGTGCTTGGAGAAATGCAAGGTTTAATTTTTAAAAATTAAGAGAAAGCACTCAACAAACTAGGAATAGAAAACCAATGCAATAAAGGCCCCCAATGACAAGGCCACAGTGCACATCCTACTCAGTGGGGAAAGACTGAAAGTTTCTGGGTAAGATCAGAAATAGTAAGAAGATGCCTCTTTTTGCCAATTCTATGCAACATAGTACTTTAAGTCCTGGATAAAATAATTAGGCAAGAAAAAGAAATAAAGGGCATCCAGTGAAAAGGAATAAGTATAATTATCTGTTTTCAGGTGAAATTATCTTACATGCAGAAAACCCTAAAGATTACACATACCCATCCCCCCAAAAAACACTCTTAGAATGAACAACAAATTCAGCAAAGTTGCAGGATACAAAATCAACACACAAAAATAAGTTGTACTCCTGTATATATGTAAACAATGTACTTCTACAATAATTAATGATCAGAACATGATGATTTTTTTAAAATCAGTGTGTTTCTAAACACATGAACATGTACTTCCATAACAATGAACAATCAGAAAAGGAATTTTTAAAATTGCATTTACAATAGCATCAAAAAGAATAAAACACTTGTGAATTAACTTATTAACCAAGGAGGCCAAAGACTTGTGCACTGAAAACTATAAATGCTGAAAGAAATTAAAGATACAAATAAATGGGAAGACATCCCATGCCCACAGATTGGAAGAGTTAACATTAAGATACCAATACTACCCAAAGCAATCTACAGACTTAAACAATTGCTGTCAAAATTCCAATGGCATTTTGCAGAAAAAGAAAAATCCATCCTAAAATTCTTACGGAATCTCATGTGATGCCAAATATCCCAAACAATCTTCAAAAAGAAGAGCAAAGCTAGACGTCTCACACTTTCTGATTTCAAAATGTATTACAAAGCTACATTGATCAAAACAGTGTGGCTCTGGCATAAACACCACATGGACCAATGAAACAGAAGAGAGAGCCCACAAATAAGCTCTTGCATATATGGTCAAATATATGGTCAAATGATTTTTAGCAAGGGTACCAACACCATTCAATAGTGGAAAGGACCATCTCTTCAGCAAATGGTGTTGGGTAAACTGGATAATCACATGCAAAAGAATGAAATTGGACCCTATCTCAAACCATATACAAAAATTACTTTGAAATAGATAAAGGACAGAAATATAAGACCTAAATTTATAGAACTTAGAAAAAACAAAGGGGGAAAGCTTTATGATATTGTACTCAGCAAGAATTTCTTGGACATGACACCAAAAGCAAAGCAACAAAAGTAAAGTAGATAAATTGGACTACATTAAAATGAAAACTTCTGTGCATCAAAGGACATAATCAAAAGAGTAAAAAGGCAACCTACGGAATGGGAGGAAATATTTGCAGGTGATATACCTGCAAATATTTAAAATCCAGAATATATAAAGAACTCCTACAACTCAACAGAAAAAAAAAAACAATTTTAAAAATAGGCAAAGGACTTCAATAGATATTTCATCAAAGAAGATATGCAAATGGCCAAAGCACATGTGAAAAGATCTTCAACATCAACATCACTAATCATTAAGGAAAAGCACATCAAACCAAAATGAGTTATCACCTCACACTCATTAGAATGGCTACTAATAAAAGCAGAAATTAAGTGTTGCTGAGGATGGAACCCTACGTATTTTGGTGGGAAGGTAAAATGGTGCAGTTGCTATAGAAAACAGTATAGCATTTCCTCAAGAAGTTAAAAATAGAATTACCATATCCAGCAATTCCACTGCTGGGTATGCATCTAAAAGAACTGGAAACAAGGTCTCAAAGAGATATTTGTACAACCATCATAGCAGTATTATTCACAAAAACCAAAACGTGGATGAACCTCGAGGACATTATACTAAGTGAAATAAGGTTGTCACTGAAAGACAAATACTGTATGATTCCACCTATGAGATACCTAGAGTAGTCAAATTCATAGAGACAAAATAGAATGGTGGCTGTCAGGGGCTGGGGGAGGGAGGGGCCTGGGGAGTTAGTTTTTAAATGGGTAGAGTTCTGGTTTTGCAAGATGAAGAGTTCTCGAGATTGATTGCACAACAATGTGAACATATTTAACACTACTGAACTTCACATTTAAAAATGGTTATGATGGTAAATTTCATGTTATTTGTATTTTACCATAATTAAAAAATTTAAAAACACTAAAAGAATGGGATATTGCAGTTAAAAGATAATAAAGTGAGTAAGGTAGTAGTAAGAAGTTAAGCTGGAAACAGAGAGAGGCTGAGAAAAGTGAGAAAACCCAAAAACACAAAAATCAGGGCCCCAAGGCAGGAGAGTAGTTCTCATTTGGAATAACCCAGCTGCCCATCAAACTGGTACCCAAATCATAAGAAACAGAAAAAACTGATTCCAGCTACTCAAAGTCAAAGCTTGGCTACACTCAATGCATGGGAGATGAGATGTTAATGGTCCATCCTGGGGAGGGTCAGCCTTCCCATAAAATGGGCAAGAGAGTCCCTTCCTATGCAGCAAAGATTGAAAAACATGCTTTCTTAATCTTCCTCTAATTTGAACATACATATCCCACTACTTATCCTATTCTCTTTTATATCCTATAGAATTAATATATACTCTAGAAGGTACTGGAAAATGAAGCTCAAAGATGTTACGCAACTTCCAAGATTTGCAAGTTCGCAGCTCAACAGAGTAGCAGGAAGGAGCCCCACTGCTTTGCTGGGATCTCCCCTGGGCTTCAGGACATAAGAGCCACAGCGAGGGCAGAGGGGAGTGGACAGGTGTATAATATGGAGAGCCCTATGGGGCCCCAGAAAAGATGGGTCCCTTTCCTTCCCCCCACACCTGGGAAACGAACAATGGCTGACATGATCATAATGAAAGTTAGGTCACATGTCCACCACGGTGCTCTAAAATACATTGCCAACAAAGTTATAAAGCCTCCTCTGACATTTCAACAGATTACAAGCAGCAATTTTATGAGATTATAGAAATAAGGAAAACTGAAATGATAGAAAAAACACCTTAGAAGCCAACACAACTAATTTCCTACCTATCAGAGGAATCCCACCCACAGAATCTCTGGTAGGTAGGTGCCTACCATCTGCTTGAATGCTTCTAATTGTAGAGAATGCCACTACCTTAACAAGACAGCCCATTCTATTTCTGAAAAGCTCTAAGTTTTTTATACAAAACCCAAACTGCCTCCCTGTAACTTCTACTTCTTAGCCTGAGCTTTCTAAGATACAAAGATTACTGAGAATTATTTAGGTGATTGAGGATTATTTGAAAACACTCCTATCTATCATGACATGACATAGTACTTGTTTGGAGCTGTGAGTAAGTTAGACAAGTCAGTAAACAGCCTTTTCCTTGGGACTTGGGCACCCTCTACAGCAGCTTTGGTTCCGGAGGTCAGGGTAACACTAAAATTATTTTGCTAGTGAAAAATAGTTAACACCACGCTCAATAATTCTGATTGCATCAACATGCTAACTGTGAAAATGAACTGTCATGTTTGAACAAGAGAAAGACGGCCTGTAAATTCTGTTTGAATTTCTACAAAAATCTCCCTCAAGGCGTAAACAATATACTTAAAACTAATTATACTCTCAACCAACCCACTGAAATTTATAGTTGCCAAGAATAATAAATCATTCCTTTCTTCCATTATCTCAACAAATTAATACTAGAAAGCTGTCTGTAAGTCCTGGTAAAAATTTAGCCAATATATCCCATTTTAAATAATGAAAATGTAATGGGTTTTATTTCTAAAAGTCCCTTCAAATCCTTTCTCAAAGAGTGGCATACATACAATTATTATTCTCCTTTCTCTGATAAAAGGTAAGAAAATAATATGTTTGAATTATCTTCACATTATTCTCCTTTCTCTGATAAAAAGTAAAAAATCTAAAATTTCTGAATTGCCTTCACATCTTTTCCTTCAATATAAAGCTGTAAATGTCAGTTAACCAGTACTGGCCAGACTTGAGCGGTGTTGGTGATCAACTACTATGGTGCTAGATTCTTAAATGTGTACTTAACAAAAAGGTCTTCAGTGAAGAGGTTGCTTTGGACCCACAATAACACCAGTTGTTTCCACTAATAGTCACAAACATTTTTTTCCCAAAAACCAAAAAAGCTCATGTGACTTTGATAGATTCTTTGAAGACTGCTTTTCTAAAGGAACACATCACTCACAAACATGTTGGATATTAACTTTTCTGGTACCTCATCAAAACCAGATTTTAAAATTATGTCTACAAATTATTTTTCTCAACAGTGTCTTTTTATAAAATCACCACCAGCAAACGCATTCCAAAGCAACTGTCCACCCCGACCTTTAACTCAGTTCCAGGCGGCACAACCATCACCAAGCAACTCCCAGCGCGGCACCGGCCGCTGGAAGCACCCCCTGCTTTCCATAAACAGGTGCTCCTTTCAACCACCCTCCTCTGTACCCAAAACATTAAATTCCAGTGAAATTTTAATTAACAAATTCAAAGCTCAAATCAGGATGTTCATATAAAGTAGTATATAACCATATGTCAGCCACAGTAATGAGAGTGAATGCAATCACAATAAACATATTTAGTTAAGCAAAAATATTTTAATTATTGTTTATTCAGAGATGTCTATGAGTGGCATTCAAGGCAATTAAATATCCCCATAAACTGAAAATTAACTGTAAGCAGTCCCAGAGTATTTCTTTGCTTACCATCCTGCAGCCTCCAATTAACTTCATTTCCCCACATGGTTTGCTCACAAGTTACGTAAATTTTGCTCCACCTCAAAAGAAGTCTCCTCCTTTGTCTGCATCATCATCCCTGGCAGCAAGGACCCAGCGAGCCACACTTGCCCAAGGGTATCGGAGTCGGACGCTCGATACAGGGCTACATTCACAAGCCTGTTGGAAATGCAGGCTCTCAGGCTCCATCTCAGACCTGATGGATGAGAACCTGCATTTTAACGAGATCTCCAGGTGATGCCCAAGCCTATTAAGGTCTGAGCGGCACTGCTTCAGACCAGCAGGTCACAAACGGTGGTCCCAGGCCCAGGAGCAGCAGCATCTGGGAACTGTTAGAACGGCAAATTCTTGAGCCTCACCCTGTGAATTAAACCCTCTGGGGCTGGAGCCCGGCGATCGTGTTTTATCAAGCCCTCCAGGTGACTGTGACCTACTAGGACATGGTTGAGAACCGCTGCTTTCAATGAGTGGCTGACAAACTTTTGCTGTGAAGGACCAGAAAGCCGTGAGGCTCTGTGAGCCATGTGTACAGTCGCTGCCGCAAGGACTGAATGACGCAGTTGTAGCCCTGAAAGCTGCCACAGACATTATGTGAACGAATGAGCTTGGCTGTGTTCCAATAAAATGTTACTTATGGACACTGGACTTTGAATTCCATATAACTTTCATGGGTCATGAAACATTCCTCTTCTTCTGATTTTTTTTATCGCTATTGACATTGGGAGTCAATCACTTAAAAATATAAAACCATTCTTAGCTAACAGGCCATACAAAGACAAGTGGTGAGTCAAACTGGCCTGTGGAACCTAGTTCACCAACCCCTCCTTTAGCCCATGAGAGGATTTCCCACTGACCTCTTTTTTTGGGGGGTGGGGAGCACACCTGAGTCCTTAAGATCATCTGCAGGATCAATACAAATCAGACCAGTAAAGCAAATCTGCCTCTCAACAAAAGAGTAGTATTTAAGACATTCTATAATTTGTGAGAACAATCTTTTTGAGGAGGGTATACCAATAACACTAAGGAAATAAAGTGAGATCCTGGTGAGAAAGTACAGTAGCACTTGTGAGCATTTCGAAACTTAAAAATGTTTGAGGGAGAAAAATGAAAGGAATTTTCTCAATTCAAAAACGAAAAGAATGAACGAGCAACTGAAAGAATCCAAGGGATCTGAGGGCAGCCTTTCTTTCTCGCCTTATCTCTATCACCTGTGCTCCAACTAAATGCACGCTTTAACCAATCCTCGGTCTGAGCATGGGCACAGGTCTCTCCATGGGTCCAGACCCTACTCTTGCCTTCGTGTCTGGCACAAACACAGTTCTTCCGTGAAGCATTCAATCCTCCAGCCAAAATTAACACCTCGTTACTCTCTGTGTTCCTATGATCCAGATTATCATATTCTAGGCTCTATTTGTATGATTTATTTGTTTACTAGATTATAAGCTCCTTGAAGGCAGGAATATCTTACCTTCTATTTCACTGAGAACTAGTAGTCCCCAGCAGAGAGCCATAATAGTTACTTGCAACTTTTCTGAAATGATTTATATGTCGTAAAAATAATGTCACAAGCTGTTACAGATGCAATAGCAGCACTAGCACAGTTATCAGGCACCCATGTCTAACAGTTCATCTCCAACTTTCTACAAAACTTCCTTGAAGTGCCCATTTGACGCTATTGACATTGGGAGTCTAAGAGCCTCCACAGGTTGTCCAGTTCAGAGGTTCCAAAGATGTGCTCCCTGGATAAGCCACCTCACCATCAGCTGCAAACCCAAAGGGAATGTAAGTTCACAGGGCCCACACTCCACTCAGGAATTTCTTCTTACTTGAAAGAGGACACCAAACTCAGTAAGATCATGCCACAGCCTTTAAGTGAAAACACAGATAGGTGAATCTTTGATCCATTTTCTTTCAGAGATTATCTTGTTCCACAAATCCTTCCTGAAAATTTGACTTACCCTAATGCTATGTATCACCCCCAACCCAACCCAATCATCCATGAGGGCACAGTGGGTGGAAAGGCACAAACATCAGGTGTGAGAACTCCAGCCACTTTCATGAGCATTGATTTCATGAAGGCTTTTCATTATCTCACAGCACAGTGATGGAATGAAACATCAATAAGGCACAGAAAGCAAAAATTAAAGACGTAAGGATCACAGAAGTTGAATTATTTATTCCAGCTGGTGCTACTTAAGGAGCCATTATTTGGAAGGGAAGAAGTATTTCCTAGGTCTCCAATTGAAAAAAAGAAAGCTCAGTGAAGGCTAAGGGAAAAGGACCGGTTGGATAGCTAGAGGACTTGCACGGAGAGAGAGGTCTACTTAACCGGGGTACACCTGTCCCCCACAGCCACACATGCAGCCATGCTGCCACCCAGCAGGGGCACTTACTGCCTATTTGTTAGGCCTGTTTTGTTCATTATTTGCCACAGTTAGACTAAATTACCTTATGTCGACCAGAAAGCGCTGGTAAGAAAAGGAAGATCTTCTAAGTGAGATTTCACCATGTTTTTTATTATCTTTTCCCTTGAATTGTGTTTTCCTTCATAGCTGATGTGTGCGTGTGTGTTTTTAGTTAACTTTAAGCATTATCTAAGCCATGTGGGTCAATATTCACCAAAGATGTGAAAGAAACATGACTATATTCATGGGCTTTGGGATACCTTAATTCATCTCAAGAGCCACTTTGCAAATTCCATAATTACTCAGTACATGAGTATCAAAGTGAATATTCAGGAACAATGGGGAGCAGTCAGCCATGCCGGGCACATGGTGAATGCAGTCCTCAATGAAGAGGAGAAATTCTGTGAGAGGTGGTAATGTAAGTGATAATAGCCTGGAATTTTTTAACAAAGGGACATCGTGCAGCCTGATCTATGGAAGCATGTGTTTCCTTTAGCGGAGCCGATTCAAATGGGCATGGGATTCATTTTCCATTGCTTCCCGCAATAAACCACCTAACCCACGGGCAGACAGCAATAGGAAAATATAGATGACAAAACCTGTAGTCTGGCCTCAGGATGGAACTTAAAGGCAAAAGATTATCTATATGAATAAAATGACCCAAGCAGTCTTCACTATAGTTGTGTGTTAGTAATGCATTCATAATAACTAACACTTAAAATAAACATGTTCATCAGTGGAGCAATTTTAAATATAATTGTATCTCCAAGCTTGGTAAACATGAATTATCATGGACAGATGGATGGCCACTATAATTACAGTGATTCTGTTTGTTTTCATTTTATAGAAAACCCTGAGGAATAGGTCTAGGAGAACTCTGACAAATCTCAAACATGTGGTAGGGAAAGGGAATTTCCTTTGTTAGGAATGCTTCCTCCTGTCTATAAACCTGGGTTTCTTCATTTGAAAAAGGTAGTTAATATTAATACCTACCTCACAGGTATGTTGTAAGCATCCAATGGGAGAACAGCTGAGAAAGGTACTCAGGGAATGCAAAAGCTCTCTAAAAATGAGAGGCATTTCCACAGGGGAACAGTTCACACCAAATGAATGAAGGGCAACAATTTAAAACCGTTCACTAACTTCTGTAAATACTATTCCATTTAAGATAAGTGATAATATCTGAATTTCAAATTGTTTGAGAAAATGACTAATTGTTCTTTGCAGCAAACCTCCAAAACACTGAAACCTTTTCTGGTTATATAAACGATCTGCCAAAAGGCAAACCATGGACACGTGACACACATGCCTCCTGTGCTGTCGGCATCTGAAGAACACTTACCTGCTCATTAGGCCACCTCCTTCCGGATATGTGCTATGACCCCATTCTTACCATCTACTGAAGAGTTACATTTATGAATTACCACAGCTTACAAGAGACTTACTCCCCTGCATCCCTCAACCCCATTCCTTAGTGTGTGCTTGGTGCACATGCATGTACATACACACACACACACAGAGAAATACCCAGAAAAGTAAAAGTGTCACTGGAAATTCCAACTAAGCTAGTTAATCCTCCACCTGGTTATTTTTAACTTTCTGAGTCTTCTAATTAACAACATATCAATAACAAACCTTTCTCCATATACCTGATACCTAGGGATTAACATGGCAATATTAAGCTCCACAAACTTGAATCTCAAAAGATAAAAACACTGCTACAGAAGATACTTACTACTATCTGGGGCTGGGTACAAAATGAACTACTGAATGATCACCAGCCATGAGGTGAGCTGGCTTTCAAAGTCCTAAAAGACCAACCCACACAATTATTAAAGGAATAATTTATCATAAAGGAATGCCATGTACAGTAAATACCATGCCAGCCTGGACTTGAGTGATGAGCTGTATCCTGCTCAGAACCATTCGATAGGCCAATATACCCATGAGTTTCAATTTTCAAACATAGAAAGAGAAGTTTAAATTTACAAACACAAAAAGGTAATAAATGCTGAGGCATGAATAAACAATGTTACATTGCCATAAGAAAAGAAAGTAATTGAACAGAACTAATAACACATAAACAAACCTCATTATATATAAAAGTATAATACATAACAAAAAACCTATCACCAGGAAGGGAAACATTGTTTGGTAAATGGTTTGGGGAGTGCTAGCCAGCAGTGTTTTACACACACACACACACACACACACACACACACACACAATTTAGGCACCTCATTCTGGACATACAAAAATTAATTTGACACCATTATATATTTACAAATACAAAAATAAAACACAATTGAAAATATCTCAGCCTCCAGAGGTGACACTTCCCCTGCTTAGAAACTACAAAGGGAAATAAGCACAGACTTGTCCACATAAAATTTTACCAACCACCACGTTGTTTTTAAAAAGCATTCACAGATTCAGAAAAACATTTTTATTAAGTATGACAGATGATTTTATTTTGATTAGGTAAATTGATAAAAGAAGTGTTAACCTTCACGAGGTAAGCAAGTAATAGATAATAAGCACTCCTGGACATCCTGTAGAAAAGCTCCTTAACTAGGGATCCGATCCTCCCTTCAGAACCCAGGACCTGCTTCCAGCCCTTGCATTCTGTGTTCCTGCCATTCTTCCTAACACCCCCAACCTGGAAACACCCCAAATATACTTCAGTAAGAGAATACATCTATAATCTGTGGTATATCCTTACAATGGAAGACTGCACACTATTCCAGAACTATTGCTAGACACAAGGACATGGATACAACGATCTCACAGCGCTGAGTGAATGAAGTCAGACACCCGAGAGCACCCGGTATATGACTGGACATACAAAAATGTATGATCTCTGGGCAAGTCAGCACTCTCAAAGCCCTGTGTCTCTGTGCTTTTACTCTAAGGAGGGGTCATCTCCCCATCCTTCACCAGAAAATCCGTCTTTCAGACAGCTCACCTGCCTCACCTCCACCAGGACACCTTGATTATATAGCTAAGTGAATCAACACAAAGTGAACATCCCAATGAAACCACCACCCAAACCAGAAAACAGGACATTACCAGCACTCCAGAAGTCTCACTGGGTGCCTCCCCACTCTCCTCCCCACCCACCATCCTTCCCACAGGCACCCACTCTTCTGACTGTTTCCACACCCTACTGGTTTTGCCTATTTCTGACTCTGATAAAAAGAATCGTATACTATGTGCTCTCGGGTGTCTGACTTCATTCACTCAGCACTGTGAGAGCGATCTGTCCATGTCCTTGTGTCTAGCAATAGTTCTAGATAACTGCACAATCTTCCAGTGTAGGAATATACCATGGATTGTAGATTTACTCTCTTACTGAGGTACATTTGGGTTGTTTCCAGTTTGGGGCTGTTAGGAAGAATGGTGTCATGAACATTTTTGTACGTCTTCTGATGCGTATGCCGTTGTCCCCCCTCACCCACGGTTTTGCTTTCCCCAGTTTCAGTCACCCACAGTGAACCACAGTCCAGAAGCAGATGGTCCTCCTCCTGAGGTGCTGTCAGAAGGTGGATAGCAACCTATCGCTACATCCCAACGCCTATGTCATTAATATCATCACACAGGCACTTTATCCTCTCCCGTCATCACAAGAAGAAGGGTGAGTACAGTACAATAAGATATTTTGAGAGAGCAACCACATTCACATAACTTTTATTACTGTCTATTGTTATAATGGTTCTATTTTGTTATTAGTTGTTCATCTCTTCAGTGCCAAATTTATAGATCAAATTTTATCACAGGTATGTATGTATAGGAAAAACACAGTATATATCGGGTTCAGTTCTATCCATAGTCTCAGGGCATCTTAGAGTATATCCAAAGGGGGACTACTGTATATGCCACGCTTCTGTTTATTATATTCATAAGAATGGAATTGCTGGACTACAGAGCACACAGATGTTTAGTTTTTGACTAACAGTTTTATATATTGGTGTACCAACTTACACTCCCACCAACACAGGGTGAGATTTCTAATATTCTCCAATGTTGTCAATGTTAACATTGTCATCTCTTTAGTTCTAGTAATTCTGGAGTATTTATTAGCATGTAATGTGGTTTTGTTACATTCTCCTTATGACTAATGAGGTTGAGTACCTTTTCTTTATTGGCCATTCGGGTATTCTGTTTTGTGAAGTGCATGTTGAGTCTCTTGCTTACATTTCTGTTGAGTTACTACCATTGTTTTAAGGACTTATTTAAATATTCTAGATATTAGATCTTTGTCAGCTGCAAGTATTACAAGTACCTTCCTCTCACTCTGTGGCTTGCCATTTCAAACTCAATAACCTTTTCCTGATAAACAGAATTTCCTCATTTTAATGTAGTCCAATATTTTCTGATGAGATCAGTGATGATTATTTTATATCATACAATGAAAAGTGTCAATATTTGAAAGATCTGCATACTTCAATGGTCATTTTCCAAATGACCAATGTATCATGTTATAAAATCATACATGAATAAAAGGTCAAAGTACAAGACCAATAAATTTGAGTGTAATATATTATGAAAAGTTCATTGAAATGGTTTCAGATTTTATTTTTCAGCTAAACTTTCAGAATTTACCACTTGTCAATTCACAATTAAGGAAAAAGCTACTAAAATATTCCTCCATTTTCCAACTATAAAGCTTTGTGAAGTTGGATATTCCTCATATACTTCAACCAAAGCAGGATACCAAAACAGATAATTCTGTCTTCTGTTACTGTATCTTCTATCCTTGTATGTCTTTATGAGGCTGGACATTTAAAATTTTGCTAATATATAAAATAATATTCTCTTCATTAAATTTTTTCTTTGGAAAATATATTTTCCATTAAAAATGTGTTATTTACATGAACATGTGTTGGGTTTATTCTTAGGTATATATTATATATTCATAAATACCTTTAAATTTCCATTTTAATTTCTGTAGTACATGTCTGTGTACATTACTATACAATACAGTAAATATTCACAAATATAACCATAAACAAAAGCTCTTTAGAGTCCTTGATAACACTTAAGATTGTAGAGGGGACACAAGGCCAGAAGGTTGGACAACTGCTGGTAGCTGTTCTATTAATTACTGAGAGATGTTAAACTCTTCAGCTGTTATTATAGGTTTGTTGATTTCTTTCAGTTTTTTTCACAGTTATCTAGTAGTTGGCTGTACATTTAAATTAGAAATCATTCTTCCTTCATTTCTAGTAATGATCCTTGTCTCAAAGTCTACTTACATAATAGTAATATAGTAACACTAGCGTTCTTGTGGTTAATGTTTTCACAGTATACGGTGTCAGCCATTATTGTTCAAGTACTGCACCTCTCTCTCTGTGGGTCTCCCTCTCCTCTCCCTCTCATTTCTAGGATCATAAATACACTTAAATGAGACCTTTCTATGTGGCAAAAAGCATATGTCTCTCATGCTCCTTTCTGTGTGGTGCTTTTTTTTTACCCCTAATACTTTTTCATCTCCAAGTTTCTGCCTGGACATCATTTTAATCTATTTTCCAAATCACCATTTCTCTCTTCAGCTGTATCTAATCTGTCGCTTAAACCCATTGTTGAGTTCTTAATTTCAGTTAGTTTTTTTAGATCACAATTTTTATACTTTCTTATAATTCCCAGCTTTATTCTCTTATAGTTTTAGTTCCAGTCCAATTCTTCATCTTTTTTGTCTGAATATAGTAATCATAATCATTTTAAAGCCTGGGTTTGACAATTCCAATAATAGGGTAACCCCAAAACAGGGTCTGTTTCTTTTATTTTGTCTCTTGGTTTTCTGTTAATTCTTGTCTTTTGCCATGCTTTTTAAAATGAATGCTAGAAATTGTGCAAATAACTATTAAAGATAATTTGAGACTCTGAAGAATATTATCTTTCTCCATAAGGGATTTTGGTTTTGCTCCTGACAGGTAGGTAGGGTAGGAAAGATTGCTTAATTGAATAAGAGATTGTTCTAGGCCTGTTTTTGCAAGGGCTGGCCAGCCATATTACTAAGATTATCATCTTTAGATGCCCCAAATAAAAGCATGATGTATTTATTAGAACCTCTCATTGTTGGTGGGCTTTGAATTGTAATTTTATTCTATGCCACCCATAAGCCTTCTAGAAGCTTTATTTGGTTTGAACAGTCATATGTCTCAAGAGGAAATGTGGTACCAGAAGTCAAGCTTACTCCTCTGGGATCTTGACTCCCCAGCTCTTATTGTATTGGCAGCTCTCTGTTTTGTTTTGTTTGGGCTTTGTTTGCACTTCAAAAAGTTGGGGTTTTTTTTCTAATTATTGTGGTGAGGTTCATATAAAATAAAGTGAAGCACTTTAGTGGCACTTAGTTGGCATTCACAATCTTGTAAATGCACTACCTCTATCTAGTTCCAAAACATTTCCATCATTGCAAAAGGAAATCTCAGACCCACTAAGACAGTTATTCCTGTTGCCATTTTCCCCAGCCCCTGGAAAACACCAATGTGCTGCCTCTATGGATTTACCTATTCTGGATATTTTATATAAATGGCATCATACAATATGTGACCTTTTACTCCTGGCTTTTTCACTTAGCACAGTGTTTTTGAGGTTCATCTACATGGTAGCATCTATCAGTACTTCATTCCTTTTTACAGCTGAGTAATATTGCATTGTATGTACATATAGCGCAATTCGCTTATCCATTCATCCATTGATGGACATATGGATTGTTTTCACCTTTTGGCTATTAATAGCACTACTATGGGCATGCAAGTACGAACAAAGGTTTCTGTTTTGTTTAGTTTGGACTTTTATTTTGTTTTTTTATTTAGATTTTCTAATTCTCAGCAGGTAAACTGGTTTGTACCAAACCGGTTCATTGCCAGGGTAGAACTCAAATTTAAATTTTATTTTGAAAAATTATAATATCAAAAAAATTGATCCTCAACTAGTTATTAATAGGAAGACATTCTTTGGAGTATAAGACAAATACTCAATTTTAAATCATTTGATAAACATTTGGAAACTGCTTTGTTGATGTATTTTTTAAGATCTCAACTGTCCTTGGGTCTAAATACAGAAACAATTAGTAGTATAAAAAGCAGCTCAGCCCCAAAAACATATGCTACACAAATTAAAATATGAAAATTCTTTTACACATGAAAAAATAAAAACAGATATTGAGTATTTCTCCTTTTATTTCTCAAGTAAAAAATGCCTAGTTTTCAGCTCTTGCTCCCACACTAAAAAGTACTAAGTGACTCCAAGAACACTGACTTTAAAAAGTACTATTAGACAGAAAAGAAATGTGTTAATACACAGAATAGCAGCTGGGCATCAGCAACCCAGACTCTCAGCTCAACTGAGAAGTTTAACCTTAAGGATGATGAAAGCTAAATGTACAGTATGAAACATTATAAAGTCTGAGAGGAAGATGAATAAATATAAAAATAGATCTGCCCAACAAAGACAAGACAGACAGTCATAGGGCTGTACCAGACTACTGGGGTCAGTTCCTCAAAAGTCTAGAAATGTGAAGTAGAATGAAAAACTTGCAAGTGTAGAAACCTGATTTCACAGTTAATCTCTATTTACTACACATGGGTACTATTAAAATAAGTGCAGAGTTCATTGGAAGGTGCAGCACTAAACTATGCTCACTTTTATGGAGTCCCATTTTAAAGGATATAAAATGATCTCAGATGCCTTTCGGTATCTTAAGATGAGCTTTAGTAGCCCACAGCACTGAGCCCACGGCTGGCTTAGTCTAGTGAGGAAGATGACAGGCATGTGTAAGCAAAACACCTGGCCTTTTTTGTGCCTCAGTTTCTCCAATAAAAAATTCCTTTCTTTTTTGGAGCTAAAGACCCCATACAAGATGTCTGGGAGAATATCATTGTTGTGTACTACATATGGTAGTAAAAAAGGGAACTGAGGCAAAATTACTTTTAATTAAAATTTAAATGATGCTGTTTCCTCCAGACTATACCCCCTCAACACTCTAACCTTCTTTGTGATATACCAACTACTGGTTTTAAAGAGGGCAAGAAAACATTCTTATCATTCTAATAGCACCATAACCAGAAGGATAGAGACGCCCTTCTTTTACTAAATCCTTTAGGAATACACAAATACATTTTTAATGAAGTCAGCCATGTTTAACAATAAATTAAACTTTAATTTTCATATTCTCAGTGCCCTGTTTTTACAGGGGGTTGGATTTGGGAAGCATCCATATATATGGAAGAATATAGAACCATTGGATAAACAGGAAGGTCTGGGTTAGTGGTTAGCAATCTACAAAAGTTGCTCTTCCTTCAAAGGAGTAAGGTGCCTAAGGCCTCTGGTCCATCCCAATTTGGTGTCTTCTCCCCAAAACACATCCCAAGTCCCTGCCTTCAGCCCTAGGGATTAGCAGACCCAAATACTGGCCTCACAGACCATGGGAGCCTCCACTGCCGCCAATCAGAAACCACATCCTGCAGCCACAGAGCAGGCATCAGCCTCCCACATGCAGGCTCACTCCAAACTGTGCTCCAGGGCATTCCACAGTCTATCCTCACCGCCCCAGTCAGCGGGAACTTGGGCTTGGTGCCATGATGAGGTCGGCAGTGGAGAGCTAGGGGGTCCACCAGTTGGCTTGATTTGCCTTCCTCCTCCTGGGTTCCGACTTTGTTTTTCTGGCCTAAAACCACAAGAACCTACTGCTTTCATTTCTCCTTCAACTCAAACTATACCTTCCTCCCCTCCACTACCCTAAAAATGCAGCATATATAGAAAGTCATGTCATATCCTTATAGCACAAAGGAACAAACTGGAACTGCCAAGAAGGTGAAGTCACGGAACACTCTGAAATAGTAACAGGTGGGCTGCCCCTTTCCTTGACCCACAGTACCACTGACACAGGGGCCCACTCAGGCAGCCGGCAGTCTGCACCAATCTCCGCAGGATCAACATCTCACAGGAGAGCAGAGATGACCCAGCTAATTCTTGGCCTTCAGAAGAATGCCTGATGGGGAAAAGACTAGCTTATCACACCTACACCCACCTTTCACCAGCACTCCAAGACAAGGCAGAGAGAGTCAAAGAGGAAGCCAGGAATGAGCAGATACCCTGGTTCCTGAGGAAGGCGCCCTGCACTCTTCCCACAGGCTGAACACTCTAGGCCTCCAGCAAATGAGCTCACCCAAAGGCACAGATATGTGAAGATGGGGGAAGGTTGCAGCACCACTTTCTTTGCTATGGGCCACAGACATCCCTAAAGACCCCCAGAGAGAACAAGTACAAATGGAGGCAGAATCTAGGTCAGGACAAAGTCAGAGAAATCACTTTATCCTCTAAGTAAAACACGTAGCCAAGGGAAACCCATGTTAAAATTGCAAAAGGAGAAAAAAAAAAACGTTCCAAATCAAGATAACTTTCAGGCTTGTTGGAGGGGCTGGAGCTGAAAGAGGGGCCAGAGTGCAGCATCCTTCACCTGCGTTCCAGGAACATCAGAGTCATGTGGCCACCACAGCATCTGACAAAGCCTCCCTGGGGGGCTGCGAAGGAACCCAGCGAGAAGTACTATCAAGTCAGAGTAACTCTGTTTCCCTAACACGAAATCTGGCCTCAAAATTCATGTCTGGTGGTGAGGCACTGCCCAGAAGGGAAGCAAATGTAATTAAAAGCACATTCACACAGCCTCAGCATCCAAACATTCGGAACGCTACAAGAGAAGGTCAGAGAATATGTGGAAATTTAAGGAAAGGGCTTGCCAGTAACAGCATACAATTCGAGAACCTACTCATAGGGGGACAGCATGTCGTCACTATCGCTGTCAGTAGAGTGACTTTTACAACTCCGTAAATGTCTTCGAGAGAACTTGTCCACTGTATGTTTTAAGCCAAATCAAACCAAGTGTTGGGGAGGATGCAGAGCAACTGGACCTACCACGTACTGCTGATGGGGGCTAAGTCGGTGCAGCCCTTTTCAAAACCTGTTTGGCAGTATCTCCTGAAACTAAACATCTGTATATCCTGAGACCCAGCAATTGAACTCCTGAGTATACACAAAGAGAAATTAGTACTTACATGCACCAAAATATACAGACAGAAACGTTTATAACAGTAGCATGCCTAATAGCCCCAAATCTGGAAACAAACCAAATGCCCCTCAACAGCAGAATGGATAAAGTGCGGACTATTCAAACAAGAGAATACTTCACGGCAATGAAGAAAATAAACTGTGAATGCCATTTGCTGCAGACAGGATGTGGAGCAAAAAGAAGCCAAACTGATAAGAGCACGTACCCTATAACTCAATACAAAAGTAAACTTTAAAAATAGCAACTCACACAACACACCCACCATGAAGATGGCCTGCTACCATCAGCATTAAACAATACGTGTATCCTTATAACACAAAGGTGACTGAATACAAAAGGGTCCTGTCTCTAGGAGCATTAATGGGAAAACAGACAAGAATGTCTGTTGACATATGAAACATCTAATAAGTACACAAGAGGTAGGATATGTGGTGGTAGGATCCATGAAATAAACAGTCAATCTCTCCATTATGCACATTAGGCTGACTTCTGTGTTACAGCGCACAATCTATTGTCTACAAGCACGTGTGATAGATTTATTTTATTTCCTGGCAGAACCTTAATTATGGTATTTGGCAGAAGAATGAGGTCTAGTTCTGTTAACTGCACTCCTGGGAAATGTTATCTCATAATAAAAGTTGTACACACATCAAAGCCTTCAGCACTTGTTGCTTTTAAAATTTATATCTATAAATTCCCATGGCAGTAGTCCAGCTGACTAACAGCCAGGCATGAAGTCAAGGAATCATGAGCTAATTTCTGCCAGAGAATCTGGTATAAGCGGCATCTCACAGAACATCATTATCATCTGGGAAATATCTCCCTGGAGGGGCCGCACAGGGAATGGGAATAGTAAGGTCTCAGGTTCGGACAACTATGTGGCCTCAAATGACCTATTACCCTGAACTTTGGTCTCCCCATTTGCTAGACTGGTGGGAAATGGCACATCTTTACAGTGTTACTGTAAAAATAAAACAAGGTAACAGTCATTGGACTCTAAGCCCCATGCGAACAGGTACTAAGTCTATTTTGTTTCTCCTCTGTGTGCTCAGCCCAGTCACACAGCAGAAATCCCATAAATGCATGCTGGGATGTTCAGTCTCGATAGTGTGTGAAGGAATTCCTGTGTGTTCGGTCTCGATAGTGTGTGAAGGAATTCCTTAGTGTGATTAACATTCACAATCACTGACTCTAAGTAAAGCAGCTTACCTGTGATGCATGTGGGCTTCATCTGATCACTTGAACGCCTGAAAGGCAAAATCTGAGTTTTCCCCACAAGGAAGGAATTCTGTCTCAGGACTGCCACAGAAACCCTGCCTGTTTCCCACCTGCCCTGCAGGTAACAGACTGGCCCTCCCCACCATCCTGAGCCAATTCCATAAAACAAAGGACTCAATCAAGCAATCCTAAGAAAGAGGATACATGTATGTCCTGTCGGCAGTTCCTCTGGAGAACCCTGACAATACACACGCTAAGTTAGTACCTATCAAACACCCAACACCAAGTCGTTTATAATAAAAACACATCCCAATACTAGAGCCTTCCCTCTCTTCCTTTCCACTTGGCTAAATCCCCACTGTGCAGAATGCATGCCCTTATTCTGTGTGTATGTCTCATACTTTAATTATTAAAAATAGCACCGTGTATTTATTGCCTGCTTACTAGGGGTCGAGCACTGTACCAACAGGACTGTTTTATGTTCAATGCAGAACACCAGCATGGAAAGAAGGCAGTAACTTTCCTGTTTCACAGGTGAGGACATATGCAGAATGTTAGTTCTCTGCTGCCATGATGATACCACAGAACAAACCCCCAAGTCTCAGCGGCTTAAAACCACACTGGTTCTCTTGCACGTGGTCTACGCGTACACCCGTGGTGGCCCCACTGGGCTCCAGGTTGAGGTGTGACTCACTCTGGGGAGGGACCAAAGGGGTGGCAACTTCAGGACGTGTTCTCAGCGCAAATCACCTGCTCACAAACCCAAGCCTCTGCCTGCGTCCCATCTGCTAATATTTCACTAGGCAAGTCCCATGGCCCTGCTCAGAGCACAGCTTGAGGAGTACGCTCCCACCACCATGTGGCCACGGCCTAGGTGTGGACTATCATGCTATCAAAGCAGGTAGAAAGGGGGATCGATTACTCAATCTACCCCAAGTACCTTGTCCAAAGTCACAGAGCAGCCAGTTAAAACCAGGACCCAGGTCTGCCGGACTCCAGGTCGGCTTGATTGTTCTAATTCTCCTAAAACAAACAGCTAACAAAGGCAGTGACGCTCAGCCCCACCACAGGAGTTACTGCACTTACCTGTATACTTTTTCCAGCCACTGTGGCCCATCAGCCACCTCCCAGCCCCCAGTCCCACAGGCACCTTACCGTTACTCACAGGAGTGCCAACCCTCAATGTGCAGGAGCTAACACCAACCACCACTGCCTGTATCTGACCAATTACAAATATTCTAGATTCTACTCTACTATGTCTGACGTTCCAGGTGGAATTCTAGGGCAACAAGGCACCCACTCACAAAACAGTGATTGACCTAAACTAAAAGTCACTGATCTTATCAAAACCTCAAAAGGTAAAGAGAACTTAGATATATTCTTCTTAGTGAAGTCACCAGCCATTTCCCTGTGCCCTGAGTTCTTCTAACACTTCCACTCTACCTTTGCTTTGTACCAAAACAGAGGGACCCCCAAATTCTAAATCTTCCCAGTAAAGAGACAGAAGTGCTCTGGAAGATCACACTTGGCCCCCCGCCCAGCCCCAAAGGAAGGGAGCAAGGCGGGTGGGGCTCCACCTCACCACACAGTATTCCCCACGCTCCCAGGGATGAGCTGCCCCTGGATCCCACCACCAGCTTCCAGGGAAGGTCCTCAGTCCCCTTCAGGATAAATAAGAAGACTGCCTCTTTGCTGCTGCTGGTCAGTAGGCCTAGATGGCCACATTTTAGAGAGCATAACACAATACCAGTTTAACAGATTATTTGTTACAAACACACCTACTTTTATTACATCAAGCTAAAGAGGTTATTCTGAAGAAAATAAAATTAAAGGCAACAGCCGACGAACATTTTTTTCCCTGAAAAGGTTTTCATATAAAAAAGAGACTGAGTTAGACCTCTGAAGCCTGCGGTCTGGGGTTACACTCTCTGCCTCTGCTCCCTGCCCTGCCCCTCATCTCCTCAGGCTTCTGCTCTGTCCTCATTGCCTCTGCTCCCGCCTCCTCCAGCCAGCCTTCCCCTCACTGGCTTTTCTCCATAAAACCCTTATCAGATCATGTGCCACTCACCCTCAAAAACACAGGACAGCTCCATCACGGGATATGCTCCATGGCAGGGCTATTGCCTCCCTCATCACCCAGACCCTGTGTTTCTCAGACTCGGCTTCATCCCACTCCTGCCACCAGTCCAAGCAGCCAGCACATACCTGGCCCCCGGGCAGGGCTGAGAATTATTTGAGTGAATAAACCTGGGTTTGTTGAGTGACTAAACAACACATTTCTCCAGACTTATTTCCCAAGAATAAAGCTCTCCCTCATGCACCCTGTATTGTACCAAAGGTCGACCACTCCCAAAATGCAGGATGGACTCTCCTCTCCCCACATTTGCTCCCCCTGGCCTCTCGGCTTGGAAAGACATTCCCACCCAGGTCCCAGCCACTGAAATCCTTATTTCAGGCCACACTCAAGTGTCAAGTTTCAGGACTTCTCAGATTTTTCCACTGAAACTGTTTTATCTGTCTAGAACTAGCTTCCTAGTTCTTTGTACTACTGTTTATTTGTCTCTTCCATTCTAGAAAACTTAAAAGCAGGGCCTTTAAAAAAGAAAAACACACCTTTGTATCTTCCCTGTGCTTTAGCACAGCATTTGCAGACAGTAATACATTTTAAAATGTTTATTAAATCGCAGAGTCTGCCACAAAAATTCATAAATTCTGCTTCCAGTTACATCAATCAAAATATAATGGTATACTATACATGCTGTACATTTAAAGAGAAGAAAATGATGTAACTATAAACCTACTTATATTGTGACTATAACACCTACTTATATCCAAGTATAACAAAATCTTGATTATCTGGTATCATTCTGCCTCCAATATCCTAGTAAAACAAGACTATAACAAACTAACAAAGATCAGAATCCCATTTACATCCACACTGCAATAAAAAAAAAATGAAAATGAAAAAAGTACTCACAAAACCAAAAAGGTTCAATGTTCTACAGAAGTCATATGCTACAATACACTGTTGTTATTTCAGCAACTATATAACTTCATTGATCCCTAACATCAGATTTCATTTTGCATTGCAAATTGGGCTATGTGATTTTCAGTACATTTTTGTAAAGATGATTTGTGGGGACTTACAAAATTTCAAATACTGAAAAGATGGCTGAGACAAACTTTTTATTAAAGAGGTAATTCAGAATGCATAATCGAGTACCTGAGTTGATTCTATACCTGAGTTAATTTTTAAAAATAACTTAGAAAAAAGAAATCGGAGTTAGACAGTAAGATGGCTGGCCATTTGCTTCTACACCCTCCATGACTGAGTTTATGTGATTAAAACGTGAAGGGGAATTTACCTAATTAAAATCAAGTACAAGTTGTCTTATTTGATTAGCTCTCTCCTTCACACTCACGGGCCCCATAACTAAATGCCCTAGTGATGGCTCTTATGCCCAGCTGTCATTTCCATGGAAATATACTTCAGTAAATTGAGCAAATTTCTGTCTACCACCAATTGTGAATCCATGTCAATCTCATTTAACAACCAGAAAAGCCATTATGAACTTGTCAGGACTTTAATTTCCCTAAATGAATTTAACTGATTTTTTTTATTACTCATTTGGTATTAACACCATCTTCTCTTAATAACAAAGTACAACAAAATTAACCATCATAAATTCCCACTGTTTTTAAAGCCATACCTTTCAGAAACAGATTAGATGGGGATTTGTGTCTTCAACAGCTGGTCTCCAACTTCACTCTAATGAAGAAAGTAATAATGAGAATCTGAGAGTGCCCACCCTTGGGAGAATATAGGAAGGGGCATTAGACGTGGTGGAAGACAGCAGCCATGGACGTGGTGGAAGACAGCAGTCAAAGAAAAGCACCACAGCCTCAGACCCAGTAACCCAGCATCAAGCTCAATATTAATACGCAGCATTTTAACTACTCATCCAGAGAATAAAGACCCTGGTGATGAATAACAATGCCAAGATGGTTTAACTGTTGATTTTAATCCCCACAATCACACCTACTTTCTTTGGTTTCATAATAATAACCACTCACCGATTATGTGTTTGCTGTAAGCAAGATACTGTTCTAAGTGTTCTGCATAGATTTCTATTTAGTATTCACAATATACCTCTATATAGTAGTACTGTATTTCCCCAGTGTGTATATGAGGAAACGGAGGAAGCAGAGGTAGGTACCTTACTCATGGCCCAAAATTTGTAAACAATGGAACCAGGGTTCAAATACCAGGGACACAGATCAGGGTCCTTAATGAGAAGGTACAGCTTCGCTCATCATTATGAAAGGTCCTCAGTGTGGGAAGGACACACCCAGTGGAGAAATGTGAGCCCCAGGGAGTCACCCACAAGGCATTAAGATTTTAAAAACATAGTAAGGAATATTTTATCAATGTTGAAATACCTTTAAAGTACCCTCTGATTTAGTATTTCCTCAGAAAGGACAATCAAATGTTAGTTTCTAAAATATTTTAATTTATTATATCTTCACACACATGTTAGTATCAAACTTATTTTCCTTTATTCAATGAAAATATTATCTAAAACAGAAAGCACATGAACTTAACCAGGAATACATTGAGGGTTTAAACCATTAAGTGATAAAGCCAGAACTACTGTATTTCAAATTCTGTCCTTAAGGAAGCTTCAATTCCATTGACTTCAGCAAACTTAGGAAAGGTCAACAGCTTCTTGTGTCAGAATAATTAAGCACAACATTCCAATTATGGGTAAAATGCAAAATACATCCAAACTGCCTTGCTTGACCTAAACCATTCTAAGGCCCGAAGGCAATCAAGGCATCTTTCATCTTATTGTCCTCTTAGAATTAGAAAAAAAAATCTACAATAAGGAGCAGGAATGAAATTATTTCCTTTGCAATACGGTATATAATGGAATCTGTCTTACTAATGAAACACATCTTTCCTCACAAGACAAATCCGATGCTGGTTATCTTTCCTAGTAGAAGACGGTGTACATGCCCTTTTTTTACAGGAAATAATAGCCATCAGGTAGAGATCTAATCTGATTCTCTATTAATTCCCCCTAATCTTAAAGTGTTTTCCACACTTTTCCATTTCTTTTCAGTGCCCAAAGTACAAGAATTACCTTGAGATAATCCAGAGACAGTCCCCTGACTGAGGGCTACTGGGCACTACTTCAAGTGATTGAAACTGGGAGGCCAGATGGCCACGACCCTCTCCTTCAGCCAGGATGCATTCAGCTCAAGCACGATGCCAGAAAGGACGGGGCAGCGCCAACCTAGCCCCATCCCCACAGAGGGGCAGCAGCTCCCTCTCCTTTATTCCCTATGCACTCGGACTTAAACTTCGGTTTCTATATTTTTAGAATGAAATGACTCCACACCAGCAAAATAAATTCAATCTGCAGGAGTTTCCACCTTGGTCAGATGCCCCAGGGGTCCATATATCTTTTTCCAAGAGCAAGAAGATACTGCTTGACTGCAGGATCATCCACAAAGCTTTTCAAGCAAAAGGAGGGAAAAACAAAACCAGAAGACAATGAAAAGTGAATAAAAAATATTATTTGCCATCTGGACGAGATGGCACAGACTCAATTCTACCTGTCCTTCCCCCACTAAATACAACTATAAGCTCCGGAAACAAAGCAAGAGTTAATCAAAGAAAATTTCTGAAAGGTATGCAGGAGAAGGCAGATGATTAGAGGCCTTAGGTCTGTAGGAACAACAGAACAGCGGGTTGCCTGAGGATCTCCCACCCCAAAGCAGAAGGCAACCCAGGCCTGACATTTCCTGATTCCCAGCCTAATAACAGAAGGCAGCCCAGGTAGGTTTATTTCTTCCCTGAATCAGAAGGGAGTCCTGCACACCATGAGAGCCAAGCAAGAGGGACTGATGGGGACCCCAGCTGACAAAAAGTGGCCAGTGGAAGCATTCTCCTCAGGGTCAGGCAAGAATACTACCTCCACTGAGAAGCATGGGGGCAAGGGAGAGGTGGCACCAGCAAGAGGAATTCCACCTCAAAAAGTATGTGGGAAACTTCTTTGTCCCTGAGGTCCTACGATTCCCCACTTACCTAGAGGCACCAGGGGGCCTGCCAGCACAGCAAGAGGGACTCCCCCTACAGCAATACCAAGCCCCGGATGTGCTCTACATCCCCGAGGGCAGTGAATCCCACCACAACAAGCTGTCTGGCATTGGAAGCTGCTTTGTCCCCATGGGCTAGAGACTTCCTCCCCCATCAAGAGACACTGGGCATCTAGGAAGCAACAGCAAGAGGACCTCAACACAACAACCAAACCAGCCCAGGGAGCATCATTGTTCTCTAGAGGCAGACACACTCATCTCCCATCTAGAGGTGCAGAGTGGCCTGGCCTGTGCAAACAACTTCTGTCCCCTCAGGCAGCACCAGCAGGGTCCAGTGGGAGCCCCAGTGGCACCAGACACACTGCACAGGTTCCAAATTAAATTACTATTGTAAGTACAGTCCACAAAAGTAGGCCAGCATTTGTGTACTAAACCTAAACAGTATGACTGCTTTCCAAAATAGAATATTTAAATGGGATTCATAGACTCCTAACACAATAGGCAAAGTGTCCTGAATAAAAGCAAAAAATCACTTATTATTTTGAGAACCAAGAAAATTACAGCTTGAATGAGAAAAACAACCAACTGGCACCAACAATGAGATATAAGATGTTGAAATTATCTGACAAGGATTTTAAAGCAGCCATGATAAAAATTTGAACAAATTATGAATTTCCTTAAATCAAATGAAAAAAACAGAACTGATAAAATGCAATATAGAAATAAAAAAACTCAATGAATGGGCTGAGTAATAGTGTGGAGAATAACAGAGAAGAGAACAAAACAATGACATTTACCCAATCTTCACAACAGAGAGAAAATAGACTGGAAAAGAAATTAACAGAGCCTCCAGCACCTATAGGACAATGAGAAAAGGTCCAACAATTATCTTTTGGAGTTCCAGAAAGAAAGGAGAGAGCAGGCTGAAAGAGTATCTTTCAAAATACGGCAGAAAATATCCCTAATTTGGTGAAAGACATAAATCTACAGAATTAAGAAGCTAATGAATCATAAACAGGGTAAACCCAAAAAAATCCATATCAAAACTCATAATAAACTTCTCAAAACTAAAAACAAAACAAAACAAAAATCTTAAAAACAGCCAGACAGAAACAATAGATTACCTACAGAGAAACGCCAGTTTGGGTTACTCATATGAAACTATGGAGGCCAGAAGGAATTGGCACAATGTTTTTTAAGCACTTAAAGCAAAGAACTGTCAACTGTAAATTCATTACCCAGCTAAACTATCCTTCAGGAATGAAGGATAAAGACATTCTCACATGAAGTAAAACCAAAACAATTTGTTGCTAAAAGACCTACCCTTAAAGAATGGCTAAAGGAAGTTCTTCAAATATAAGTCATAAAGTCATAAAAGAAGGAATCTTAGATGCAATGGACCATTTCCTCAAAAGCCACAACTACCATGACTCACCCAAAATGAAAAGATCATTTGAAGAGCCCTTTAACTATTAATTAATTTAACTCATGATGTAAAGATTTCCCAGAAAAGGAATCAACAGGTCCAGATGGTTTCACTGGAGAATTCTACCAAATGTTTAAAAAAACTAACACCAATTTTACACAATCTCTTCCAGAAAATAGAAGCAAGGGAACACTTCCCAACTCATTTAAAGAGGCCAGTATTACACTGATACCAAAACAGAAAAGGACAGTACAAAAATGAAAAAAATAAATACCACAGACCAATATCTCCCATGAATTGAGTCACAAAAATCCTCAGCAAAATATTAGCAAATTGAATCTGACAGCGTATAAAAAGAATTATACACTATGACCAAGTTGGACTTATTCCAGGTAAACAAAGTTGTTTCAACATTTCAAAAAATCAGTGTGATCTTATACACACACACACACACACACACACACACACATCCAGGCTAAAGAAGAAAAATTATATTAATTGATGTAAAAGAAAAAAAACTGACAAAATCCAACACTCATGCATGACAAAAACTGTCAGCAAGTTAGGAATAAAAGGGAACTTCTTCAACCTGATAATGAGTACTTAGAAAAACTACAACAAACATAATACTTAATGGTGAAAGTATGTATGCTTTCCCCCTAAGATCAAGGAGAAATGTGAAGAAGACATTACCTTGGTTATGACATTATACTATAGGTTTGCAAGATGTTATTATTGAGGAAAACCAGGCAAAGGGTACACAAGGTCTCTGTTACTTCTTATAACTGCCCATGAATCTACAATTATCTCAAAATAAAAAGCTAAATAATGCCAAGGGGTAATGCTTTCACTGCCTGGAGAAGTAAAACTGAGCCATCACCCTTGTGGGGTCAGAGCAGTTGTGGCAGGGATTGAAGAACTAGGAATCAAGAGAATTTGAATTCTTTGCTAGATAAAGTCGTACATCTTCATCCATCCTGTACTGTTCTCATTAACCACCCACACAGTAGGCAAATACTCTAACTAATCACTACTTCAGAGAGACAAAGACTGTTTAACTGATAGATGAGACATTTACCCAAAGATGGCACAGCACATCATAGCTCATGCGAAGTCTGAGCTCAACTGCCTAGAACTGCTTGTCTATCAAATGGTATCCATTTTAAGTATGTCTAAAACAAAAATATAATGTCTCCACAGTGATTTCTATTTTGCTTTTTTATTTGGAGTGAGTGGTAAATCCCTTTGAAGCATTTAAACCAGAGGGAAGTTTTAGCGTAATTGTAACTACCTTCTAATGAATGCCATGCCCCCAGCCAACAAGGCAATTGGCTGGTACTTTCTACACTCATCATTCATTTTCCCTGAAGAGATTGTGTTTGCATCAGTACGAATGAAGGAATTGGCTACAGACCATGTTTTTCAGTGTGCCCAGTAAAATCACACTATAGTCAGCGTCCTGCTCAGAACGGGAAGACAAGTCACAGGTGTAGAGCCGGGCAATGGCCCCAAACAGCAACTCATGATGAATATACCACACCTTGGATGGCGAAGCAGAGACAAAAGTTCTAAGTACTGGTAGTTCTTCTGGTCCTATTTCCTACTTCGGAGCTTGCTAGAACTAGTCACTTTGGCTTATTCACTCTCCCTCAGACGAGGACCAGCCTCACAGGCGTGCAGCCTATGCAAAGGCCCCATTCTCAGCTTAATGCTCCACTGTCAAGATTGGAAATTCTTAATTGTCAACAAAAGACCCCCACATTGTCACCTTTCCCTGGGCTCTGCCACTTACTAACAGCCATTCCTGCTTCAAATATATCTGATACTATCTTCTCACCCCACTTCCCAAGAAAACTTTCAGTCCACTTCCGTGGAATGCCTCTGCTTCACCACTGCCTGTCAGGGTCCTACTGGTCCCCTTAACGTCCAATCACAACACAGCTCCTCGCCGGCTATCTCAGTCTGACGTCTTGTATCATTTATCACCTATGAAATTACTCGAGAATCAATCACACACTGCACTGAGACACTGCTGATAAAATGTTAATCACGTTTTCTTTTATCATCTCCTCATACACATCTTTTTGTCCTGGATTTCAAATATGTTAAAAATTCAGTGAAGGCCAAGAAAATGTTCTCATAGCACACTGCCTGGCACAACTTAACTGCCATGGTGAAAGATGTTCTACACCCATGCCATCTCATACAGTAGCCACTGGCTACTGAAGATAATGACACTTGAAATTTGCCACTGAGGAACTGAATTTGTTATTGTATTTATCTTTAATTCATTTAAATTTAGATTTACACATGTATTTTTGGCTAGTGTCTTGGACAGCACAGATTTAATGCTTCCCTGCAATTTCTGTAAGACCTGGTGCCGAGGTGTGTACACAATGACCCACTCAGGCTGTTCTGATTTGATTCCTCAAGAACTTAACACTCCTAGACCTATAGAAGGTCAACCAATTTCTTTAAGGAAATCAGTTTTTAACAGGTTTTATACGAAATCTCCCTACTGCTTAAACAATTCCTGATTGATATACACTATCTATTAATATTACTTAATCTAAAAGAATGAATGTAACTCTCTAACCGCCTGAATTAATAATGGGGAGGTAGGCACTTCCACACTGCTGATACCTATAATTTTCTGATTACAAAATTCCTCAAAGTCTCTCTTTATACTCTAAAACTCCAGCAGGAACACAGCTCATTACCGCACAAATCAGAGAAAAACAAGTCAAAAAAAACCTGGGACATATTGCCTAGTGCTGTATGAGCCTAGTATGGTAAAAAGCTGTGTATGCTCTTCTCTGCTGACAGAGACCCAGCCTCGGAGAGCCACGAACCCACATACCAGCGGAGCCTCCTGCATTTCAGGGCTGGGAGATACAAAAACATAGCTGGGACCACCTCCTCATGTGGATGTGAGCTTCTTTCTCCTTCCCCTTTGATTGTCTAAACATAACTTGGCACACATGAGGCAGGCCTGTGACACTGTGAGCAGATGATTGTTAGGAGAGCTGAAGCTGACAGATGGATTTTGGGGTCTCTGAAATGCTTTCATACTCTTCTTGACCTTTTCTCTGTTTCAAACTGCCTTGTCTTGGGTATTTTTATTGCTATAGGATTCTGGCCTCCAAAATGGACATTATTCATAAATTAACTGATTTTGTTAACCTTGTATATTTCAAAAATTTTGTATTTAAACATTAAGCTAAATACGTAAAAGCATACAGTTTCCCAGGCTCCAAGGATTGTTTGATTCTTAAGAAAAATATGCCCTCCTCTTTCCTAGAAATTGTCACACAACAGGCCCCAGTTTTCACCTCAGCCTGTGTCTGTCAGACATTCATACACCAAAAATGCACTACATAACATTCTTCAAAACAAAGGGCACAGAATTTCTGTGACGTAAACACATGATCTTGAACCCACAGCTGTACTTCTACAAGTCTTGCTGTGGTGGGACCGTTTAGTCCTCTCAGGCTGCCATAGCAAATTAGCAGTCTCGGGGGCAGTGAGGATGCTTAAACACCAGAAATGTATTTACTCACAGTTCTGGAGGCTGCGAAGTCCAAGATCCATGTGCCAGTGCCAAATCCATGATTTGGTGTCTGGTAAGAACTCTCATTCTGATGGCCTCCCTCTCACAGTGCCCTCGCAGGGCATACAGACCAAGAGCATGCTCTCTGATGCCTCTTCTAAGGGCACTAATCCCATCGTGAGGGCCCCACCCCTGTGACCTCACCTAAACCTGATTAATCCAAAGCCCCACGTCCAAATACAAGCACACTGAAGGTCAGGGCTTCAACATATGAACTGTGTGTCGGGGACACAATTAAGTTCACAGAAGGAACAGTGATGAAAGGGGAGTTCAATAGTGAAGAGCAGCCCCAAAGAAACAAACCATACATTTCTGAAAGCTCTCAACAACATTCACTTTGCCCTTTGTCCATCACTAAACAACAAAGTGTGACTTGCTTCCTGTTAAGTGCAAAAGTCTTTAGCAAAGGCAAAATAGTCTCTCTGTATCCCAGCTTTATGATATATCTGAGTCATAAAATTTGCAAATCTGCACATGGCAAAAACTAAGCCTGCAACCCAAGGATATAAATAATTATAATCATGTTCTATTCATATGGAAAAGTCTGTTTAACCTGTCTTCTCATTTAGCCAGCTGTGGCTTTAAAAACCATTTGGAGGGCATCTCAATACTCATCTAGTCTGATGTTTCTGAAATCCAAGCTCCTCCAGAGAGCCAGCAAAACATGAGTTGGGAACCCCCATGCTTCATGGGGCACTTCAGTCCCTATATTTCGGGAAGAGTTTCAGAATTACTCATTACCAAACTGCAGAAAAAAATACCAGGTGTCACAGCTAACGGAAATGGGTATAATGAGCTCATAATTCAGCCCACAACTCTAACCACAGATCAAATTAGTTGGCCAATGTTTTTGCCTTGGGCTCTCAGAAAGAGGCTACCATTCTTATGATTTCCTTGGCCATTTCCAATCTTCAATACTGTCTGTATTAAACTGGGCACTGGAAGAATCCTGAAGATTGCCTCAAAGCACCTTGTGGCCAGCAATGATTTCCTTCCTGCTTCTGTTGGTCCTTTCTCCCTACACAAGTACCTCTTGCCTGGCTGATTTCGTAAGTCACTTTACAAACTAGCTCATTCTGTCTACTTAGGATACTTGACTCTGACTACAACTCTGATTTACCAGCTAAATGTCTTCAGTGTTTCCCCACTGCTTAAAGAAGACAGTCCATCTCAGCTGGCATTTAAGACCCTCTTTTACAACCCACTGCTTAACCCTCCAGGGCTGTTTCTTGCTACGCGTTCTCCTCTCCAGCCACGTGGAATGCCCCTGCTCCCCAAGTACACTCCAGGCTCTGCCGCCTTCAAACATTTGCTTATGCTGTTTGCTCCCCCGGCGTGCCCACCATTCTCGCCCACCTAATTCACATCCTCAGCCAAGTGTCCACCCGCCTGAATTCCACATGCTGGATAACTGTGATATCCCCAGGAGGGCTTCTCTGCTATTTCCTAAGTGGGAGCGCCCCTTTTAGCAAATTCTCCTATAACCCAGCAAGTAGTCTGCTGCGGCTTAGGTCACTCTCTGCCTTGTATTTCAGTCCTGTACATAAGGTTCATCTCAAGACCATAAGCTCCTCACTAAACATCCCTCGGGATGTCTGGACAATGCCTTTTTCACAGTAGATTCTTACAGAAATGGAAAGAGAAGTAAAAGAGAAAGGAGAGGTGGATCAGAAAGCAGAAAATGCCCAGCCCTGTGAATCTCTCATCTACCACATCAGATGATTCCAAATATAATCTCAAATAAATGAACTAAAGCATGAACTCAAAGTAACCTTCATTCCGAAATAAAGATGAAAAAGCACAAGCCTTTCTACTAGTTTAGGTAAACATTAGATATGTTTTGCTACAAAATATTACATATGTTTTGCATTAAAATATTAATTTTTTTAGAATGGGCTGTTGTTCTAAAGATAACCTCAGCCATGCCTCTGTGCCCTTGAATGTGAGGCTTCCTCCGCCTGGAAGGCTGTCCCTGCCCTCTCACAGCGGCGATGTTTAGTAAGACCCCAGGACGGCTCAAGCACCGGCTGCCCCACGAAGCCTTCACAGCGCCTCACACCAGAGCCGTAGTCTCCACCCCAAGGAGTTTGCTCACACAGGAAATATATTTTCCAAGCATTTTCTCCACCAGGCACTGTGCAGAGTAGAAGTATTAATACATACTGGGAATATAAACATTAATGAGACAGCCCCTCCCTCAAGGAGGTTGAGGAGTGCAGAGATTAGAGGAGGTCGTGTGGTAAACAGAATCCTGAGAATCTGGGGGTCTGCACAGGATGCTCAGGAAACATGAAGGGAGACCCCGGTCTCAGCCTGGTGGGGAAGATCAGGGAGTTAAGCAAGGCTTCCCAGGGATAAATAACACTGGATGTTACAGGAGAAGTAGAAATCAGCGTCACCAAATGGGGCAGGTAAAGGGGGGCGAGTAGAGGCTGGAGGGAGGTGGTGGTGTTACTATCCGTTACTTTGCCCTCTTCTTTCAAAGCACTGCAGCTGTTATCTCTGTTCCCTTAGTCAAGAACTTACCCTTAACAAAACTCTGTCATATTATTTTTTAAAGATACCTTCCAGTTCCAGTAATCCATGATTCTGCATTCCTCGTACATGCATGTGAAGTTTTCTTATTAGGCAATACATTGTATGGTATAAGATTTGAAAGATAAAAGAGTAAACACTAAAAAGGTTCACCTGCCTCCCAGGGCCCTTTCATGGAAGCAACTGCAGGTCCCGGTTATCCAAGATTCCTTTAAACTCACACGTCTGGCTCTGAATGGAAATACTGGCTATATCCACTCTCCACCCGCCGCTTTTACATCTGAACAGGCACTGCAGGCTTCCAGCCTCCAGGTGCCCACAGGGCTCACGAGCTCTGATCAGTACCAGCAAAGCATATATCCCAGGTGTCCTGGACGAGTCTCTCCTGGACAGCTCCTTTCCATGTAAAGGAATAACATTAAACAGCCAGGCGGGCGGAGCTGGTTCAGAGGAAAACCTGACACTTTGTAGGGGTGAAGAAGAGGACTGCAGGAGACATGCCGGCTTCTTCAATTATGTCAAGGACTCTAATGGAGAAGAGAGATCAGAGTTGGCTTCTGCGATGTAAAGGGTGGACTGAACCCGTGGCAGGAAGCTCCAGGGCCCGTGCAGGGGCACTGCTGCAGCCATCTCAGCTGGCCAAGATGTGGTGGGATCCTGGCGGCCTTTGTCCAGGGGAATGTAGGAAAGAATCAAGCACCAAAACAGCATGAAACTGGATGGCCAGACCAGTCCTTCTCTAAGCAATACACCGATCCCACTGATGCAAAGTGATCTAATTTTTGCCGGCATTAAAGTGAATTTTGTAATGGTAAAATATTTTGGGGTTTGCTAGAGAAACATATAATAATAACAGCACTAGCATTTTGTGAGCACTTACTATGTACAAGATACGACGGTAGATGTTCTACATTTTGGTTTTTGGTTTTGGTTTTTCATTTAATCTTCACAAAAACCCAACGAGACAGATACTATTATCATCCCCATTGTGTACTTGGGAAACAGAGACACAGAGAAATGGAGAGACTTGCTCTAGGTCACCAGTTCAGTAAGAGTAGAGCCAGGATTTGAACCCATGCAATGTGGCTCCAAAGCCCAAAGCACAGCATCATCAAATCCAGATACTATGCTTAGGATGAAGGTAAGTCAAATACAGGATATAATTCAGAGAAAAATAACCAATACTGCAAATAAATAGTCGTCAGATATGGCAAAAGTCATATATTATCGTGCTTGAATCTCTGATGTTTGAAACATACTTGTCAATGTTTCAGTAAGATCACTTTTAATCCATTTTCTAGCATTATAAAAGAGCAACTCAGATCTCCTATAATTGAGGCCATTTTATGGTTATACAGAACAGATCATTAAAAGTAAAGCTGCATGGACCAAATAAAGGATGTTGCAGGCACAATACTAAGCTTTACAGTCTAATAAAAAGTTGCTATGTTGCACAGAAGATTTCCTGCTAAGTCCTCCAAAATAACACTGGGGTGCAAGTGTGGGTAATTTGAGTCAAGACCTCAGTTAACCATCCACGGAGCATCCCGCATCCCCCACCCCACTACAGTGGTATATGCCTTCTCACACTGAAAGACACACACACTAAAAGAACAGGAGACACACACACTAAAAGGGGATCTTTAACAAAGTCATGCCAGTTCCTATTTGCTACTCTTTGGGGCTCTTATCCTTGTTGCCTCTGGCTGTTCTTTGTGGAAACACGAAGAATCACAAATTAGAGCATCTTAGAGAATAATGTTTTTCCCATGTCTCCACAGGCATGGCTAGCCCTCTCTCCAAGAGATAAAAAAAAAACCCTCCTCCTTTCTTTGGAAATGCAAATCCCAGCATGCAGCTTTGCAATACCACTCTGCGTTTAACACACGTTTGCAATACATATATAAACTGAGAGAAAATATGGAAGCCTGGAAAACAAGGCATCCCTGGGCTCAGCACGCACTTCGGCTTCATTACAACTTCAGGTGCCCCACAACAGAGAGAGAGTAATTGTCTAATAACTAGGCAGCTCACCAAAGTCTGTGACGATTTTGCTATAATTAGAAAGTCAGAAATAATGAGCATGTACCTGCAAGCCTGCTGCTGGCATGGAAGAGAAAATGCAACTGTGTAAATGAGAAGTATTCTGGCATAGGTAATGCATGTCTTAATTCAATCATCTTTGCAAAACAAGTGAACCCCTAAATGCCTCTGACTCTTTTAGCCCTTGAATAGAATGCCACCCACATGAGATCCATTCTTCTTTTTTTTCCCTGAAGCCTATCACACGGAATGGGAAGCACATGAACAGCTACCCATCCTGGGAACAAGTGGGCAATGAGCTTGTCACCTCCATCATCACAGAGAATTAAAAAGAAATTTAAGTAAATGGACTATATAAACCACCCTCGGTAAACACCAATTACTTCTGAGTAGATTCTTTGTTATCAGACTTCATCATTACATTTTTTGGGGGGTGGGGAGTCAACTTTGCATACAGTTTTATTTATTTTCCTTCAATTAGTCGCTCCAAGTCAGGTGGGTTATCCTTCCCCTTTTCACAAGTTTCAGTGTCAAGGATGAGACCCTATGGTTGACTGTAATATCTCACGGGACCAGTTCTTTCTTGAAGTGTCTCTTCCTTTTCAGATTTCACAAGACCTGTGCAGGACCTCCCACCAGAATCATAACCAACAGCATCCCCTGATTAAGATGCCAAAGGGAAAATCAAATGGGTTTTCCTCACTTGAGACACTCTCATTCTGTGCTAGGCATGACTCTGTGCTTTCTCTCTACTCTCACTGCCCTATTTAAGGCATTGTCATCGTGCTTCAATATCTATTTTTATTCTGCTCATAAAGTAATTTAGCAAAACTCTTAAGTCCCAAATATCATGCAAGATGCCAGGGAAATAAGGTCTCAGAGGATTCAGTGCATTAAGAACACAGATACACAGTGCTCTGTAGGACAAACCAGTAATGCTAACAGAGGAATGGACAGTGCTTTACAGGGTCACAGGATTAATCCTGCCACAGAAGACAGGGGTAGAGACAAATGGGTAGGAAATGTTCTGCAGAATAGTAACAATTTGAGCTGTGTTTTGATAGAAAGACAGGGAAGGTGTTTGGGACAAGGAGAAAAGCATGAAGAAAAATAGAGCTCCAAGGATATACATTGTATTTGAGATGTGACAATGGGAGATGATATTTCCGAGAGCTTGGGACCCGCTCCTTCATCAGGCCTTAGGACACCTGGAGGAAGCCTGATGTCATGAGGGAGGTAAGAGATGAAAGTAACTGAGCAGGTGATAGCTGGGGCCAGAGGGGGAGATGACAGTCCTGAGCAGGGCTGGTGACAGAAAAGGACCAGGCGCAGACCTGGGAGGACATTCACGACGCTGCAGCCGTGGCAACCTTTGCTGTCTCTCCTGAGTGCCCGATGCTCATTCCCATCAGGCCCTCGGCACGTGCCCCCTTGGTCTGGAACGCCCCCCGCCTTCCTGTGGTCCAACATTACTCAGGCCTCGACCTCAGCTTCAAAGCCTCTTCCTCGGGGGGCCTGTCCCTGAACCCCCTTCTCTAGAGCCCTGTGTTTTTCTTTCATAGGATATAGCAAAATCGAAATCACACAGCGGTATGTGTAATCCTTTACGGAATGTCTGTTCCCCGCCAGACCCACCTGCTTGGTCCTGCATATCCAGCACAGAGCGCGCCACAGAGCAGGCTCGCAATGAGCATTTGCTTAGCAAATACGGAAGGCGCTGTGGTCAGAGAGACTGGACGTGAATCGGAAATTAGGAGGGCGCAGGGCGCCGACAGGGTCCAGCGTATCAGGAAGCAGGCAGGCAATAATGAGAAAGCTGCCCGGAGAACAAGCACAATTAAAACCCCAAGAAGCCCATGCCTAACAAACCGCATGGGAAATAGCACCCTCCCTAAGGCAGGGCTTCAATCAGCTCAACTCCATGCATCATGGCTTCTTAGCTACAAAACGAAGGTCAAACTCCATAGCCAGCACACAGGCCTTCCTCAGCCTTAACCCCCGCGGACCTCCAATTCACGCTGGCCAACATGGCTTGCTCCCCATCGCTGGACTCTCTTGACTTCTGTACCTCGGGCCACTCCAGACAGATGGTTTCCCCAGCTCTCTAACCTGGCAAGCCCTACGCATACCTCAAAGCCTGGGGAAATGCTATTTCCTCACCAAAGTCAACCTAACCCTAAGGTGTGCTACCCACGGTGACCATCTGAAGTCCTAAAGCACTTTGGGTCCCCATCACTCAGAACCTTCACACACGTTTTACATTCGTGCACACTTTATCTCCCCAAATCTATCAGCAAGTTCCTTGAAAACAAGAACTACATCTTACACTTACCCTGTCTGCTCAGAAATGCTACAGTGATGATTGGCTCCCAGGTAACAACTGACTTCCCTTCGGAACTCTCAGACTTAATCCAAAACAGAGCTCCTCATCGGCACCCCTCACGTTCTGCCCCGTCACAGCCAATGATCTTGGGGTCTTTTTGATGCCCCCTTTCTCTCATACCTCACATCTGATCCATCAGTAAGTCCTGTGGGCCCAACCTGAAAAATAAAACTGGAATCCAACCCCTGATTCCCTCCACCCCTACCACCCTGACCCATGCCTCAGTGACCCCCTGCCCGCACACTGCAATAGCCTTCCTACTCCTCTCCCTGCTTCAGCCTCTTCTCTACAAAACCAGAGTGATCCTTTCAAAATTAAGGCAAATAATAACTCCCCTCTGCTCAAAGCTCTCCAACTTCCTCCAATCTCACAGAGTAAAGCAAAAATTCTGAGCGATCGTCTACAAGACCCTTCGCAGTGGGGCCCCTAGATTCCTCTGAGCTCATTGCTGACCACCCCGAGCTTCCACCCAGTCTGTGCTTCAGATGCACTGGCTGCCCTGCTATTCCTTGGGCACGGAGACCCACTCCCAAGACCACGGGCTCTTAGACTTGCCATTCCTGTCTGGAATGCTGTTCCATAAGATCTTTGGGCACCACCTGCAGGTGACCCTATGAAGCTCTCCCTAATGACCTTATTCCAAATAATCAACCTGTCCCAACACACTGCACCACCCTTCCCCTTATGTTTTCATAACCCTTACCACTCTCCAGCATACACATATTTTGCTTATTTTCCTTGATTTTGGTCTGGTTTGTCCACTGCTATATCCCCAGTGCCCAAAATGTTGCCTAGAACCAATAAAGAACTCAATAAATATCTACTCAATCTACAGATATTTACCTACTCTCCGAATTACAGTATTTAATATTCATCTTTAAGATCAATCCATGCAAGTATGTGCTATAAACA
Organism: Manis pentadactyla; assembly: GCF_030020395.1. Classification (NCBI taxonomy): domain Eukaryota; kingdom Metazoa; phylum Chordata; class Mammalia; order Pholidota; family Manidae; genus Manis; species Manis pentadactyla. The sequence goes on from NC_080020.1 coordinate 9,690,007, forward strand.
CTTCCTGCTTATAAACCAGGGCCCTCCAGAGCCAGAGGTGAGTAAAGATGGTTAAGATTGGCATGCTCCTGAACTTGACCCAAATCCTGGTCATGGTTCACCCTTTGCTGCCTCCCCCAAACAAGTCTGAATCTTAGTACAGGTACTCATCCTCCGCCTAACCTTGGGAAAGGCACTGAATGTTCTGGGCTTCAGTATTCTCTTCTGGATGGCACTTCTTCCCCCTAAAACAGGGCATGCATAAAAGTATCCAGCATGGTAGGTGGAGCACAGACTTCAATAAATGTTGACAATCAATGCCAGCTCCCCTTCCTCCCCAGTCTCCACAGAGGTAAGCACCATTACTACTCTCTCTCCTCCTTGCTGGTCTGGTATCTATCTTCCAGTTGCCAAGAACATTTTTCAGTCTAGTGAAACACAGAAGTCCATGTTCTCACCAAAATTTCTCACTAATGTTTACCAGATATTGTATTTTTAAAAAAATCACTGCAAAAAAAAGAAAAAGATAAAAAGCAAAATATGAAAACAAAACAGCCAAGCCAAAACTATTAAGATAAAGCCTGCTATATGGTAATTCATCTACTTATTCATTCATTCATTCAGAAAATATAATGACCTGAAGTCAAAATCAATCCTTGATAATAAACCTCGGTACAGTTATTCTGAATGGATTCTTACCTTAAAAAAGCAAAAACTGCAAACCGAAAATTCCACTAGATCTTAGAATCTTCATTCCTCTATACGTGGATGAAAAATCTAACAAAGCGGCAAACTTTCTCAATAATTACAGTTAGTTTTGTCTATTTGTCACATATATCAGGAAAATCTGTGCTTGTCTTTAAAAAATAAAAGAATTTTTTATTTTGAAAAGTTAAAGATTCACAGGAAGTAGCAAAAAAAAAAAAATGAGAGAGCCCATGTATTCTTCACCTAGTTTCCCCAAATGGGATCCTCTTGTTAACTACAGTAAAATATCAAACCAAAAAAATTTACATTGGTACAAGCTATAGACTTTATTCAGATTTAACCAGTTTTAAATGTATTCATATCTGTGTGTGTGTGTAGCTCTATGCATTTTTTAGCATGTAAAATGTATGAAACAGAAAATTTACCATCTTAACCATTTTTAAGTGACATAAATGAGATTCCCACCGTGTGCAAACATCACCATCCTCCAAAACTTTTCATCTTCCTAAACTAAAACTCTGTACCCATTAGGCAATAACTCCCCTTTCCTTCTACCCCCCAGTACTTGGCAGCCACCCTTCTACTTTCTGTCTCTACGAATTTGACTACTCTAGGAACCTCATTTATATGAGGTTGGAATCATACAGTATTTGTCCTTTTGTGACTGGCTTATTTCACTTTAATGTGTTCAAGGTTCATCCATGTTGTTGCATGTGTCAGAATGTCTTGCCTTTTTAAGGTTGAATAATATTCCATTGTGTGGACATACCACTTTGTTTTTCCATGCATCTATCACTGGACATTTGCATAGTTTCTACCTTTTGCCTACTGTGAATATTGCTGCTGTGAACATGGGTGTACAAACATCTATTTCAGTCCCTGCCTTCAATTCTTTTAGATATACACTCAAAAGTGGAATTACTGGGTCATATGATATTTTAATGATCATATGGTCATTTTAAGTTTTTGAGGAACCTCCATACTCTTTTCCATACAGCTGACCCAATTCACATTCCCACCAGCAATGCACAACAGTTCTGATCCCTCTATATGCTGGCCAACACTTACGTCCTGTTACTGTTTTTTTTTTTAATAGCCGTCCTAAAGGGTATCAAGTCCTATGGGCACTTTTGATTAGCATTTACCTAATGATTAATAATGGTAACCATCTCTTCAATGCAATTATAAATAACATGTTTAGATTCATGGAACCAATATCACAATCAAGATACAGAACTGTTCCATCGCCACAGGGCCCCAGTGCTACCCCTTAATAGCCACATTCTCCCCCATTCCAAACCCCTGGCAACCACAAATCTGTTTTCCACTCCATGCTTTTATTATTTTAAGAATATTTTATTATGTTGAACCACTGTGGTATACATTTGAAACCAATATAAGATTATGTCAGTGATACCTCAATAATTTAAAAAAAGAATGTTTTTAATAGAATAATTAACTTTTTAAAATTGTTTTTCTCACTTGACATAATTCCTTAGAGATCCATCTAAGTTCTTTTAGAGACTGATGATCTGTTCCTTTTCATTGCTGCATAGTATTCCATGGAAGTCTTATACCATAGCTGTCTAACCATTATCCCATAATAGTTCCATACCTCCCTGGATAGTTTTTACTCTTTCACTATTCTGAATAAACCTGATATGAACTTCTGTGTACAGATTTATATGCGGTAAATGAAGCGTAAGTTTTCATTTCTCTGGGACAAATACCCAATAGTCCAATTGCTGCATCACGTTTAGTTTTATAAGAAACTGTCAAACTGGATTCTAGAGTGGATCCACTATTTTACATTCCCACCAGCAATGTATCAGTGATCCAGTTTTTCTACAATCTCAGCAGCATTTGGTATTGTCACTATTTTTATTTTATTCATATTGATAGGTATATACCTATCTATGTATCTATACTGTGGTCTTAATATACATTTCCCTGATGGCTATAATGATTTGAACTTCTTTGATTTGCCATCTGTATATCTTCTTCAATGAAATGTCTGTGAAGTCTACTCTTGTCTTTGTCCTTTGCCCATTTTCAAATTGGACTATTTGTTCATTATTGAGTTTTGAGAGTTCTTTATATATTCCAGATAGTGTCCCTGTGAGGATATGTGGTTTAGAAATCTTTACTCTGAGTCTGAAGCTTGTGTTCTCATCCTCTTAAGAAGATCCTCTGCAGAGCAAAAGTTTTTTAACTGTGGCTTGGCTTTTCATTTTCTTATGTTGTCTTTTGAAATGCAGAAGTTTTTAATTTTAGCAAAATCTAATTTACTGTTTTCTCTTATGGGTCTCACTTTTGGTGTCATATCTAACAAACCTTTCCTGATGCAAAGTAACACCAAAAATCAAACTTCTAGGAGCTTTACAGTTTTAGCTCTTACATTTAGGCCTATGATTCCCTTTGAGATAATTTGTGTTTGGTATAAGAGTTTAAGTTCCCTCTTTCGTATATGAGTATCCAATGGTTTCAGCAACATTTGTTAAAAAGGTGCTCCTTCCTTCATTGAAACATATTAGCACCCCCATCAAGTATCAATTGACCATAAATGTGTGGATTTATTTCTAGGCTTTTTATTCTGTTTTGTTGATCTTTATATCCGTCTTTGGGCCAATACTAAATTTGAGAGTATGAATTCTCTAACCATATTCATTTTCAAAATTGTCTTGACTAGTCTAGTTGCATTTTTGTAGACTTATTTCTACCAAAAGTATTTAATTCCAAAAACAAATATGTAACTATTTGTCTATCCTAGAACTCTAGCTTGTATGAGTTGTCTCTCAATAACAGGCTATACTGTGCTGTTAACCATAAGTGAAACTGTCATCTTTCTCTCCTTCAGCTGTCCTCCCAAGCTTTGTAAGTATAAACACATGAAACTTACTAAAACATCAACCATAATAAAAGAAAAAAGATCTATGCACAGAAAAACCAAATTTGAAGTAGAACCTCAAAACATAATCTGTGCTTATTGTTAAGCAGTTATGATTAATGGCAACTAGTTTTCCTTTCGTTTTTTTATTTCCCCAAATTTTCCAAAATATGTACCTATCTCATTAAAGTTTGTTTCCTATGATAAAATACATTGATATTTATTATTTAATTTTCCTTTTCTTTTAAACTTTGCTTTTTGGTGGATAAATACACTGTTACCATTTAAGTTGTTAGCATGGATATGTCAGAGTGTTTATCATAATCTCTGGATTACACTTTTCCATTTCAAAAAATTTAAGATAAAACAATAAACTTCATTAATACTTTACTTTATTCATTTACTGCTATGTTTCATAAATATCCAGGTGGCGACCTTGCTCAATTTATTCTGATCTTGATAAAATATATTTTCTATTTTCTCACTAGCCTGGAGTAATATGCAAATAGGAAACAATAACAAGCGTACAGGAGGGAAATGAGATTTCAATTTCACCAACAGTAAATGCTTTTTCCATATTTTTCAGAGTTGGTGCAAGTTGAGCACAATGAATACCAATTTCTTCCTTAAATCATATTATTAACCAAAACATGTTTAACAGAAATCTAACAACCAAATGCTGGTGAAATTAAGTTTCAGCAAAAGTTGCCTAAATGTTTAATAGTAAATAGTGTCTTTCAGTAGATGAATCTTTTCTGTGAATATGTCATATCCTTCCTAGCTTCATTTCTTTGCCTCCACCCCATGATCTATCACTTCAGGTACAGTGAGCACAAGCATCTTCAACTTCTTGCCCTCTCATCTCCTGGACCTGGATCAATTCATCCAACTCTACCTCCTCTGTTCCCCTCTCAGGAGTTGTTAAGCCTCAACCCTTAAAACCACATAAACATACCAGTGTTCTTGGACACATCCCTCCTGTCAATGTCATTTGGGCACTCAACACTTGAAGGACATTCTCTCACCTCACTTCAGAGAGTTCTCACTACTCCCATCAACTTTCAACATCTACTACATCATCAAGGGGCTGTGTTATTCAATGAAGGTCATTTAAAACTCTATCCTGAAGCACACAGAACAATATACCCTGTCCAGGAGATATTCACTCTCTTAAATTTGCAGCAGCGATGTTCCAGGAATGTACTCAAACAAGGAGAGACCCCCAAATCAAGTTCTCAACATCAAGGTTTCATGAATAATGGGCCAGGAGAAGATTCACAGCAACCAATGAAATATACATTCTACTCTCAACACTAGACCTGACATTCATGTTCTAGAATTCAAATTTGTTTGTTGGGATTAACAATACAGAGGAACATGCAGGTGGGGGGAAGAAAAGAAGGTCTTAAATAGTAATCAAACTTTATTCCTCATGGGTTCCAGAAACGATCTGGGGAAAGTGCATTCTCCCCTAAGTTTTCTTATCCACCACCAGGCACTTAAAGAAAATGTTATATTATTTAAGCCACAAAGCTCAAGTCTTCTGGGTCAGTAGACTAAAGTCTACCAAAACATAGGCTTGATTCTCATATGTATTAAAATCTTCCAGAGCCACAAAGCATGCACCCTCCTCCACCAGCCATTATTCAAATGATCAAGTGTAAACCATGCAGCATATCTAGAGAAAACACACAGACCGTGGTCTATATCCAACAGGTCAGTAGCTTCATTTCCGAATGCAAAGGAATGTATTTTGGGATGTGGTGAAACAGAGAAGCCAGCCACTCTGAAGTCTGTGCCACCTATAGGACAGCAAGCACCAGACAGAGAATCAGCCAAAGAATCCATTTTCCAGATGCTAAATATAGCTTAAGCAAACCAACAATGACCTCAACAATGTAAGAATCAGCTTAAAGAAAAAATACCCACATAGCCATTTTATATGAGCCAGTGGGGAAGATTCTGAGTATCTTCTTACAGATTTATTTACTAAAGCAACATCATCACTACTTTAGTTACAGGATTTATAGTAATCTCACAGCAAATTCTTTCAGCTGCACAAGTGTCGACAAGTAATGTGAGATTTTATGGTTCCTACCATATGCCATCATTATAATACGACATTCTCTGTTATACTTCCTCTGGCTTACAAATTATAAATAATGGATCAGACTTCCTTTCTTAGTTTTACTAGAAATGAGCCCTGGGACTGGGATATGCCAGCAAAGTTGTCTAAACACACACCTATCAAGTTCTTTTAATTATAAATTATTTTTAATAATTCTATTAATTGTGAAATAGCAACAGGCTATTTAAATAAGTGTTTTTTTTAATAGCATTTAAAAGTAAGACAATAAAAAGACAATGTACAAATGTTTATCTCCCAGGGGGGAAAAAGTAATATGCAAATAAAAGAATTTGAAAAATGAAACAAGAAGATAAAAATGTAAATTAATTTAATAAATATTTATTGACAACCTATTATGTGCCAGAGATTGTTCTAGGTACTGGGGATGTAATAGGGAGTGTAAGGGATATTGTTTTGATCATCCACCCAACATGTATTCTTCCCTCCTTCCTAATAAACCCTGATGCCTTTCAGGTATTCACCTGTCCTCCAATGCCTCCCCCGAGGAGAAGCTGGCCCCACTCCCAGCTCTATGGGTGGGCCTCAGGGATCCAAGGGTAATCGCACCCTCATCACCAAAGATGGGTCCAGGAATGGCAGTGACTCAACCAAGGCCAAAGGCCCACAGCAAGTGCTGCCCTGAGGACGTCTGGAGAAGACTTTCCTCGATCTAGCAGGACCTCAAGGAAGTCATCTCTCTTCCTCTGTGCAGTATGCTGAGATGAGAGGCTTGGAACCGGCCATCTTTAGGATGGCTTGACAATATGGAGGAGGGTAGGGCAAAGACACTCACATGGAAGTGCAGCTGGACCCTCTACATGACATCATGCTGAATCCTGCCCTACCTTCCCCTTCCATATTTCTGTGTGTTAATAAATCTGATCATTTAACTAATCTTAACTAGAAGTTCGGTGCAGGACAACTTTTGAAGGACAGACATAGCCATTTTACTTCAGAATTTATAATCGAGGGAGAAATACAGACACTAATCCAATAAACAAAATCAGGCTCCTTAGTTCTGAAGGAAGGCATAGATGGGGCAAAGATTAGAAGCCCTAAAATCCTCTTCAGAGAGCACCATGTTTCAGCTGTTAGCTAAACCATTTCAGTAACAGAATCTCAGAATGATAGTGTGCAGGCGGCTGTAGAAATTTGGTCCTCCTGGCATTCTGCCACCTATCCAAGTCTCCTCAATTTTTAAATTGAAAAATCATTTTAAACAGGTCTTAGTAGGCAAAACAAGAGATGAATTAAACAAATTCTAGGGCATTATAAATAGGAAACCTACAAAATAATCACTTAAAAATGGTCATAACCCTCTCAATATTTCTTACTGATACATTAACACAATGAAAAGAAACTGATTTTTTTAATTTAAAGATACAATTTTATCTGTTTTACTAACCCCAAGTTGTTCAAATGGTTATCAATATTCTTGCATGACACCAAATGATCCATTACAGAATTCAGCGCAAAGATTTTCTCCCTTACAAGATGCCAAATCCATATCGATCCAGCAGCATTTATTTACCCACAGGGTATTTTTTTCCTTCCACAATAGCACAAATTAGGTTAGTCATTCATAAATTAAATGCTAACATGATTACAAAACACATAACACATGGGCTTCATAAAGGAGCAATATAAGGGCATACCCTGGATAATAAAAACAGAACAAAATCCAAATCTATTTAAGTTTGGAGTTTCTCTAACAAGAACAAATAACTTCTGGTGAATTCATTTATTTAACACATCTTTACTGAGCACCTCTTCTGTGCCAAGTATTGTCCTAGTAGGTGGGTGTATATTGGATCTTTCCTTCACAAAACATTGTCTGGAGGAGGGAGGGAACAAAATAACCTCACAAATACATGAAATTACAATTATGGTGAGAACGGTCTGTGACACCCTACTGACCTCATGGCAACTGATAACAAAGCAAGGCCCCTCACAGTGAATTCACTTAAATCAAAACAAAGTTTTCATAGGAAATTATTAAAAGAGAGGATAATTTATGTAGCCAACCCTCAAAATTGCCTACAATGATCCATGACTACTGGTATGCTTGTCCCTGTGGTTCCATCCCAGTGTACCAGGGCTGGGCCCCGTGTGACTAACAGCTGGTGGAAGGGACAGTATATGACTTCTGACATAGGTCATATAAGGCATTATGGCTTCTATCTTAGCGCCTTGAAACACCTGCTCTTGAGGGATTTAGGCACCGTACCATGAGGACACACAAGTACTCCCATAGACCACTTGGGGAACAACTCTGGCCCCTGGCCAAAAGCCAGGCATATGAATGAGCGATTCCAGCCTAGTCCACGCCTATAGATGCCTGCAGCCCCAGCTAATACAGGCAGACCTCTGAGATAGTGCGTGTGTTTGGTTCCAGACCACCACAATTCAGCAAATATCACAATAAAGCAGGCAAATGAATTTTCTAGTTTTCTGAGACATATAAAAGTTATGCTTACACTATACTGTAGTCCATTAAGTGTGCAACAGCATTATGCTTTTAAGAAATGTGCATACCTTAATTTAAAAATACTTTAGTGCTAGAAAATGCTAACCATTGTCTGAGCTTTCAGTGAGTCGTAATTGCTGATCACAGATCACTGTAATGACTATAACAATAATAAAAAAATGTAAGTATTGTGAGAATTATTAAATGTGACAAAAAGATACAAAGTAAGCCAAGGCTCTTGGGAAAATGGCACCCATAGAGTTGCTGGACACAGGGTTGCCACAAACCTACAATTTGTGAAAAACGAGTAAGTGCAATAAAGGGAAGCACAATAAAGCAAGTTATACCCGTAGATGACTGCGGCCATCTGAAAGACCAGAGGAAACCCCTCGCCACGCCCTTCCTGAATGCCTAACAGAAATCAGAAGAGATGGCAAGTGCCTTTGTTTTAAACCAGAGTGCTGCATGATTTCTTACACAGTGGAAATTGAATGACTAATCTTGACAATGATAAGGAAAAATGAAAAGTTTATTTCATATGATGTTTAAGAATATTCAAGATCATTCTTAAAACAAAACTATGAATCAAGTATTGATTAAGAGAGAGAGAATAATTCCCCCACAGTACTATATAACAGCCTAATACAAAATGTTTATTTTCACTCTGGACTTTTACAGGATGATAATAGAATGATCTTTGTAAAAATAACCAAATTTCTGGGGGTCTTCTGTAGTTCTTTGATTTCCAAATTACTGTCTATTGAAGGGTACTATCTATTATATCTTCTTCAATTATGAACTCGTATAAGTCTACTTGATCTTTACTAGGGATTACCATTGCTATGGTTCTGGGAGCTCAACCTCAGTATCAAATTCATGAAATTCTAGGTAGCTGGTGATATGTGTAATACTACTTTGGAACCAATTTTTACCACATTGTTGTAAACATCCAACTATCAACTAGAGATTAATACAAGATACTGACAGGATGAATGGGATAAATGCTAGTGTTAAGACAACAGATTTGACTGAGTGGGAACTAATTTAAAGGTCATCAGTTTGCAAATATTTTTATGTTATTATGATAAGAACTTTCCTATTCAATACTGTAGAACACTCTAAGAATATGTGGATACTTACAACACCCTTTACAAGAAGAACCTGACATAGTTCTGAACTAGATAGGACCATATACTGCGGTCCTATCTAAATGATCAGAGTGGGTCAGCTTAACGGAGACATGAGAAAACATCAGGCGGAAGAAACAGGATGTGCATTCAAGACTCTTTGGAGGGAGTAAACGTTCCCTCATGGCATGTTCAAGAATCTCAAAGATGTGTCATTGAGATACGTATGTATTACTCTATTTTATATTCCTGTACTTCCATTTTGGTTTGCTGGCAATATTTTTTTTTAAGTTTTCATTTGTCCAAAACTGCCTTTATTTTGTTTTGAAGGATATATTCACTACATATAGAATTTCAGGTTGGCAGTGATTTTCCTTTCCTTTTTTAGCACATCATTGCATCGTCTTCTGGCTTTCATTGATGCTATCAAAAAGTCAGTTGTCAGTTTTATTGTTACTCCACTGGAGGGGTTGTGTATTTAGGGTTTGTGGAGTATCTTTCCTTTTTTTTACCTTTGTAATAATAAGAGGTTTATTTATTTATTCATTTGTTTGTTTGTTTGTTTGTATTATAGTTGACATGGAGTTTCCTGAATTTATGATGTCTTTCATCACATTTAGAAAATTCACAGCCATTAATTCTTTAAACATTTCTTATGCCCCTCAGATCTCCCCTTGGATGCCTCTCATGGATCTCAAACTTAACATATCCAAAACAAAACTCTTGGTTTTCTCCCCCAAATCACTGTTCTCCAAGCCTCCCCCAATCACGAGCATCACATTACCCAACTGCTTAGGACAAACACCTAAGAGGGCTCCTCAATTCCTCTTTTCTTGATACCCCTCAATCCCATCAATACATCTTTCAGAACATATTCTAAACGTACCCCCTCTTCTTCAGCTGCCCACCATTCACCAGCATCCACACCACTCATCTGGTAAACACAATCCCTGTGCAGGAGCCTCCCGACTGAGCGTTCTGCAGTCTACCATCCACACCTAACCAGTCGTCTTTCCAAAGCATGAATCAGGCCACGCCTCCTTCCCTTCCTGGAAATCTCCAGCGTCTTGTCACCCTACTCTCTCTCCCATGTGCTGCTCCTTACAGACTCCTGTCTTTCTAGCCACTATCCTTCACCAATTACAAATTGAACAGAACTTGATAAAACCCAACTAAACAAGCTTAGTCACTACAGACGCATGGACACCCATTCTCATGGACAGCTAACGCAAGGAAATGGTGAACAGCCCAGCAGAGAACGTCACTGAAGAAGCAGTGGGAGAGGCTGTGGTGGGAACTCCCAGTTCTGCGGGTCTGCCTTCTCCTCCCGCATTCTGGCATCTCTGTGCTTCTCCAGGTGAGGCCAGTTGTCTAGTCATTTGGGTAGCGGAAATATTCAGATTGTCTCCGTTTTTACTACTCAAGTAATAAGAAGTGTTTCATTTTGATTTCTCTTTAAGATCTAAGTTCTTTTTAAAAGTAAAAATTTCTATTTAATACTATTCCATATAACTTTTCACTAATGTGTATAAAGAGATCAGTCTGCATCAGCCCAACACTAGACATTTTAAAGTAATTCAAACACCTAATGAGAACCAAAATGGTTTCTGTATTTCAGAAAACACACACAAAAAATACAGGGGTCTGCTCCCTTAGTTTTTGAAAAACCCTATGAATACTACTGAGAGGAAAAAGTCTTTGTTCACAATGATAACTGAATTATAAATGGACCAATGAAAGTCCAGCCATTGCGAAATTACTTTAAGGACCAGTTAAAATGAACTAGAACTTAATAGCTTTGAAAGAGCTCTTTGATTAATTAACGCCACTGTGAAGTCATCTCAACGATGAACTATCCAGTTGAACTCGCTGGATGCTGGGAGAGTTGCCCTTAAGTACTTAGCTTTGAGGACTCAGAAACCCAGAGCAAGTTAAGAGAGTCAGTTCCAACTAGAGGAGGCGCTGAAGCCAGAGGTCAAGACTCTAAAGAGCTCTTCAATGGCGCTAAATGATTATTCCCTTTGAGAAGGATTTGCAGCTGGTTTGTAGAAAATCAAATCAACCCTGTTTTAAACATTACAGCTGGGTAGTTTTGAAAGAGAAGTTTCTGGCCATTGTCCTGTATTGCAGTTATGTTCACCAACCCTCTCCTTTCTGCTTGAACCCAAGAGCCATTGGGAAACCACGAGATCCTGCACCCACATTAGTCATGGAATAGGGACACTGACAGGTGTCCTCGAGATCAGCCAGCCCAGTGCTCCTCAAACTCTGGTCTGAAATAAAGTTTTTATCAATCAGCCTCTAGTGACATTTTTTGAAAAATGACATATAGTGGACTCTTATAAGACTGAATTTATTCCAGCTCAAAAGGACTGACAGTTTGAGATTACAGCTTTCTTACTTCTCTGGAGTTAAAATGTCCTTTCTTCTATGAACCCTCTATGGGCACTGAAAGCAAGAGAATGACAGTGATGGGAGTAGGTGATGGCTCAAGAGTGCTTTTTAACTTATTTGACTGGCAAAATAAAGATTTGGAATATTTTTCCCGGGACTATCTAGTTCTTTAAATTCAAAAGAACTAAGGATGCACTGATCGATTCCAGATCTTCCCTTTATAAGCCTTGAGTCCTGCTAATGGTTGAAAGCCTAACAAGAGAAAAAATATAAGCAGTAGTGAACTGAATGGAAGGATACTCTGGGCAGAGCGAGCCCAAGCCCCGCGGTGTAACGCTGTGTGTAAGTCACCCTCCTCCTTCCCTACAAGCCCAGGCCAGAAGGATGAGAGAAAGGCTAACCAGAACTCTGGCATAAATGAACAGAAAGCCATGAGTGTGTCACTGATGATGGTACCTTCTGATGACTCTGGTGAAGGTTAAACCACCACAGAAATACAGGTTCCAAGGCAAGAAACACAGATATTTGTCACACAGGATGACACAATGATAAGGTAACACATTCCACATTATTATACTGCTGTGTGAGCTAAAGCGCACATCCAAAACTGACTAGGTTCTTGGTCTGGGAGAGAGAGACTGGTGTTCTGACATCCATTGCCGCCTGTTTTTTCCCTTCCTGCAGACCTGTGTGACCCCTTCATCTCTGTTACAGGCAGATAAAGACACAGGATAAAGGAGAAGAAAGTGAATTTCTTAGAAGTAGGTATAAAAATTGAGCAGTCATTTAATTATTTGTGTTGATCTTTTAGGGACTTGCTTCAATGGATCATACGGTCCCAGGACGTCAATCCATCAGCCAGGAAATCTAAGCAAACAATACAAATCTTGGCAATGGCAGCTGTGCAGAAAGGGCTCAGCACTGGGAATTGCCCCGCTGGGCGCGTGTACCAGTGTTCCAGGAAAAGGAAGTTGCACCAGTCGGTCACCGTGGCAAAGCAAAGAGCCTGGGATGCAGGTGCAAAGCTGCCTGCAGCGTATGACGGCTCAACAGAATAGCACTGCGGGCACTCAGTCAGCTTACCAGAAAATTCCACACATTCTGCTTGATATTGTAACTTCCAATATGCTTCATCTTACTGCTGACAGAAACCCCTACACTGATGAACATTACACTAAAACTTAAATACAATAAAATTTAGACACAGCAAGAGTTTTCTAATGTGATAAGCTTTAAACTTTCCTCCCACAGGATATTTTTTAGGCAATCCAAAGTGATGTTTGTTTGACAGGAAAAGATAGGAAAATCACTAGCAAAACTCGGCAAAAGAGAGTTACTGAAGTTCTGAATATTCCTCCTTCTCCAGAAGCACCTGCACACTTAGCAAGTTGAGAACTTTCATTTTGCATTGTTGGTCAACACAGGGAACCCTCCATATTTTTTCATATAATTTTTTCTTAAATATTTAAATCTATATCAAGTTGCATATGAAGGGGAAAGTAGGACAAAGAGGAAGAGAGCTTAGGTTACATATCCCAAAGGCTTGGAGCCATCAGCAAGTTTAATTTGGTAATAACAAAAATAGGAGAATCTGCTTAATATAAAGAGCAAAGGTCTTTTAGAAGCTAAAAATTTTGCCATTCTTGGTAACTAACTGCCTTGTACAAGACTAAACCAACAGATTCTTGCACCATCATTCTGCCCTCCTACATTTTCCAGTGAATACAGTAGGTATGACTAAAGGCCTTTCCCTGTGTTTTTATAAGCTTGCAGGAATTTAAGGATTATTTACGTAACTTGAACAATTTGCTCATGTAGCAGACGTAAGATGTTGCATTTGGACTCATCATGATTCTATTACTACCCAAAAAACTTTAACTGCATTTTAAGATTCATTTTACAATTTCAGTCAACCCCTGGTTGTTAAATACATTTTTAAAAGAAGGATTCAGCAATTTTAAAATACAGGCATGGAAGTCATATACAGAAGGACATCCAATAATCCTTCTATCTAGCCTTGCATCAAATAATGCAAGACCTAGAAACCTGTCTAGTTCTCAACCAAAAATAAAAGCTTACTTAAAACTACAAGTTAAAGTGAAAATTACATAGTATGTCTAAAAACCACTCTGGCAACCCTTCTCTAAATCTTACTCAAAACTATCTTTAAAATAAGAATTACATGAAGAGAGTTTATAATAAATCTAAGTATTTACTTGAAACCATTTAAAATTAAATTTTAAACCTAGCTGAAAACCAAACATCAGTCATTACAGTATTTTACTGCAGACGATTTCTAACCCACAGTTTTCAGCAGTCAAGAAGCTCAGATGCCATAAGGATCAATAATAAAAACCATAAAAGGCCATGTGCCCAGAAGCAGGACAGCCCACAACTCTTTGTTCCTATCACACACTTACCTGCACATGTCTACAATCATTTGTGCTTACCAACTATCTGAAGTTCAGGAATGATGCTCCCATCCTCTGCATTTCACCAGAAGGAAAAAAAAAAGTCACAAGGCTTAAGCTTAAGTCCATCTAGGGTTAAATTAACATTAAATTGAAACGGTATTGAAACAATGAGACAGTGCAGTAAACAGCACCAATAACATCAGCCACCGCCTCATATACAGGCGGAAAATGCTGTGCACACATGTGCTCCCATGCAGATAGCAAACATCTTCTTGCCAATTAGCATCAGAACCACCTAGCTGGGGAAGCACTGAAATGCACTCTTCATGAAAAATTAAACACACCATCAGCAGAAGCCCCCGCTCCAGCCTTTACAGTTTTAAGTACCCCTGAAAAACATTTTATTAGCCTTGGGAATGAAGAAAAGTAGGAATACAAACTCTAAGCAAAGTTCTCTAAAAGCTTCAGATAGTTTGTTTCCAGTTTTGTTTTCAAGAAAACAATTTGGCTCATTCGTCAAGGAAATCAGGAGAGGAGAGTAATTACAAAGGGCTGCAGCAGCTGGGCTTCCAAGACAGCATCCCTCTAGTGTACTCCATCCTCCCTAGAATGTCACCGTGGGGAAAACCTGATGGTCTGTTCCCCGTGGCACGGCTCTTTCTGCACCAGCCTAATCAATGGGCTAATTTTATGTGGAATATCCTAGAAATACCATAATCCATCTCAGGATAGAGGAGATTCAACCATCAGCCAAAACTCTGAATGTTACACTGCACAGGTTATATTTTTCTCCCCATTTAAAATGTGCAGCCCGCGGTGGATACTTGGTGCTAAAACAATTTGCATAACTAAGCTCAGCCTCTCATTATCAAACACTTAAAGAGGAATCATAAAGTCATGCATGAAAGCACAGATAGCTGAGAACGCCATGGCAGTTTGCCAACTGACGATGACGATTTCATATTCTCTGGGAGTTTCATCACTTTAATTTGACACTGACACATGAGCGAGGGTTTGACCCAGAAGACTGGGGAAAGAATGAGAACGAGAATAAAGATGAAAGAGACTCCGAGCTCCATGTTCACGCCTTCAAAGCAATGGTTCTTTAGATCATGGGGCTCTGTGTCACTTTTCTGCCCAGTCTTTACCAGTACCTATTAGAAATGCAGATTCCTGAACCCCAACCCAGAGCTACGCAACCAGTCCCAGGGGACAGATCTTGGACCTGTACTTGTAATACTTATGCACATTAAAATGTGCTCCATGAGCTACCAACTGCTTCAGACAGGCTAAGCGCCTGAATAGACGCGAACAGACACACACAGACAAGCACATAGACACACACACACACGCACACATACTTCTGCGCTTTTGCAGTTGTATTCACTTGAAAGAATTCTATATCTTATTTCAAACCTCAGGTCAAGAGCACTTTAGGTCAAGAGATCATGATTTCACATTCTGTTAAGAGTCGCTATGTCCATACTAACCAAAAAACTCAACTACTAGCAGCTGTCAACTATGGGCCAAAAACAAATTTTTTAAATGTAAGGACAGTACAATGAAAACAAACTGCTGAGCATAGGCTTATAACCATGGTTCCTATCTGTTCATCACCAACTTACACTTCTCCCTCTCTAGAGAATTACAGTTTTTCCCCAGGGGAGGATAGAGGTGAAAATTCCCTATAGTACTAAAGAAACTGGCTGCTATTATAGGTGTGAATAATATGAACGAGGTATTTTTGTTTAGTGAGTTTAAAACCCTACAACTTCTTGATCAAGCACAATTTCAGAACCACACCTTCTAATTCTTCTTGAAATTCAGTTTGGCCGGTGTACCTACCATCACAGGGTCTTTAAAGTCATGGTCTGTAGCTACTAATGTAATGTTTTAACAATTACAACCTGTTGGAATTGTATTAAATGGTAGAAAAAACACCAGCAAAGTCTTTCTAAATGTTTGGGGAATTTTTTTTGCTCCACGGCCTGTTATGCTTTTCACATAAGACTAGAACAAAAGTGCCCTGATTCTTTGTAGGTAACCAAAACTCTGGCTTGCAAATTATAGAAGAGTCTCAGCTTTAGTGTAAGGAACTGGATTCAGGATTCCATGCTGGACATCCTAAAACATTGGCTGAGCCCCCACAAAACTTTCTCACCCTTCTTCCTGTCACCCCAAACTCCTCCCAGGAATCTACAGGGCAGGGTGTGCTCATTTTGACACATTTACACCCTGGAATTACTGCCTTCAATATTTATTCATCTCTATGTACCTCCTTCCCAAAAAGGGACTGAAGCATTTTACGTAAGGTCATTATAAAATATTGTCACTTCAAATACTGAGAGCTCAAATAATGCCCAGAGGCCTCAGGTTTATTTTGGCTCAAAAATGTATTACTGAACCCCTAGAAACATTCTATTCCCTCCAATTCCTGTCCTCCCACACACAGCATTGTAGGAAATTATTTTTAGAAGCTATTTTAAAGAGAAGTGAACACCTCTCACTCTGTCCTCTTCCACACTGAAGGCCTCTGCTGTGTTGGTGGTTGACACTTAAGTTCTGTTTAGCTCCAAAGACACAACAAAGGAGTGCTTATTCCTTTTTTGTGTTTTCATGGAATCCTCCAGGCAGGTTGGCTTTTAATCACCCAGAGGGTAAATTCTTATAGAACTGAACCTAACAGAACATAAAGCCCTCGTTCCACTACACTATTCTGTAATGGAATACTAAATCAAGTGGCTGCCCTGCCTTGACCAAAAAAAAGGCAACAGAAATTTCAAATGTGCTTCCCCGAGACAGTGATTCACTGAACAAAGCCATCTACTATCTAACCTGGGCCTCTTGGTGGCTAACAGTTTCACTACGGAGACAGCTAGCTGGGGTCAAGGGTACCTGCTGGGAGCAGAGCTCAGGGTCTTTAATGTGGTCACATTTTGATCTGTGTGGGTTAATCTGATAACCCCACATCACGTTAACCTTGCCTTCCCCATAAAATAGTGTTGGAAACAACCCCTCTTCCCTTTAAGTTCACATGGATCCGTACAGTATACCTGCTATGGTTATTATGTAGTTCCTGATTGCTATACTGTAAACTATAGGAGAGTGCATAGAATGTTTACAGGAGAGCGCGCTGCATTTGTGGATATGTCATGGGGTAAGTGAGGATGGCTAGAAACTCACCTAAGCGAATCTTCAGACATTCTCAAAAATGGGTAAAGTGGCAGAAGAAGAAAATCAGAGTCACAAGGACACAGTGAATCCTAACCCATGACTTCTGAACTCCAGAGAAGGAACTGTATGGGGGCTGAAAATCAACTGCAGGTGAAAACTCATCTGCTTTCAGCAGAACCTAAAATGCTTGTGGCGCCTGTGAAACCTTCTTCTGCGAAAGTTTCCCTTCTCCTCCCTGGAAAGCCTGTTCCAGGCAAATGTGGAGACAGGTGCACAGCCCAGGAGCAGAGATGGCCGTCTGCTAATATGAACCTCGGCTGACTTCGGTCCAAGCCCCTCAGCCTCAGGCTCTGTTAGAATGCTTGCCAGGCTGGGTGCGGAATGGTGACACTGTGGAGCTCTGCATGCGGCTCAGCGAGAGACCCCGATCTGAGCGGGGCTACAGGGCGGTTTGTGTCAGTCTCACGGTTCTCCAGTGGGCTAGCTGTGTCCCTCAGACCATCCAACTGTAACTCAGCGGGAGCTTATAGATGACCTGAAACTTGTGAATCAGAAAAGGGAGTGACTTTTAATAAGGAATCATCTATTGTCTGCAGGGCAAAGGAGCTTGCAGAGCAGTTCCTGAGAGTCACAGAAGACAACTGCTTGGAGCTGACAGGAAGCTGGCAGGAGGGGGGAAACTAGAACAGGAGCTGAATTCGATGAGTGTGGGGCTCTGTTTTCACTATCTTGGGTAGAAATAAAGTAGTATTATCAAAGCTCTCTCCTCCACAGTCCTGGAATGCTTAGGAACAGAAAACGAGATAGCATGTGAATGAATTTTACATGTTTGTATTTTCCATAATTTTTCTTTTTGATCACCCTTTGGTAATGGTAATTACTTTAATATATACTGTTTGAAATCATAAAACAAATAACAAAAGGTAGTCCCATGAGTGTCATAGGAAATATCTATTATGCATTTCTTCTTTATTCATAAGGGTTTGGCTGAAGTCATTTTGGATATAAAAAGTTTATTCCTGTTTTTCAGTTAATATTACATTGAACTTTTCCATGTTACAATAATCTTCAAAATCACTTTTAATGACATCAAAATTCATCCAGAAAATGGATCCCATTCCTTGGCTCTTAAGATGTTTCCAATTTCCCACTAATACAGAAAAAGCACAGTAAACATCCTGTGTATAAACACTTTTCTTTTTTTATATTAGCTCCTTAGGATAAATTCCCAGAAGTGGGACACTGAATCGCTAATATTCACACATTTATGGATTTGAGATCATTCATAAGACCAAATACATATTTCCCAGGTATATTTGGTCTTCAGCCACAGTTCTGGAAACACTGCAGAGTCTTAAAGGTGAAATGAGTGTTTTGCCATGTTAGTGAGAGACTTTGGACCCCCACCCAAGGGCAGGGGCGGGAGGTTGAATCAGGCAATGGCCAGTACTTTAGTCAATCATGACTATGCAATAAAGCCCCCAAAAAGAACCCCTGAGGAGAGCTTATCTATCGCTCTCTGCTCCTCTCGTTGGATCCTGCTTCTCTGTCAGAGGGAACTTCCAAGCTGGAGGCACCAGGATGCCTGCACAGGACACCAGCCCCAACCCAAGCTCCGGGAAGACAGACGCTCCTTTACTTGGGCCCTTGCCCTCTGTACCTCTTCATCTGGCTGTTAGCTTGTATCCTTTGTGGTATCTTTTATTAACCTGGTAAACATAACTGTTTTCCTGAGTCCTGTGAGCCACTCTAGCAAATTAATGGAACCTAAAGGGGAGGTTGTGGGAACCTCCCATCTGTAGCCGGTAGGTCAGAAGCACAGTAGCTGCCTGGGGCTTGGGACAAGCGTCTGGAGTAGAGGGTGGAGGGTGGTCTTGTCGGATAGAGCCCTTCACCTGGGGATCTGGTGCCGTCTCCAGGCAGACAGCATCACAACGGAGTTGAGTTCCCGGACACCCGGCTGGTGTTGGGAGAATTTCTTGGTGTCAGTAGGTGTGGGAAAACCCCCTCCCACATACTTACACACATTGGAATTGGGTCCAGGAACCCGAATGGAGTTACTGCTGTGTATAATACTGTTTTATATATATACATGTGTGTGTGTGTGTGTGTGTGTGTGTGTGTGTGTGTGTGTGTGTGTGTGTGTGTGTGTGTGTGTGTGTAGGGAAACATACCCACTCAAGCAGATAAAAATGGTAGCTCCATTTGCATTTATCTGATTCTACTAAGAATGACCTATTTCCATATATTTATCAGCTCCACTTCGTCCAAATTGTCTATTCACGGTTTCTTTTTTTTTTTTAGCATTTATCTACTATTTATCAACCTGGATAAGCTACTGTTTGTAAAACAAACATATTAATACTTGCTCCTATTTGCAGCAAATGTGTTTCCCACTCTGGCTACATTTTGTTTTCCTATCAGATTATTTTACTTTTATAGTCAAATTCCTTGATCACTTCTCGTCCTTGAAAGTCATCTGTCCTCTGGAGGTTTCAGAAATACTATATTCTATTTTCTTCTAGTTTTTCTAATGTTTGAGTGTGTCACTGTTCTTTACTATTTAACTGCATGGAATTTGGGATAGCCTCTCAGGTGTCACCCTAAATAAATGTTTTCCAAATTTCGAGCCAGGTATGTCACCAATATTGTTGAATAATCCCATTCTGAATGATTTGTGTTATATCACTTGTCATACAGCACATTAAAATCGTATGTGGGGTGAGGAACTGTGTGTGTGTGTGTATTAGGGTGTATTTCTGATGAAGGTTTTTTGTAAATGTTAGCCTTTGTCTCCTGTTGAGGACACAAATAAGAAGGGTTTTCTTTCCCACATAATTTTTGGAGCTGTCTGAGTATGGGAAGAAAGGCTGTAGCATATATGCAGTGGCGGAGAACCTACAGGGAATTCTCTGGCACCTGCGGGAATAGGGTCTGGGAAAACCAGGCACAGCCTGACTTTCCCAGCTCAAGTGTTCCAAGTGCTCACACACTTCTGTTCAAACCACCAGCGCTATTCCATTTCACATATGCCTTCCTCAGGTCACTGAACATGGAGAATATTTGCCTCCTAACCTTCCCCCGATTGTTCCATACACCAGGAAGTACTGACTGAGGGCCTACTTTGTGCAAGGCAAAGCTCTAGGCCCAGAGGAAACAACACAGAAAAAGATTCAAGGCTCCTGATCTATGAAGAGTATTCCCAAAGATCATATTTTGGCCTTGATAGCAAGCTATTGCTTACTGATTGCCCACTAAGTGCCAGGCATTTTAAAATTTACTCACACACACTATCATCTCATTTAATCTTCAAAACAACCCTTGGGCTGGTTGCTGTCACTATTTTAGAGTAAATGGAGCAGGATCAGAAAAGCAAAATGCCTACACAAAGCTAGTAAGCGACAGAACCATCCCTGCACAGAACCGTCTGGCCTCCCAGCCTCCCAGCTACGTGTAGAGCAGTTTTGTAGGGCTTTCTGTGGATGTGAAGGCTGCCTGCAATTAATTTTCTAACACAGTTCTGGCAATCAGTTCTTCAATGAGCATTTGATCTACATAATCTCACACACACATTTTAAAAGTCCAAATGCACTCCACTACCCTGCATATCGCTTCCCATTTTATATGCCATCCTAACTCCAGGGGACTTCTTTCTCAGTCTCTGCCACGGCTCTGGGAAAACTTCCCCTGTAAGGCTGACAGGGACTCTCCAGCAAGGCGCAGAGGGCAGAGGTTCAACCAGCCCGAGCCGCTGGCTCTCTGAGGCTGACCAGATTCCCTGAAAGATCAATTACCCAATAAGAACATCATCTGTTACTCGTGGAACTAGCAAGGGAGACCGTCTGCCTGCCACCAGTGAGGATTCCCAGGACCAAGCCAAGCTACCGCCACCCTGCAGAGAGCTATAATGGGCACAACACAAAACGTGAGATGCACGCATTGAATCACTGTCACATCTCCCCCACCGCAATGACAATGTTTGCAGAGATTAAGTGTGAGCAGGATGAGGTTTCCCATACACAGGTAGTAGGTTTCTCTTAAAGCAGTGCAAGAATGACTTGTGCTGGTTCTCCCAGAATCCAGCACAGAACCGAGAGAGGAGGGGGCAGCCAGCAGTCTCCAAACATCCAGTCAGAGCTACAGGGACACGCCTGGCACACACCCCATCCTATGCTGAAGTGGGGTGCACGGTAATGTTTTCCTGGGAGGCAGACCACAGCTTGCTTTCTCCTATGGACTGAAGGCAAGATACCATCCACGACCCGATTTCCACACTCCCAAATGGGTTTCTCCAGGGGCTTCACATACAGCATCTGAAAATGTCAAGACCTGAGTCCCTGTTCCAAATCACTCCTCCCCCCTCAGTTCAAGTGATGGTACATGAATCCTCAGGGGCTCCCTGCTTATGGCTCTTCAGGCGCTATCCTTTCAGGAGGAAGAAAATCAAATTTCCTGATTCCTGCAAAAAGCCAGCAGACAGGTGACAACAAGGAATGCTAACTCATTTCTCTAAGAAACCAGTTGTCTGCTTGTTCTCACAGAAAAGAAAACAGATACCTGGAAAGACGAAACAACAGCATTTGCTTAAGGTAACAGGACCCTCAATAAAATCATGAAATACTCTTTTGATTATACCTCCAAACAGAAGTTTTTCTTACAGATGGCAGAACTTCACAGCAAATAGCAATCAAACAAATTCCAAATCCATCTGGTCAAACACATCTACGACACTGTCTAAATGGTCACAACTAAAAGCAGTTTAAATCCTTCCCTGACTCCTCTTCCTCCGAGGCTCAGGGTTTTGCAACAAAAGTAGGCAGAACGAAGCTTATTGATCAGCAAAACTGATTCTGCAATAAAAACCCACAACCTGTTACCAGGGGGGAGTTTCCATTAGAAGGCAGGCTTGTGCCCCCCACTCACCCCGTCTGATCTGCAGGCTCTTCTCCTTGGATCCTGACAGTCCCATGGAAACATTTTTCTTGAAGCAACGTAACACATATCCCATACTGTATCTTTTCTCTCTGTCTGATGTTTCTCTGTGAAACTGCTTAAATAAACACAGTCTCTCTTAAATCACATACAGGATGACTTATCCCATGCCTTTCACAATATGAAAGTAAAGTTTTACCTCAGTAGTTAAGTTTAATAGTAGCTACTTGTACTCCCCATCACATTGATGCTGCTCACTCATAAAAGCTCTAATTACTATGGTTTAGACAGCCGGCAGACGTCCACAGGCACAGGGCCCACGGAAGCCAGCATATGCCGAAGGAACTCCAAGTCTTTGAAAGCAAAGCGTTACCCAGACGGGCCCAGCTTACAGATGAGTCTATAAACATATTTTTCCATAGAAAACACTATGGTAGAGGGATGAGGTCCCCAAGCAGTCCCCAAAGTCCTTTTGTTCATTATGTCTTTGAAGCAGCCAGCCAGGCCGGACCAGCAACTTGCAACAATGCCACCAGCAGATGACAGTCCTCACGGGCCACACTCAACCCTTACGGGACCGACAGCTGAGTCAGGGCAATGCAGGGCAAAGGCCACCCCGGGTGCTGACCCCACTGGGCCACAGCTTCTCCCTCTGTAAATGGAGGCAGTGACACCTAATTCAGGGCACTGGTGTAAAGCGCAAATGTGATGATTGCACAGGGCTTCACTGTGTACCTGGGGTGATAAAGGCTCCGTAAGTGACACCTTAGAGAAGTACATGCATGAAAAGGAAACGAGGAATTAAAATAGTACATTACAAAACATCTAACAAGGCAGTAACAAGAAAGAAAAGCACATTAATTCAATTGCCACATTATGTACAATAGCCAAAATATGGAGGCAACATAAGTGCCCATAGATAGATGAATGGATAGAGAAGTTGTGGTACACATACACAATGGAATATTATTCAACCATAAAAAAGAATGATATCTTGCCATTCCTAACAACATGGGCAGAACTAGAGGGTATTATGCTAGGTGAAATAAGTCAGGCAGACAAAGACAAATACCACATGATTTCACTTATATGTGGCATGTAAAATAATGAAAACAAATAAATCAAAAAAAAATAGAAATAGACTCATAAATACTGAAACAGCCTGGTAATTGCCATAGGGGAAGGGATGGGGGACGGGTGAACTAGGTGAGGGGGTTAAAGAGGCACAAACATCTAATTATGAAATGAGTAAGTCATGGGGATGAAAGAACAGCATTGGGAATATAGTCAGTAATATTGAAATCACTTTGTATGGTAACTACACATTGTGGTAAACATTTCATAATGTATCTAATTGTTAGATCACTATGTTCTATACCTGAAATGAATATAATGTTATATGTCCACCATACTTCAATTTCTAAAAATCACATATAATTAGCTGTTTTCCCCCTTCCCCAAAAGGCAGCCTGATCCCTCATACTTGCCTCCTCCTGCTATCAGTAAAGCCCTCTGACATCCTGGTCTCCCCAGGCTTCACCTCCTCCACCTCGCCCACCTGAGGGCAGCTTAGTTCAGGGAGTGAGCACTGCAGATGGAGTCGGAAGATCTGCCTTCAGCGCTAGCTTTCCCACCTCAGCGGCGACCAGGCTCAGCCTGTCTGAACGTGCCTTTCCTTTTCTAGCTCAATCTTACCCATTCTTCAAACTTTGGCAGAAAGCTTCCTCTCCCCTAACCTCTACCCCCCACACACATTCTGAATTAGGGGTTCCTGCCTCATGCTCTGATATCTCTTGTGCACGCCTCAAGAGAAATTAACATGGTCAGTATCTGCCCCTCTGTCTAGATGCTGAGTTTGGGGGGTGGGGAGGGAGGTGGGGAGCACCCAATCTTGGTCACACTCTCCAGGGCAGCAAGCCTTTCATGATGCAGGCGGAAAAGCTAAGAACGCCCTGCCTGTCCTACCTACCTGGGAGGTAGATGGATGAGGGGAGGGAGGAAGGAAGGTGGGAGACAGAACAGAGATACAAATTTAAATAACGACCTACAAGAAAGTACTCGGCCAATATGTAAACATTAGGCTCAATGTTACTTTGCACAGCAATCAGCGAAAAAGACAAATTTACACTTCAGTGTTCCTGCCTTCAGCCACAACCCTAGTCTAATTGACCTGATATAAATGTAAAAAATAGTGCAAGGTAGAAAGATCCCTGAATACTGTCACTGAAGAATCCTTCCTGTACAAAAATCCCAACCTTAGGGAAGATATACACACCCTGACTCTCACAAACAAATGAGGATACGGCACACCTCGTAAGCGGCTTCTTTCTCCTCTTCCTCTGGTTAGGACGATCCTCTATCACGCACCCAGAGCACCACAGAGCTCCCCCCACACAGTTCCGAGAGCAGCTGTGACCGCATCCTGCTAATGGGATTAACACAGCAGGGGCCCCGGGTGGCTTTGTTCTCCACTGTGTCCTGGGTGCCCAACCCAGGACCCGGCGCACAGCAGGGGCTCAAGGGCAGATGGGTGGATGATGACTTCTACCGCTGGAAATACTAAAGTGAAAGGCTAAGCTTAGACTCTGTGCAGAAGCAAATGTGAACTTAAGCAGGCATCTCCCCTCACACTGACTGTTTATCTTCTCTCATTCCCTAAATAGTTTCTTACATTATGATCATCAAAGCTCCATTAACAGACTCTTTGCTTGCTGCTTCCACATTACCATAAAACATACTTTCATTCCTTATGTATTAAAAAAGATGAAAAGGGCATCTCTGTAGTTTGACTTTCAAAAGTATTTTCTATTTCCCCCGGGCCGCAAAAGGCAGCCTGTTCCCTGGCACCTGATGCCTCCAGGTATTCGTGTAAAGCCCTCTTGCTTCCTGGTCACGCTGCTCTGCAGGTTTGAGGTCTCTAGCTTTTTTTTAAAGAGCTAACGTTGCTCTTCTCTGGGGCACTACTCCATCTTTCATGTGTCATCTTCCTAAAACACTCCTCTCTAATATTCAATCCCTCCTGAAAGTCTGCAGACCATATGACTTGAGTCTTACATATTTTTTAAAAGAAACATCAGTTAGAAGGTCAAATTTCTAAATTTACAAGGCTTCCCTTTGTCTTTCAGAGCTCTCATCTTCCCAAATTTTCTCAGCTGGTACAACCTCCCTTTAAGAAACCACCAATTCGGTACCCAGGGTGGCTCTCTGAAACAGTATTAACCGCTATAAATTTAATTTAATTTTTTCTCAAGATTCTGAACACCAAGGTCCTTCTCTCCCAGGTAAGACAGGCAAACAGGAAACCAGCCTCCTGGGGAAACACTAATACCCCTTAAAGTGTCAGAGGCTAATGTACTCAGCTTCTCAGACAGTTTGATTTAGTGGCTAAAAAATTGTTTTGAAGCCAGAATGGCTAGATCACCGACCCTTCAGCCATGCCTATGAGTTGTGTGGCTCTGAGCAACCTTTACAAAAGTCTCAGTTTTCCCATCAACAAAATGGGCTTGATAACAATATCTACCCAATAAGCTCACAGTGAGAACAGGTCCATCAGAGACCAGGAGCCCTGGCCACAGGGCCAAGCCAGCACTCGACAAATGACAAGCGTCTCTTTCTCCACAAGCACCTGCCTGGGGCAGCGGGTGGGGGGGGCTTGTTTTTCGATTTTTGGTATTTTAAGCTCCACTCTCATCCCTCTTGAATACAGACTGAAGTTCAGGATACCTTTGCAACTTAACAAAATCAGCAAAAAGCAAAGGAAGATACTAAATAGTACTCTTTTTGGGAAAGGACTCTGTTCTATGACCAATGATAGTAGTCCTTTTATGAATCCTCCTCAGGCTATTTTCAGACTGGTTGGCTAGCCGATACAGGCACAATTTGGTATTCTGTAAATAAATTTATGGGAGAGATTTCCCCAGCTGAGTGGCAGCATTCCAAAGCCAGGCGGCAGGTGCGCACGGCTGCCGACATCAGCGCCACCGCTGTTGGTACTGGCAGGGGGAAGAGCAGCCCGATTCCAGCTGATGGCTGTCACTCCTCCGGCTTCCTACCTGCTGCCTGCCCTTCCGGGGGCTCTATCTGCTCAGCCAGGCAGCGGACCTTGCAGACGCCCCGTCCAGCCATCTATGAGCTGCAGCCACAGAATGTGCCAGGCATGGCACACACGGCCCTTGGCGGGCTGACTTTGGACCCCACACATACTGCAGAAGACCTTCTGGACTTTGGTATGTATGTGGTCATCCATTTAGTCAACATATCATATGCCTGCTGTATGCAATCTGCTTCACCTTGCCAGGCAGCAATTGCCATGCTGGGGCACACAACGAAATTTCACAGGTACTCATTTAAAGGGAATTAGGTTATATAGCCTTATTTTCTATTTGTGCTTATTCCCCAAATTGTTCTGCATGAGAACATCTTTCCTCCTCACAACTGCCCTTGTTCTGTTTTTTAAACAAAAGCACATCTCTCACGTTTCCTGAATCTTTCCATCACTTTCAAATCTTCCAGTGAAAATAGGACCATTCCAAGTATTGGCATATAAATAAAGACTGGAGTATCGGTCAGAGTCTCACTGGGGAAAGAGAAGCCACTTTTGGTATATGCCACAGAGAGAATGGATGCAGGGGAACAAACTGGTCACACAAATAGAAGAGCCCATAAACCAACAGGGAACTGTGGGACGAGACAGAGAGAAGCGATTCCTGGAAGTCACGACCAGCCCTGAGCTGAAGAAACGAGACGGGTGGTGTGAGCACAGCCCCGGGACCAGAGGCCCGGAGAAAGCCAGACCCGCTGTGAGCCCACCCAGTGGGACTGGAGGTACCGGGCACTCTGCTGCTGGGGGGATCACCGAGGCCTGGGGTGGTGTGGGGGGAAGACTGGGAGAGGGGCAGAGGCAGAGGCAGAGGGCAGGTGGGAGATGAACTCTAGGCTTTTCCCACTCACCAACCCCGCTGAGGGTCTATCAGATCACCTGGTAATTGTATTTCATTGGCTAGATTGAAAAGGTGTCACTAGCTTTATTCTAAAATATCAATATGTATAATAACCTAGGGATTATTTTGCAAAGTTGCAAATTTATGAAACTAATGTATGTTAACTTTAAAAAATGTGAGGGTATATATGATTTTTCAAAATTCTTTTAGGAGATACCTGAGCAAAAAGTTGAAAGACCTCCGTGGTGGAGCACGTAAAGGCAAGCCTTCCCCCTCAGTGGCCGCACAGACCGACTAGGGAGGCAGCGAGGAGAGAGGGGGGCCTGACCGGCAGTCACCCAGCTGCCCTCTGTGTGCTTCACGTCCACACAACCCTTACACACATCCAGGAGGCAGGTGGTGTTACCCCCGTGTCACAGACACAGACGTGGACACAGGGTCTCAGAGGCTCAGTAAGGGGCCTAATGTGCAGTTTGTAAACAACAGAACAAAGATTCAGAACCACATTTGTGGTGCCCAACATCACTGGTCATCAGGACAATGTAGATTGAAACCACAAGGGGACATCACTTTACACCTGTCAGAACGGCTGTCATCAAAAAGACAGGAGACAAAGGGTGTTTGCAAGGATGTGGAGAAAGGGAACCCTGTGCACTGTTGGTGGGAACGGAAATTGGTGCAGCCCCTATGGAAAACAGTATGGGGGTTCCTCACAAAATGAACTACCATATGATCCCTCAACATCCCTCAACATGTGTACACACTTATATACATGTATTCTGACCAGTAATTAACATAATAAGACATACTAGCCAGTTAGTACAAGATCTATTGTTACCATAACAGCTATAAACCCACATTTCAAATAATCTTCTTGGTGATTTTCAATTTTTGACCAACAGGATTACGTTATCATTGTTTTTTACTTGTTTAAAGAACCCATACAGTGAGTAGCAGAAACAATATTAGTTCTGCCATTTTCTTGATGTTCATTTGCATTTTCGCTTGTTAGTACAATAATCAATTTGTTTTTAAAGCCACTTATCTATTTTGTGAAGGTCAATTTAGTTAAAACTGGATAATGTAATTTGTAAATGTACTTAACCCTGCAAACATACACTGCAAAAGGGCCAGATGTGTGAAGGTGTCCCTCTTTACCCTGCAGACGTGACCTTCCACTGTTCCCTAGAGACACCTCAGTTCAGAAGGTGACAAATGAGCAAGTGAAGCTGTCTGTGCCCATCCTTACAGCAAAATATAAAAGAACGTATGTTCTGTCTTCTCCCGCACCCAAAAAGGAAATTTTTGAGCCTCCCTAGGGTACCCCTTTTGGAAAGTGGGTCTTAGGGAACAGTAGTCACTGTGCATCCTATAAGAAAATAAAGAACAAGAGATCACCCTCATGGGCAATATGCTGCTGCCTGCATGATCAAGCGCATTTTTTGAATAGTTTAACCACACATAATTAGTAGAAGAAAATACTTTATATGGGATTTTTTTCACTCCTTTAAAATTACACTTCACACACACACACACACACACACACTTAAACTTTTCCCTCCTTTTTCCACTTTTCAAGCTTAAAATTGTTTCCAACCAAATCCAAATGAAGTAGTTGACTCAACAAAACAGCTAATAAAGGTACGAATTACAGCACAATATCAGGCCTGTTTCAGAGCATCTGATGGTGACTGTCCACAGGTACCTAGCCGGGAAATTTTCTCCAAAGAATTTAGAAATTCATGAAAATTTATGTTGCTCAGAAACAAGTATGTGTATGCTTTTTTAATTATTTAGAAGACTGTTAACTTCCCTTTTCATAAGCCATTGAGGACAAACCTCCCCACTACTGTCCCCAAACCACAGATGAATTTAATGAGGGTCTCCTGCATGCCAGATCCCACTCTAGGTGCTGGTAATACACCAGAGAGCAAGACGTCCTGCCGGAGCTCACACTGCAGTCAGGGAGACAGACAGCGAAGTGAGTGTGTGACGGAGTGACAACACCCTGAAGAAAGGAAGTCGGAACGAAGAAGGCAGAGAACGCAGAGGTGCTACAGGTGGCGAGGGCTGCCCAGAAATACACAGGGAAGCAGGAAAGGAGCAAGCCCTATGCCCTCCATGGGGACAAATCCTGCAAGCAGAGGGAACGGGAAGACAGCAGATGCACTCAGAGAGCAGCAGAGAGGCCAGGGGTTGCACACTAGGAGGAACCTACTGGTGGGTGTGATGGGACACGTGGAGAGCTTGAGCAGAATGGGTGTTACCAGAATCAAGTTTCAAAGGCTCATTCTGGCTGCTGCGTGGAGAACACATCTGGGGGAGCAAGAGAGGCAGCAACGTCCCCCCAGAGTGTTGCCTCCTCCAGGAAGCACTTCCCAAGACCCAGGGGTGGGCCTTCCCAGGGGCTCCTATCCCTCGGTGCACTTCACACAGGCTGGCATGAGAGCTGACACTTCAGGGCTCCTGGCCTGCAAAAGTGATTTCTAAAATAAACATACATTTTCTACCAAATTCTTTTTTGTAGTATTGTACAATTTTAAAGAAGGGCCCCCACAATTGTATATGCCTCAGGCCCTTGAGCAGAGCCCTCTCCCCTGTACCTTGACTGCTGTTTCACTTGTCAGCATTTCCTCCTAGACTCTAGTTCCTGGAGGACAAGCACCATACTGTATTTACCTTTGCACGCATGACATCTACAAAGTACCCAATATGTAATGCAATAAAACTCTTCTGTATTACCTTATACACACACACATACGTGTGTGTAATAATGTCTGATTTCCTTTCCTTGTAGATCAGCACCTCCAAGACTTCAGGTACCCTTGGTCATTTAAGATGCATCCCATCAATGTCAGTAACCAAATGCAATGTGATTCCCTGATGGCATTTAGAAATACAATTTAGAATCTTTCAGACTCACCAGCCCTGCATGCAAATTGTGCAAATATAATGGGTTTCTTATTTCGCACAGGTCCACTCCCGATACAGCTTGTCACTTTTCTTTACTTCTTATGCCAACAGAGGTACTGCTGGAACAGGAACGGAACTTACTGCTGAGACACAGGGAAAAAGCACAGCAGAGACACAACCCCCAGACGGACCACACAGCTCTCACAGAACACACAAGCTTCGGGCAAGAATAAGCTCTCATCCTTTTCAGAATATATTTTAACTTGCAAATAAATGATCATCTGCATTTAATAGCAATATTCCTCTCCTTTTGGCAACTGAGAGATACCCACAGCTGCACACAAAAAGGGGAAATTTTCATCCAGAAATACACAAAACCAAGGGGCAACTGAATATTCTGAATACAAAAATCAAGGTAAATATTCCCTACCCAATAGTCTCACATGAATAGAAAACAAGTGCTTGTAATAAGGACAGGTTTGATAATGAAATTTGACACCCAACATGAGGTTTTAATTTTGATGGATCTGTCTGAGTTTTTGCTGCAAAATCAATCAACTGTCTAAAGACCACCCTCCGGGAAGGTTTAAAGACATCCTTAAGAAACACTGAGAAAGAATGAAAGTTCTCTGTAGCAAAATTAAACTTTGTTTTTATAACTCTCTTCTCCCCTCCACTGTTTAACACTTTAATGTTAAGCACGCCCTCTGGGCAATTTATGTTTTTAATAATGCTTTTCTAAGAACAGCTGATCAAAACCCAGTGCTGTTTGGAATTCTACATAATATTGCTAAGTTCCAGGTTGAATCTGGGGAGAGGGTCCCCAGAGAGACTGACAAGAATGCCTAGCCCTGAGGGGTTGGCTCTGGCCAATTAGCAAAGCGTGACCTCTCTACTTGAGCTTGCTACTAAGACCCGGACATAGCAAGACACAAACACACCTTTCCTGTTGCACTTGGACCCTGAGGAAACAAGACTGGCTGTACTCTACCTGCATCCTAAACTGGGATCGAGTCCTGTCCACAGGGGAGCAGAAGGGTCTGGAGTTTGCAGACAAGTTAAAGCGTTCCATCACACCCCTTCTCGTCCAGATAGGGACTGTCAGAACCTTCACTCGGGTCTTAAGCCAGTGAACAGGGTACTATGCATGCACTCTAGTCAAAAATCCCTTGCCTGGCAGGCACTCATCCAATGGGCCCCTGCTGGACAAAATGGGGATACTCTCCTGTTCTTAGTACCTGTTTCAAAGACCATAAAAAGATGGAATTCTCCCCAGTTAACATTTTGAAACTCTGAGGTTTCTATCGTAGAGCCGTCCCGGTGCCCTCCTTATCTCTACCCTCTCCCCACCCTGGGACTCACATTCCGGCTGCAACGTGCCATTGGATGTCCCCTGGAAGCCCTGCAGATAAACCACGACTGCACGTTGTTCCCCAACTTTAGAGGAGCGCGGGGAGGAAAGACCCACTTTAACTCAGATAGTTGGAGATTTGTGAGGTAGAAGAAACTTAGGAAGGGTTTCACAACGGGCACAGAACTTGAGCTGGGTCTTTAAAAAGAAAAAAATTCAAAGGTAGAGAAGAGAAAGAAAATGACATTCTTCGACAGAAGAACATGGTGAGCAAAAACAGAGAGAGGCAGCACAAAGCATGTAAAGAGAATCAGGAGGGACTCTGGGCGGGGGAAAGGATTCACACAGGAAAACAGGGAGAGAAATTAGAAGAGCCCTTTCCAACAGAACTACCACAGACGGTGTCCAAGAGGCAGGGCGGGGGCCTTCCTGAGCCCGCCCTCTCCCTCTCAGTCTGTGCCCCTGGCCCACGGCAGTGCTCCTGCTCAGCTGAGCTTCTCTTTCCTCTGGGGACTCTGTTATGCCTACTTGCTTTCTGACTACAGGCTCGTGTTGAGTTTGCTTTTTGGTACAGCTGCTTGCTTGCACCTTCCTCCTCTGTGGCTCTAAACCAGGTGGGCTTCTGGAAGCTGTTGCTGTGCTTATGCCTGTTCAGCTTTCCAAACAAGCTGGTATTAGAGTCAGTAACTTCCTAGCATCTCCCATTTGGAGCCAGGGGATATTTTTACTGACCTAACACCCTCTCTGAATCTTTGAAATGACTTTCATAAACTTTGGCAATACATTTTCCATTTAGCTGACTGTGAGAGCACAAAAGGAGTACTTGGAAAACAAAAATGTCATTATCACCAGGAATATATGCATTTAAGCATTCATCCAACAAATGCATATTAACTGTGTGCTGTGTTATAGGGTCTGTGCTAAACACTGAGACACACTGGTAACGTTCTCTAAAACATGCTTAGAAATAATAAAATATAACAGTATGTCTTACAGATTGATTAATGAAAACATACTGTTAAGGCCCAAATGACACATTAGGCCAAATGAACTTAATTAGATACATATGGAATATTCCATCCAAACACAACAGAGTATGTATTCCTCTCAAGTGCACATGGAACATTCTCCAGGAGAGATCACATGTGAAGCTATAAAACAAGTCCCAATAAATTCAAGAAACTGAAATCACATCTTTTCCAACCACAATTGTAAGAACCTAGAAATCAATTACAAGGAGAAAAATGGAAAAACTACAAATACATGGAGATTAAGCAACATGTTCCTGAATGACTGGGTCTTAGGAAAAAAATCAAAGGAGAAATCAAAAAATACCTCCAGGCAAATGAAAACAGCAATATGACATACCAAACTTTACGAGATGCAGCAAAAGCTGTTCTAAAAGGGAAGTTTATAGTGATACAGACCTACTTCAAGAAACAAAAGAAATCTCAAATACACAGTTTAACTTTACATCTAAAGGAGATAGAAAAAGAAGAAAAAACAAAGCCCAAGGTTAGTAGAAGAGAGTGAATATTAAAAGTCAACATGGAAATAAAAGAAAGAGGCTCTGAAAAGACAATAGAAAATATCAATGAAACTAAGAGCTGGTTCTTCAAAAACCTAAACGAAGTCCACAAATGTTTAGCCAGACTCACCAAGAAAAAAAAAAAAAGAGAGAGAAGGGGCTCAGATAAATAAAATCAGATATTCAAGAGAAGTTACAACTGATACCACAAGAATACAAAGGACCACCAGAGACTACTAAAAACAAGTATGTAGCAACAGAAGAAATGGATAAATTCCTAGAAACACAATCTTCCAAGACTGAATCATGAAGAACTAAGTCTGAATAAACCAATTACTAGTAAGGACACTGAATCACTAATCAAAAACCTCCCAAAAAACAAAAGTCATGACTATATGGCTTCCAAAAAATTCAAGAGGAGGGTATTATTCCAAATGCATTTTACAAGGTCAACATTATCCTGATATCAAAACCAGACAAGGACAGCACAAAAAAGAAAATTACAGTGCCAAATCCCTGATGAATACAAATGCAAAAATACTCCACAAAGTATTAGCAGACCAACTTCAACAAGACATTAAAAAGATGACACACCATCATCAAATGGGATTTACTCCAGGGATGCAAAGATGGTCAATATCCACAAATCAATCAATGTGACACACAACATTGACAAATTGAAGGATAAAAATGATATGATCATCTCAATAGATGCAGAAAAGCACCTGACAGAATTCAACATCCATTTATGAAAAAACTCTCAACAAAGTGGGTATGGAGGGAATATACCTCAAAATAAAGGTCACATATATGACAAACCTACAGCTAATATCATATTCAATGGTGAAAAGTTACAAATGTTTCCTCTAAGATCAGGAACAGTACAAGGATGCCCATTCTCACCACTTTCATTCAACATATTATTGGAAATCTTAGCTACAGCAATCAGACAAAAAATAAATAAAAGGATAAAAGCAATATGAATTGGAAAGGAAGAACTAAAACACTCTTTTCAGATGACATGATACTATATAAAAAAATCCTAAAGACTTCACCAAAAAACTATTAAAATAAATGAATTCAGAAAAGTTGCAGGACACAAAGTCAATACACAATAATCTATTGTATTTCTATATAACATACACTGATATACACTATATCAGAAAGAGAAATCAAGAAAACAATCCCATTTACAATCCCATCAAATAGAATAAAATACCAGGGAATAAATTTAACCAAGGAGGTGGAAAACCTGTATACTGAATGTATAAGACATTGATGAAAGAAACTGAAGAAGTCACAAATAAAAATATACTGTGTTCATGCATTAGAATAATATAGTAAAATGTCCACATTACCAAAAACAATCCACAGATTCAATACAGTGCCTTTCAAAATACCAATGGCATTTTTCACAGAACTAGAATAATTCTAAAATTTGTATGAAACCACAAAAGGCCCTGAAAAACCAAAGCAATCATGAAAAAGAAGAACAAAGCCAGAAGCAGCATGTTCCTTTGTTCCAAATTATACTACACAGCTATAGTAATCAAAACAGTATGGCACTGGCCTAAAACAGATACATAGATCAATGGAATGGAATAGATCACCCAGAAAATAAACCTATGTATGCATGGTCAACTAATAGTCAACAAAGGAAGTAAGAATACACAATAGAGAAAGGACAGTCTCTTCAATAAATGGTGTTTATTGGAAAACTGAACAGTTACATGTGGGAGAATGAAAGTGGTCCACTATCTTACCCCATATACAAAAATAAATTCAAAATGGATTAAAATTTGAATGTGAGACCATAAAACTCCTAGAAGAAAATACAGGCAGTAAGATCCTCAACATCAGTTTTAGTGATTTTTTTTTTTGATCTGACTCTTAAGGCAAGGTAAACAAAAGCAAAACTAAACAATGGGGCTACATGAAACTAAAAAGCTTCTGTACAGTGAAAAAAAAAACATCAAGAAAAGGAAAAGGCACCCTACTGAACGGGAAAAGATTTGCAAATCCTATATCCAATAAGGGATTCATATCGAAAATATATAAAGAACTCATACAACTAATAACAAAAACAAACAATCCACTTAAAAAGTGGGCAGAGGACCTGAATAGACAGTTTTCTAAAGAAGACATACAGATGACCAACAGGCACACAGAAAGATGCTCAACATAACTAATCATCACAGACAAACCAATCAAAACCACAATGAGATATCACCTTACATCTGTCAGAATGGCTATTTCCAAAAAGACAAGAAATAACAAGTGTTGGTGAGGATGTTCAGAAAAGGGAACACTTGTGCATTACTGCTGGGAATGTAAATTGGTGCAGTCACTATGGAAAAGAGTAAGGAGGTTCCTCAAATAATTAAAAATAGAACTATGATATGATCTAGCAACAGATACTGGGTACCTAACCAAAGAAGATAAAATACTAATCAAAAAGCTATATGCACTTCCATGTTCACTGCAGCATTATTTATAATAGCCATGATATGGAAACAACCTAAGTGTGAATGGATGAATATAAAAAGATGGTGTGGTATATACATATATATGAATTGGAATACTATTTAGCCATTTAAAAAATGTTACCTTGCCATCTGCAAAACATAAATGGATCTTGAAGGCATTATGTTAAGTGAAGTAAGTCACACAAAGACAAATACTGTATGATTTCACTTATATGTGGAATCCTTAAAACAAAACCCAGACTCATAGATACAAAGAATAGATTGGTGGTTGTCAAAGGAGAGGAGGGTTGAGGGGAGAGCAAAATGGGTGAAGGGAATCAAGAAGTACAAACTTCCAGTTATAAAATGAAAGGTGTTGGGGATTAAGGTACAGCATGGGGAATATAATCAACAATATTGTATGAATTTTTCAGGGTAACAGATGGTAAGTAGGCTTATTGTGGCGATTTCACAATGTATACAAATGCCAAATCACTATGTTGTACACCATCACATATGTTCTATACTATGTTATACAATATTAGTTGAAATGAATATAATATTGCATGTCAATTATACCTCAATTTCTAAAATCAAGTTTGTTATTTAAAAACAAAACAGTGAAAGCCATGAAAGGTCAACCATGAAAAATCACTACTAATCATCCGAACTCCCATCTAGTTCTCCAACCCCCCTTTGTCTAAAATTATCTTCTTTAGTATCTTCATGGGAACATTTGACTTTGGAGCTTGTAAAATCTTCTAGTGAAGGTGAGCATTGTATGCTATTCATCCAGATCAGAATTTCTCAACTGTGGCACAACCAACATTCTGGGTCAGAAGAGTCTTTGTGGGGGACCATCCTGAGCATTATAGAATACCAGCACCCTGGACTCTACCCAGTAGATGCCAATAGCACCTCCCAAGTTATGACAACCAAAAAGGTCTCTGGACACTTCCGAATGTCCACTAGGAAAGACAGCAAATTCACCCCCAAAGAGATCTAGATAATCCAGCCCAAAAATACTCTTCCATCAATAAAGAGAGACTGTGAATGGAAGGGCTAAAATATGGTAAAATTGTAATAGGAAAGCTGGAAGACTTCTAGTTTTCTTTTAAATTCAACAATCACATCCCCGTTATTAAAAATATTTCCAAAATACTAGTCTCTTGTCCTGCCAGACTAGATACCATAAACTGAGTATAACTTCTTTTGACTCTTATGGTCCTTAAAGTAACTAAAATTATTTTTCAGTAGAGCAACTGTCATACAATACTACAGATATAAAACACCAATATCACACCAGTGCTGACTGGTCCCCAAACACACCCACTGAGTGGCTTGGGGAAGATGGAGAAGAGGAGGCCTGTGGACACCATGTCCGTGCTTCCCCAGGATCTTCCTTTAAACCATGGTTTACATAGTGGGCTATCCCATTAGACTGTAAATTCTTAGAAGACAAAAACCAAATCTTTTTTCCTTTTTATGTTCTTAGCATCTAGCATAGTAAATATCACAACGCAGGCGTTCGGTAAATACTTACCTACCTGAACTACAAAATGAGTATGTAGCAGGAAATGTGGATAAAACGTGGAGGGTGTGAAGGGCCCTTTATTTCTGGTAAGGAATCTGGGGGCTATCCTGTAGGGAAATACAGGGGTAGTCAGATAACACGAGCGCTAAGCCTGGTAAAGGCAGAGCCTCCTCTGTGCTGCTCTCCTCCCGAGGCCAAGCTCTGTAGACAGTGGACGCCTGGATGCTGGAGCTAGAATGAGACCCAGCAGGTATCAGAAAGCAGAATCCCAATGCGCCATCCGTCTTCAGGGCTGCTGCCTGGTTTTCCCAGACAGTGCGGATGGAGGAATCAGGCCAGGTAGGGAAGGAAACAAGGCGTGCCTACCCGCCCCTTCTCAATTCCCTAACATTTGCCATAGCAATGACGAGGCCGAAAACACAGCGCAAATAATAAACAAGGAGGAGAGTGACAACATCTGAAGAAGTCTTCAAAGTCATCTTCAGTGTCTTCTAGAATCTCGCCTAGGCCTGGCGCCCACAGAGGTCCTCTCTTGACTCCTTCACGGCAGCGGATCACTTGCCTCTCCTCTCGGACCACCCTCTCCTATGGCCCCGCGTCCCTTCCCTCAGGAAGGCAACACCACAGACCCCACCCTCATTCCCATTTCTCCTTGGCACTAGAGCCAATAAGGAAAACCAAAACACCACCAAAAGATTCAAGTGGCATTGGCTTTACTTACAGAAATTCTAAACTGTTCATGCCTATTTCAACAGATTCCCACCTTACAAAGAAAGTTGCCTTAGGTGATTTTCGGGCAGGCTTCTCTCCCATCCTAAATGAAGTCCTATGCAATGATTCGGCCAGGATCCAAGGCAATGAAGTCTCCCACAAATGCCCATCTTAAACGAAGAGAACCCAAAGGAACCCAGCCCTTCATGCTTTGCTCAATGTTTTCATTCCAGCAAACATTTATTGAGCCCCACTATGCATACAGCATTTTCTCAAATAACGTTGAGAGTGAATGAGACATGGATCATACCACTGACGAAGCCCAGTGTGCAGTCAGGGATCGGCATGAGTTTGTAAATAATTCTAGTAGACGGGAGAAGGAAGCAGAGCCCACAAGGCACTGATGAAGTGCTCCAGAGCCAGAGCTTCCAGGATTCCACCGTTACTGTGTCTGCATTTCAAGAAGACGATGAATCCTAATACTCTTCTCCTTTTAAAATTCATTGGTTTTGCGAAAGTTTCTGTGATGACTGCCCTTGCACTGTTCACCATGTAAGAACTTATTCACTATGTAAGAACTTGTTCACCATGTAAGAACTTGTTTGTTATGCTTCAGAAGATTGGAGACTGTTGAGAATTAGGCTTGGGGTTGATTAATGATTGTGCATTGAGTCCCCTACACAGAATTTTATTGTTGTTAACAACTATATGATCAATAAATATGAGAGATGCCCTCTCAAAAAAAAATAAAAATAAAAATAAAATGAATCGAAGGATCTTTGGTAAAAAAAAAAAATTCATTGGTTTTGTTAAGCATGCATTTTCTTAATAAACGAAAGACTGCTTTGTTTTCTGAGTGCATAATTGCTTCTGCACAAAGCAGAAGAAAACATATAAGTTCTTCTGACCAGCCCTCTATTAAAAAACCACTGTAAATAGCATATTATTTGCACATTTATAATAGTCTGAGAAGATTAACCTGCCCAGATAATTTAATTTCTTCTAAAGAGTAAAAAAGGAAACAACTGAAATATTTAGAGGACACATACAGCTTCTGACTTGATGGACTCACAAGGGTATCTGTACACTCCGGTTGATTTTAAAACACCTGAATTAACTGAAATGTATCCTAGAATTTACAGTTAGCCAAGTGTTTCCAACCTAATTCTTTCATGCATTTTAGTTATTACAGAGAATCATTATTCCTCTAAATTAAACTCAGAAGAGAAAGCTGCCCTGGATTAGCAGACCTCAAACACTTAGTTTAGATGCCCCCATGGTCTCTCACGTGTCTTCTACATTTAAGAATGTTGGTCCATTAACAAACTAGTTCAGATCAGCACAGTTACATAAGGGCCTAAACATGCCCCTCAGTGCCAAGTCATAACTCCAGCAACTCCACTGCCATATAGAACTTTCTTAAAAAAAAAAAAATGCATATGTGTTCTTCAAAAAGAAAGTTTAGCAACTCTAGAAATGTCAACTTCTTAAAGGAGACTTTTTAAAATGGCTTATTTGGAAGGGAAAAGCAGTATTTCCTTTGTGTCAGGCGCTCTGACAGTAGTGGGTGCTCTCCTCATCTCATGGGATCCTTAGAACTGCAGGTGTTAGCCCATTTTAAGGGAGGAAACTGTAAGGCAAGCCAGGTCACACACTGCAATAGACCAGAGCCCAGATATGAGCTGAGTGTCACCGAATTCCACACCATCCTTCATCAGGGCTTGTGGATGACCCATCTGGTCCTTAGTGACAGAGTTAACAAGCTGTCTTTATAAAAGAGCATAAAAAAGAACCCAACTTCTCAGGGACCCTGCTGCAAGGCCAGCACTTCCACTAAGTTATAGGGCATGAATATAAGATTGTTTTCTCTCCAGTTTCTTAAATGAAATGTTAAGTCTTGCCTTGATCTCTCAATATGTCTCTGCTGCAGAAAGAATAAGAGAAGGACTATGTGAATCTTCCTGTTTTCCTCCAACTGAGATGAAGGAAAAAAAAATTCTCCTTTCCAGAGCCACAAGCTTCTAAGTGTCTCGTTCATTCTATAAACATTCACTGAGCGTCCAACATGCGTCAGGCATTCAGTGGCTGAAAACAGCAGCAAATCTCCAGACAAATGCCACCCTTCATGGAACTTACGTTCTGGTGACAAGCTGGACTTAGAGCAGAGAGATCAGAAAATGCTGCAGACCCCTGCCTTCTACCTCACATGCCAAGGTGGATCCCCAATCCATATGGCCAACAACTACTTCTGGAAAAGGCCATTCAGCCATCCTGGCATCAGACGGGAGTAGCCCCATCTCAGCTGCTGAACAGTGAACACAGAAACACACACACACACAGCATTTTTTTAAAAATCAGGATGCTAAGTACAATGAATCATAACTATAAAACTATGATGAAAAACTAAATACAAAATCTTTTTCAGGCAAAAGCAAATCTTAAAGCCATTTTTAAAAAGCCATGTAATTCATTCTCCTATCATCAGGCAGAACGAAACTAAACCTTTGAGAGAAGAACTAGAAATGGATCTCCAACTGATCTCTCTACACAAAGTCCCAAT
This sequence comes from Manis pentadactyla, assembly GCF_030020395.1. Lineage (NCBI taxonomy): Eukaryota > Metazoa > Chordata > Mammalia > Pholidota > Manidae > Manis > Manis pentadactyla. The sequence goes on from NC_080020.1 coordinate 9,730,219, forward strand.
CTTCTGCCCCAGGAAGTCACTTCCAAATGGCTGACGTCAGCTCAGGTCCTCAGTGTTTCCAAAAGGAGGCGGGAGTTCGGGGGAAACAATCCACATTGTATTAAAAATGTGCAAGTCAAAGCAATAACTCATAAAACACTTGAAACAACCCATTCATTTTTAATTCCTCGGTAATTTCTGCGATAATTTTAAACACAATGAACTCATTTGACATAATATGAGTATCACAGGAACTTCCACGAGTCCCGTTGTAATTCATCATTAACTGGACGCCTGTTCAAATAGTGCAGTTCCCTGCTACCTGCTTCTAATAGGAGGAGTGAAACCATTTCGTTTGCCTACTGGCGAGCGTACCCATGTAATTACCAAGGGGGACACGGTGCCCGTGTGATGCAGGCTCCCTCCTGTGTGTGCACCCCAACAACCTAGTTTAATCAAATCTCACCTCACATCCAACAGAACACAGGCTTAACTCCTAGCTAGAGAGGCTAGATAACAGTATGTATCCAACAGTATGAGGACAGTGCACGGAAAACTGCACAATCTTACGCGCCATTTAAAAACAGACAACAAAGAAGCTTACGTGGCTTCTATCATCTTAACGGAATCACCTCTGTGACATTCGTTTCCTCTCCCTCCCTCAGCCCCCAACAACTAAAATTTCCAAAATTTCTGGGTTCTGGATCTATGGATTTAAATATTAAAATGTATTTGGCCCCTTCTCCTGTTTTCCGTCTAAGAAAAAGGTGAATTTGGGAAAAGATTAACCTCACCTTCCTTGAAACAATGGACTCTGAGACCCTGGTGCTTCTAATCAATCCCTGAGGATCATTTTAAAGCAGAAAAATAAGGTTCACACACTGCTGAGCATCTTCACACATTCAGAATCTGAGGCTATTTCGGTCTTATTTGACATTTAGGTATTTCAGAATCACAGGACCTTCTTTGGTGGAAGAAGACGTGGTCTTTAAAAATCTCTCAAGTCTCTGGGAAACAAATTGTGACCGACAGTTGCCTCACATCTCATTATGCGGTGCAAATTTATTTCTGGGATTCCTCTGGCCTTGTTCAGTTGGTGCCCCCTAATGACAGAATTACCTACTCAGTTTTAAAGCAGTCCTGTCTATGAAGCTATCAAGTGTCATAGTCGCCGGGATGACACAGGCTAGTTGGAAATACACAGAATTTGAGAAATGAGAAAGACTTTAGGTTTGGACTGAGTCCAGTGTCCAAGGAGACAGTGAAGCCTAGTGGTCAGGGGCATGGCTGGCTACAAGCCCCTGTGCCACCCTGCACCCTCCCCATTTGAGAGCCATAAAATGAGGGGGAGGGCAGTACCTACCTCAAAGGCGCTCCAGGAGCAAAGGAGCTTATCCCAGCCCAGCACTCACAATATGGTAGATGGTGTCGGCATTCAAACACCATAAGAGTCATTCCTTTCCAGTAAGTACATGACACTGTGACTTCACAACCTCCATCATACGATAAGCCACTAACTCCCCTTTTTACAAGGCTACTCTACATCTAAATCTCTCTTGATGCAGGGTACGTACATCTTTACGTAACTAACCTAAAGGGTCTCATTAAAAATACTCAAGACAATTATTTGGATCCTGTAGGGATAAAAAACTTAAATTCAAAAATGATGAAGATTAATGACAATGAGAATGCTAGGTCATTAAATATATCACTCTGTTTCATTTTACCATTCATTAAGCTAGTGTTTTTACAAATATTTCTTGGGCATTTTCTAACAGCCAATAGCATTCTCCCTACTTCTAGGTAAGGAAAAATGGACCACAAAATTACTAAAATCAGTATCATATTAGGTGCCAAATACAGACCCAAAATGTCACAGATTCTCACTCTTCCCTTGGTTTTCCAAACGCAAAGAGATAAAACTCTGACATAATATCCACAAAATGAAACAGGCAGCTAAGCAGTTATCCAGGGATGAAAATGATTCATGTAAGCCTCCTTCATCGTCTCTCCCCCCTTCCTTCTGCCCCCTCCACCCATTAAAAAGAAAATCCACATCATTTCTTTCTTCAAAACATAGATCACGTATGTATGGCAGTGGCTGGGGAGAGAGGCTTCAGATGTAAATAGCACCAGGGTCTTTTCCCCTAAATCACTCTGAGTATCAGACCCCCTACCCTACCCCCAACACACACACACAGGGAAGAAATACGGGCTGTGATCAGGATTACAGGAAATAAACACCAACATTCCCCGGAATTTAAACTACTCTCTTCTCTAAGGCCTATTTATTGTTAATCTTAAAATGAGGCGGTGTCCTTCAGGAATTAAGGGATGGATAAAGGATACAATAAGAAAGCTAGTTTACGTTCCACAGGGGAGTCCCTTGAATTTTCCTCAGATCCATTCCGTTGTCAGCACTCAAGGAAGCAAAGGCATATATTCTGTGTCTATGGCCTTACATCTCCCGTTTCCTCCCTTCATATGTCACCCTCCATGACAGTAACCCAGCTGCCACCACCATCTTGACCACCCCTACTGCCACCACCACCTCCACCCAGATCCCCAGCTACAAGACGACCACCTCCACCTGGGACCCCAACTACATGACCACCACCTCCACCCGGGACCCCAGCTACGTGACCACCACCACCACCACCCAGGACCCCAGCTACGTGACCACCACCACCACCACCCAGGACCCCAGCTACAAGACCACCACCACCACCCAGGACCCCAGCTATGTGACCACCACCACCTCCACCCAGGACCCCAGCTACGTGACCACCACCACCACCACCCAGGACCCCAGCTACAAGACCACCACCACCTCCACCTAGGACCCCAGCTACGTGACCACCCCCACCTCCACCCAGGACCCCAGCTACGTGACCACCACCACCACCACCCAGGACCCCAGCTACAAGACCACCACCACCACCCAGGACCCCAGCTACGTGACCACCACCACCTCCACCCAGGACCCCAGCTACAAGACCACCACCACCTCCACCTAGGATTCCAGCTACAAGACCACCACCACCTCCACCCAGAACCCCATGTACCATCACCACCACCACCTATCTGCACTGCATTAAGTTTTTTCCCATATTTGTTCTTTTTCTTCTTAATAACACATCGTTCATCAGTCATCAGTCACATTCTCCACCTACAGCCCTGTTTCTGGCCACACAATCTTGCTTCATCCCCCTTACCTTTATTTACCAATCAATATCTATCCATTAACATCAACATAACAGCTTTTTTTTTCATCAGTAGACTGATTTAAAAAATTCCCAAGTAGGGAAGAGCCATCCACTTCAAACACACTCAACATTTTGAAAGCAACTCCTTTTTACTAGGGGAAAAAGAGCCTCAAGTTTAAATAGTCTTTGAGAACAGGAACATCACAAAGGTGGGGATCTACAGAATAAAACCTATATTAGTGGTGCTGGGAATTTGAAAGTACACACTCTGTATCACTAAATTGCAGGCAGGCAGTCACAAATTTAGTTTAAAACATGGTTTAGGTTTTCCCCTCCTAGTTTTACCCCTAGAAAGTTCAAGATACCTCCTTCCAGCTTCCAGCCTACAGAAGCTACTCTCCCGCTGATAAGTTTCATTCCTGCAACATCAGTGTCCAATCAAAGCCACCCCCCAAACTCCTGCTTCTGTCCTTTGCTTCTACCCTTTACCCAGAACTTAATGAAAAGCCACCCTTCCTTAGCATCTGTCCGGAGTTGAATCCCAACAAAGCAAAGCCAGCGCTGGGCAGTTGTTGTGCCCTATGCAAGGCCACCACATTTAAGGGGGCGCCAATCACGTCATTAGCATCTCCACCGTTTCAAAAATTGTTTATAATGTTATTACAACTTTGATGGTTTGAAGATGGGTAATTCGATTATTTATTTTACAGTTTTCCAGCAAAAGGCAGGAAGTGTTTGGTCCTAAAAATCAGTAGAGTTGGACAATTTTCCATCAGATGGAAGTAAAATGTCTGTGGAAGAGGTGTCTGTCTCATTTGCACAAAATGCCATATGGGCTAGTGGCAACGCTCAGAAGAGCTTCTCTCAAACATTTTAAACTTTCTGTGGTCTTGGCTGTTCACTAAAGCTTCTGCTCTTAGTTTAACAACTGCTTGCACAGCATTAACTTCCCCCACCCCAATCTGGTCTTTTCCCCTCAATAACTTTAGTTCTCAAGCACATCGTCTACTCACAGCAAGCCCGTAAACACTGCTACATCCTCTTGTCCTATTTCTGTCAGTGGATATTACTAAACATATGTTAACAGTGACACAATAACCTTTTGTCACAGTAGAAGATTAATTACTACTAGGAAGGAGATGCCCATTATAGACACATTCCACAAATTTATCACTAGCAAAACATGTATTATTAGCAAGACGTGTTTTAGTCAATGTCTGAACATATCCCTCACATTAAAAAAATTTAAAGTAAGCTTTATGAGAATTCATTTTAAGTGACTTGTCTCATTAATAATATTTACCAAAGAATTACCATCAGCTATTTCCTCTGAGTACTGACAAGTGTTCCACAACATATAAAAGGTAATTACAGCGGCAAGTCAAATGGAATAATGAATCCACTGGAAATTGATAGAAACTTACCTGGACCCCCAGAAAACAAGTTTTACTGCCATTGGTGACGATTTGCCCTAGTTGCCAGTCCAAGTGTAGAAACCTTAAAAAGGACATAGGAAAATTTAAGAAAAGGAGAAACACTCAGAAAAGTATAAACAGTAAGCAACTTCATTGTAATACTTCTCCCTGAAATATAAAGTGAGTTCAGGATTCTGGAATCTATGCAGTGATCGCAACTCAAGCTCTTCATAACTGAAGTTGTTTCATCAGCTCGCCATTTGACCATGGGCTGTCACTAGGATTTTAGAGATACTTATTTTCAGATGAATCCTCCATGAATTACAAGACTTCAATTTTCTATTTTAATCTCTCAAGGAGTTAATCATCTGAAAACGGATTCTTAAATTCACCATATAAACCAAGTATCTTAAGGACTTAAGACTTGGCTTTTGTCAGGGAAAGAACACCTCTGATAGATGAATAATCACACCCAAGTTGTAGATCTTCATTTTCTTAAATTGTGCCAAATGTATACTCTGTTATTTTTGCTTTTTTTTAATTATTCAGAAGAAATTAAAAACCAGAGGAACATTTGAGTCCTACAAGAATAACAATACTAATTAAATCTTTTCATAGAACTGTAGTTCAAAAAGAAATCAAAAATTACTTTCCTCTCATTCTCAATCATAACATAAGCTGGTCACAGGGATGGCAGTACAGCATGGAGAATACAGCAGATGACTCTGTAGCATCTTTTTACGTCAACAGATAGTAACTGCACTAGTGGGGGTGAGGATTTAATATTATGGGGAACTGCTGAACTACTGGTGTATACTTGAAACCAATGTAAGATTGTATACCAACTACACGTAAATTTAAAAAAAAGAAATTTTTATCAAAGAAAAAACATTACTTTCCTCTCTAAATTGTCCAGGAAGATCAGTTTTAGGTGGTAAAGAAAAAACACAAATTTTCCTCCCAAATGCTACTGCAGTAGATATCACAGAATGCCTGCTATTATTAGGTTGAGTCATATAAAACTGCAGATAGCCAACCATTGTTTACCTACAAAAATAATCATTTCATCATTTTCCCCAGAAAGAAAATAGACAGGATTAGAAAACCTTGTGATTATAAAACATATCTTGAAAACTAGCTGTTGCTAAGTACATGTCATTTTTCTGAGTAGTGTCAATGGATTGGGCATTAACTATTTCCATTCCAACCCAACATAACCTCATGACACCTGAAAGGTAATAAATGAATTTTGCCTCCAGCACTTGGAAAGACTTGAGTATATCTCTTCAATTCTTTCCTCTAACCCAGCCTCTATTTACTGCCACCTCCCTCTCAGCTTCCTCTTTGCAACATTAAAAGTCTTTTCCAAGAGCATAAGCGTGGCAGAGAGAAAAACTGAGGGCTGAATGGCAAAAGTGAGAGTAAGCATGCACATCTCTAAGATGGGAAGGCTAAAGGGACATCATGGCAAAGGAAGTGAGGCACAAGATGCAGGCAGTACATATGCAGAAATAAGATGCCAGGGGGAGAAAGCACAGACTGCTCACTCACTGAGTACGTACATAGTAGGGGAGCTTCACACCGCACAGAGGAAATTAAACAGGTGCAAGTCCATATGCAATGAAGGAAATCTTTCCTTCTACTAATGTATCTAGTAACCCATCTACCTTAGGACCTACCACATTCACCACTCCCACACCATCCCACCACTGCTGTAAACACTGGCACAACCACCCCCCACCACCACTATCGGTGGAATGTGAGGCAGGCACAATGTTACTGGAACTAAAATCCAAAAGAATAGATTTTGAAGATTGAGTTTAAAAAAATGTAAAATATTTCAATATTTTAACCTAATAATATTTTGGATATATTCAGTTAAATAAAATGGGATTTTTTTCTTTTGAATATGGCTACTAGAAATTTAAAATACATATGTGGCTCACACTATATTTTTATTGGGCAGCATTACTCTGTAAAGCATAACCTTTCTCTTCCTTTTAATAAATCTGTGAAGATGATGCTGACTTTTCCCAGTGATTATGGAGTCGTGGCTATCAAAGAATGCATTGCCCTGGAGGACATAGAGAGTTTGCTCCTACATTAAAAGCTCTCTGAATATTGCTTTCATAATTCTATCGACTCACTGGATTTCTCCTTTTCTACTGTCAACTGTTGGTTCTCCACATGTAACTCCTAAGATTTCTAATCTTCCAATACGGTTATCTGATGAATTGAGATAGGGAAAAGCAGGGCCAGGATTAGGGTGAGGCAAAATCACTTGCTTTGGCCCAAAATTTAAGGAGAACCAAAAACTCATAATCAAGATGAATAATTTTATAAATAACAGCTTGATGCTATTTAATTCACATTCCAAAAAATTCACCATTTTAAGGCATACACGGTCATTTTAACACATTTATGAGATATTTTAATCATTGCGACTATCACATTCCAGAACATTCTCATTACTCCCCAAGGAAACCCCATCTCCATAGGTAGATATTCCACCATCCTCTCTAGGCCCAGATGGGGACAACAACCGATCTATTTTATCTCTATGAATTTCCCCTTTATGGATATTTGATATAAATGAAGTCACACAAGATGCAGCCTTTTGTATCTGGCTTTGTTCACTTAAATTTGTTCAAAGCTCACCTGTGTTGTATGAAGAATCATTATTTCATTCCTTTTTATGGATGTTGTGTAAATATGCCATATTTTGTGCAACCATTCATCAGTTAATGGACACTGGAATTCTTTCCAGTTTTTGGCTATTATAGACACATTGGTATACAAGTGTTTGTGGTGGATATAAGTTTTCAATTCCCTTGGGATATACTTAGGACTGAATTTCTGGGTCATATCATAACTCTTTTGTTTGTAACTTGACCAATTAGCAACTGTTCTGCGGTGGCTACGGCTGCACCATTTCACAGTCCACCACCAATGTCTCCACATCTTCACCAATACTTGTTATTGTCTGTATTTTTTATGTGAGCCCTGTTTATGGGTGTGCAGTGATAGCTGACTGTGGTTTTGATTTGTATATTCCTAATAACTCACTATGTTGACTTTTTCATATGCTTATTGGCTGTTAGTATAACTTCTTTGGAGAAATGTCAACTTGAATTTTTTGCCCAATTTTTAATCAAGTTATGTGTCTTTATATTACTGAGTTGTTACCATTCTTTATGTATTTTGAATAAAGTCCTTTATTAGATATATGATTTCCAAAAATGTTCTTCCATTGGTCTTTTCTTGATGATATTCTATAACACACGTTTTTTATTTTTATCAAGCTCAGTTTGTATTTTCTTTTGTCACTTGTTCTTTTGGTGTCATATCTAAGAAACCGTTGAATAATCCAAGATCATGAAGATTTACTCCTGTGTTTTCTTCTAAGAGGGTTTTGTTTTAGCTCTTACATTTAGGACAATGATCCATTTTGCACTAATTTTTGTATATAGTGTGAAGTAGGGACCAACTTCATTCTTTTGCATATGAATATCCAGTTATTATAGCATCGTTTGTTAAGGCTGTCTTTTTCCACTGAATTGTCTTGTCACCTTTGTTGAAAATCAATGATCATTACTGTAAGGGTTTATTTCTAGACTAAATTCTATGCCACTGCTCTGTAAGACTATATTTATGCCAATACCACATCTTTTTATCATTGTAGCTTTGTAGTAAGTTTTCAAATCATGAAGTCCAAGTCCATCAACTTTATTTTGCTTTTTCAGGATTGCTTTGGCTATTCTGAGTCCCTTACATTTCCATATGCACTTTAGGATCAGCTTGTCAATTCCTGCCAAAAGGCAGCTGGAATTTTGCAAAGGATTGCATTGAATCTGTAGCTCAATTTGGGGAGCATTGTTATATTAATATTAATCATTCTAATTATTAATAATCCCTTCCAATCTATAAACAGGGATGTCTTTCCAATTACATAGGTTATTTTTAACTTCATTCAATGATGTTTTATGGTTTTCAGAATACAAGTGTGATTGTCTTGTTAAATTTATTCCTAAGTATTTGATTGTTTTTGATGCTATTGTAAATGGAATCTTCATTTTCAAATTGTTTATTGCAGCATTCACAGCTGTAAATTCCTTCTCAGCAAGCACTGATTTACTGGAATTCCGTAAGTTTTAATATGTTATGTTTTTGTTTTCATTCACCTAAAAGTATTTTCTAATTTCCCTTGTGATCCATTTAGGAGTATGTTAATTTCCACATTTTGTCAATCTCTGAATTTCCTTCTGCTATTGATTTCTACTATTTCTCCACTGTGGTCAGAAAACATACTTTGTATGATTTCCATCCTTTTAAATTCATTGAAATTTGTTCTGTGACCTAATATAAATTCTATGGTCTAATATATTCTATTCTGAATAATATTTTATATGCAATTGAGAATAATGTGCATTCTGCTGTGGTTGTGCTCCTTAGATATCTATTAGTTCTAGCCTGTTTGTAGTATTGTTCAAGTCTTCTATTCCTATTGATCTTCTGCCTAGTTTCAATCTATTCCTCAAAATAGGATACTGAAATCTCCAACTATTATTGTTGAATTTTCTATTTCTCCCTTCAATTGTCAGGTTTTGCTTCCTATATTTTGTGATCTGTTGCTCATTTTTGTAAATGCACTGTATTTCTGAGGTAATGACCCTTTCATCAATACATAATGACCTTTATCTCTCCTAATACTTTTGTACTTAAAATCTATGTATCTAATGTTAGTATAGCCACTCAATTGTCTTTAATTTACTATTTGCATGGTATATCATTCTATCCTTTTCCTTTCAAACTATTTGTGTTTGAATAGATCTGCTGCAGTGAGCTTATAGTTGGTTAATTCATTCTGTCAATCTCTGCCTTTTTATTGGAGTGTTTAGTCCACTTAGAGTAATGTAATTACTGATAAAATTTGCATCTGCCATTTTACTCTTTTCTATATATCTTATGTCTGTTCCTCTATTCCACCATACTTTTGTGTTAAGTAGATTTTTTTTTTTGAGAGGGCATCTCTCATATGTGGTTGTTAACAACAATAAAATTCTGTATAGGGGACTCAATGCACAATCATTAATCAACCCCAAGCCTAATTCTCAACAGTCTCCAATCTTCTGAAGCATAACGAACAAGTTCTTACATGGTGAACAAGTTCTTACATAGTGAATAAGTTCTTACATGGTGAACAGTGCAAGGGCAGTCATCACAGAAACTTTCGGTTTTGATCACGCATCATGAACTATAAACAATCAGGTCAGATGTGATTGTTCGTTTGATTTTTATACTTGATTTATATGTGAATCCCACATTTCTCCCTTATTATTGTTTTTTTTTAATAAAATGCTGAAGTGGTAGGTAGATGTAAGATAAAGGTAGAAAACATAGTTTAGTGCTGTAAGAGGGCAAATGTAGATGATCAGGTGTGTGCCTGTAGACTAAGTATTAATCCAAGCTAAATAAGGGCTACAAAACATCCATGGATGCAGAAGATTTATTTAAGTAGATATTTTAATTCCCTGATTTATCACATATATGATAGATATGTATGTATATATCTGTGTGTGTGTGTGTATGTTCTAGTTATTTTCTTAGTAGCTTATACTCTTACATTTACCTACATAATTACCTTTACTAGTGCTCTTTATTCCTTCTGTGGATTTGAATTATGTCCAGTGTCCTTTTATTACAACCTGAAAGATTCCCTTTAATATTTTTTGTAGGGCAGGTCTGCTAGTGACAAATTATCTGTTTTTTATGAGATATCTTAATTTTCTTCATTTGAAGGATAGTTTTGCTGGATATAGAATTCTTGACTGGATAGTCTTTCAGCACTTTGGCTACACCATACATCATCCTCCCACACTGGTCTCTATGCTTTCTGATAAGTTAGTGGTTAATCTTATTGAGGGTCCCTTTGCATGATGAGTCCCTTATCTGTTGCTGTTTTGTTTTGGCTTTTAACAGCTTCACTGTTATGTCTCTGCATGTAAATCTCAGTATTCTCTTGGAATGCACTGACTTTCTTGAATGTGCATGTTAATATTTTAAATGAAATTTTAGCAAGTTTATAGCCATTGTTTCTTCAAGGATTCCTTCTTCCCCTTTCTCTTTCCCCTCTCCATTTGGACTTCCATTATGTATGTGTTGGTACTCATGATGAATGGTCTGAGGTTTTGCTCATTTTTCTTTATTTTTATGGAATTATGTTCATCAAATTGTGTATTTTCAATTAATCTACTTTCAAGCTCACTGATTTTGTTCTTCTGCCAGTTCAAGTCTGCTGTTGAGACTTCTTTTTTTTTTCATTTCAGTCATTGTACTTCACAACTCCAGGATTTCTACTTTTTCCTTTTTTTTCTTAGTAATTTCTCTCTTTATTTATAGTCTCTATTTTGTGAGAAATCATTCTCATACTTTCTAATTCTTTACACACAAGTTCCTTTCATACTTTGGACACATTTATAATCACTGATTTAAAATGTTTGTTTAATAAGTCTAATATCTGTATACCTTTCTCAGGGACACTTTTTATTGTTTTTCTCCCCCTATGTATGGGCCATACCTCTCTGTTTGTGTAATTGTACATTGAAAACAATTTGAAATAATATGGCAATTCTGGAAATCAGATTCCACTTGCCCCCAAAAGTTTCTTGTTTTGCTGTTGGTTTTGTTAATCCTAAACCTGTTTCTCCACTTCTTAAACTAGTTCTGCAGCTTCCTAAGTCTCTGCTCAGTTTGTTTTAGTGATCAGCTAATGATAAAACAGAAATTTCTTTCAGTGCTGTGAACCTATGTCTCACAACCTTTGCTAAGGGCCTCTGTGTGTGCATTGACACAATGCTTTCTATGCACTGATGGGCAGTTCACAACTCTACTCTAGCCTTTTCTTCCTGCTTGTATAGATCCTTAATGGCAGCCAGAGGTGACAGATTAAGGCCTTCTCAAGTTTTTCTCAGGCTTGCACATACACATGGGACTTCTAGATTCCAAGGAACATTTCAAAGTTTTTCAAAAAATCCTTCACAGATATCTTTTTACCTAAGTATTCCTCTCTTTTTTTGGCCAACCTCTTGTTAACCTCAACTGGTGTGGCACCTCAGGCAGCTGTGATATCAAACAATTGCCACTGATTATTTTCAACAAATGCCATAAGGCTGTTCATACAGAATGAGTTCTAAGTCAGGTAAAATAAAACCAAGCTCAGAGAATGGAGCTCTTCAGGGAGCTGCGAGACAGGTCATTTAGTGGCAATTTTTGGAGAAATGGGCTTTTGGAAAGCTCAGAACCTACTGTGCTCCCTCCACTAGCTTTTAGTTTTCAAGGCTACCGTGTTGCTAGGAAGGGGTAATAAGAATAAGCTTAAAACCCACAAAGTTCACTACTCTTGCTGAGATTCAGTCTTTTTTCTTGAATTGCTCCTTGGATTGTTGCAAGTCTTTGATTCAATTCCAGAGTTCTAAAATAGTTTATTTTGACAATTTTTGCCTCACTCAGTGAAATTTTGGTCTCACTGCTATTTTGGAGGAAAGGATTTACAGAATATCCTTACTATAGCATTCCAGATGTAGTTCTAAGATAAATGACTTTGTTAAATTCATACAAAAAAAATTCATGATGAACAAAATATCAAAATTTTAAATTAAAGACATGATCAGTAACAGTGCTGTGCCAAGCCATACTGGAGCCTGACACAAAAAGGAAAAAACAACAATACTGATCCTGTGTTTTTTAAAATGTTGATACTTTGTTCATCATGGATTTTTTGCACTTTTATTTTTTAGACTACATTAAAATATCGATTATTTTTATTGCCCAGTTTTTTGGTACCCTTTAAATTTTGCATCTGAGGCAAGTACCTGACTAGCCTCACTCTAGTACCAATCCTAGACAAGGGTAACTTTCAGACCACATCTCTGCTTTTTAAAAATTCTCTAAACTTAGATATGAGTTCTAACTCACATTTATATTCCATTAAAATATCTTAGGCTGGTATCAAAATAATAATCCTAAAATCCAGCAGAAAAAAATTTCAGTATGAAGTTTGGGGGTAGAAAATAAAGTAAACATATTAAACTAACTTCTTAAATCTACTAGTAGAGGCATATTAACTCAGTATAAAACTCATTACTAATCAGCAGTTACACTAATACAATGTGGATATTTTTTTAAAGAAATGCTTGTTAGAGTTCATAGGATTTAAATGCAATGTTTGGCATATGTGCCATACAAACTGCCTAAGATATTATGCCACACTAATAAACAGAAAATGTATCAGACTTAGAAATATCAATTTAACCAAAATTTATTCTGTTGCATTATTTCACATTTCAAATTGTCTGCCCTGGAAAATAAACTGATAGAAATGTAAGAATTTGAGACAAAGATGTGTTTGGCTTAATACATAGCAACATTTTCAACCTGAGAAGACAATTATTTGTGTGCAGAGAAAGACTGCCTGCCTTGAGAAGCTATTTTGAGTGAGTAATTTCAAATAACTTAGTACAAAGACAATTAATTCTGGATGATTTGAGATTACTTCTCCTATATTGTCATTTAACAGAGATAGTGTTCATATTACATTTTTAGATTAGTACTTTGCAGTAAAAGTCTGGTGAAGTGTGGAAATTTAACTTCCCTATTAAGTGTTCATTAGTTGCTTCTGTTATTTTATTGCCATTTCTTGTAATCCATGGCTCCATACCTCATGCTTTTTCCACTATGCTTTTGAAAATCACTTAAAATCACTGTATCAATATTAGCCTATTTTTGAACAAAATTGTTTTTTGCCTTATTAGTCTTTACAGAAGCTACTGTTGACTTTTCATTTCTGCAGGTGAGTCAAAATTCCCAAAATCAATGTCAACCTGTCATTAATATGGGCTTAGCCCTAATAACATATACCGCTGACTTACCATTGATGACTGTGTGTGTGTTTTGTTTTTTTAAGAGAACTCAACCTATTGGATCGATGTGTCTGTAGGTGCAGAAAGGGCAGCAAGGCACACGGGCAGGTCTTCAGGGGTCATACAGCCTATCCTTTCTGGGACAAAGGAAGTACCTCTGTCTTAAAGACAATAGTCTTATTTTAAATATTACTCAACAGATTGAGCAAAGAGTCTCTTCTCCTACCTAGTCTAATAAGATGTGAAACAGAAAAGAAACCTAAAAAGTTATTATCTGCAGGTAGTATGATTGTCCACCTAATAAATTCGAGGGAAATAACCAAAAAAAAAGGTTAGAATTGATAAGAACTTGAAAAGTGCCTGGTTATACAATTCTATCTTATAATCAGCAGCTTTCTATATATCAGTTACTAGTTGTATACTTGCTATAGTTTGAATGTTTGTGTCCCCCCAAAATTCAGATGTTGAAAACCTAATGCCCAAGGGGGATGGTAACAGGAGGTGGGGCCTTTGGGAGGTGATTAAGTCATCAGAGCCAAATCCTCATGAATGGGATCAACACCTTTATAAAAGAGGCCTGTGAGAGCTTGCTTGTACCTTCCACCAACTGACACAGTAAGAAAGCGCCATCCAGGAACCAGAAAGCAGGCCCTTACCAAACCCTGAATCTGCTGGTGCCATGATCCTAGATTTTCAGCCTGCAGAACAGTGCAAAATAGATTTCTGTTGCTTATAGGCCACCCAGCCTGTAGTATTTTGTTATAGCAGCCCAAGTGCACTTAAGATAGTATAATACAACCAACATGTATAACATATATAGCCAATTAACTACATAGCAATAACTACTTAGAAGAGGGCCCATTTGCAAATGCTAGAGTATTAAAGCATATTCCTAGATAGGAATAATCTTAGGTCCCCCATTTCCCAATCATGGAGGGCAAGTGAGAGAAGCCTGCAAAGAGAGAGACCGCATATGCCACCTTCCTGATGCCACCTGCTTACATGCCCATTGGGGCTCCTACTGTGCTCCTATCAGCCAGCAAACAATCCAAAGAACCTCATCTAGATGGAACATTTCTTCTTTGGTAGTGTGAGGGATAAAAATGGCTATTGGCTTACAGCTTGAAAAGTAAAGAGCTATCCCTCCTTGTCCCACACCCCTGTCCCCCCTGCATCCTGGAAAGCTAGGCCTTTCTACCAACAGGCAATTCCTGGCTGCTGCTCCCCAATGACTTCTCCACCTTTTCCACTGAGGGACCCCGGACAGCCTGCTGCCAGGTCCACACATGTGTCTTCTGGTTATTGGATGTAACCAGCCAGCCATCTGGGCATCCAGGAGCCCTGTCAGCCAATGAGCAATTTCCCTCCTCAAATCCTAACTAAACTCAAATGCCTCTAGGCCATAGGTTCCTCTCTGGCTCAGTTTCCCCTCAGAAGTTGCCCCAGGTTCTTGACATTTCAATATTCTGCAAGAAAGCGCAGCGTGCTTCCCACTGACAACACCCTTTAATCACTGCAGTTCTATTTGTTCCTGGAGGACCACAGGGAATCCAGGCTGAAATGGAACTTTCCTGCTGGCCCCAGGCCCCCAACAAGCCAATGGGAACCATCAATGAAGACACACGACCTCCCTCCTGACTCCTAGTCTATGTATTGGCCTCAACTGGATTCCACATGCCCTGAGAGGGCTCAGTTGTCCCCAAGTCACCACACCACCTAAGGTCGCAAAAGCGCCACCACCATCTGTGGACACAGCCTCAAGTCACTGGAGAGGAAGGCCCAAGGGGGGACACAAGAAGCCGCTGCAAAAGAATTATAGAGGGGGGCTGCTGTTGTGGGGGGCACTGGCCAGCAGCATGAGAATGCCCCACAACTACCTGCACAACAGACCTCCCTCCTAGAGCCCCGCCTGAGAGCGAGTGGAGCTGGGGTCTGAGGGCCGTGAACGGGCCGCCCCCCAGTGAGCAAAGTGCTCTTCCCTGGATGTCCACGTGCCTCATGCTTCCATCTCCTTTAGGCCTCTGCTCAACATCACCCTTCAGGGAGTCCTTCCCTGACCATCCTACTTGACACAGCAAGTATTCGCCGCGCACTCCTCTGATTTACTTTTCTCCACGGCACCATCCCTAGTTGATTTAGTAAACATTTTCCTTACATTTATCCACTACATTGTAGGTTCCTCCGAGGCACCATTCTTGTCTCATTTTTTGACTGCCCTGTGGATACCTAGTGCCTACAAACAGCACCTGGTACATACAGACGCTCAAAAGCATGTACTGGATGTTGCTAAAGAAAAACTTGGACACTATTTGAAGACAGTAAAGATAGATTTTATTCAGTATATACTACAAGGGAAAGAGGCTTCAGCAGAGGACTGAGCTCAACTTCAACCCGTGCAGAGGGGATGGCATTTTAAAGGAAGAATGAGGGAATAAAGAAGGGAACAAGAAGAGCTCACGCACAGTCAAGGAAGTGGAAAACTGAAAGCGGGCAGGGTGGTTGGCCAATGTCAGTGTGATCAGGCCATCCGTCTGCTAACTGGTACTTGTCAAAGTCACGCTCCTACCCTCCTGCAGAGACTGGGAGGCAGAGGCCTTATCCTTCCTAAGGATGGCATCTCAAACGAATGGCTTTCAGGCCCTTGACAGAGACACTCCTAGGTGGTAGGAAATACAGGGCACACCTCTAAGGGCAGAAAAAGGATTTTAATTGTAAGTTTTTCTAATAAATGTTTAATAAAAGGGAAGTCAGGGTCCTATCATCAGTTGTTAGCAGCCTTAAGCTTTTCCAAACAGGAACTCAAGGGGCCCTGGGTCATCCAGGGGACATGGCCTTAGGCGGCCAGAAGCCAGGGGAGAGTTCTCAAGTCCCTTAGTGCAGGAGGCGGGGGGCAGCTGAAAGCTGCAGCTCTTTTAGGCCAAGGTTGAAGCCCAGTCAGGAAGAAGAGGCGAGCCGGACTACTTTAGTCAAGGAGAGCGTCTCTGTGGGTGGGTGGGTGGAGGGGGTATGAGCCCCGTGGGAAAAAGGTGAAGTTAATAAAATCTGAAGACAGCCACATTCAGATATGATGTAAAAGCCAATTCAGAGAAAAAGGGAAAACCCTCCGCTCCTTCCAAACATTCCTGCGGTGGACATAATAAGACTCCCAATAACTCCTCAAAATGGCTAATAGGAACAAGTCGATGGTCCATCCTAGTCTTTCCCAACCTGCATGTGTTCCTGCAGGTTATCTTCCAGGCCTGCATTTGCTGTCTAAAATCCGTATTGGACACAGATCCTAAGAAGTTTACAAAAAGATCCCCTATGGAGCTGACACTCCGTTCCTGTTAACTTTTTACTAATGAAGAGCCTTTTGGTAGTTAATGTTTTCTTCCTTTCCCCTTGGCAGCCTGCCTCTGAAATGTGGAAAAGCATTAACCCACTTTCCTACCTTTCCGCCCCCGGCTCAGTTTTTCTCCGCCTCCAGCTCACATGCAGAACCAAAAAAGTCCTGTTCATGCGAAATCACAAGGCAGAGAGTTGGTTCTGCAGGTAACCTCCTGATTTCATTAGCTCCACACAGCCCTCGGTTACAGCAATTTGCATTTCTCAGCAGGTCAGCTACTATATTGCCCAGATTTTTTTTTTATCTTTTCATAAGACTACAGACATTAAAATAAGAAAATGCATTTTTACAAGTTGGCGTTTGAATATAATTTGGAGAGAGGGCAGAATCAGGGTTTGTGCAGCTTTATGTGTATATATGGAAGGTAAGAGGGATGGAGAGAGTGTCCTCCTTATTGAAAAAGAATCCAAAATTACAAATACAAACTTAGGTATGACCATGTGAACACGTAGCTCATGGCCTTCCCAGGGGCTTGGAAGAAGCCTGAGCGAGGGGCCATGCAGCTTAAGAGTCATTAGCTTTCCAGTCAATGCACCTCTGCTGGGGAATATAAAAGACTTGAAAGGTTTATACCGCAGCATTAAAATCTCTAGAAAACCACTAAGCATAACAGTCGTACATTATTACATCAATCCTCTAGATGCTATTCTTATCTCTCTTTCACAAACCTCCATCCCTGCTGTTCCCTCTAATTTGGCAGCAGCAATTCATTATCAGAGTGCATGTGGTGGGCCGGGCTTATGCATCCTTCCCCTATTTTGGCGTTAACAATCTAGTACTGTGTCAATTATGTAATAGCCAAAACAGGGAGTTAAATGGAGAACGAAAAGCATAGTGGTAGTTCTTACATAAGCCTTCATAAACCACCCAAAAGATCTGCTCCCAGATTTGGATATTTGAAATTACGTAAAGTAGACAGAAGATACTGATCCAGCAGCCAGGTTTATTTCTGACCTTAAAAACAATAAAAGCTCTTTGCACTTTATTTACTAGTTTATATTAACATAAGTTTTTAATTTGATGGAGCAAATTATCCTTCACGAGACTTGATTACCTTTCCCTGCAAACATAAAAGAATATCCTGACGCTACTACTTAGCTTCCCTGTTACCTAAAAGAAATGTCCCACTTGGGATGCCTCTACAGATGCTACACGGAATTACGGGTCCCTGACAAGTATCAACTGTTCTTTGCAGATTCAAAAAAATCAAGAGAGATGTTTTAGACAAAATGCATAAGTGTGCATGCTATAATTCTTCAACACATCTCCTTTCCAATACCATTTTTCTCTCCCCATATTTCTAACCACATATTTTTTTTACTCACCTTAAACCACTGCAGCCACACCTTGAGCTACAAAGTAACAAATTAAAAGAAACAGTGCTATGCAGTGAGTCTCACTCCTAGCTGCACACTGGAATCACCTAGGGAGCTTCTACATTACAAATGCCACAGCATCACCCAAAACCAATTAGAATACTGGGGTGGGAGGCACAAAAGGGGGTGCCTAGACATCAATATTTCTAATGCTTTCTACTTTTGTCATCTTCTCACCAGGAAAAAGAAAACATAAATATGGACAGGCGTTTTATGGGGGGATGGGGGGGCAGATGGGGGGGCAGATCTTTAATAAACTGGCAGCTCATAATTATTAAATTTCCATCAGATATAAAAATAAAATCATTCAATAATTTGAAAGCCATAAAGGATATCTGCGGGGCCTTTTTTATTACTACCAATAGTCGAAGAATTTTTACCAAGTTCCCCCTTTACAAAACCTATTTGCCCATGTTTTGTGATTCTACCTAATGAGTGCAAAAAACAGGGCCCGGTATTATCTTAAGGGCATTTCAAGCTAAGACCATGCTTATCTCCCAGGAAAGTTTTGGATGAAAGTGGAAATTACGGTCCTGACTCATCTTCAACCTCTCTTCTTAGATGCTCTGGTAATCACTTTTATAACTTCACCGATGAGCAAATATTTTTTAAAGCCACTTACATAACAGAGAGTACAGGCGCCTTTGGTATCCTGCCAAGAGTACTTCTTTCCGAGTTTGTATTTAAAATAGAATGGTAGTAACATCATTTGTGTGCCTGAAATTCCTTCTGTGCACAGTCTCAGAATGAAAAAAAAAATGGATGTAGCAAGCCGCTTCACTGCTTAACCATTATAAAGCTCAAAGGAAATCACACATTCACACTAAATTAAGACGAAGACACAGAACAAATCAAAGCCGGTGGGGGGGGGTGGCAGATGGGGGAAGGGGATGACGCGGTTTAACTAACCTACCATCATCCCCTGTAAAAGAGAGGATGTTTAACCTGGCAGCCCCTGAAGGTGCCAAGTGGGCTGCAATACCTCCGCGCACGCAGGTGATGTGGGAGGAAAGTAAGCGCGGCGATGACAGGAAGCCAAGCCCTGCGCTGCCCCGAGTCCCCGCTGCAATCTCCCCCTAACTCCGTGCACCTGCCTCCCGGCGGGCTCCGGAAGGCAGGCGGGGCGCCCAGGCCGGCTCGGCTGGGCTCTGCATTGGAGGGTTCGCTCACCTGGCTGGGAAAGGGCCAAGAAAGGTGTCCAAGAGGCCACCGCTGCCCTTAGCGAGACTGTCATCCCGGACCAGCTCGGGCACGCTTCCCCTCCTCCTCCTTCAGCTCGAGTTTTCTGTGTACCGACGGGTCTGGGCTCTGCGGGCCGGCCGAGGATGCCCGCCAGCCGGGGACCCGGCAAACTTGCCCGCAGAAGCGGACCGAGGCGGCGCGGGTGGGCGAGCCGGGGCCGCCCGGGCACCCTGCGCCCGCCCGCAGGCGCCGCCGCCCACGCCCGCCCACGCCGCCCGCACTCACCTCGCGCAGGCACCGCCCAGGCCGCCGCCGCCGCCGCCGCTCCGAGCGCGCGGGGGCGGCCGGTGCACGCGGCCGAGCGCCGCCGACAGCACGCCGAGGCGCCCCCTGGCCCGGCCGGGCGGCCGCCGCGGCCCCGCCGCCTCGCCCGGACAAAGACGAGCCTCGGGGCGGGCGGCGGCGAAGCCCGAAGTTCGGGGCGCGCCGCGCAGCCCGCGCGCCTGGCTCCGAGGTGCGGTCCGCCGCGACAGCACCGGGCGGCGGGCGGGCGAGCGGCGGGCGTCTCCCCCGGCCGCCCCGAGACGCACACGCCGGGCCCCGGGCGCCTCCTCCCGGCCCCGCGGACCGCGGCCCCGCCGCCGGCGCGCCGCAGCGCCCTCTGCCGGCCGCGGGCCCTCCCTGCGCTCGCCGGCCGACGCGGACTCCGGCCCCAGGCGGGCCTTGGCGTGCAGGTGGCGGCCTCGCTGCGCCGCCGGGGTCCCCTCGCGTCTCTGCGACCCCAGGGCAGGGGGCTTCGAGGACTGGGATCTGCTCTTTGCCTCTTAGGACAGAAGAGGGAGCAGCTTTGCATGAGGGGGAGGAAGTAGGGATCGGCATTGGGAAGAACTTGCAGGGTGATTCACAGGGAGCCCAAAGTTGATCCCTGGAACTGTTTGCAAAACAGGCAGGCGTTTCTCCCTAGAATTAGATTTATTTCTGTTTAATAAACGCCAAATGTGCCTAAAACTGCTCGAGGGGTACTAGAGACCCTTGACCTCTCCTATGAATTCATTTAGGACTTCTCAGAGACCCTCCCAACCTACCCGAAATGCTCTGGGCTCCCCTAGGCAGTGCACCTAGGTTTGAAAAGCAAGAGAGATCAGGAGAACTTGTGCTTCAGCGGGTTCAAACGGCAATGGAATTTACCATTTACCGTTATGAAATGACATGGTGGATGCTGGTCCTTAGTCTGGTTAAGGTGTCATTTTTTTAAGGGGGAATCTTTTTTCGAACTACCATGCTAAGCTGTATTTATACCAGTTAATTTTTTAAACAAGCTGAACTACTTGGTGAAAGGAAATCGTGAAATAGCACCTTTTTTCCCCCACACTGCTGTCTTTTAAAATCATTCTATCAGGTCTCCCTTCTCTGGAAAAATCTGGGGCAGATTTCATAGCTTTTCCTGTCACTTTCAGGTGTTAATAAACAGTCTGATTCTCTGGTATTAAAAAGTCCAGCCCCATCCAAATAAAAATTTCAGGGTCTCTTCACTTAAGCCTTCCCCACTCCCCTCCCACCACCCCCAGCTCCCAGCCTGACTCAAACCCGGAAGCCTGTGGGGAAGGAAGCTTTCTATTCCTTCTTTCTGCCACCTCCTCCCAGCCAGCTCTGTAAAAACTGCTTCCTCCAGGGTGGCCCTGGTCCTAGCTTCCAGGACAGCTTCTCATCTGGTGGGACCCTCTGGGGTCGCCACGCCCAGGCAGGCAGACCCAGCTACCTTCCATCAGACCCGTGCTGACCCACAGAGAATGCTCGCATTCCTGCCCACCCAGATCTGGAAGCCACTGCGGTACACCGGCCTCTTTCCCTGGTTACAGGCAGCTCTGACCGGCCTCTCTCCTTGAAGCTGCTAATGTAGGAGTCAAGCAGCCATCTCTGGGTTCATGCATGTCCCCAGGCTCCATGCCAAGCTCTCTAAGCAGTTCTCTAGAAGCACACCTTTCTTTGTATAAAATGGTTGGAAGTCCCCCCAACTCACATCACCCTATGCATTTTACTACAACCTTCTCCCTCAATCACTCCCCTCTTTCTTTAAATCTGGGCTAATGACAGCAGAATGCTTACTCAGCAAATCCTACAGAGATGGGCCAAATCCTCTATTTAAAACATGAAGACACCTCTCTCTGTGGCAGCCATGGAGGTGTGTCACTCAAATGTCAAGCATAACTGCCTGACAGCCTCCAGCTGTCACACCTTGGAGCCACCACGGTGCTCACACATACAGCTGTTCCCAGCCCATGGATGAGCACGGTGGGAGCACTAGAGCTGGACGATTTCCATGTGATGGAGGACGCATCTCATGGGCAGCCCTGGTTCCGGGACTCCCCACCATCCTGCTGCCCTGTCTCAGGCCTGGGCTGCAGCTGCAGCTCCCCCTACCCAGTCTCCCTCCTGCCCTTCTCCTTTCACAGGTGTCAGCCCTGCACTGTGGTCTGAAGGCCCTCCTCACATACCAACTTCCTCCTCTCTCCTGCACTCCCCATACAGGTGTTTTCTCAACATGTCTTTTGCATGTCTTGTTCTGTCCTGGCATCTGCCTCTCAGGAACCCAAACTGGCACAGTCCCCTCTTATTCCCAGCAGTTATCCCAAGACAAGTCCCTCTTTAATATTGCTTGTACTTGTATTCAGAAGCTGTGAAAAGAAGAGGAAAATGTTCTTTCGAGGGAAAAAAATGATCAGCAGGTATCTTAGTATAGCCTCCCTCCCCGCAAAGCAGAACCTGATAGAAGGACTTGGATGCAGAGAGATTATTTCACCAAGTGATTGCAGGAAGCAGGAATGATGAACTGAAATATTGAGACAAGGAAGTATGACAGGTCAATATCAAGATGCGTTATCAAGGTCCCTGCTATACCAGTTGAGGGCCACAAGCCCCCAGTACCGATGAGATCTCCCAGAAGCCTACAGTAGTCCTCCCAGAATTGTCATTTCAAATACATGGGGCTGGGCAGTTACCTTCTAGCCCCTATCCTCTGTGGACTGAAATTGCCTTTGGGACTTTAACTCCCACTTCCGGGTACCCAGGGCTTTGGAAAAGATCCCAAGGCAGTAACACAGAGTGACTCATGGCAGCATCCTTGAGGTGGAACCCTGTCAACTTGAGTCCCAGCTCACAAGGTACATCCTTCGGAGCTGTGGTTCAAGGCTAGCCAGGAGATGTGGTACATGCCCCAAAGGTGTCTGCTAAATCAGGGCCCGGGAGTGTTCCCCCACTGCTTCAACAGACCGACGGGCATGTAGATAGGCAAGGGGCACCCACCTTGCACAATCCCCAAGGGCTGAAGCACAAGTGGAAAAGGAGGAAGAAATGGTAGGACAGGGTTTGCGATCTATGGGCGACGCTTGGCAGGAGACCCGTGTCCTACCCCATTCAGTTAAAACTACCATATACTGGGTAGCTTATAAACCACAGATATTTATTGCCCACAGTTCCGGGGCTTAGGAAGTCCAGGATCAAGGTGCTAATAGATTCAATGTCTATTGAGAGCCCCTTCCTGGCTCGCAGCGCCCACCTTCTCACTGCGCCCTCCCAAGGCAGAGGCAGGGAGGGAGCCCTCCGGCATCTCATTCATAAGGGCACTAATCCCAACCACGAGGCCTCCCTTCTCCTGACCTAATCACCTCCCACAGGCCCCACTTCCTAATACCACCATGTTGGGTTAGATCTCAATACATGAATTCTGAGGGACACAAACATCCAGACCATAGCAACCACTTTCCCACACATCAGAATATTATTAGAGGTCAGTGTGCAAGGAAGGGAATAATTAAACCGTGATTCAAGCCCAGCAAGGCCTCAGCCAAACCCGCAGGAGCTCTGGAGCACGTACGGAATGGTGTTCTGGAGCCTGCTTGAACCAACTCCCAAGGGCCAGTTGTTCGGTTTTTAGGAATTTTGTGAGATGGCTGTTAAACACAGCCATGACTAAAGATTAAATTATATGAACTTACGAAAATGTGTAACATGTATACATGTTATAAAACAAATTAACACATGTGAAACCATCCCCCACCCAGTAACTGGCATCTATAAATGAACAACAACTGTCCCCTTCCCTCCACCTCACTCCATCACCCCCAAGGTAACCTGTACCTGAATTTTATGCCCATTATTCTCTTGTCTTTCTCTGAAACTCATTTTATCACATACATATATAGAACAGAATGATGTGTATTCATCTGTCTGGTTTTTTGAGCTTTATCATGCTTCACGGGTATTGTAGTTAACGGGACTCTGTAACTTGCTGTTGTCACTCAACATTGTTTCTAAGAGTCATCCATATATGGCAGGTAATTGAAGGTCATTCTCACTGCTCTATAATATTCCACCATTTTCTTCTTGGATTGTTTTCAGCTTTTGTTATCATAAATCCATATGAACATCTCACAAAAATCACCTTGTATATCAAAAAGTATTTAAGATAATGCCAAATATTTTTCTAATGTACTAATAGAAACACTGGCTATCCCAATGTACATTTCCACCAGCAATATATAAGGTGTCGCATTTATCCTCATTCTGTCCAACATGGTCAGTCTTCTTCATTGTTGATAAGCTAATGAGTAAATAATAAAATTTAACTATGGTCATACTTAGTATTCCCCTGATTACTAATGAAACAAAGCATCTCTTCTTATGGTTATGTGACATACACATTTTCTCTTTTGTGAAATACAAGTTCACATGTTTGCCATTTTTCAATTGTGTTTAGTCCTCTATCTTACAGATTTGTAGAAATCCTTGCATATTCTGAATACTGATCCTTTGTGGATTATATACTTTGCAAATACATTCTCCAGTGAATGACCTGATTTTCATTTGCCTTATGGTATTTTTGGAAGAAGAAATCTTCATTTTAAAGCAGTCAAATTTATAAACGCTTTCTTTCATGACTTTCTGTGTCTTGTTTAATAAATTCTGAGATTAGAAAGATAATTTCCTACATTTTGTCCTAAAACTATTAAAGTTCTGCCTTTCACATATTAAGTACTGAATCAACTGGAATTGGCTCTTATATTTTGTGTGAGATGGGAATCCAATTTCAATTTTGTCCATGTGGATTCTCAAATGTTTCAGAACCATTTGTTAAACAATTTATTTCCCCCCCCCCCAATTATCTGCAAGACTGCTTCTGTTGCTTATCAAAGTTCTGTAAGTACATGGGCTTCTTTCTGAACTCCTTATTTCATTCTACTGATCACTTTGTACACCCCTATGTCAACATCCAATAATAAATGCTACAGATTCATTATAAGTCTTTATATCAGCTAAAGCAACACCATCTACCTTAAGCTTCATGGCTATTTTTTTATTAAGGTATCATTGATATACAATCTTATGAAGATTTCACATGAGCAACTTTGTGGTTACTACGTTTACCCATATTATCAAGTTTGTCCCACACACCCCATTGCAGTCACTGTCCATCAGCGTAGTAAGATGCTATGAGTCCCTACTTGCATTCTCTGTGCTATACTCCTTTCATCTTGCCCCCCCTACATTATACATGCTAATCATAATACCTCTCAATTCCCTTCTCCCTCCCTCCCCAACCCTTTTCCTTTGGTAAACAGTAGTTCCTTCTTGGAGTCTGTGAGTCTGCTGCTGTTTTGTTACTTCAGTTTTGCTTTGCTGTTATATTCCACAAATGAGTGAAATCATTTGGTATTTGTCTTTCTCCACCTGGCTTATTTCACAGAGCATAATACCCTCTAGCTCCATCTATGTCATCACAAATGGTAGGATTTGTTTTCTTCTTATGGCTGAATAATATTCCATTGTGTATATGTACCACATCTTCTTTATCCATTCACCTATTGATGGACACTTAGGTTGCTTCCATGTCTTGGCTGTGATACACATATATGAATAGTGCTGTGATAAACATAGGGGTAGATATGTCTTTTCGAATCAGGGAACTTGTTTTCTTTGGGTAAATTCCTAGGAGTGGAATTCTTGGGTCAAATGGTATTTCTATTTTTAGTTTTTTGATGAACCTCCATATTGCTTTCCACAAAGGTTGAACTAATTTACATTCCCACCAGCAGTCTAGGAGGGTTCCCCTTTCTCCACATCCTCACCAGCATTTGTTGTTTGTCTTTTGGATGTTGGCCACCCTAATATTGTGAGGTGATAACTCACTGTGGTTTTAATTTGTATTTCCCTGATGATTAGCGATGTGGAGAATCTTTTCAAGTGCCTATTGGCCATATGAATTTCTTCTTTGGAGAAGTGTCTGTTCAAATCCTCTGCCCATTGTTTAATCAGGTTATTTGTTTTGTGGGTGTTGAGGCATGTGAGTTCCTTATATATTTTAGATATTAACCTCTTGTCAGATATGTCATTTATGAATATAATCTCCCATACTGTAGGATGCCTTTTTGTTCTACTGATAGTATCCTTTGCTGTACAGAAGATTTTTAGTTTGATATAGTCCCATTTGTTCATTTTTGCTTTTGTTTCCCTTCCCTAGTAGATGTGTTCAGGAAAAAGTTGCTCATGTTTATATTCAAGAGATTTTTGCCATGTTGACTTCTAAAAGTTTTATGGTTTCATGACTTACATTCAGGTCTTTGATCCATTTTGAGTTTATTTTGTGTATGGAGTTAGACAGTAATCCAATTTCATTCTCTTGCATGTAGCTGTCCAATTTTGCCAACACCAGTTGTTGAAGAGGCTGTCATTTCCCCATTGTATGTCCATGGCTCCTTTATCATATATTAATTGACCATATATACATGGGTTTCTATCTGGGCTCTCTAGTCTGTTCCATTGGTCTATGGGTCTGTTCTTGTGCCAGTACCAAATTGTCTTGATTACTGTGGCTTTGTAGTAAAGCTTGAAATTGGGGAGCATAATAGCCCCAGCTTTATTCTTCCATCTCAGGATTGCTTTGGCTATTAGGGATATTTTGTGATTCCATATGAATTTTAGAACTATTTTTTCTAGTCCGTTGAAGAATGCTGTTGGTATTTTGATAGAAATTGCATTGAATTTGTAGATTGCTTTAGGCAGGATGGCCATTTTGACAATATTAATTCTTCCTCTCCATGAGCATGGGATGTGTTTCCATTTCTTGCTGTCTCCTTTAATGTCTCTCATGAGTGTCTTGTAGTTTTCAGGGTATAGGTCTTTCACTTCCTTAGTTCTGTTAATTCCTAGGTATTTTATTCTTTTTGATGCAATTGTAAATGGGGTTCTTTTCCTGATTTCTCTTTCTGCTAGTTCATCATTAGTATGCAGGAATTCAACAGGTTTCTCTGCATTAATGTTGTATCCTGCAACTTTGCTGAATTCAGCCATTAGTTCTAGTAGTTTCGAAGTGGACCCTGTATAGTTTTTCATATACAGTGTCATGATCTGCAAACAGTGACAGTTTAACTTCTTCTTTACCAATCTAGGTGCCTTTTATTTCTCTGCATTGTCTGACTGCCATGGCTAGGACCTCCAGTACTATGTTGAATAAAAGTGGGGACAGTGGGCATCCTTGTCTTGTTCCCAGTCTTAGAGGAAAATCTTTCAGCTTTCCACTATTAAGTACGGTGTTGGCTGTGGGTTTGTCATATATGGCTTTTATTATGTTGAGGTATTTGCCCTCTATACACATTTTGTTTAGAGTTTTTATCATGAATGGGTGTTGAATTTTGTCAAGTGCTTTTTCAGCATCTCTGGAGATGATCATGTGGTTTTTGTCCTTTTTGTTGATGTAATGGATAGTGTTGACAGATTTTCAAATATTGTACCATCCTTGCATCCCTGGAATAAATCCCACTTGATGATGATGTATGATCTTTTTGATATATTTTTGAATTTGGTTTGCTAATATTTTATTATTTTTGCATCTATGTTCATCAGGGATATTGGTCTGTATTTTTCTCTTTTGGGGTGTCTTTGCCTGGTTTTGGTATTAGAGTGATGGTGACTTCATAAAATGAGTTTGAAAGAATTCCCTCCTCTTCTACTCTTTGGAAAACTTTAAGGACAATGGGTATTAGGTCTTCTTTAAATGTCTGATAAAATTCAGTGGTGAAGCCATGTGCTCTGGGAATTTTGTTCTTGGGTAGTTTTTTGATTACCAATTCAATTTCATTGCTGAAAATTGATCTGTTCACATTTTCTGTTTCTTCCTGGGTCAGACTTGGAGGGTTGTATTTTTCGTAGAAAGTTGCCCATTTCTTCTAGATTACCCAATTTGTTAGCATATAATTTTTCATAGCATTCTCTAATAATTCTTTGTATTTCAGTGGTGTCCATAGTGATGTTTCCTTTCTCATTTCGGATTCGTTTATGTGTGTACATTCTCTTTATTTCTTGATAAGTCTGGCTAGGGGTTTATCTATTTTGTTTATTTTCTCAAAGAACCAGCTCTTGGTTTCATTAATTCTTTCTACTGTTTTATTCTTCTCAATTTTATTTATTCCTGCTCTAATCTTTATCATTTCCCTCCTTCTACTGACTCTGGGCCTCATTTGTTCTTCTTTTTCTAGTTTCATTAATTGTGAGTTTAGACTGTTCATTTCAGATTGTTCTTCTTTCTTGAGATAAGCATACATTGCTATATATTTCCCTCTTAGAACTGCCTTCACTGTGTCCCACAGAAGTTGAGGTTGTTGTTTTCATTTTTCTCCATATATTGCTTGATCTCTGCTTTTATTTGTTCATTGATCCATTGATTATTTAGGAGCATGTTATTAAGCCTCCATGTGTTTGTGGGCTTTTTTGTTTTCTTTGCACAGTTTATTTCTAGTTTCATACCTTTATGGTCTGGGAAGTTGGTTGGTACAATTTCAATCCTTCTGAATTTACTGAGGCTCTTTTTGTGGCCTAGTATGTGATCTATTCTGGAAAATACTCCATATGCACTTGAGACAAATATGTATCCTGTTGCTTTTGAGTGGAGTGTTCTGTAGATGTCTGTTAGGTCCATCTGTTCTAACATGTTGCTCAGTGCCTTTGTCCTCTTACTTATTTTGTCTCTGGTTGATTTGTCCTTTGGAGTGAGTGGTTTGTTGAAGTCTCCTAAAATGAATGCATTGCATTCTATTTCTCCCTTTAATTCTGTTAGTATTTGTTTCACATATTTGGGTGCTCCTATGTTGGGTGCACAGATATTTATAATGGTTATATCCTCTTGTTGGACTGGCCCCTTTATCATTATGTAGTGTCCTTCTTTGTCTTTTGTTACTTTCTTTGTTTCAAAGTTTATTTTGTCTGATACAAGTACTGCAACTTCTGCTTTTTCCTCCCTGTTAGTTGCATGAAATATCTTTTTCCATCCCTTCACTTTTAGTCTGTGTATGTCTTTGGGTTTGAAGTGAGTCTCTTGCAGGCAACATATAGATGGGTCTTGCTTTTTTATCCATTCTGTAACTCTATGTCTTTTGATTGGTGCATTCAGACCATTTACATTTAGGGTGATTATTGATAGATTTGTACTTATTGCCATTGAAGGATTTAGATTTGTGCTTACCAAAGATTCAAGAGCAACTTATTTATTATCTAACAGTCTAACTTAACTTGCTTATTGTGTTATTACAAACACAATCTAAAGGTTCTTCTTTTTTCTTTTCTCCCTTCTTTTTCTTCCTCCTCCAGTCTTTATATGTTAGGTATCATATTCTGTACTCCTTGTGTATCCCTTGACTGACTCTGTGGGTAGCCGATTTAGTTTTGCATTTGCTTAGTAATTAATTGGTCCACTTCCTTTACTGTGGTTTTATTTTCTCTGGCACCAGCTATTTAACCTCAGAGGCAGTTCCATCTAGAACAGTCCCTTTAAAATACACTGTAGAGATGGTTTGTAGCAGGTAAATTCCCTCAGTTTTTACATATCTGTAAAGTATTTAATCCCTACTTCAAAATGTAAATGATAATCCTGCTGAGTAGAGTATTCTTGGTTCAAGGCCCTTCTGTTTCATTGCAGTAGATACATCCTGCCACTCCCTTCTGGCCTATAAGGTTTCTGCTCAGAAGTCTGATGGGTTTTCCTTTGTGTGTCATCTTTTTTCTCTCTCTGGCTGCTTTTAATACTCTGTCCTTGTCCTTGATCTTTGACATTTTAATTATTATATGTCTTGGTGTTGTCTTCCTTGGGTCCCTTGTGTTGGGAGATCTGTGCACCTCCTTGGCCTGAGAAACTATTTCCTTACCCAGATTGTGGAAGTTTTCCACAATTATTTCCTCAAAGACACTTTCTATCCCTTTTTCTCTTTCTCCTTCTGGTACCCTTAAAATGCGAATATTGTTACTTTTGGGTTTGTCACACTGTTCTCTTATTATTCTTTCATTCCTAGAGGTCCTTTCCTCTCTCTGTGCCTCACCTTCTTTGTATTCCTATTCTCTAATTTCTATTTCATTTACCATCTCCTCTACCTCTTCTAGTCTGCTTTTACATCCCTCCCCTGTATGTTTCATTTCAGATACTGTGTTTTTCAAGTTTCTGTCTCTTTCTTGAAGTCATCCATGAGGTCTTGAATATTTTTCAGTAGCTCTGTGAGCATGTTAATGATTTTTATTGAAATATTTATAGAGAAGATTGGTGATTTCAGTTTCACTGAGCCTTCTTTCTAGTGTTTGAGGGATTTTGGTTTGAACAAGGTTCTTTTGCTGCTTCATATTCCTAATGAATAATATAGAATAATAACTTTGTATAGGCAGCACCCTATAGTGCCCAGACTTTCTACCCTCTGAAGCTGCCTAGCCCCTGGAGTGATGGCAGGGGTCACAGGTGAGCAGCACCAGTGCCTGCTGGGAGGAAAGAGCTCTTTCTTGTGTCCTGGCTGCAGTGCCTGCCTCCAATGCCAGGGCCAGTGGGCTGAGTGAGCAGGAAGGAGACTCTGCATTAGGCCTCTCTAGCTGCCATAGGCGGGGCTGCCCTCCAGCTGACCTGATGCAATGGCAGGGGAAGCAGGTTTGTGAGCTAGTGCTGGGTGGGAGGAAGGAGTGGCAGGCTGCGTATCACAGTGGGGAGCCTCAGTGATGCATTGCCAGCCTGGGAGATAGAGCACCTGAAACTCCTCATAGTTCCCAAACTGCTGGGCTGAGTGTGCTGGGACAATTTTGTCCACCTGTCCTTTCTCCTGAGCAGCAAGCTCTGTGCAAAATCTGTGCCCCTTTAGCAGCCCTCTCACTGTTGGGAAGTTTTTCAAAACACCCACCTTTCTTTTGTCCCAGAGCAACCAACTGTGGGTACCTGTTCTCCACAAGCAGCTGGAATCTCAGTCTCTCTGAGTATTCTGCCTGTCTTTGCTTTCCAAGCCCTCTAATCTCCAGAGCACCGTGTAATGTGAGTTCATGCTCCCAGAGTAGATCTCCAGAGGTGGATATTCACTCCATTTCTCTTCCTCCCACCAGTGAGCTGGGGCTGGGGGAGGTCTTGGATCCTGCTGGATTGTGGCTTTGCTACTTTACCCTCTTCCATGAGGTCTTCTCTTTTCCCCAGATGTAAGTCATCTTTTTCAGTCTTCTTTACAGTCACTCTTTCAGGATTTGTTGTATTTGCTGTACTTTGGTGTTCCATGTGGTTTGGGGAGGAGGTTTTTGCCTCACATCGCTCACCACCATCTTTTCCCTTCACCCTTTCTTGACTATTTTTTATTCCTTCTTCCATGTAAATTTTAGAACCAACCCATCCATTTCAATGAAATTCCCATTCAGCTTTTATTTGGAATTTGGAGAGAGTACACAACCTCATGATCATTGAATTTTCCTCTCCAAAACCATGAATATCATTCCATTTTCTAAGGTGTTCTTTAATGTCCTCCAATAAGATCTTATGGGTTAAGATCTCGTCCATCTTCTGTTAGAGTTACGTCTAGTCTGGCAGGTTAACGGTGTTCTCCTCTTCCTGGGCACACAGACACCCACTGAGAGATTCTGTTCACCCCAGGAGTGATGGTATGGCTTCTAGATAGCTCCTACTTAAAGGAACACTGCTGTGTCTGGACTGAGCTTTACCTCAGCTGGTGTTAACCACAACACTGATGTGAGAGTAACACAGCTTCGATCATTCAGATGAGTACAGTGCTCTGGGAATGACCTACCAGTAAAGTGGAAGGAACCCAGATGTCGATGACCTGTTGAAGCAGAGCTGTCCCACCAGCCTATGTTGAAAACTTTTCCAGTTTTAAGCCCTGTTATTTTCAGGTATTTGTGTGGTTGTGCTGTCTTTTCTAGATACTGTTAGATTCTGCTTAGTAACATTCTATTTAGGATTTTTACAGTGAGAAGGAACTGTGGTTTTCTTTCATTCAAATGTCCCGTTCTTGTTTTAATGCTTTAAAATGCATGAAGAATATTTCCACTCATTCAGTCCTCTGGAAGAATTTACATAAGATGGAATGGTGTGTTTCTAGAAAACATAGTTGAACTCATTTGTGAAACCATCTGGATCTCATGTTATTCTTGTCGAGAAAACTTTTTACTCTTGAGTGATTGGATTCCTTTAACACTTCTCTGTTAATAAGTGCTATCTCAATGCACTTTTAATCTCCATTTTCTGTTTTACTAAAGGGGTCAATCATCTTTCCATATGTGTCTGTTAATTGTGAGTTTCCTATTTTGTGGCCTGCTATGTCTATTTCCTTTGCCCACTGTGGTCATTTACATTGATTTTGCTCTCCCACTGGGGATGGAATGATGTTGGCCTTAGCCACACGACTTGCTGTGACCGACAGGGTGTTAGCAGACATGACACAAGCAAACTAACTGTGCTTGCTCAGCTTGGCTTATCTCTTGCTCTTTTGCCATCCTCATGAGAACCAGCCCTGGGTAATCATTGATCTCAGAGTGATGAGGGACACTTGGAATAGGCCTGTACCCAACCTGCACTCTAGACCCAAGTTCAGCAAACTTGCAAACTGTAGCAGAATCTCCCAGTTCAGACAAATCAGAGTGTGAAAATAAAGGCTGTTATGAGCCTTGAGTTTTAAAGGGGTTCTTATGCACTATTATTGTAGCAGTAACTAACAACATCTATTCATCTATCAGTTTGTAAGAGAATTTCTTACCAATGTTTGTAATTAACTTTTATCATTATAACTAATAAGTAATTAATTTTACATAATTATTAGCTTACTGTTGTAACTATTCCCCCCATGCTAGAGTTTGTCTTGTATTTTGTTGGTGTTCCTCAATTTTACATAGGGAAACAAAACTCATTTTTAGTTAAATTTGTACATTTTTCCTCTGTTAATCTTACACTACTTTTGAACCTAAATTCAAAGGTCTTTCCCAACCCTGAGATTTAATAAATAATCAATTCTCCTCTCTGACTTCCAAAACTTTAAAAATACATAATCTATCTGGAATAAAAGAGGTATATTAATAATCCTAGATCCTCTTATTTTTTTCCTGAGTTTAGTGTAATATATCTGAGATTCTTAAAGCTAATCCTATTTCTAATTGGAAAAATATTTAAACTGAAAACTCATAAAGATTATAAAATAGTCACTCTTTTAGCTAACATGTTTGTTTTAGCTTTAAATTTTTAATTGAATTAGCATACCAATTTAACCATTCCAATTACTTTGTGTTTAGTCAGGCTGAAATTTAGCTTTCCTGTGCTGTCCATTCCTCTACAGAGTTTAAATTCACCACAATCTTGTACGAATCCACATCTCTGTTCCTTACTAACCCAAATAATTTAATTGCTTCCAAAACATTTTTACTATTTCCAGATTCTGGATTATCTTATGATCCTCTTGTCTGTACAAGTTGGAACAGAGGATGCCTATTTCATTGTTAGAGGGACTAGAAATATGTTGCGTGGATAGCATCACCATTCTGAAGGTGTTCTGGCGTGATAGTCTGCCCCTCAGTGGAGCCTTCCCTGATTCTCCCAGGTGGAAATTATAGCTCTCCCTTCTCTAATCCCATAGCAGGGTGTGTCTAGGACTTGCATTGCAATATACTTTTGGTTACATGTTTGTCCATCCCATTTGACTGTGAGTCCCCATTGACAGTTACTCATTTCTAGCTGTCCAGCACCTGTCTTGGTACTTACCTCATAGAAGATGCTCAGTAAATGTTGATTGATTGGTCACCTGATTGAAAGTTTGCCCCGGGTAATATTAAAGTGACAGTGGACTTTGGTGAGCCTTCTTTCTCTCTCCTTTCTCAGTTAGACCACGACCGATATATAATTCATTTAAACTCTTGGACGAGGTCACTCTTTTCTCTCTCTTAGTCCAGGTAGTTATTGGAGGACCCAAACATGACAAAGGAGATAAGAAAGTGAGAATGAAAAAGATTATCCCCAGTTGCTAAAACCTAGGTTTTCCAGCAACATGATCTACTGGAAAGAGCCCTAAACTGGGAATAAGGGTCTGGGGTCTAAGTCCAGATCTTCTCCTTCATACCCAACATGGGTCAGGTCACTTCATTCCCCAAGGCTGTGATTTCTCCATCTAGAAACTTCAATGTGCCACTGCATTACACAATCTGTTAAGTCTTTACGATTTTCATTCTCTACAAAACGAATCAAGATTTAAGTCCTTCATTAAGCAGTGCACTGAGTAGCAGAGGACCCGTCGTTTGTGGTCAGGCAGATCTGGCACTGGATCCAAATCTCCAGTTACTAGATTAACAGCACTGGGCAAGTTATTGAACTTCAGTGACGCTCAGGTTTTTGTGGGATGTACAATACCTCTCTGGCAAAGTTGCTATGAAGTTTAAATGAGATAAGGTAGCTGACGCTCGCACTTAGCACAGAACAGAGTCTAGACAGTGACTTTAGTTGTGTTAATCACACTCCTGTCTTTATACCCAGAGAGAGCTAACCTTTCTTTTATGCTACACACACACACACACACACACACACACACACACACAGTGAATAGGTAAAGACAAAAGAAGTCCACTGATCTTAACAGCATTTTTTTCCAATTTTTTCCAATGGTTTTGGTACCATCACTACCAAAAAAAAAGTTATCTTAGAGGCAGTGATTTAAATGGTTAAATATTAAATTACTGATGTCTTACAATCATTAAACAAATATTCCCTAGGTAATCTCCCTTTGTCCAATGAAATGTAACATTGCCAGATATGTAGAACTTGTTAATAGGAATGACTCTGTTCCTTAAATCCTGAACAAAGGTACCATTAATGTGTAGGTCCATTCCAGTAATTTTTTTTAATTGTAAAGAATATTTTGTACACAGTAATCAATATTATACAATAAAACAATATCTCCAACTGTTCAAAATGTTACGTTCTGCTGTACTTTACATTTTAGATCCCGATACTAAGGTGTTGTGATTGCTTGTTTTGAAACAAAACTCCCCTACCTACAAGGCAATTCACTGTGAAACTGGCCATTCAAACCCGCAACAGCCTTCAAAAGCCGAGAGGGTTAGAACATCGGTGATTAAACTATTGTCTCAAATTGCGTTTTAAAATTCTTGCTTTGGGAGCATTCATTGTCTTCACCGATTTGGAGGTGGAGTTAATGCCTCGTCTTCCCGGTAGAGGGCAGCAGGACCCAGGGGAAAACACTAAGAGTGTGACGGCTTTACAACAGGCTCCGCAGGTAAGGCCTCCGCAACGCGGCCCAGGGAGATCCCACCCTACCCCCGGCCCAGAAAGAGCACCAGGGGCCAGTGCAAAATGAAAAGATGGGTCCTTTGTCCAAGTGAGAAAAACGCTTTCTATTTCTTCTGTAGTCTCTCTCTTGACCTGTAAGTGTTACTTGCTATTTAATGTCAGCAACCTCAGGCAGGGTGGGTGCAGCCCCTCTGGTGTTGGCCTGTGTTCACTGGGGGTGCAGACGGCTCCTACCAGCCCGCAGGTCCCCGTGCCCAGGTCCATCGGGGCAAGAGCACAGCAGTCCTGCGCGGGGCCGGGAGCTAGTGACCCAGAACCCAACCCCGCGCAGGGAGGAGGCAGTGGGAGGCAGGACTGCCCCTGAACAGGTTCCAGGCCCCGGCACAGGCTCCACCGGCCCATCGGAATTCACGTACAGACCACAGAGGCCAAGATAAAATGACGAATTTCAAAATGACCACTGTAGAACCCTGAAGCTGGGGGTCCACTTCTCAGCAGGGCCTGGGGGCCGCACTGGCCGCATACCTGTCCAGAGCACTGCTAACAGACTAGGTACCCCTAAATCCAGACTGCTGTCACCTGCATGCGTCCAGCTTCAGGAAGAGAAAGGGCACCAATTCCCCATGGTCCTTCTGCTGTCAGATCAGAAACCGCCACCGCTGCCCTGTCTCCTCCTTCCCAACTTACTCCAGCCACATGGGTCTCCTTGGTGTTTCTGCAACACCCCAGGCCTGCTCTTCCCTGGGGACCTGCACCCTAACTGTCTGCCACCCTGGACCGCTCCTGCCCAGAGAATGTGGGGCCCCCTGCCTTCTTTCCTTCAGAACTCTGCTCAGATATCCCCCTATGAGGGAGGCCATCTCCAGCTAAAACAGCAACCCCAGCTGGGGCCTGACCCTGTAACCAGCTTTCTTTTTCCTCAGAGGGTATCACCAGCACCCCATCTATTGTGTATTGACTTGCCTGTTTTGGGTGGACCTGCACTGTCTAGAACCTCCATGGGAGCCGCATTTCTGTGGCGTTTGGGGGGCACGACTGTATCTCCAGCTTCTAGAACAGAGCCTAGCACATGTAAACACTCAAATGTTGAAATGAGAATAAATGTCTGGACAACCTCCTGATGGCAGCAGGGCCTGCTTCTGCTGAGACAAAAGTAAGGACCAAAGCCCAGCCAGGGCAGGGCCTGCGGGGCGCACCTGTCAGATCCGCGCATGGCCTGCGGAAGATGACCCTTTACCTGCATGTGCATTTGCCCACTTTGCAGGGCCCCTTTATGGATTTCCATTGCCAAATCTGTACCCCGCACAGCACCCACCCCTGGAGAGTGACTGTTAGAGGGGAAATAAATAAGGCCCAGAGAAGAATCTTACTTTAAGTCACACAATTCGCAGTGGCAAAGCCAAATCTAGAAGATGAGAACCCCAGCTCTTTCATCCTGTGCTCTTTTCCCAGATTATGCTGTTCTGAACATGTGGTCTACAGCCTGAGTGTTTGATTCTCCCCTTGGGTCAGAGGTTAGACCAACTGCCCCTAACAATTCTGCCTAGTGGCCCAGCACGTTGGGAATTTACTCAACTTGCTTGCGCCAACCAATCAGCTTGGCCTTGGATTCAGGCCTGTGTCCATATGTTACTGATACAGAGCCCATAAAGATAATATAGAGCTTTATTAATAAACCCAAGCATATGATGTTTCTGAGCAATTGCACATTAAAGGCCAAGAGAAAATGGAGAGGAGTCATGTGCTGTGAAATACTGCAAAAAACAGGCATATTCTAAGTCATGTGATTCTAAGCATTTGCTTCCTAAATGACCATTGATCCCTTGTCCCTGAGGAATTCCCTGTCAAGCCCTGAGCAAAGCACTTGTTCCAGCCCCATATACTATAGCTAATTAACCACAACTACATTTCACAGGAGGGTTTTCTTTGTGGTAAACTTAAATATTTTGCCGGAGAAGAGACACTCTTTATTCCTTTAATTGTGTGTTCCTGATTAAATTGCAAATTGCAATTGCTTTTTAATCTTGAAAAGGAAGATCTTAGATTTCATTGAGTTTCTATGCTTACATTTTATCTTAATTATTTTTAAAACCTTGGCACGACTACATAACTAAGCAGACCTCACCCTATAGATAATCCTGGATCAATACTAAATTTCCTGCTTGACATAATCCTCACTAAATTGTTACCTAATAGTGTCTCAAATCTAATCATTACAAAAGGGACAAGAATAATACACTTCATATTAACTAGACAAAATGAAATGTATTATAACCTTGTCTATGTACCACTATGTGTTTTGTTTCCTAACCTTTAAAATGGAAGAAATGACACCTGCCTTATCTATTCTTAATGGAAGATCACAAGGACCAATTTGACACTCCTGGAAAAAACAAAAAATATTGTAGCACAAAGTCCAGCAAGCAAAGGTACCATGTTAGTAATAATATTATTTACAACATAGCTGCCTCAGATTGGTAAAGATGGTATTCGTGTAACACAGAATTTTAAAACTACAGGAGACTCGAAAGGTCATCGGGCTCAAATTCATTTTACATAGAAGTAAACAAAATCTCCATCTGGCATCCCTGGCCTCCAGGCTATTTTATGGTTGATTTGTTTCCTTGTGTGTTTTCTGCCCCTCATCTTCTTAGCAGAGAAGGGACTTATCTGCCTATTCAATGCTAGATCTTCACAACCAAGAATTGTGTCTTTAACATAGGATGCGCTCAAGAAATACATGTTGGATGAATGACTGATAGACAATTCCCAAAATAACCTGGTCATTAAATCCGAATACCTTGGGTTGACAGCTGAATAAATGGGATTTTTTAAGTCTATTCCTTTATAAATATGACCTCATAAGGAAAGGAAAAGAATGCCTCTAAGAGAGTATTTAAGACCTGATCCTCCTAACTAAATGCAAGTCCTGTTTCCTGCCAAATCAGCCTCAGAATTGAGCACCTGGACAGAGGGTGGACCCTGTGACAGAGTGGATGGTCCGACTCATTCTTCCTGGGAGTTGCTGAGCCCTGGGGAGGCACCGCAGCTGTTGTGCAATCCCTGCCCCACTTTCCCCGCAGCCCAACAATCCGGAGAAGAGAAAGTCAGTGGCAATGACCTCTACAGAAATGGCTCTGCATTTCCAGACCCGCGATGTAATCCATGGTGAATTTAATGGGGGCCCGAAACTAATTTTGGTTTTAAAAGAATGGGAGGAACAGTAAGCAGGGAAGAATCGTGCCGATAGGATTATTGTGGCCGTTGTTTGTGGACAAAGATAATTAAATACTGAAGACATGATGGGCACAGTAAGAAGATGCTCACAGACTTCCCAGCCCAAATATGATATAAACCAAGTCTGAATTATCAGTGCATTGGAGGCCTTTAAAAATCTATAGAGAGCCAAGAATTCACCCTAAGAATGCAGCATCCCAGTCTGAAGAAGACAGATGCACCCCTATATTTAGCGCAGCACTATTTACAATAGCCAAGAAATGGAAGCAACCTAAGTGTCCATCAGTAGATGAATGGATAAGGAAGATGTGGTACATATACACAATGGACTATTATTCAGCCATAAGAAGAAAACAAATCACCATTTGCAACAACATGGATGGAGCTAGAGGGTATTATGCTCAGTGAAATAAGCCAGGCGGAGAAAGACAAGTATCAGATTTCACTCATCTGTGGAGTATAAGAACAAAGAAAAAACTGAAGGAGCAAAACAGCAGCAGACTCACAGAACCCAAGAATGGACTAACAGGTACCAAAGGGAAAGGGACTGGAGAGGATGGGTGGGAAGGGAGGGATAAAGGGGGGGAAGGGGGCATTACAATTAGCATGTATAATGTGGGGGGGGCACGGGGAAGGCTGTACAGCATGGAGAGGACAGGTAGTGACTCTACAGCATCTTACTACGCTGATGGACAGTGACTGCAATGGGGTATGTGGGGGAACTTGGTGATGGGGGGAGTCTAGTAAACATAATGTTCCTCATGTAATTGTAGATTAATGATACCAAAAAAACATCTATAGAGAGGATACAGGGTAGAAGCCCTACATTACCGAGGCATCAGGGCTCTCACCCCTCACAAAGGCCTTACCACATGCTCGTTGATACTGGCTACTGTGCAGCGCCTGTCAGTTGGGGGCCAGATGCTGGCTGGGCTAAGTGATTTGCAAACATTTCCTCACGTGACTGCACAGCCTTCTACGGTAGATACTACCACCACCTTCCACTTCCCAGCTTAGGAAAGGGTGGGTTAGAGAGGCTAAGCAACTCGCTCAAGGCCATACAGTGAGCAAGATTTCAACTGGACAGCAAGAAATGCAAGTGTGGAGAGAGGGAAGTGAGACAGGCTGGTGAGATCCGTGTATCAGCCCACATGGGTGTGAAGGAGAAATTTCAGGAAAAGGTTAGGCAAGATGAGAACCAGAGTGGAATTGCACAGCATTCAAACTGCCAGCTTTAATGGGGACCTGGGTGTGTCCTGAACCCTCCCAGGGGCAGCTGCTCATTTCCCATGCATTTCCACTCTGTCCTGTTCCTGCCAAACCACAGGGTAGAGGGTCCTGTTTACCCTCAGCAAACACCAGCCATCCTGTTGTAGCAGATTCATCCGACAGAGAAACTTGCTGTCGTGACTTCTGTGGTGTCTCACTAAAAAATAATGACAAGTGTTTTTCTCACTCTACTTGCAGAAAGCAGTCATGCCTTTGGGTCTTAGAAACCTGAATTCACTCTTGACCTAGAGAAGAGAGACCAGGTCTTTGGAGGTGCCGTCAGTTTTGAGGACAAGAGGGAAGAGCTGGGTCTTCTAAAGAGAGGGTCTCAAATGCTGTCCTCCTGGGGTCCCCAAGATCTTTTCATGGATCCAGGAGGTCAAAACAAATTTCATAATTATATGATGTTATTCACCTTTTTCACTTCCTTTCTCTCAGTGTGCCCAGCACTCTCCAGGGGCTCCCTACTGTGTGCAGTCACAGCAGGTGGACTGCAGAGGCGAACATGAGACCCTGTCCTCTCTTGAGCCAGATATGAAAGTGATTGACAAAAATCATTGTAAAACAACATCACTCTTCTCATTAATATTTTTTGTTTCAGAAAATATATTCGTTTTACACAAAAATATGTTACTTAGGTTAATGGGTAAGGAGCTTATTATTTTAAATGAATTAATAGGGATTTTAAATATCTCTTGTTTTAATTTCTGATACAGTAAATATTGATAGATAGAAACCACACAAATAAAAGGTCTCTGGAGTGCTCAATACTTTGTAAACTGAGCACCATGAACCCCACAGATGATGGAAGCCTGAGCCCTGCTCGCACATGTCCTGGATATGCCTGGACCCCAATCAGGGTAAGTGTCCAAATTTTCCCTTCTTATATTGGATTAGGGTCTACCCACATGACTTCACTTACTCTTAATTACTCTTTTGAAGGCCCTGTCTCCAAATACAATCACATTCTAAGGTTCTGGGGGTTAGGACTTCCACATTTGAATCTGGACGAACACATTTAGTCCGTAACATAATGGAATATCAGACACACCAAGACAAAAACAAAAAACAGTGTGATAAATGGTAGAGCAAGGGAGACACAAGATACTGTGGGGAAGGTCCTGGGAGGGGAGCAGGTGCAGGCTTGGGTGATCAGCGAGGCCTTCATGGAGCACTGTTTGCAATAGTCAAGATCTGGAAGCAACCTAAGTGTCCATCAATAGATGACTGAATAAAGAAGATGCGGTACATATACACAATGGAATATTATTCAGCCATAAGAAGGAAAGAAATCCTGCCATTTGCAACAACATGGATAGATTTAGAGGGTATTATGCTCAGTGAAATAAGCCAGGTGGAGAAAGACAAATACCATCTTATTTCCCTTATTTGTGGAATATAAAAACAAAGCAAAACAGAAGTAACAAAAAATAGCATTAGACTCATAGACCCTAAGAAGTGACTAGTGGTTCCCAAGGGGGAAGGGAGTGGGTAGCAGTGGGAGGGGTAGAGAGGGAGGGGGACTGTTGAACCGCTGCAACACACATTTGATAAAATTCATTAAATAAATAAAAGCCTAAGCAAGTGGAAAAGAGCCTCAAATCCAGACCTCTCTTCTGTCCCATGGGCTTCCACTGCTTTACTTCTACTCTTAGGCTCATGAAAATGACCTTGAGCATAGTTTCACTGGGCCCTGACTTAATTTTTTCATTATAGGAAGAAACAACAATTTTGAGACATCCAACACATTTGCCTTCAGAAGGAGAATTATTTTCATTCTTATCTCCCTCCAAAAAGTCATCCAATTTATGACTAAGTTAGCCTGTTTGTGTTGTTGTTGCTATTTTTGTTTTCTTTTGGTTTCTTTTCTTCCCTTCTGAGCCTCACCAACCCTTCAACCCAAGGTACTCTGGAGCAGAATGAATCACTGAAACGTGGCTGTCAGGCCACCGCTGAGAAGTTCTAGTCAATGACTGCTCCAAAGTCAGGAAGCTTATTTATTAATCAGTAAGGGTTATCAGTATGTTTTTATCCTCAAATATTTAAAATATCACTGTCCATCCCTTTCATACTTAGTGGAGACTGCCTGGAGCCTGGTTATGTTCTTACAGACTAAGAGCTGTTTAGGGGCAGGGCCCATGGCTTATTCACCCTTTAGCCCCACAAGACCTAGAGAAGTCCTGGCACACCATAGGCACTCAACAAAAGTGAGGTAAATCTAGGCGGGTTAGATTGCCAAACTCTAGGCCCTGCCAATCCCGGAATGCCCAGGGACACTAAACGAGGTATGACACACTGCAGAGTCAATCAAGCATCCCCGGGTGGTGTTCCAACTTCTGCTGGTCCTCATGGACTTCTGCCCCATCCCCACAGCTGCCCTGCCCTCCCTCCCTCCCTATTCCTCTGACCAGATCTGAGGAGCAGCCGGAGAGGGAATGGGAGCACACAAAGAGGTCTCCACTAACACTAAAATGGCTCATCCTGGCCTCCTTGTATCCAGAACGGGCCTTCTGGTAGCCAGAACTGAATACCCCTGCAGTGATTGAGTATATTAATGTTAATAAATGTTGATGAGCACATAAAATGTTGATGAGCACATAGCCACTTCCAGAAAAAAAATATGCACTCAACTAAAATGTTTTCTAATTCTGGTTGACATTGGAACTTGAATTTTTAGAGTTAATAATCAATGTTTTATATTCTAAACTACTGAGGATGCTCTTTTTTGTTGAACAGAACTATATATTCACCACATGAGAGGTTATGTAGAGTTTATTATACTGATATACTATTGCTTGCTGAATATATGCTATGCACTGGTTACTTGGACTCCTACAATTTTGCACCACCATGAATTTTTCTATGATAAGCATATTTGCATAAATTGCCTTTTTTGTCTTTTAGAATTCCTTAACCGCTATGTCTGTAGACCATATTCCCAGTAATAAGATTGCCAGAAAACTGTATATAGCCATGCTGCTTTACAGAAAGAGTAGAATAAATTGTTCATTTCTATTTGGTAACTTTTTTTTAGGCAAGAGCTTTAAAATTTTTACTTTAAAAAAGTTGAGGTCTTAGAATCTAAGGATTGGAATGAAAGACATTTTAGAGGTCATTTAGACCAGCCCCAGAAAGAGCTTCATCACAAATTTTTATTGTCAAAATCTGTTGTTTGACATGATACTGTACATAAAAAACCCTAAAGACTCCACCCCAAAACTACCAGAACTGATATCGGAATATAGCAAAGTTGCAGGATACAAAATCAACACACAGAAATCTGTGGCTTTCCTATACACTAACAATGAACCAACAGAAAGAGAAATCAAGAAAACAACTCCATTCACAATTGCATCAAAAAAAATAAAATACCTAGGAATAAACCTAACCAAAGAAGTGAAAGACTTATACTCTGAAAACTACAAGTCACTCTTAAGAGAAATTAAAGGGGACACTAACAGATGGAAACTCATCCCATGCTCGTCGCTAGGAAGAATTAATATCATCAAAATGGCCATCCTGCCCAAAGCAATATACAGATTTGATGCAATTACCATGAAACTACCAGCAACATTCTTCAATGAACTGGAACAAATAATTCAAAAATTCATATGGAAACACCAAAAACCCCGAATAGCCAAAGCAATCCTGAGAAAGAAGAATAAAGTAGGGGGGATCTCACTCCCCAACTTCAAGCTCTACTATAAAGCCATAGTAATCAAGACAATTTGGTACTGGCACAAGAGCAGAGCCACAGACCAATGGAACAGACTAGAGAATCCAGACATTAACCCAGACATATATGGTCAATTAATATTTGATAAAGGAGCCATGGACATACAATGGGGAAATGACAGTCTCTTCAACAGACGGTGCTGGCAAAACTGGACAGCTACATGTAGGAGAATGAAACTGGACCACTGTCTAACCCCATATACAAAAGTAAACTCAAAATGGATCAAAGACCTGAATGTAAGTCATGAAACCATTAAACTCTTGGAAGAAAACATAGGTGAAAACCTCTTAGACATAAACATGAGTGACCTCTTCTTGAACATATCTCCCCGGGCAAGGAAAACAACAGCAAAAATGAACAAGTGGGACTATATTAAGCTGAAAAGCTCTTGTACAGCAAAAGACACCATCAATAGAACAAAAAGGAACCCTACAGTATGGGAGAATATATTTGAAAATGACACATCCGATAAAGGCTTGACGTCCAGAATATATAAGGAGCTCACATGCCTCAACAACAAAAAACAAATAACCCAATTAAAAAATGGGCAGAGGAACTGAACAGTTCTCCAAAAAAGAAATACAGATGGCCAACAGACACATGAAAAGATGCTCCACATCGCTAATTATCAGAGAAATGCAAATTAAAACTACAATGAGGTATCACCTCACACCAGTAAGGATGGCTGCCATCCAAAAGACAAACAACAACAAATGTTGGCGAGGCTGTGGAGAAAGGGGAACCCTCCTACACTGCTGGTGGGAATGTAAATTAGTTCAACCATTGTGGAAAGCAGTATGGAGGTACATCAAAATGCTCAAAACAGACTTACCACTTGACCCAGGAATTGCACTCCTAGGAATTTACCCTAAGAATGCAGCAATCAAGTTTGAGAAAGACCAATGCACCCCTATGTTTATCGCAGCACTATTTACAATAGCCA
The DNA here is from genome assembly GCF_030020395.1 of Manis pentadactyla. Lineage (NCBI taxonomy): Eukaryota > Metazoa > Chordata > Mammalia > Pholidota > Manidae > Manis > Manis pentadactyla. The sequence goes on from NC_080020.1 coordinate 9,774,451, forward strand.
AGAATTGGAAGCAACCTAAATGTCCATCGATAGATGAATGGATAAAGAAGATGTGGTACATGTACACAATGGAATACTACTCAGCCATAAGAAAAGGGCAAATCCAACCATTTGCAGCAACATGGATGGAGCTGGAGGGTATTATGCTCAGTGAAACAAGCCAAGCAGAGAAAGAGAAATACCAAATGATTTCACTCATCTGTGGAGTATAAGAACAAAGGAAAAACTGAAGGAACAAAACAGCAGCAGAATCACAGAGTTCAAGAATGGACTAACAGGTACCAAAGGGAAAGGGACTTGGGAGGATGGGTGGGTAGGGAGGGATAAGGGGGGGGAGAAGAAGGGGGATATTAAGATTAGCATGCATGGGGGGGTGGGAGAAAGGGGAGGGCTGTACAACACAGAGAAGACAAGTAGTGATTCTACAACATTTTGCTATGCTGATGGACAGTGACTGTAAAGGGGTTTATAGGGGGGACCTGGTATAGGGGAGAGCCTAGTAAACATAATATTCATCATGTAAGTGTAGATTAATGATAACAACAAAAAAAAAAAGCAGTTCCTGTGTGGTGACCTCCAATGATTTCTACAGAATGGTATAAAGGGCATATAAAAGTGTAGGCAAAGGGTCTGTTTGTGTTTATACAGAGGATCAAAGCCTAATTGGGCTACCCCGAAAATGAACTAAGATACGATATGAAAAAGAACTTCCAACATCAGCACTCTCTGGAAGACTCATGCCAGAAGATGATCATCAAAAAACCCCAACAAAGATCCACGCACTGCTACAGCTGTAGATGCACTATTCCCACCAGCTCCTGGACTTGCCATGGGAATGAGGAAGGAGATATCTAAGCTGGCCTGTACATACAGTAAAACAACAAATTTGACTGGATCTATACTGCTGGAACTCAACCAAGAATTAGGAGAAGTGCAAATTGTAGCGCTCCAAAATCTTACAACTACAGACTATTTACTGTTAAAAAAACATATGGGATGTGAACAGTCCCCAGGAATGGGTTGTTTTAATTTGTCTGATTTTTCTCAGACTGTTCAAGTTCAGTTGGACAATATCCACCATATCATAGATAAGTTTTCACAAATGCCTAAGGTGCCTAACTGGTTTTCTTGGTTTCACTGGAGATGGCTGGTAATTACAGATATGCTTTGGTTATGTAACTGTACTCCTATTATGTTAATGTGTGTGCACAATTTAATTAGTAGTTTAAAACCTATACATGCTGAAGTTACTCTACAAGAAGATATGTCAAAGAAATAATCAATCTTCCCAGGTTTTCTTCCGCCTGCTACTTCTATAGCTTTTCTTCTTCCTTCCTAATTACAACCCTTAAATAGAATTCGTGCCTCATATCGAATTTACTGAGTATCATAATTCTTCCAAGTGGTAAAGATACCTCAAGACAAATGCTGGGCATAGAAGCCACAGGGCATAAAGATGCAAAGAAGTAAAAAGCTAACCTTTTCAAACAATATGGCTTCTCTCTCACTTACCAACTTTACATTTCCCTGTATGGCCCCGGAAGATGACTGGTTAGCCAGAGACGGGTAAGATTCCTCAAGGGAGGAACAACCTAAGACAGGCACAGTCGCAGGGGGGCCATCAGGTGAGAAACTGGGGATCAACAGAGGTGAGGCTTAGAACCTCACCCCCCTGTTCTGAGAGAAATCTTCTGCATACGTGGATGTTTTATTGCCCGTGTCTAGCTTGGATTAACACATAGTCTACAGGCACACACCTGATCATCTACATTTGCTCGCTTACAACACTAAACTATGTTTTCAACCTTTATCTTGTATCTACCTACCACTTCAGCATTTTATTAAAAATAATAATAATAAAGAGAGAAATGTGGTATCCACATATAAATCAAGTATAAATATCAAATGAATATTCATATTTGAACTGACTGTTTATACTTCATAATGCATGAGCAAAACCAAAAGCTTCTGTGATGGCTGCCCTTGTACTGTTCACCATGTAACTTATTCACTATGTAAGAATTTGTTCTCCATGTAAGAACTTGTTCGTTATGCTTCAGAAGATTGGAGACTGACGAGACGAAAATTAGGCTTGGGGTGGATTAATGATTGTGCATTGAGCATTGACTCCCCTATACAGAATTTTATTGTTGTTAACAACCATTTGATCAATAAATATGAGAGATGCCCTAACAGCAACAACCAAAAAAAAGTACACACTTCCAATTGTAAAATAAATAAGTAACCGGGATGTAATGTATAGCATAAGGAATATAGTCAAAATATTGTAACAACTTGGTATGGTGATAGCTGGTACTTAGAATTATCATGTATATAAATGTTGAATCACTGTGTTGTACACCTGAACCTAATGTAATACTGTGTGTCAACTACCCTTCAATAAAAAATAATTACCTACAAAAAAAAAAATCTGTTGTTATATGTAGTTTGGGTTGAAGTATATGAAGAACATCTGGCCTTACACAATTATAGAGTTGTAAGAGGATGAATATTTTAATAATCTCTTCAGATATTGTTGGTGTTATCTTTGGTACTACATTAAAGTAGGACAAACCACTAGATGCAATGTAATTTCAAACCATATCAATGAAATTTTCATATTGTTACATTAAAATTAATTGGACTATCTTGCACTTTAAATGACACTTTTACTCAGTCATGATTTTATAACTTCATGCATTGGGCAGTTGGAAAATTTTGGTTCACTAGCAATAAAGATCTTTTAAATGTAGATACATTTCATTACATAACCAAAAAATCACATTGACTCAAGACCAGATGGTGGCTCACTGTGAAATAAGCAAGTTTCTCAGGACCTCCTCACTTCCTCTCCCCCCTTTCTTGACACTGTGGGTGCTCAACCGTCCAGGTATCCACCCTGTCTCTCTACACATCTTCATTCTCTCCTGCGGCTTCCTTCCACCTGCCTTCATCAAAACCATGAGAGTCCTTGACGTTTGTTCAGTACATTTTAGTTTTATGAAGCATTTTGTCATTTATCATTTTCTTTGGATTTGAATCTGCCAAATAGATTTTTATTCCTACTTTGCACAAGGAAAATGAAATTGAGTGAGGATAATTTGCTCAAGTTCACAGAGATCAACTTTCTTGTGTGTCCTTTCCATAACATCTTTCCAGTCTCTAACAGACGAATTTATAAGGAGGTTTAAATGATGGATAGCTCCTTCACATGCTCCTTCCAAGAACTATCAGCTTCACAAAAGGGAATATTTTTAAAAGCCACGTTTGTTTCTAAAAAATATGACTCCCTAATCATGTGACTCTTATACGTCATTACTGTCTGTGCCTGTCCAGGAGAACAACTACATGTAAAACAGAAGCTGGGCCTGGGAGAAATATAAATTATTATCACGGTTTTGCAAGGGAAGGTATAATGGGTAGACACTTTTGTAAATTTTAATAAATAAATCTAAATATTTACATTTAGAAGTGACAGTATCCTCCACTGTGTGCTTTTTACATCAGAATGACAAGGCAGGAACCCATCTTTTGAAGTCCCAAACCACAAGAATAATATAATAGGTATGTTCAGATTGGATACACACGAGTGTATTAGCAGAAATTACTTGAGTAAAATTTAATAATCCTGTTCCTCTAACAGCCGCAGACCATTCTATAGGATAACTCAATGCCCAATTATAGAAAACCATAAAAAGTTAAAAAAAAAAAAAACCTATGAGCCTAAACCTGGGAGGCTGGAGCCTTTGAAGTTCTTTTACGAGGGGACGACCAGCCGAGGGTGTACTTTAAACTGAGGAAACAGGAAGTATCTAGATAAAAAGTTTGTTTCATTTCCTAGGGGGCGGCCTTTCTAGAAGCCTCTTCCAGGAAACCAGTCCTTTCCCACCTAGATGTTGAGGTTTCCTGAGAAAAAGTAAATAACCTATCCCTGTCACTGCGTAGAGGATCGGGTGGCCAGCACAGAGCTGCCACTGAGCTTGACCCACTGGGTGTTCGCAGCACCAAGGAAGGCAGGGGCCTTTGCAGGCAGGCCGCGGGGAGGGCAGAGGGACCCGAGGAGGCGGCTGGAGCGCAGGCAGCCACGTGGAGACTGAAGCCACCCGCGCGGCGGGCCGGGAGCTGCGGGCGTTCACTGGCAAGTGTGCCCGGGGCCGCCCCCCCTCGCCGGGAGGAGCCCAACCCAACGGGCGCTGCAGACACGGCAGGTGGCTCCCTGGGGAGGCCGTCCGTTAACACCCTGCGCTCTGGGGAGCTGAGCCCTGGCAATGCCGCCAATTCTCTGATAATTCCACGTAGCACATGCTGCCCCGGAAACCCCACGCTACGTGGCCGGACTGCGGGGACCGCACGTCCCCAGGTGGAGGTGCGCTGGAGCCGCGCCCCGGGCAGTGACGCGAGGCCGAGGGGCGAACACCTGGGCTGCGGTGGCAAAGAGCTGCGGCGCCCTTTGCACCCCACATGCCTCCATCTTCCTAAATGCCCAACGGCTTGAGCTAGAATACGCCGGCTGCAGCTCCTCCTTGGGAGACGACTGTTTCCCGCCCCTCCCCGCCAAATAAGGCGGACCTGCCACTGCCCTTCGGCGGCTCCACCCTTCCCTGCTGCAGGTCACTCAGGTGCCAGTCCTCTTTCACATTTGCCCCTCATGCGCCTGAGACACACCTCCCCTACCTCACCTGCCCGCTTGGTCCCCATGCCTCTTCTATTCTGATGGGAATGAGCCCAGCTGCCCTGGTACTTCTTTCTCCAGGGGCTGGGAGCAAAGGAAGGACCCCCCTGAAGAATCTGCCAGGCCGGGGACAGAGGCAGCGTGGTGTGGGGAACTCTCCCAGCCTTCTTAGGGATTTTTGCATTTGTCAAAAGCTTTGAAAAGCTCTTTCAAGCAAACGAGATGTGGCAGGTACTGCAGAGGAGCCCTGACCGGTCACAGGTCAGGGTGTGAATGGCCACCAGTGCCCGCTGGTCTTCTGCCAGCGCGTGGCTCTCGTCTAAAGGGCAGGCAGGTGAGCGCGGCCCGGCGGGTGGCTCTGCGCTTCCCTCAAAGAGGAGAGGCCGGGACCAGAGCACCAGACCGAACGCTTTCTCATCCAGGGACGTCTGTTACTGAACATATGTGAGATTCAGCATTGTTCCTGGATGAATGTGGTGCTAGCATTTTGAGAGAGGTAAAATCAGTACTTGCTTTGAAGCCAGAGATTTGATTATATGTCTGTAATAATTTTTTAAAAAGAGAAGCTGTTTTCCCCATAACAAATTAATTCCCATACCTATAGATATTTTCAGAGACCTCAGAACAGGGACTGAGATGAATGTGGAGATTCTCAGAGGGTGAAGTAACAGTTAATGTTTGCCTCATTCTGAAACATTTGGAGATTTCACACACAAAAGCCTTGTAATGCTCTTTTGATAATTGTAAAATAAGGCAGGAAACAAACCTGAATAAATATATTGCATAGAAAAACAAGTGACTGTAGTCTAAATATAAGATACAAGGTAATTCTTTTAAACTTCCAGTATAAAATGTACCTCAGACCAAAAAGAATGTACTGAGTTAACCCAAACAATTCTCATCTTAGATGTTGGAGCTGTGCAGTATCTGGCATAGGGTCAAGAGGTGCAGGAAAATGTTAGCATCTGAGAGATGGGCTATAAGGTGTGTTAATGGAAGCCTCAGATTTATTTTGCTCCTAAAAATGTTTGTTTTTTGGAACATTTCTGAGAAACTACATTAGATGGTTTTAAAAAACAATTCCTGGGTGTTGCCCTATTGACAGCCAACATAAACACCGCATCCCCATGGATCAAAGAAACTGCCCCATCAAAGAAACGAGACAACACCAGGAATTCAATCCTTCAAACTGCCAAAAGCAGGGGAAAGCAGAGGGGTTTGGATAGGAGGTGGCAGATGTTTTTAAAAACTGAGCATTAAAAAGAAATTTTAAATAATAATAATAGTAATAGTAAAATAACTGGTATTCATTGAGCATTTGTTATGTCCCAGGGCCATTTGCTAAGACCTTTATATGTATTATCTCATTTTAGCCTCAGAAAACTCCTGTGAGGTAGACACAATTATTAGCCCTACTTGACAGTCAAGGAAATGGAGCATAGAGATGTCATCCACTTGCCAAAGGCCACAGAGGCAGTCAGACACCACGGGCCTGTCGTCTCAGCTGGGCCATCTCACCTCCTTTCTCACCTATTCAGGCTTCTGACACTTCCTAAGCACTCTGTTTCCCAAGCACTCATGCAGGTACTTTAAAGGTGTTAGTTCACTTAATGTTCGTGATTATTCAGTGGGAGATACACTATTATAGCCCCATTTACAGATGAGGGCACTAGGGCACAGAGAGGCTGAGTTAGCTGCCCAAGACCACACAGCCAGAAAGTGCTGCACTGGGAGTCAGACCTAGGCCTTCTGAGCTCAGAAGCCAAAATCCTAATCACTGCCTAGTACTACCTCTTGTGCAGAAAAAGAAATTCAGTCTCACATACATGGTTTCTGAATTGCACCCTACACAAATAAATCAACAATTTAAAACAACACAGAGAATGAATATTTTCTTAATTCACATTAACTTCAGGAGTGAAGAAAATATGGCAGCAGATACCTACAAGATGACTTGGTTTTTCATTATCAGATACGGGTAATGTCAGCAGAAGTGAGATGTGAGTGGGAGATTCGGATGGGGGTGCTGGTCGTGGAGTCAAAGCAGCAGCAGCCAGGACAGGAAAGAAGCAAAGCAGGCCCACTGACCAGGTCTCCAAAATGAATGACTGAATGGAACAGGAACAACAAAATAAGTTGTTGTAGTACCTAATTCCTCCCACCAAAACACCAAGAATGTACCTCAGGGCATTTGAGTTAATTCTTCTAGAGAAAAGTGTTGTCTGAGTCTGTGGTTTACCACTCATGTCCATCTTTTAACAGCTTTCAATGAAAACTATATATCTACATGCAATGTAGATGTGCCCTTGAGAGAGATGTTAGAAGAAAGAACAGGAATGCATTGTAGATGCTAAAAGTTTGCTTTAAAGAAAAACAGATATTAATGAAGTCCTTACAATGTACAAGAACAAATTTCAGGTCTTGGCTGAACTATCAGCCAGCTGTTTGGGAAGATGAGGAAGTGATTCCTCATGATAGTTATGATGACTCTTTCCTTCAACTTGAAAGAACTTGCCCCTACTTCCCATGCCCCATCCTACAACAGAAGATGAAGACTATACCAAAAGGCCGTTTCCTGGCAGTTCTGTGCTTGGGGACGACGGGTTACACCACCAGCTGATTGCCAGGGGGTCTCTCAGGACAGAACAGGTTAGGCTGCTGTAGCTATTACCGCCTTCCAACACACACACACACACACATACACATCTCAGTGGCTTAAGACAACAACGGTTTGTAGCTCATACTACACGTGCATTGTGGGCTACAGGATCTGGGGAGGGGTGCTCTTCTCATTGTAACACCCAGGGGTCTAGGCTGCTGGGCTGCTGGAGGGCCCCTCTAGGAAAATGCTTCCATGATACTGGAGGAATGGGACCAGAATTGTGCACAAGCTCTTTATGCTGCCTCACAGAGGTAACATAGAACTCCCACCCACATTTCCTCGGCCAACACGAGTCACACAACATGCTTAACTTTAGAAGACACGACCAAATACAAACTTAGCATGTGCCCAGAGAGGAGGAAGATTGGACTATTAATTTAGGTACAGCTCTAATGACTACAACCTTGAGTAAAGGAACTCTGGCATCAGAATCAGGAACTTGTGACCATCAAAAAAGACCCTCTTTAACACCGTGGATCTCAAACTAAAGACCTGTGTGAAGAGTTATTCAAGACTGATGATAGGTAATGTTTCCGTAGGTTGGTGTCCACACAAGGCACAGGCTGGATGGAGCTGGTCGTGGCCAGTGACCACAGAGACAAGGACGACAAAAACCTCCCACACAGTGATCAGTTCCAGGAACCACTGCTGACCCCTGAGGGCTCAGAGGGAGGGGCATGCAGGGATTTTGGGGAGGGGAGAAATTTGGAACTACTTTGCCCACAACCCTGTGACTCTTTGTGAAATATAATTCTTAATAAAAGCAACCATGTAAACGACAGAGACTCAGCCCTGCCAGACTTTGGGATTCAACCGCAGCCTCTCACACAGGACGTCACAACTTTGGCCTTGATCTTTGACTCACTGAATTTCCAAAATCCCTGGCGTTCTCTATGCCAGAACACTGGGACAAAATGACCTTTCATTCCTGATAAAATTTAACTAAGACTTTTTGTGAAATTGAACAACAGGCAGGACCAGGAATATGGGGGAAAATACGAGAGCTCATCATGAGTGGGAAATGCTCGTGGCACCATCCACCCACCCCAGGGCTTCTCCCCAAAGGAGGATGTTATCTGTAGGGCCTGGATTCTTTGTGAAATGGGAACCATACTGTCTCAAATGAAGCTGTTGAATCATCCACCATCCATGCCAATCTCACCTACACTTTATAACCCCACGAGACAGCGTAAAGTACACTTCCAAACGTCAAAGCACAGACTCAAGTTTGACACTAGAGGCAAACCGGTTGAAGGTGAGAGAGCTAAGGTTATTAGCTTGCGTCCTCTTCCTGCTGTCCAGGGCTTTCTGCTCTGCAGCTATGACAGAGTGCAAAGCACCCGTGTGCTTCTCGTTTTAAAGAGGTACAAATTCACCGTGCCCCCTGACGGCCAACCAAGAGCCTAACAAAGAGCTGTGATTGCTGACTGCTCAGAGGCTCCTCCCACCTTCAGCATCAGCATCACCTGGGAGAATCTTCAACGGGCAGCATCCCAGGCCGACCCCAGGCCTGTTAAACCCGTCTGCAGCTTCACAACGTCCTCAGGTGATATACCTGTTCTTTGAAGTTTGGGAAGCTCTGTTCTCCAGTTTTAAACCACCTGTGGAAGAAGCCTCTGCTCTTGTCCTCTGTTGGACACGAGAAAGAGTAGAGGCCAACTTTTCCCAGCCTGCCTTTCTCCCCATCTTGTCAAACAGACAAATTAACACCAAATGCCCTGTTAATAATTCTCCTGCCTCAGAGCCTTTAAAAAATAGCTCGTATTTGCATGAATGAAGCCACACCTACTATGGACAATTCATTTCATATGTCCCTGTAGAAACTAAAAATATAATTTTTTCTTAAAAAATCGGTTTTAAATACTTGCTTCCATAAACAGTGTACTTATTTCTCCCAGACTGTTGATTAAGTATCACATTTGACTGTCTTATTTCTAACTTTCTTCTCTCCTTCCATCAACACTTGCCCAGTACCAACAGTTAGTGACAGTTTACACAACATGTATCTGTTTATAGGGATTCAGTGGAATGTTATATTTTATTGTTTTGCTTTTTTGAGGCTAGCAGGCAATCTGGACTAGGTCCTGCTTTATTACATTCATCTGGTCTCGTCTGATGTCTGTGTCTGAGGGCTTCAGCAGAATGCTGAGGGATGCCCTAGGGAAGAAAACTCAAGTGACCAATTCACTGTTTTTAAAAAGTGATGAACTGCCACACTTCCCTGTAAAATATGAATACTCAATGTCAGAGCAGCTTAATTTGAAAACAAGGTCCTTATTGTGCTAAGGAAAATGTCACCATGACTTTGGATACAGTGAAGGTTCCTGTGGCCAGGATCCTCACCTGAACCTAAACTACTTGATGATGTAACTGGCCTGCTGCTAGGCTAATACTTCCGCACGCTAGGCAATAAGCTATTATTGACTGAATCACTGTATAAAGAGCTCTGCCCAGTGCTCTGGGTGGAGGCAGAGATGAAGGAGTATTACAGACCTGCAGGCTGTTGAATGCCTTCTAGTGCTTGACCGATCACCAGGAGAACAAGCCAAGTAATAAACCCTTTCACCCCAAGAACGTTCCATTGTCATTCCTCATCTCACTGAATCTATAGTGAACTTGCCCGGGGCTGAAAGCCATTGGCAAGACAATGATATTAATTACATCTCCACCTTCTTTGGGAATTTAAATGAAGCAGGTAAATAGATGTACTCAAACTCACAGAGCCTGCATTTAAAAAGATTTTTGCTTTACATTAACATTTGGTTATTAACACAACACTGCATTTTCTGCCCTCAAAAGATGAAACTGGTACAGTTGATACGAACGTGTATTTTAACATTATCAGTGGCAAACCAGAACGTATGTTCTCCAGAGGATTTCTATGACACACTATTCTCAAAAGCCTTTAAATAATCCCTAGTAAAACAGTAGAGAGAAGATTTCCAGGTGACAATGGGGCTGGAAGTGATGTGACGTTTGTACGTGATGAGATACTCATTTTTCTGAAATAAAGAATCTTGTGAAAAGAGGAATTATGACTCGTATTTACAACAACTTTTCATAAACATCCCCAAATTCCAGGCACTTAACAAAAGGCATGACTCATATCACAGTAGGCTTTACAGCCAGGGAAGTGGCCCTCGTGAAGATTGCTTCCCTAATGCCTGACAATGGCTCTGAGCGGATCTGTGGGAAGCTGATAATAGGGTATATCATTCGAGGATCACCAGTAAAAATCTCGTTTTTGATCAAGAGCATTTCCTTAGCTAAAAATACCATGCTTCCAGATCTTGATTGTATTTTTTTTAGCAGATCACGTTTGAAATGCCTGAAAACTTGAAAAATGATTGAATGACTGTAATGTTTTCATTTGTGCTGTCATGTGAATCCACAGGAGATTATCTTGGTGAGTATGGCTTGAATTCTCCTACCTGGTGTGTAGGGGACTGGAAGGTTCTTTCTCTTCCCACAGGCTTGTCAGCAGGCCTTCAGTCCCACCTGTAGAAGGCATTCCTGGGAGTGGAGGTGGCTGTGCCCACATGCGTTTGCTGAAGAGCTCACACTCAGAGGCCCCGCTTGGTCTGAAGGGGGAGCTGGAGTCTGCATTTGTAAAAGCGAGCCAGACGATTTGAAGGAGGCGGTCTTTAGTTTTAAAAATTTATATGGAAAAACAAAATAACAAGTGTTGGCGATAATGTGGAGAACTTAGAACCCTTGTTCACCGCTGGTGGGAATGTGAAACAGTGCAGCTTCTATTGAAAACAGTATGGTGTTAACATAGTTAAACATAAAGTTAAAGATCAAATTACTACATGAGCCAACAATCCCAGTTACGGGTGTACATCCAAAGAATTGTAAGCAGGGTCTCAAAGGTTATCTGTACACCCAGGCTCATAGCTGCATTATTCACAACAGCCAGAGGTGGGAACAGCCCTAGTGTCCATTGACAAATGGGTAAACAAAATATGGTGTATGTATATATATATATATATATAGAGAGAGAGAGAGAGAGAGAGAGAGAGAGAGAGAGTGTGTGTGTGTGTGTGTGTGTGTGTGTGTGTGAAGGTACTTAATGCCAGTGAACTAACTGTACACTTCAAAATGGTTAAGATGATAAACATCATGCTGTATATTTTACCGTGATTAAAAATTAATATTAAAATATTCAATACCCCTGGAAAAGAAGGGACATTACACAAATAATAAATTACTGGCTCTGTGCATTTGTATTTCAGGTAGGAGATGGAAGAACAGGAGTGAAAACTCACGTAAGGGATCCAGTATTCATAGAAGGTCAAGAAACATGCTCAAGGTCAGACAATTAGTACAGCTGGGACCAGAAGCCCGAGTCAGCGCCCCCCACAGTCTCCGTGCTCATCCCCTCTGCCCCAGCTGCCTCATTTCTGCTTGGGTGTGGGGGGAGATCAGTAGTCACGGTGCCTCTGACGCCTCGTGTTTGTGTTACTGAAAGACGGGGCAGGTTGACAAAGTGGGAAATAGAGAGGAGGATGGTACTGGGAAGAGAGTGGAGAAAGACAAAGGGTTTAATTGTAGATTCGTTGGTTCTGAGCAGACAGAAGACACCAGGCTGTTGGCAATGCCGGCCTGCCTCTGCAGAGAGGGTGGATGTGGAAACCGTTGTCAGGCTAATTAGTAAAGTGGAAGCAGAAAGTAAATGAGCTCAGCAGAGAGAAGGAAGGGGCAAAAGGCAGAAATGGAGAGGGTGAGAAGCCAAGCGTTGAGGTCAGAACCTGGGGAAATGCCCAAACTATGTTTAGGAAGCTGACAAGGTTGCTTCCAGGGAGAGAAAAGGACCAGGAGGAGCATGGTGGCAGCCCAGGATGCAGCCTCCCGCCAGGCTCCTCCCCAGCAAGCCGCCAAGCTCAGGAGCTAGTCATACAAATTAATATTTGTACAGATATCACAAGCTCCACGTGTATGGAACCTCCGTAACAACTATTTGAGGTGAGTGAAGAAGTGTTGCTATTTTCATTATATAGATAAAATGGGCCAGATCATTGGTCAAGGTCTCAAGGTCATACATCAACACTTCACTCCAAATCCTCTACATTAGATTCCCTTTTCTTTCCATGCGAAGTGGGGTAGAGAGTGACAGCCCCGTGCAGGCAATAAGGAGATGCACCACTGGTAGGTACAAAAAGTTAGTAAATAAAACCAACTAAAAGTCTGTCAGCTTTTTTATAGCAACATGCACCAGCGATTCTGAACAAAGTATGCCTCCTTGAAAAATATCTTTGTGGTCTAGGTTCCAAACAATTGCTGCAGTTATCGTTGGGTTTCATTAACATACATGTAAGCTTCAAATTACCACAATTGAATTACTTATCCTTCAAAATCTATTCTCTCTGGATCTCATTTGGAGAATCCCCAGTGATTCTGACCTGCAGGGGCTCATCTACATGCAGTCAATTGCAGAGTGAACTCGCTCAAGTTCACTTTGGAGCCATTTCCTGTCTCCACCCCTGTGGTTTGACATATTACTGTGCTTCAACAGCAGATTCGAAGTAAACGATGGTAACACAGTGATTATAAAGATGAAGAAACAGAACTGGTGTTACTTTAAGACCAGTGGAATTTTAGTTTGTGTTTAAAATGTAAAAGAGTGAAACAGGGCCAACAGTGAAGGGCAATATTTTTGTCTGATACATGCAAATTTTAGTTCGCACCTGAAACATTTTATTAAACTTGAAAAATTTCTTTAACATTAAAATGTATTCTTGATACTAGAGAGAGTGATGATTACAACTGATTACTGATCAGTCGTGGAAATAATTTTAACGTGTGGAGGATAGCATTCTTGGTTTCAAATACTCCAGGCACAAGGCTGCACTGCCAAGGTAGACCAGAACACCGTCCTCCCTGCCTCCCGACAGCCCCACCCAGCAGAGGACCACCACCAGGCTCCACCCCTTCCCCCTCTGCTCCTCCAATCAATTTGAAGAGATTCCCAGCAAGGAGGCTGTCAGGGTTCCCAGGCATCAGCCCCTGGTATGTCTGGATTGTCTCAGTCGTCTCTCCCCTGTAACTCTCAGAGCAGAATGTACAACACTTTGGGAAGTGCGAAATAGCTTCTCCTCTCAAACAGGCTATAGATCCATATTTTGGGACGGTTACAAGTGATCCCAAGGTCCAGGGGGAGAAGGGAACCTCAGAGGAGAGTTTGTCTGAAGGAGCTCACACAAATAATGGTCCATTTCCTCAAAGGCAGCTTAAAATAGCAGTTAAGAAAGCTGATCATTTTTAATTCATCATTAAAAAATTTCCATATCCTATCACAAACACATTGGTTTTCATCCTGGACAAAATTAATATTCATGTCCCTATGCTATACTTTGCTTAAGTTTTACAATTACATATACCACACATATACACAAACATATGCATATACACCCTTATATATACCCACCAATGTACTTACATATATATGTATATCCCTTCATACGCAATGTTAAAATACTTTTTTCATATATATAAACTCACATCTTTAATATTTACACCTGTATATATGCATGTTAATATGGTTTCCTATGTGTCTCTATATGCATATTTATTTATGTCTATAAAATCAAAGAGATAATGGTTGTGAGTGGTCTGCGGAAGGAAATTCTGACATATGAACACAAGCATTTTCATTATACATCATTGGGTGAATGGAGTGCATTCACTCCTCCTCACAGAACTTACTGCAAAAAGCAGGGGAAAAGTCCACTTTCCCCTAAAGGTTGAAAGGGGCCCACTTTCCAAATAAAAGAAGGAAATAAAGAAAATAAATCCTTATAACAGAGGACACAGGGACAAATGTAAGCCATAAAAAAAAAAACTGAATGTATTTTGACATTATATTTAACAGAATTCAACTATCCAAGATCTGCGGTAAGTACATTCTAAGCAAAGATCTAAATGCTACCTAATGACCACCTAGGGAATGTTCTAAAGTAGTACATGTGGATCAGAAAGATCTAGAAGGGTCCCCCCATGACCAAGGAGAGTTCTGAACCAGCTCCTACTTGACCAATCTGCCAGTCTCGGATTTACAGGACAAAAGCAGTTCAGACTTTGAGTCCCAGACCAGGACTAGAGTTGCCCTAGGGAATCCTGGAGAGAGGGAAATGTATACTTTCTGTAGAATCTTTTTAAGGCTTAAACTAACTTCAGAGCATAGAGCCCAATGCAGCCCAAGTATTTCCCCTGGCCTCCGTAAGAAGCCTGCAGTGGACTTAGTAACTCCCACACCCCAAAGCCTTGAACCCTGCCACGACCCAGAGAAGACGGTAGTGGGTGCAGGGAGCCAGGCCTTGCCCAGTGAGAGGTCCAGAGTTTTGGCTTCAGAGCTGTCTCCGAATTCATGCCAAGTCTCCCTGTGGTCTTTCTTTGGGCTTAGTACCAAGCTCTGCAAGATGCTCAATTCTCCCATGACAAGATACATGCACACTGCTCTGCAGTGGCTCCACTGTGAGGCGACAGTAGGCAGGAGATGCATTTAATAGCTAGATCCTCCCACTTTCCCCTTGATTTCAAAAAGGTTTTCTTCTAAATCTTTGAGAGTTTCCTGTACTCATTACATAGGTGGTTACATATTTGGCGCACCGGGATTTTTTTCTTAGAGACATATATAGAACTCCTAGAGGAAATAGGACAGACATAAATATACTAACTGTTTGTTGAGGCTGTATTTTCCATGAACAATAGCAGCTACCAGTATGAAAAGAAAAACTGAGAAATGTGTTACTTTTTTTGTATTAATATTTTATAAACATAATCTTTATGTTTACTCCATATCTGTTCCCCAGGAGGTAAAAAAAAAAAGTCTTTTCAGATAATTTATAGGAGGTTTTCATTCCACTGGCTGCACCAAGACTGGTGTGGGAAACTTTGGTCCAAGACAGCTGGAGATTCAGTCTTCTTCTATACCTTCCCTCAGGGTCACTGTCTTGAAAAAACTAGGACAAATTATCATAGATCTTTCTTGGTGTCTCTTGAAGGCCATGTTTGCATTTAATGACCAAGATAAAGAGAGACAAAGAGTTCCCATGGCTGGGGTTACCCTTGGTCACAGGACCTATATTTCACTTTGATTCCAGAAGCAAGGCCTCCATCATCAGGTCCTCCCTGAAGTGGCCAATGTCTTCTTTTCTGGGCACATCTCCCATGGCAATGACAAATTCCAGTCCGAATAATTCACCTCTCTATCTGCTTTGTAATGACTTTAGCACAAAGTTCTCCTACTTCTTTCCTATTCCCAAATTTAAGAGTGTCCTCCACAGAATAGATGCTTACTAAAGAGTAAATTCTTCATTAAATTCACTCCACTGTATTTTATTTCTGCAATTTTGATGACCTGAAATCCTTTCTTAGTTTGTTCAAGATGGGTAGGTAGGGAGAAAGTGAAACTGTTGTGGGTTGCTGGGAGCTTGGGTAAGGGAGCTAAGTTTGGCCTAAGAGTCAGGCACAAGATTTGTTAACTTTCACTTTTATTCACACCTCTGCACCCTTTGATTATTTAAGGAAGAGCTATCAGGTGACAAGAAGTTAGGACAAGTCCATAAAAGGGAACTTAGAGACCACCTGGTCAGACCTCTTACCTCCCATGAACCCCTTCCAGGGGTACTCACTCCTTATTGTAGGAAGCTATGCATTTTGAGGAACCTTTACTTATAAGGATAGCCTTCCTGATACACTGCCAAAGCGGTCTTCCCCAAGAGAGAAATAAAGGAAAGGTATAAGCCACATGTGGTGGTTCGGGCTCCCCAGGAAACACTCTGTGATAGAGATTTGGGTGCAGGAAGTTTATTAGGGAATGTTCTGGGATGGACACCAGATAGCGAGTGGGGCAGTAGCAACAAAGGCCTTGTCTGGTTTCCAGGGAACTAGGGTTTGGATGGCCCTTTAACAACTAGGGTTGTTCTGTGTTGAGCCATGGTGTCTAAGATGTTACATCCTGTTGTGGATTGAATTGTGTCCCCCTGAAACTCATGTGTTGAAGCCCTAGAACCTTAGAATATAACTGTATTTAGAAATAGGACCTTTAAAGAGGTAGGAACACCCTGAATGCATGTCCATCACAGACACTGAATCTGTACCTACCTATGGAGCAATTCCTCCTGAAGAACTGAGGACTGATTAAACAGCTTCTGCACAATGAAAAAGAGAGGGACCACATAGAGAAGGGTATGAGAAACGAAGACATGGTAACACTGGGAACCCCACCCCCAACACAGCAAGCTGCATCAGGGAGGGATATGACTGAGGGGGCCTGGTACAGACTCACCTGCCTGGGATATAGCAAAACACAGTGGTTTGAAGGACAATTAGACTACAAGTGAAGAAAATCCATTTACTAACCCTACAGTGTCCACCAGATGGGCAGGAAACTGCTAGAACTTTCTGCAGGGTCTGAGGTGCTGGCAAGTGTCATTTTGTACATTTCCCCTCCACCTTGATAGCACAGATGGGAGGAGGATCCAGGCTCTCTAGCTGGCTTGTTAGGGCCACTCCAAGGCCACTGCACCCCTGGCCCGTGCCAGCTCCAGCTGTGCCACCAGCTAGCGCTGGTGTGCTGCAGCTGGGGACCCTGAGCCCATGACCCTCCAGCTCCAGTCCTCCAGTTGAGGCAGCCTCGGCATAGCACCTCCCAGACTCTCCCAGCCCACACCTGCTCCAGCTGACTTTCCAAAGCAACCAATAGGGATGCTCTGCACAAGGGAACTCCTTTATCACTGGGGGAGGCAGCCATACTGCTGAACTCATAAAATAAATATGGAAAGTCAAACAAAATGAGGAGAGAGAGGAACTATTCCAAGAAAAGAACAAGATAAATACCCCCTTCAAAAAAAAAAAACAATGAAATTGAGATAAGTAATTAACCTAATAAAAAGTCCAAAGTAATGGTCATAATTAACTCAGGAGAAGAATGGAGGAATGCACTGAGAACTTCAACAAACAATTTGAAAATATAAGAACCAATAAGAGCTAAAAAATACAATAACTGAAATGAAGAATACACTGGAGAGCATCAACACCAGATGTAGATAATATAGAAGAAATATCAGTGATCTGGGAGACAGAATAGTGGAAATCACCCAGTCAGAACAACAAAAAGAAAAAGGAAATTAAAAAAATATAATAATAGGGTAAGGCACCTGTAGGACAACATCAAACATACTAACATTCACATGATAGGGGCCCCAGAAGTAAAAGAGAGAGAGAAAGGGGCAGAAAAATAACTTGAAGAAAAAATGGCTGAAAACTTGCCTAACCTGGGGAAGTTCGTAGTAATACAGGCCTTCCTCAAAAAACAAGAAAAATCCCAAACAATCTAACTTTATACCTAAAGGAACTAGTAAAAGAAGAACAAACTAAGCTCAAAGTTAGCAGAAGGAAAGGAATAATAAAGATCAGAGCAGAAACAAATGAAATAGAAACTAAAAACATAATAAAAAAGATGAGAAAACTAAAAGCTGGTTCTTTGAAAAGATAAGCAAAATTGAAAAACCTCTAGCTAGACTCATCAAGAGAAAAAGAAAGCCCAAATAAATAAGATCAGAAAGGAAAGAGAAGTTACAACTGACACCATAGAAATATAAAATATCATAAGAAACTACTGTGAACATTATTGCCAACAAACTGGAATATCTAGAAGAACTCGATAAATTCATAGAAAACACAACCTTCCAAAACTAAAGCATGACTGAATAGACTGATTACAAATAATGAAATTGAATTGACAATTTTAAAATTCTCAAAAAATGAAAATCCAGGGCCAGATGAATTCACAGATGAATTCTACTGAACATTTAAAGAGTTAGTACATATCTTTCTCAAATTATTACAAAAAAAATTGAAGAGGAAGGACCACTTTCAAAGTCATTTGATGAGGCCAGCATTACCCTGACACAAAAACCAGAAATACACCACAAAAACAGAATATTATATGCCAATATCCCCGATGAACATAGATGTAAAAATCTTCAACAAAATATTAGCAAACCTAATTGAACAATATACTAAAAGAATCATACACTACAATCAAGTGGGATTTATTCCAGGATGCAAGGATGGTTCAATATCTACAAATCAATCAACATGATTTACCACAAGAAAAGGATGAAAATCATAAGAGCATTTCAATAGATGTAGAGAAAACATTTGACAAAATTCAATACCAATTCATGATAAAAACTCTCAATAATGTGGGTATAGAGGAAACAAACATATCTCAACATAATAAAGACCATATCATAACAAACCCATTTATCACAAACTCACAGCAAAAATCATACTCAATGGTGAAAAGCTGAAACCTTTTATTCAAAAATCAGGAACAAGACAAGGGGCCCACTCCTACCACTTTTATTCAGCATAGTCCTGGAAGTTCTAGCTATGGCAATCAGACAAGAAAAAAGTAAATAAATAAAAGGCATCAAATTGGTAAGAAAGAAATAAAACTGTCACTATTTTTAGATGACATGATACTATATATAGGAAACCCTAAAGACTCCACCAAAAAAAACTATTTCAATAAATAAATGGATGAGAAAGTTAGTCTACAAAATCAATATATAGAAATCTGTTGCATTCCTATATACTAACAACAAACTAGCAGAAATAGTAGTCAAGGAAACAATTCCATTTATAACTGTATAAAAAAGAATAAGATACCTAGGAATAAGCCTAACAATAGAGATGAAAGACATGTACTCTGAAAATCATGAGACATTGATGAAAGAAATTGAAGACCACATAAATGGAAAGATAAACTGTGCTCATGGATTAGAAGAATAAATATTGTTAAAATGTCCATATTACCCCCAAACAATCTACAGACTCAATGAAATCCCTGTCAAAATACCAATGACATTTTTCACAGAACTGGAACAAATAATCCTAAAATTTCTTTGGAACCACAGAAGGCTCTGAATACTTAAAGCAGTCTTGAGAAAGAACAAAGCTCTCTAGTTCTAAATTATATTATAAAACTATAGTAATCAAAACAGTACAGTAATAAAATTCTTGGAAGAAAACATAGGAAGTACACTCTTTTATATCAGTCGTAGCAACAGTTTTTGTACCAGTTCCCTCACTAAAGGACAACAAAAGCTAAAGTAAACAAATGGGATTGCATCAAACTGAAAAGCCTTTGGACTGTAAAGGAAACCATCAATTAAACAAAAATCTAACAAACAAACAAATAAAAAAACATAGACTCATAGATACAAAGAAACTGGTGGTTGACAAAGGGGAGAGGGTAGGTGGATATGTAAAATAAGTGAAAGGGATAAAGAGGCACAAAATTCCAATCATAAAATAAGTCACATGGATGAATAGTACAGCATAGGGAATATGATCAATAATATTGTAATAACTGGACATAGTAACAGATGGTAATTACACTTACCATGAGCATTTGGTAATGTATATCATTGTCAAATCACTCTGTTGCACACCTAAAACTCATATAATATTTCATGCCAACTATATTTCAAATAAAACTCAAAAATTTTTTTTAAATATTTAAAAATAGGGGCTTAAAGATGGTGGCATGAGAGGTGAGACAGAAACCTCCTCCCAAAACTGTATATAATATGAAAATATAGCAAATACAACTAATCCTGAAAGAGCAACAGGAAAGAAGGCTGCAGCAGACTGCCTACACCTGGGGAACAGAGCAGACCTCACAGAAAAGGGTAAAGTGCCAAAGGTGGGAATCCTGCAGGACCCAAGCCCTTCCCCCACCCCAGCTCACTGGCAGGAGGAAGAGAAATAAAGCAGGGAGGGGTGGAGGCCTAGGACTGCTGAACACCCAGCCCTGAAGATCTGCTCTGGGAGCAAGAACCTACATCACATGGTGCTCTGGAGATTAGGGGGATTGGAAAGCTAAGATAGTCAGAATACTTGGAAAGACTGAGATTCCAGCCACTTGCGGAGGACAGGTACTGACAAGCAGCTGCTCTGGACAAAAGAAAGGTGGGCATTCTGAGAGACTTCCTAACAGTGAGAGTGCTGCTAAAAGGGCAAGGATTGCACAGAGTTTGCTGCTCAGGAGAAAGGACCGGTGGACCAAACTGTCCCAGTGCAGGTTTAGAACTTTCAGGAGCTTCAGGCGTTCCATCCCCCTGGCTGTCAACACAGCTACAAAGCCTCCCACCGCAATATGCAGCCTACCGCTCCTTCCTCCCTGCCAGTACCTGCTTGCAAACCGGCTGCCCCTGCCATTGCGCCTGGCCAGCCAGAGGGTGGCCCCACCTACGGCAGCTACAAGTGCATAGCACAGAGGCTCCTCCCTGCACTCAGCCCACTGGCCCTGGCAGTGGAGGCAGCCACTGCAGCTGGGAAGCAGGAAAGAGCTCTTTCCTCCCTGCAGGCACCAACGCCACTCGCCTGAGACCCCTGCCATAGCTCCAGGGGATGAGCAGCTCCAAAAAGTAGAACTTCTGGGCACTAGAGGGTGCCACATACAAATATGAAATGCCAAAAGAACCTGGTTCAAACCAAAACCCCACAAACACCAGAACTCTTTCCAAATGAAACTGAACTCACCAATCTTCCTGAAAGAGATTTCAAAATAAAAATCATAAACATGCTCATGGAGCCACAGAAAAATATTCAAGATCTCATGGATGACTTCAAGAATGAGATACAAACTTTGAAAAATACAGTATCCAAAATGAAACATAAAATGGACGGATTTAAAAGCAGATTCGATGAAGTAGAGGAGATGGTAAATGAAATAGAAATTAGAGAAGAGGAATACAAAGAAGCTGAGGCACAGAGAGAAAAAAGGATCTCTAGGAATGAAAGAATATTGAGAGAACTGTGTGATCAATCCAAATGGAACAATATTCACATTATAGGGGTACCAGAAGAAGAAGAGAGAGAAAAAGGGATAGAAAGTGTCTTTGAGGAGGTAATTGCTGAAAACTTCCCCAATTTGTTCCTGTATATGAACAGACACTTCTCCAAAGAAGAAATTCAGATGGCCAACAGGCACATGAAAAGATGCTCTTCATCGCTAATTATCAGGGAAATGCAAATTAAAACCACAATGAGATATCACCTCACACCAGATAGGATGGCCAACATTGAAAAGACTAGGAACAACAAATGCTGGCGAGGATGTGGAGAAAGGGGAACCCTCCTACACTGCTGGTGGAAATGTAAGCTAGTTCAACCATTGTGGAAAGCAATATGGAGGTTCCTCAAAAAACTAAAAATAGAAACACGATTTGACCCAGGAATTCCACTCTTATGGATTTACCCAAAGAATATAATTTCTCAGATTCAAAAAGACATATGCACCCCTATGTTTATTGCAGCACTATTTACAATAGCCAAGATAAGGAAGCAACGTAAGTGTCC
Source organism: Manis pentadactyla (assembly GCF_030020395.1). NCBI lineage: Eukaryota > Metazoa > Chordata > Mammalia > Pholidota > Manidae > Manis > Manis pentadactyla. Next base: position 9,796,161 of record NC_080020.1, read on the forward strand.
ATCAATAGATGAATGGATAAAGAAGATGTGGTACATATATACAATGGAATATTATTCAGCCATAAGAAACAAACAAATCCTACTATTTGCATCAACATGGATGGAGCTAGAGGGTATTATTCTCAGTAAAATAAGCCAGGCAGAGAAAGACAAGTACCAGATGATTTCCCTCATTTGTGGAGTATAACAATGAAGCAAAACTGAAGGAACAAAACAGCAGCAGACTCACAGACTCCAAGAAGAGACTAGTGGTTACCAAAGGGGAGGGGTGGGGAAGAGTGGGGAAAAAAAAAAATTTTTTTTTAATATGTATTTTAAATCCTTAAAAACAAAACTAGAACAGAAGTTCCAAAAGAGCATTGACCTTGTTGGTCCATCTTCCACACTACTGCATCCCTAAGGCCTTGCATAGTGCCCAGCACATAGTAAGGATTCAATAAATACTTTTAAAAGAGAAAGAGAAGAAGAAGACGAAGAAGAAGAGACACCAGAGATGGACAATTAGAGCAAAGACCATGTGAAGACACAGCAGAAGGCGGGCGGCCATCTACAAGCCCAGCAGATAGGTCTCGGAAGAAAACAACCCGGCTGGCACCTTGATCTTGGACTTCAAGTCTTCAAATCATAAGAAAATAAATGTCTGATGTTTAAGCCACTCAGTCTGTGGTATTTTGTTACGTACCAAGCAGACTCATACACATCACCTTGGCCAGTGCTTGGATATGAGTTGTCCCTGCAGAAGGGCCATCCTATAGAGTGAGGCAGCTCCCTTCACCTGAGGCATTGATTTCCCAGGCAGGGTCGGAGCCAGCAGCCCAGCAGCCAATGAGGAGTCCGGCAGGGTCTGGGCCGTACCCTGCAACAGCCTCCACAGCACAGCCCACCACAGTGCAATGAGCCCCTGAAGGAATGCAGAGATGATGAAGAAAATGCTTCAGGAATGAGGACAGTTCTACAGGAAGTATCTCAATGATTTGCCATCAAATTAAGCCTTTAAAATCTCGAGTAAATTTGCATTCATAAAGCAGCACTTTAGAATCTGAAGGATTCTTAAAGATCATCTCGGCAAACCCGTTATTTAAAAGCTGGATGTAAAGAGGCTCAGAGAAGTTGCTGTTCCCCCACATCTAGAGGCAACTTGAAAACCAAGCCAGACCCGGGGCCCCTGGCTGCCCGGTGCCCTCCCCAAGATATCTTGTCTAACTAAAACTAATTTTATAGCCACCACAACTACAGTGGCTCTAAGTACAATTTTTAAAGGTCCCAATTTGTAAACAAAGCCACATGCACATTGAACTGTCTGTAAACTTGGCAGTTCTGTTTACAAGCTATGACTCTGAGCCACTGAGGAGAATCCACCAGACCTCCGTGCTCTTTAAACAACACACTGACTGACCCAAAACAGCAGAAAACAGAGTGAACTAATTTTTGTGAATTTGTTCCAGCTGGGAGCAGGATGGAACAGATCTCTGTCTCTCTTGTCTCTCTCTCCTATTCCCTTCGTCTCCCTCTCTGTTCTAACGTGTTATCTGGAAGTCTTAAGTAACAAAAGTTCCTTGTTTAGTCTAAGGGACCAGAGTTTCAGTCTCCAGAGATAATAAACCTGAAGTGCCAAAATAGATGCCAGCCCTCAATAAATGTTCTTTTTTGTTGTAATATTTGCATAACATCTCTTTTATAAATATTTTTTTTCTTTCATAGAGATTTGCCCAGAAAAAACTAAGAAACCCTTACTGAATCAGTGCATCCCAAATCCCAATATTAGAAACTTAGGCCAACTTCCAGGCATCCTGACAAAAATTCTTCCTGAATGTGATAGGATGTCAAGAGCAGACCCAGTTGGCTGATAGCAGAAAACCCTGACCCAAGTGACTTAAAGCAGTGATGAATGTGTCTTCTCACATTGAAATAACTCCAGAAGGAGAGTAATGCTCTCAATGAGAAAAGCATTTTGCTAGATGAAATATGGAGAGAATTGCCTTAAAAACCAAAGAACTGATATATTGGTAGCAACTGCTCAGGTCAAAACTGAGGGCAAGTCCGAATCCATAGAGATAAAGGAACACACAGGGTAAGTGTGAATCAGAAATAAACCTTCTTTTTCCCCATGATCCTGGGATACCTCAAGGAAGATTGCAGGCTGCTGGCTACAGCTAGAAGAAAAAAGAAGAGAAAAAATCCTGTCCTGTAGGGGTTTTGATTTCAGCTTTGGACCCTTATGGCCTTGGGCAGATTTGCAACCCAGGTTCCCTTCTGGAAGCTCAAGCCAGCTATTGGGTTTGAGGTGTCCTTCACTAGTAGTGTCCCTGGCACCTGGCAGAAAGAAGCAAATGCAAAGCCTCTATGGAGGAAGCATTTCCATCCCAGGCCTCGGGGAAGCCCCAGATTTCATTTTCCTAGGGCAATGGCCTCTGCACAAAGATAAACGGTGGATCAGGAAATATGGCTCCATGAGAAAAAGCCTGTAGAAACAAGAAACAGCAGATAGAGACCTAAACAAACTTTCAAAAACTTACTAGATACAAATTGTAAACCCAAACCCCACTGCTGTTTCAAGAAATAAACAGAAAGTCCAGAGGAAAGGTTGCTACACTGTAGCACAGTTCAGCAACTCAAAAGTTCATTCAGGGATCTTAATTCTTCCCACCTTTCCTCCTTGCCTCCTTCCTCAACAGATTGTTTTCTATTACCTGTCCTCATGGTCACAAGGTGGCTACAGCAGCTCCTGGTTTCACAGCCATAGAACTACGAGAGGCCAAAAAGGGAGGGTGTGTTTCTGTGTAGCCCGTTTTCACAGTGAAGCATCCCAGCACCCTTTGGACCCTTCAAGGGCCAGGATAACATCACATACCCGTGGCTAAAGTAATCACAGGGAAGGGAAATGGTGGCACTAGATCAATAATGATTCCTTCTCTGGGACTAAGGATGGCAGACCTACCCTAGGGCTTGTGGAGAAGGATAAATAGCAAGACTCAAAGTCTAATAGCAAGGTTAAAGAAATGCATATGTAGTGGGAAGGAGGGGCAGACAGAGGAACCCATTTGCAGCAGCCTCCCTCCCCCAGATTTTCAAAATGTGGTTTGCTGATAATATGACTATGACTTCTGCCTTTCTGGCTTCCTGTCATCTGACAATTGCTCCCCATAGTTGCTCTGTTCTCCCCTGCCGAGAAGGATATTTGGGCACATGTTGGGTCAGTGCACGGCTTCTGTCATCCCTGGGCTGATTATTCATGTTTAAGGTGATATCTACTAGTTGTGTTTTTCAGATTCTATGTTATGTCTCATGAGGAAACGCCACTTGGCATAATCTACTACTAAGGCATAAAATCTGGGGCGTTTCAATTCTGCATGAGCCAATAACAAGAATGTATTGTCAAGTACTGAATTTTGATTATTGAATGGTTAAAATGTACATCTGAAAGCCTGGAGAAGAAGAGCATTACATCAGTAGATGGAACTTAGAGGAGGAGTGCCGGTAGTGGCTGCTTCTCCGGGGTCGCCAGAACAATATAGACTGACGTTTCAAAGGCGTATTGCATTAGCTGTCCCTGCCCTGGCCCCAGCTTGACGGAGGGTTGTAGCATTCCATGTAGAAAGCCAGTTCTCAGAGGTCAGGGAGGTCACACAGTCCTAATGCCCCCCCCCATGCTTATCCACTGAGCCTTCCCTGACAACAGCCCTGTAACATCAGGGCGCTGTATGCCCCGGTTTCCTGGTGTGCGCCTGCTCTCTTGGCACAATTACTAATAGTGCCCCTTTTGCTGTAAGAAGTACTCGTGTTGGGAAGAGAAACTGTAGGGTCCTTCTCTTCAGGATCAATACATCTTCCACATCCTAGAACTCCACTTGCACATGGTACTCCTTATCCACATCTCAGCTGTGGAATTATCCCACACCCTCCCTGGGGGTGGGGGTGGGCGCCTCCCTGGGGAAGTCCTGGATTTGGGTATGGACTGAGAACAGCCCCTGGCAGCTTTGCCCTGAACTCAGGGCACCACTTACCTTTCTGGGACCTGCATTTAATGTTATCATTTCTACTTTAATATCATTGCTTCCTCCTTTAGACTTCTTTATTATGATGGAGCAATTTTGCTTTGGAATTCAATATTCTTGCCTAAACAGCCACCCCTCCACACCCCTCTCTTTCCTTTTACCTGGTACATATTATTAATCCTGTCTATCAGACTTGCCAACTAGAAAAGTTTAATCCTCCAGTGAATTCACGGCCATTTACCAGGGGCTCTAAATTTAAATACTTGTAATAACCCATCCAGATCCAAAGCTTTATGGCATTTAAGGGCCTTCAATGACAAAAGGTAATATGATACAGTTATGGATGAATGGTGTCCCCCCAAAATTCATACATTGCAGCCCTGACCCCCATCATGACTGAATTTGGGGATAGGGCCTTAAGGTCCAGTTAAAGTTAAGGAGAGCATAAGGGTGGGGCCCTAATCCAAATGCTGGTGCCCTTATAAGAAGTGGAAGAGCCACCAGGATTGCCACTCAGAGGAAAGGCCATGCAAGGACACAGGGAGAAGATGGTGTCTGCAAGCCGAGGAGACAGGCCTCAGCAGAAACCAGCCCGACTAACACCTTGATCTTGGACTTCCAGCCTCCAGAACTGTGCAGAATAAGTGTCTGTTGTTTAAGCCCCCCAGTCCGAGGCACTTTGTTATGGCCACCTGAGCAGAATAACAACACAAAAGAAGTGTAAGATCTGCTTCTTTCTTTTTCTTAATACTATCCCTTAGCAATGCTTTATTTTCCATGTATTCTGAAGTTCTTTATGAAAGTTCATTTTATAAATTGAAGAACATAAGTAAGCAAATTACAAAACACTTTTTAAAACAAATACTTTTATCTCACAAATAAATGTCAATTTGTAAACTGAAGTTTTATTTCCTTTACTTTATTTACTTATTTATAATTTTTGAAATTTTAGCTGATATACAATATTATATTAGTTTCAAGTATACAACACAGTGAGTCGACTGTTATGTGCATTATTAGATTCTCATCCCAACTAGGGTAGCTATTATCTGTCAACATAGAAAGATATTACAGAACCGTTGACTATATTCTCTACGCTGTACTTTCCATGACTAATTTATATTATGATTGAGATTTTGTGCCTCTTTATCCCCTCCACCTATTTCGTCCACCCATCCCAAGCCCTCCCCTGTGGTAACCACCAGTCTCTTGTCTAAAAACAAAACATATAAGTCTATTGCTTTTGTTCATTTTGTTTTGTTTTGGTTTTAGATTTCATCTGTAAGTGAAATCATATGGTATTTGGTTTTAGATTTCATCTGTAAGTGAAATCATATGGTATTTGTTTTTCTCTATCTCACTTATTTCACTTAGCATAGTACACTTCAGGTCCATCCATGTTTTTGCAAATGGCAAGATTTCATTCTTTTTATGGCTGAGTAATATTCTGTTGTGTATATATATATATATCACATCTTCTTTATCCATTCATCTACTGGCAAACATTTAGGTTGTTTCCATATTTTGGCTATTGTAAATAATTCTGTGATAAACATAGTTCATGTATCTTTTAATAAATCAGTGATTTTGTTTTCCTTGGATAAATTCCCAGAAGCAGTATTGCTGAGTCCTATGGTACTTCTATTTCCAATTTTTTGAGAAATCTCCATACTGCTTTCTATAGTGGTTTCACCAATTTCCATTCCCACCAACAGTGCACCAATGCACATTTTTCTTCACATCCATGCCAAAACCTGTTCCTTCTTGTATTTTGATAGCAGCCATTCTGACTGGTGTGAGGTGATATCTCACTGTGGTCTTGATGTTCATTTCCTTGCTGATTAGTGATGTGGAGCAACTTTTCATATGCCTGTTAGCCATCTGTACATCTTCTTTGGAAAAATGTCTACTCAGGTCCTCTACCCAATTTATTTATTTACTTATTTTTTGGTGTTAAGACATATAGTTCTTTATATATTTTGGATGTTAGCCCCTTATCAGATATATCATTACGAATATATTCTCCCATACCATAGGTTGCCTTTTCATTTTGCTGATAGTTTCCTTTGTTGTATAGAAGCTTTTTAGTTTGGGGTAGTCTCACTTGTTAATTTTTTTGCTTTTGTTTCCCTTGCCCAGGGAGATGTATCCAGAGAAACATTACTCATGCTATGTTCAAAAGATTTTTGCCTGTGCTTTCTTCTAAGATATGGTTTCATGTCTTATATTTAGGTCTTTAACTCATTTTGAGTTTACTTTTCTATATGATATAAGAAAGTGGTCTAGTTCATTCTCTTGCATGTTGCTGTCCATTTTCCCAACACCATTTATAGAAGAGACTATCTTTTCTCCATTGCATAGTCTTGTCTTGTCTTCCTTGACATAGATTAATTGACCACATATGTGTGTGTTTATTTCTGGGCTCTCTATTCTGTTCCATTGATCTATGTGTCTGTTTTTGAGCCAGTACCATACTGTTTTGATCCCTGTAGCTTTATAGTATAGCCTGAAGTCAGGAAGCATGATACTCCAAGCTTTGTTCTTCTTTCTCAAGATTTCTTTGGCTATGAATTTTAGGATTATTTGCTCTAATTCATTGAGAAATGCCATTAGTATTTTGATAGGAATTGCACTGAATTTATAAATTGCTTTGGGCAGGATGGTGATTTTGACATTAATTCTTCCTGGATTATCCATCAGCATGGGATAAATTTCCATTTATTTGTGTCTTCTTTAATTTCTTTCATTGGCGTCTTACAGTTTTCAGAGTACAGGTCTTTCACCTCCTTTGTTAGGTTCATTCCTGGGTATTTTATTCTTTTTGATGCAACTGTAAATAGAATTGTTTCCCTGACTTCCTTTTCTGCCAGTTTGTTATTAGTATTTAGGAATGCAACAGATTTCTCCATGTTGATTTTGTATCCTATGACTTTGCTGAATCCATTCATTAGTTCTAATAGTTTTTTGTGGAGTCTTTAAGGTTTTCTATATATAGTATCATGTCATCTGCAAATAGTAACAGTTTTACTTCTTCCTTGCCAGTTTGGATGTCTTTTTTTTTTCTTGTCTGATTGCTATGGCTAGGAACTACTTTCTTACTAAAATGTTACTATCCAATTATGGATCTCAGAAATAGGGAAAAGAAAGTAGCCAGGAAATGTTTTTGACTTTTTGTAGTTCCCTTGCTGCATGACTTTCATCTTTTTTAAAATCATCTTTAGTCCTTATCTTAGTCCAATTGATGCAAAACTGTTTTATACAAGTTTTGTGTCTTTGCATTCTGTGTCTGTGAGTCACCTACTGCCTTGGGGAATACTTGAATAGAGCCCACTTTGCCAACCTTCCAGGACTCCCCTTAATTCTCTGTTCAAATGTAATGACGGAAGGCCTGTAAGTCCCACTCTGTGGGGGCTGCTGGGAGTCCTGCTCGACCTTCTTCAGGGCTGAAGCCCTCATTCCCCAGCTGCTGGCAGTGTTGACAATTGGAAGATCTCAGCTGAGTTGCCCTTCAAGCTTTCTCCCTGGGAAGAGAGCTGCCTCACCAAGGGTCCACCCCTCCCTGGAGGCACCTCTCCTCTCTCTTTACTGCTCAGGTCACCCCTTCATCTCCTCTAACAGACTACATACACATCTGAGCAGGGCTTGCCTTAACCCATCCCTTTGTGGAAATGCTCTTCTCCAGCTGCCTGCATAGCAAGCCCCCCTCCCCCACTTCCTCCAAGTCTTTGCTCAGCCTCTCTTCTCAATAAGGCCTGCCCTGCTGCACCTGTGTGACCCTACCACCTGCCCCACTCCTGTCTGCTCTGTTTTTCCCCACAAAGCACTTCTTACCTAAAATATACTTCCCATGTCTGTTGTCTCCCTCCATTAGCAGGTGTGCTCGCAAGGCGAGAGTCTTTGTTTTTTGACAGATATATTCCAAGCACACCGTGTTTTTGCAAGAAACCTTTGTTAAATTTGTTTGACAAATTTTTCATCAGCTTAAGCAGGAATATGTCTTCACTCTTTGTATGATCTAACTCTCTGGCATCAGACAGAGCCAGAATGAAGAAAATTTAGTCTTCTTTATGCATTCCTTACACACTTCCTTATACTGCCTCATAGCTCCGTCTCAAGTTTAAATGTCATAAAAGCAATGGCGTAACAAGTAGCATGTTTGATGACTATGACAAATCATTTTTTTCATGTTTCCTTAACTGTAAACAAAATTATCTTTCCGTGATTACCAAAAATAGTTTTGTTTCTATACTTTATATTTTTTGCTTGATTCCTGTATTCGTTTAAACAACTAATAAAAAATACAATTCCATTTAAAGATAGAATTCAAATCTATAAATATATCATGTATGAATTAACATTTGCACTTAAACCATACAAAATCATAAAGTCCAGCCACATTCAAGAAAGGGGAATTAGGCTCCACTGGTTGAAGGGTGGTGTAAGAAGAATTTGTAGACCTATTTTTGCCACACACAGCAATTATTTAGAACCAATACACAGATTTGGGGAGGAGAAGTATTTTACCACTGACATTATTTAAAACTGCCGGCCCAAGTTGATGATACAAAGCAAGCATCATTTAGTCGTTTTTATTATGTCTTTACATCCTTCACAACGTATCCCTTGTTGTCTGCACTTGGGGCTGAACTTTCTCCCTTCCCTGCCCTTGGTATACCATGGAATAGAAGGAAAACATTGACGTAGAAGATGTGTGGTGTTATGAGCTGAATGGGATCCCCAGAAAGATATGTTGAAGTCCTAACTCCTAGTTATTGGAGTAGGTGGCCCTTAAGCCAATATGACTCATGTCCTTATAAGAAGAGGAGACACAGAAACATGGATTTTTGCACAGGGGGACCATGACTTGATGGTGGAGGCAGAGATTGCAGAGATGTGGCTACAAGCCAATGGATGCCCAGCACTGCCAGTGAATGCCAGCAGCTAAAAGGCACTCTCCAGAAGAAGCCAACCCTGCTAAGACCTTGATTTCAGACTTCCAGCTTCTAGAACTATGAAAAAACTGATTTCCATTGCTTTAAGTCCCTCAGTTTGTAGCACTTTGTGTAGCAGACCTAGGAAACTGATGCATAGGTCTTCCAGAAAATCTGCATTGTCATGGTTTACCATCTTGGCTACTTAGCATGTGAACACCGTTCCTATTTGGGAAGCTAAAGACAAGCTATTTCCTTTTCCAATCCCCAGAAACTACAGCACAGACACGTCAGCCAAGTGTGGGAAGTCAGAGTCTCCCTCTGAGACTTTGAATCTTGAATGAGGAACTGAGTCATCAGTTTAAGGTTGTCGGCAGGGGCCATGGCTGTTGGGAATCACCACAGCAAATGTGCCAGCGTGCCTGTCCTTGGGCCACTCTTGTGGCAAGTCCTTGGCTATGTCTTTTCTATAACTCTCTAGTCTTCCTGTTGATTCTGTAGGCTACCTAACACCTTCCAGAAAATTCCTTCTCTATTTAAGTGAACTAGAATCCATTTCTGTTATTTGTAATCAAGAACACTAATACACCCTATAAATTGATTTCTGACCCAAATGCCTGTTTTAGTTTGGCTTCTTGTATTTACCTATTTCTTTCCTCCTGTAAGCCTCTGCATTCATTCATCAAACATTTACTGATTCTCTTTATATACCAGATAAGTACTAGATGCTTGAGATACATGGTCTATTAAGACATGATCCCTACCCTTAAGAGAACCCAGAGCCTTTCCAAGGCAGAATAGTCAAGAAAACAGATGATTATGATACAGAGTGATAAGTACTATGATAGACAGAGAAGGCATCTAACAGGTAGGATGGGGAGGAAGGAAATCTTCCTGAGGCCACTGATCCTTGAATTGTCTTAAAGTATAAATTGGATGGCTAAGTAAGGCAGGCAAGGGAAGAGAAGGGATGCCCCACTCAGAAGAGGGAACTTAGCAGAATGTCAAGTCACTGACCCAGCATGTATGTAGGGAAATTCTAGGCAGGAAGAGGCAAAAGCCGAAGCCATAGAAGCAGGTGGAGGTCGATGCTGCATGCCTAGCTTAGGGATCTGAACTTTTCCCAATGGCAGCATGTAACCACTACAGTAGAGAGAAAGCTGCCGATTTTATACTTGAGGTTGATTTTTCTGACAGCAGTGAAAGAATTAGTTGGGATGACAGGGTATGGAAAGGTAAGACCAGATATGAAAGTGTGAGTGATTGAGGAGACTTCAAAAAGGCAAAGCTGGAGGGATTATGCTCCCCGACTTCAGTCTCTACTACAAAGTCACAGTAATCAAGACAATTTGGTACTGGAACAAGAACAGACCCATAGACCAATGGAATAAAATAGAGAGCCCTGATATAAACCCAAGCATATGTGGTCAGTTAATATACAATAAAGGAGCCATGGATATACAATGGGGAAATGACAGCCTCTTCAACAGATGGTGTTGGCAAAACTGGACAGCTACATGCAAGAGAATGAAACTGGATTATTGTCTAACCCCATACACAAAAGTAAATTCAAAATGGATCAAAGGCCTGAATGTAAGTCATGAAACCATAAAACTCTTAGAAGAAAACATAGGCAAAAATCTCTTGAATATAATAAACATGAGCAACTTTTTCCTAAACGAATATCCTCGGGCAAGGGAAACAAAAGCAAAAATGAATAAATGGGACTACATCAAACTAAAAAACTTCTGTACACCAAAGGACATCATCAGGAGAACAAAAAGGCATCCTACAGTATGGGAGAATATATTTGTAAATGACATGTCTGACAAGGGGCTAACATCGAAAATATATAAAGAACTTATATGCCTCAACACCCAAAAAGCAAATAACTCTATTAAAAAATGGGCAGAAGATATGAACAGACAATTCTCCAAAGAAGAAATTCAGATGGCCAACAAGTACATGGAAAGATGCTCCACATTGCTAATTATCATGGAAATGCAAATTAAAACCACAATGAGATATCCCTCACACCAGTTAGGATGGCCAACATCCAAAAGACTAGGAACAACAAATGCTGGCGAGGATGTGGAGAAAGGGGAACCCTCCCACACTGCTGGTGGGAATGTAAACTCATTTAACCATTGTGGAAAGCAATATGGAGGTTCCTCAAAAAACTAAAAATAGAAATACCATTTGATCCAGAAATTCCACTTTCTGGAATTTTTCCCAAAATATGGAAAGATGATCACATATTCAAAAAGACATATGCACCCCTATGTTTATTGTGGTACTATTTACAATAGCCAAGATAAGGAAGCAACCTAAGTGTCCATCAGTAGATGAATGGATAAAGAAGATGTGGTACATATACACAATGAAATATTATTCAGCCATAAGAAATAAACAAATCTTACCATTTGCAACAACATGGATGGACCTAGAGGGTATTATGCTCAGTGAAATAAGCCAGGTGGAGAAAGACAAGTACCAAATGATTTCCCTTATCTGTGGAGTATAACAACGAAGCAAAACTGAAGGAACAAAACAGCAGCAGACTCAGAGGCTCCAAGAAGGGACTAGAGGTTACCAACGGGGAGGGGTGGGAGAGAAAGGGTGGGAAGGGAGGAATAAGGGGATTGAGGGGTATTAGGATTAGTACACACGGTGTGGGGGATCACAGGGAAGACAGTGTAGCACAGAGAAGACAAGTAGTGACTCTGTGGCATCTTACTACCCTGATGGGCAGTGACTGCAATGGGGTATGGGGGAGACTTGATAATATAGGTGAATGTAGTAACCACAATTTTTTTCATGTGAAACCTTCAGAAGACAGTATATCAATGATACCTTAATACAAAAAATAAAGGCAAAGGCCAGGGCCAGGACAGTGGTAGACGGCGATGTAGGTAAGGACAAGACAGAGACAGTTCGAGAGGAATGGCTGTATACTGAACCCTCTGCCTGGCAGTAAGGGAGACCAGACACAGTGGCTGGCACACAGAGGCATTCAGTACATTGTGACCTGTCTTCAAGAGCACTGGGTTCTTTTCTTGGCCGTGTCCGATCTACAGCTGAGCCCGTTAAAGGCAGTCTTCATTTCTGTTACTGTTTTTGATTTCTAGCATTTCCTTTTGATGCCTTCTTAGTGTTTCCCTCTTGCCTCTTACATTACCTATCTGTTCTTGCAAATTGGCTATTTTTCCCAAAAGAGCACTTAAAATGTTAATCATAGCTATTTTTAATTGTCTGTCCAATAATCCTACAATCTCTGCCACATCTGTGTGTGGTTCAGATGCTCTTTAGACTGTTATTTTTGCTTGCCTTTTAGCATGTTTTGCAATTTTTTATAGCAAACTAGACATAACATGTCAGGCAATAGGAACTGAGGCCTTTAGTGTGAGCTTTTATGTTAATCTAGCTAGAATTTCAGGCTGTGTTTAATCTTTGATGTAGTTGCAGATACCAGAGACTTCGAAGTAAATATTCTGTGCCTTGCAGCAGTTTTAGCTATAATGCACTGTGTTTCTCTGGAGCTCTGTTAGTGCTAGAATCGTATAATTAAATATCAGTCTTTTAGTGGACCTGTGTATCTGGGCTGTGACCTTCACAAGTATTATTTATTAGCTTTTTCTTTTCCTCCCATAGGTGAAGAGGAAGGCTATAGAGAGCTGGAGTCAGGCAAATGCCCTTCCTTCAGTGAGAATGTCTTTTCCCTTAGAGAGTAGGCTAGGTATGTTTCTAAAGAGTAAATATTCCCCTCTCTCTGCCAGAGCTGTAAGGAAATCATTGCGGGGTCTTCATCGTGAGGACCTGGCAGGGTTCCTGGAGATAAAGCCGAAAAAAGTGTGGAGCAGCCCCCTTAGACAGCAGACCCCAGGAGGTTCTTACTCTCAGGCTAGTCCACACTTTGCCTTTGACAAATTGCTGTGTAAGGTTCCTGCCAGCACGTGGCTCTAGAGCCTTCTTCACAGGTCGGGCGATCTTGGCTGTGACTCGCCGCATTTGCCCGTCTCTCCCGATCACGGGGTGTAGCTGTGCCCTGTGACCTCATTCCCAGATGGGTCTCAGAGAGTTCTTCTTAGATATTTTTTTGAATACTTGCAGATTGTGTTCTGTTTATGTGAAGTTTTCCTGCATATTACGAATCTATTTATTATCAGAGTTGCAGGGGGATAGAAATAAAGGAACCCATGATCCGGTTGGTCAGGATCGGCTTGAACACTGAAAACACAAGTCATATCTCCTTCCATGTAAAGACACCCATGGGTGCAGCTTCCCAGTCAGGGTCACACCCAAGGTCGCATGACTGCGTGGTTTTCCCAGCCTCCGGGAGCGCATCTCCGGGAGGACACGGCAGTAAACGCTGAGTAATGACGGGAGCGACTGTACTTGCGGCAAGATAAGAGTACATTTTACCTTCCTGGGCGCATGTGCCCGGACCTCCCTTCCTTAAACACTCTGATCATTTTCTGTTAGGAAAATAAAGAAGGAAAGATGGGCGGCAGCAGGGCCTGGATTCCCAGGGGGACCTTTTCCATGTCTCCGCCAGCCAGGACTATAAAATGGCAAATTTGTTCCATGAGGAATAACATACTTACTTTGGCTTCCAGCCTCTCGCGGGTAAAGTTAGGAGGCTGAACTGGGGGAGTTCTGTGTTCTCGGCGTCTGGTTAGTCCAGACAGCCCCCCAAGTACCCTCTGCTCCTCCCTTCGTTTCCAAACATTCTTAAGTCACTTTTCTAGATAAAGGACTCTCAATTGCCTGTCAGTACTTGGCTTTCTTCCTATCTTATCTCGCGCCTCCTGTGACAGTCCAAGAATGTCCGTTTGCCATATGGTTGCTGCTGATTCAACTTGAAAGCTTGGAGAACCATTTAAAAAGAATTAACCTTTGAGAACTTCTGAGAGGTCTTTCCCCCTACAGCTTTGTAACAAATACGAATGATTCTGCATAATTGTTTTATCATTTTTTTCTCTCATTCCTTTTTAACTACATGAACTCATTTTATTATAAATTAATGCATGCTCATTATTGAAAATGTGGAGAATACAGAAAATTATACTATGGTATTTACTACACAAATAAAAATTGTCAATAATCCTACTACTCAGAGATAACTGCTATTAACTTTTGATGTATTAGTTTATGGGCTCTTTTCTATGCATCATATGTATACTTATACATTTTAAACAAAAGTAGGATATACTATATACTTTTTATTTCCTTTTTTCACTTAATTTCATAGCATGAAAAATTTCCATGTAATTAAATGTTCTGTGAAAATATAGTATAATGGCCTTTTTAAACACATTATATATATGCACTATTCCTCTGTTATTTTATACATATATATATAATTACAGTAATAGTAACAGGATGTTATATATTTAGTACTCAAATTATAAATGATCATGTAAAAATCCAATTAGCTAGAATTCTGTATCAATTCATTACTATGTCATCAGTAGGATTTGCTGGGTAAACAAGGTGTATCCAAAATATTAATGATTTTCATGCATATTGTGAAATTAGTTTTACCAAGTCCGACCTGTGAAAAAAGTTTTACCAAGTGACTTTTTTCCAGTAGTGTATGACAGTTTGTTTGTTTTATGTCAAGCTGGCCAAATGAATTTTATCTTAAAAACAAAATCTTTGCCCATTCTGAGTGTGGAAAATGATACCTTAATCACTATCCTAATGTGAGTTTGATTGCCAGTGAGACTGACCGATTTTGTCCTCTTTTTCTTGTAAGAAACATTTCAGATAGAATTACCATTAGTTTGGGAGTTACACACTTCAGACTGGTTTTATGAGTAAAAACTTGAATTTCTGTCATTATTATATATTGCATTTGAGTATTGTTTGTAACCATAGTTTGCTGAATATTCTAGTACGTATTTCTTTCAAGCAATTCAACAAGACAGAGCACGTAGTCACAAACTCAGTCTCCTAGAAAAATAAGTATGTCACATAATTATTCTCTGCAGTTCCCAAGGGCAGATTTAGTAGTGTACAAGTCCATAACTTGGGAGCTCTAAACAGAACTACCCCATTTCACTCACTTGACAGAGATTTACTGCTTTCCAGTCACTGCTGTAGATGTGAGCACGGCCTTGAATGGGTCAGCCATTGTCCTGTGTCATGGGGCACACAGTTCTAGTGCAGGGAATAGATGGCCAGAAAAGGTAAATAGACAAATAAACAAAAGAACATAGAATGTGAAGTGTTAAAAGAAATCAAACAAGAAGCTGTCGAGCTGGAGAACAACAGAAGAGAACTACTTTCCTAGCTTGAGAAGGCTGTTCAGAGAGGAGTTCTCCAAGGTGACATTCCAGTTAATGTCCAGAGGAAACTAACACCGAAAGCTGAACTAACACTCTGGTGGTGGGATGTAGTTCAGGGGTGCAGAGGAGGACAGGTACCAGATCTTCAGGGCCTTTCAGGCCAGGGCAAGGAGGATGAGTTTTATTTGGAATTCAGGAGGAAGCCACTGAAGAGTTTCAAGCTAGAGAATGATATGATCCTACATCTATGTAAAAACGATCACGCGTTGCTGCTGTGTGGAGGACAGTTTAAAGAGGAGAGGTGGAGTGCCTCGGTAAGAAACTGCTGCAGGGTTGCCGATGGTGGCCTGGGGCAAGGAGCTGAAGGTGGGGGAAGAGGACTAATCCTCTAAACATAGTCTGGACTGTGGAGCTATGTGTGCATGAATTCAACTTACTCTGCTGACTTTAAACCTTCCCCAGTCCCATACCCAACCCCATTAAAAATGAGACTGACTCCTCTTAAAAGAGGAAAGTGATAATTCTTCTGTGGGGTCAAAAGAGGAAATGCCAATTTGCAGCAGTGGCTGGGTTCTTCTCTATAACTTGTCAAACCCAGGAGTACATATATCCAATTAAGCAAGATTTAGATTCAAATCCAAACATTATTAAATACCCACCAACTGTCAGACTCTGTTCTAGGAGCTTTCGCATATATCCCATTTTACCTGCTGTGGTAGAAAATAAAGCCCTACGTAACTATTACACAGACTAACCAAATTTGAGCTTCCATCAAGATTGTGTGAAGTCCATTCATTCATCCTTCTTGAGAAATACGATCCCTCAAGGTGCTTACTTCATCTAAATGAGTCAGTCCTATTTACTTCTGTTGTGCAGAAAAGAAATTAATCTAACTGTCTGAGGTTCCAGGTAAGGCTGGCATGGAAACAGGAAGTCTAGCTCTCAGGTCTAAGGGGTGAAGGTCCACCCCCTGTAAATGTGCTGCCCAGACTGGAGGGAGGGGGAGAGCCCCGCTTAGCAATGGTCACACCACACTGGATGAGACTGGGCCCCCAGGCACAACTCCAGCGACAGATATTTTCATTTACAGACAATCAACTATTTCTCTGAAGGAACCTCAAGGCCCAAGGTCGGGGGTCAGGGTACACCATCATTACTCTGTTCCTGATGAAACTTCCCCTAAGACAAGATAGTCCCTGGTGTTGCACCTGGCTGATGAGGCGGTCCTTTTACTCCACCACCATCAAGACCACCATCACGGTGGATTTCTTCCTGAGAGCCGTTATTGCACATTTCTGACCACTCAGATTACTTAGGACCAGCCCAACACTTCAGAAATGTCATAATTTGAAACCCCAGAGGGAAAGAGTCAGGATTTCTGATTTACCTAGGAAATCCTTGGTCCCTTCTGTCAGCTCAGCTGCACTGAATCCAGGGGCTCACTTGCCTAATAGCCTAAAGAGAGGTATAGATAGAATGGGAGAAGATATTTGCAAATGATGTATCTGATAAGGGGCTAATATTAAAACTATATAGAGAACTCACACAATTTAACACCAAAAATTGGGGAACCTGAATAGACAGTTTTCCAAAGAAGACACAGATGGCCAACAGGCACATGAAAAGATGCTTACCATCCCCAGTCATCCGGGAAATGCCAATCAAAACCACAATGAGACATATCACCTCACACCAGTCAGAATGGCTACTATCCGAAATACAAGAAATAATAGGTGTTGGCATTGATGTGGAGAAAAGGGAACATTGGTTCACTGTTGGAGGGAGTGGAAATTGGTGAAGCCACTATGGAAAGCAGTATGGAGGTTTCTAAAAAATTG
The DNA here is from genome assembly GCF_030020395.1 of Manis pentadactyla. Taxonomy (NCBI): domain Eukaryota; kingdom Metazoa; phylum Chordata; class Mammalia; order Pholidota; family Manidae; genus Manis; species Manis pentadactyla. Next base: position 9,813,215 of record NC_080020.1, read on the forward strand.
AAAATAGAAATACCACAGGACCCAGCATTCCACTTCTGGGAATTTATCCAAAGAAAACAAAATCACTAATCTGATGAAAAGATACATGAATTCCTATGTTTATCACAGAATTATTTACAATAGCCAAAATATGGAAACAACCTAAATGTCCACCAATAGATGAATGGATAAAGAAGATGTAGTACATATAACAATGAAATATTGCTGAGCCATAAAAAATAATGAAATCTTGCCATTTGTAAAAACATGGTTGGACCTAAAGGGTATTATGCTAAGTGAAGTAAGTCAGACAGAGAAAAACAAATACCATATGATTTCATTTATATGTAGAATCTAAAAAACAAAACAAATGAACAAACAAACAAAACTGACATTGACTCATAAACGCAGAGAACAGACTGGTGGTTCCCATAAGGGAGGTGAAATAGGTGAAGGGGAAAAAAACCAGTGAGAATGTTTCCTGTCTTGATCTGGCCAATGGTTACATGAGTGTATATACATGTCAAAATTCATCAAGCTGTACACTAAGATTGTATGTAAATAAATATAAAAAATAAACATAAATAAATAAGAGCCTGGAATCTGGATTCGATTTTAAAAGTATTCCCATAAAGACATTAGTTGGACAATAGGCAAAATTTGAACAAGGTTTGTAGATTAAACAATGGTATTGAATCAATGTTAATTTTATGATTTTGATAATTATCTTGGAATTATGTAAGAGAATGTCAATTTTAAACACCCACCCCAGAAAAAAAATGGCATAGATAATACAGTTATATTCATGATGGTAAAGACTATAGCATTTGGTGAGCAAAAAGCCAGTTCTGATTCCCAGACCTTTGGCTTTGGTGACTGGAGACGTGATTCCATTGACTGAAACAGGGATTTCTGGAGAGAACTAGATTTACAAGGAAGATGATTTCTGAGTAAATTTAAAGATCTAATTGGTTTTATTCAACAATTCATAAACCAGATAGCATTCCATGGAGCAATTAAGAAGCTCAAAGTTGCTACATGAAATGGAACGATTTTCCAGGCAGAAGTAGGTTGGGAGAACGAAGTTAAAGAAGTGGATTATTTCAGGCAAGGTCACCTTCCTTAGGGGAAGCAAAGGGTCTTCTCAGGCAGGATACCTCACTAATGCTTACCAGGAAATTCCAGACTGATTAGTCTAAAATTCCACTCGTGGAAGAGGCTGAAACTGCAAATAGGTTAGGTCTCAAATTTTGGCGGAGCTTAGCAAAAGTGACTCCATTTTGGGCCCGCTGTTTAATAAAATCCAGTAGCTACTATGCTCTCTTGTGGCTTTGCCACTTGACTATGACACTGCCCCACACAGCATGGGTTTTTGGGGTTCAGTATGTCTATTCATGAGTCAGGTGATGACTCAATTCTCTCACACTTTTTCCTGGAATACTATGAAAATATTTTGAACATGATATGACATCATTTGTTCTTCATTTAGCTTGGGCATATCATTTATAAATTTAGTACAGTTCTTAGCTGCTTAGTCTGACATTATTAAAGTACTTTTGCTGGAGCCAGTGTGATCTAAGCAAAAATGCAAAGACAAGTGATACCAAGTGTCAGTCCTTGGTTATTAGACAATTCAGAATATGTTTCAGAAATAATATTTCTAGGTCATTGAAGTGAAAACATAAAATATCAAAATATCCCTGGAGACCCTGGTGCTGGAGAATACACCTGTGGACCTGTGTTTCAGAAACACTGCCAGAGAGATTATACCCAATGAATGGATACTCCTCTTTTCTGGCCTAGACTTTATTTTTGATTTCAGAGTCTTTGAGGGAAGAAGGCTTGAGGGGGAGCCTATGAGGAGCTACAGTTGTGGTAGGTGAATGGAAGTTACTGGTCTGTGATTTCCACAGACTGGGTTTTTTAGAATCATTTTTACTCCTTTCATATATTTCCATCTTTTCTTACCAAAGAAGTGGGAACTTCTTTTTTAATGAACCACAGTGTGTCAACTTTTGTTTCATTCCTAATACCTAACAGTGACAGATTCCAATTGACAGTTGGTTAAGGCTTAATACCCACTGAAGCACTTACTATTATGTGGATAAAAAAGAAAAACCCTTGCATAATGATTGTTATCATAGAGATACGCAGGGCAATAATTAGGAAGGTCTGGCTTTCTTCCTCATATAGAAGAGTGGGGACAGCAAAGCATGGAAGTACATTGAATACTAATTCCTCCTGCCCATAAGAAAGAACATCTTCTAAATGCCCTTTCCTTTCTATTGATTTTCAAGAGAAATCATAGCCTGGGGACAAAAAGGTCATAACGCTATTTACTGCCATGTCCTCCTATTTCTGAGCACACAAGAGGACTGTATTTCTCCATTCTCTACGTGGTCCTGTGACTTGTTTTAGCCAAATAAATGTGGGCAGAAGTGACATTTCTAGCAGGGAACCTTTAAAAACCGGTTTCAGATTCACGTATTCTCTTCTCTCTGCCTTAATGCCAGCAGTAACATTCAGATGAGGGCTCTATCAGTCTGTGTCTGTGAGCAACAGTGAGAGGAAGTGAAGCTCTCCGATGACCCGAAAGAGACAGGGAGCTCAAGTGATCCATAAACCTTTGCTGTTATACTGAGATTTGGAGCGTGACCTTGACCTTCATTTTACAGGAGCCAAGAACCTAACGTGGTCATTTTACCCCTGACATTTTACTCCTTGTTAAAACAGTTCACAAGAAGGCCTAAGCCAGCCACAGCATTTAGAAAGTGGATTCAGCTGGCATAAAAATAAATGTCGTTTTAGTAATAACAGAACTGTACAGCACTTTACAATTCTCAAAAGCGTTTTTGCAGAGATGATTTCATTTATTCTTTCTGGTATTCTGGTGGGGGTAGTTGGATCTCTAACTGTCCCCTCTCCCAACCAACTCCGACTGGCCACACAGTCAGCTGCCGTCACTGTCCCATCCCACTTTTAATATGTCTTAGCACAGCACAAAGCCCTGCGATTTAAAAAGATTATGTCTTTTTAGGAAACTGCCTTGTTCATTTATTTACACCTTCTTTCCACTGTTTCAGACTCATAATAAGTGCTTCATAAATGCTCATAGAAAGAGCTGAGAGGTAAGTTAGGTGGCGAGGCCAAGGTCACACACAGCAACGAGGAATCAAATCTAACATTTTTGACACAACATTCCAGTGATGTAACTATTATTTACCAAGTGCAGGGAGGGAAACAGCTCTGACATCTAGGTGCTGGCCTTGGTATTGCTATGAGCTGGTCTGGACCAGGGTGTTAAGCAGAACAGACACAGTTTCACAGAACACCAACATCAGACAAGGCCCTTCCGTGACCATAATCAAGACAAAAACAAGATACTCCATAATTCTGTGTTGAACACAGACCGAACAGGCACATTGCCTAAACTACAAGAATGACCAGCCATGTTCCCCGGGCTTGCTGGAGGGCATTCAGTCCCCTCCCTTGCTCTAGGGCTATGCTGTATATACATATATATGTCACAGGCTTCATCACGACCCTGGAAGACTGGTAGGACCCCTTGACAGGTAAAGAAATGGAGGTTCACAGAGATGAAACAATTTGCCCAAGGTCACACTTCCGGAGAGAGCCGGTGACCGCATTCCAGACCACGGCTAACTCTGCCAGGGGCGCTCCCTCCCGCACCCTCCACAGCGTCGCCTCCCCCAACCCTCTCTAATGCGTTTCTTGGGGCAACAGGCCCTGCCGACCGGGATGCTCCTGGGATCTGCATCTCAAACATGTCCCTTTTGCAGCAGATCTCCAGCGTACTTCTGTGGAAAACGATATTCGGACTCAGGCAGGGTCTGCAGCTTCGGAACCCCGGAGCCAGCCTGCAGCGCCGCGGGATCTGCCGGGGGCCTCAGGGGGCGGGCTCACGGGAGTGACGCCGGAACAGACCAATCCCCGAGGGAGGGGCAGCCGCCGGGCCCAATCGCATGGGAGCCAGCGGGACCGCGACAACTGGGCGGCGGCGAACCCGCACCCCAGGGGCCCCGCCTCCTCGGCTTGGGGGCGATGCTCCACGCGCAGGGGCTGAGTCATCGCGGAACGCAGCCCCGACCCGCAGAACGGCTGCCGAGCGCGCAGGAGGCAGCTGCCCTGGGCTCCGGCGCGTCCCCAAGCCCGCCGAGGCCGAGCCTGCCCGCCACCGAGGAGCCGAGCTAGGGCCGCGCAGGGAACCGTCGCCGCTGTCACTGTGGACGCGAAAGTGCGCTTTCCTCGGTTTGCTTTAAAATAAGAGCTTGAGTTTCCCCGTCAGGTGCATTTGGTTGAACTCGACAGAAATTGGCCTCCCCACCGCGGCTCGGCGGCGCTCCCTGTTCCCTGCGCGTCCCAGGCCGTCCGAGCCTCCGGGAGCGCTAGCTGCCCGCGAGGCGCCCCCGGAGCGCAGGGCATCCCCCAGAGGAGACCCCGGGCTCCGGCCGAAAGGGGTCAGACCTGCGCCTCGCGTGGCGGCAGGACTAACCGTGGGGTGAGTGTAAAGCAATCCCTTTAGGCTTGCGAGCTGCCTTTTAAAAGGCCCCTTCCTGTCCGCTATTAACAGGCAGCCAAACCAGGAGCACAAACAGTTGCGCAACTGCCTTGCTCATTGTTTACCGTATGAGAACCAGTTGGCAGCATACAATGTAGGCACTGTGGCGTGATCACCAAAATGGGTGACAACTTAAGGTGATCATCTTAAGGGCCATTTGAGCCCTGAAAGGTCCTATTCTTCAAAACGGGAAGTATGACCACCTCGGGATTACCGCGTACCCTATTCCAAAATAAGATTTAACCTCTTAAGAAGGGCTCTGTGCTTTCGGTTCCCTAGTTGGCTTGCTTACTCCACAGCATTCCTCTGACTTCCCCTTTCTTTTTAATAGAATTCGGCTACAGACCCCAGCACTATGAAGCTGTTATTTGTAGAACCTGCCATTTGCCTTAGTGCATTCGCTCTGACTCTGACCTCACCGCTGACCACACAATACGTGTACAGAAGAATATGGGAAGCGACAAGCAACTACAGTATGGCATCTGGTAGCAATGCTTCCGAGTGTGAAAAAAACAAAAGCAGCCCAATTTTTTTATCCCAAGAGGTAAGAAATTTAAATATCCCTAAAATGAAATGAAAAGGGAATCTGTAACGGGGTTTTAAGCGTAAGAGGACATTGCCCTCCTGACACATTGACCTTTCAAGGGTCACCTTAAAACTCCTAAATCCCAAAGAGCCCCTTTATTCAGTTCTCGCCTGTTTGAATTTTCCTGACACCTTCAATCTTCTCCTTCAACTTAAACCCCTCTTCTTCTGTGACACTCGATCTTCTCTTTTCTCTAAGAAATGTTCAGCTCAGTCTCATCTCTGTGGTTGTCTCCTTCCTCTTCCTGCACAAGCCTTAAAGTTGGACCGAGGCCACTGGTCCTGGGTGGACAGGGGTGGGCTTGACCTTGGCCTTCTTGCCTTTCTCTTGCCCCTCCTTCCATCCCTGCCACCGCTTGTGCATGACCTGGTTGTCAGGGACCAAAGAAAGTGCCCCACCACTGAAGACTGTGGGCCCTGGGGCCAGTGTGCCATGGGGTGGGGGGCGGGGCCAGCATTTGCCCTTCATCATTTGCTGTTATCAAAGCAGCTTCGCCTGCCAAGTGCGGAGGAGCAGCTGGGTGAGGGAGGGTATCTGGGCGGAGCACACTCTCTTCTGCCCAGAGGACTCGGAAAGTGTTCAGCCAGATGTTATACATCCTTTCCTTCTCCGGCCACCTTCCCCAATTTTGTATCTGTTTAAAACAGGAGGTACTCCACGATTCTCCTTTTCCCTTAAGCATTTTTAATTAAATCTACCAAAATTCAGATGCAAAGAAGAGAGCATCCATATTTGGAATTTTTTTCCCCCCACAATACCTCAAAAACAGACCACACTTATAACCCTTGAACTCTTCCCATAGGGGGTGTTTTGTGAGAGCAAAGGAGTGGGGATTCCTGCGCACCAAAGGACAAGAAGAGTGTAAGAGGGTCCCAGCCACCTGTAGGCTGGCTCCAAGATTCTCTCCTCTGAAGAGGATTCAGGTGTGGCTGGAAGATGAGTCTGAGGCCTAGGGCCCCAGGTGGATGGAAGGCTCCAGCACTTCTAGCCGTGTACCCCAGGTGTCAGGCATCACCTTGCTGGGGTGGGGCTTGGCTGTTGAGTGCAAACCCCTGCTGTTACTCATTTTCTCATGGGAGAAGTCTTCTTGGAACTGATTATGTCTGGGAGCCATGCAGACATCAAGATTCTGGCCTAGAGTTCTGTCATAAAAATAGGAGAGCCAACGGTCTCACCTTGTGGTTTATCGCCCTTAGAGAACGGTCCTGTTATATGTCGATCATTCCCAGGGGATGAGAAGGTTCACCAGCTCATCAGTTTCTGTATCTGATTCTGTGCCTCCTTCACCAGACCCCTGGGAGTGCAGGAGGCACAGGGCAGGAGAGGGTTTGAATTTCTGGAAAAGTCGGCTGCCCTTGCCCTCCCAGAGTGAGGGGAGTAGGTAGCCTTGGTCCAGCTACCTTGGTGACCTCTGTGACTGCGCAGATGGAGAGTGCTGTCCTCACTTCCAGCCAGACCCAGCTGCTGAGAAGTCCCCCACTGCCCAGAGCAATGGTCTCATTTTGGAGATTTTTGCCAAATGTTTTTTTTTAATTTTATTTTGGTATCATTAATCTACAATTACATGAAGGACATTATGTTTACTAGTCTCCCCCCTTCACCAAGCCCCCTCATATCCCCGTTCACAGTCACTGTCCATCTGCGTAGTAAGATGCTGTAAAATCACTACTTGTCTTCTCTGTGTTGCACAGCCCTCCCCATGCCCCCCACACTATACATGCTAATCCTAATGCCCCCTTTCTTTTTTTCCCCCCCTTATCCCTCCCTTCCCACCCGTCCTCCCCAGTCCCTTTCCCTTTGGTAACTATTAGTCCATTCTTGGGTTCTGTGCTTCTGCTGCTGTTTTGTTCCTTCAGTTTTCTTTTGTTCTTATACTCCACATATGAGTGAAATCATTTGGTACTTGTCTTTCTCCGCCTGATTTTTGCCAAATGTTTTAATCGATTAACTATTGTTTCACTTACTGCTTTTTATTGGGTTAATGTCCAAGACAATGCACTGCCCTAGATCCCTTGCCTGCAGCTTGGTGCTCCAGGGCTGCAGGCGCTTCTCCTCAGGTTGGGTAACTAGAACCCCCTCCCTTCACCACATCTGGGACAGGGATCTGTGGCCTGCTTACCTTTTGGTCCTTCAGAGAGAGAAACAGGTTTGCTTCCTGACGCACCGCCCCCACCTTCAGCACCTTCTTCCACCTTCTGGATCCTGTCCCTGCTTAGCTTCTCAGATAATATTCTGTTCCCTTTAAATCCAGGAACAAATGTTTCCTGTTTCTGAGCTTCCATCTCATTGGAAGCTCTGCTGGGTGGGTTCTGGCCATTTGCTCACTGAAAGTTTAGGGGTTTGTGGACTGTTCTTGTAATCTAAAACTTAGAGATGTCATAGCACAGGGTCAGTCCCTAATAAAATAAAAAATGATTTTTTTTTTCAGTTCAGATTCTTCTTGCCACTCCTCAGAAGGTCAACTGTGTAATAAGAATGCATAATATGATCATGTGTTGAATTTCTGTTACACTTAGTTATCCTTCCTATATAACAAATACATAAGTACATATATACTGGAATCCAAGATATATTATGAATTTCAGGGTACAGATATAGTAAACTGAGCTATTTCACTTACATTTAACATTTTGAAAGTCTATATGGATGAAAGTTATTTTTCAACCCATTAGGGGTTAAGATATATATATATATATATTCATAAATAAATATTGATCTAACCTGTTTTTCAAATCTTCAAGTTTTCTGAGCTCTATGACTATAAGGTACACCTACATACTTGTGTTGCCAATGAGTTTCAGCCCTGGGCAAGTTCACTATGGATTCAAGGCGACCAAAGAAACGACAGTAGAATGTTCTTGGGGTAAACTTATTCCCATGGTGGCAGGTCAGTCACTAGAATCCCATCCACTCAGAGCAAGTCTGCATGCAGCAAGCCGGTCTCAGCCTCTGGGCCTCTGTCCTCAGCACTGCCACCACTCCAGCCTCTGCTCTGCTCTCCTGCAGCCTGGCAGCCCTGCCACCATGTCGCCCAGAGCACTGGGTGGAGCTCTTTATATAGAGTCAATAGCAACGTATTGCCCACACGTGTGTAGTGAGCTAGCCAACCAGGGCCAGGTGAGAATCCTGGCCGCAGGAACCTTCATTTTATCCACATACTTCTCCTGGGTAATGAGATTAATCTCTAAAGGACCTCTTAACAAAGTGGTGAGGCTGTGTGAAGGAAATTCTTGGCCAAAGGCAGACTGGTGGGAGTTCCTAGCCATGTTTGTGGACTTTCGTGGGGAAGGAAATGTTAAGACCCTTATCACGCCCTCCTTCCCTTGTTAAATGACTTGTTTGAAGTGTTGAACTGGCCAGTGTGGTCTGTTCTCTTCAGGCCCTTTCAAGATAGGGGCTCAGCTATTGGAGGGGATAATAAAGGTTTCCCAACAGATCCTGAACTTTTTCTTGCTCAGGAATTTATCTATAAACTTTTTCATAATTAACACAATCCCTTGTTACCATCAGAAAGGGAATATTTTCTACTCAATTGGAATTAATATATACATGTTAGCCTATGAAATTGTGACTTCTTTAAAACTGATATGACTTTCCTTAATTCATCCTTGTCTCAATACACTGTCATTCTGTTCCTTCTTGTATAGGAAATCGTATTTTTTTAAACTCTGATTTCTCCCATCTACCCACATACAATATATAATTCTCCAGAGTTTAAGAGTATACACAACAAAAATTTGTTTATGTCTCAACTTGGCTTTATGATTGAAATATACTTTGAGCTTATCATTGTTAAAATCTGTATTTTAAAACCTAAATTACAGACGGGGGAAGGGCTCCGTGTAAAAGACTGGGTTAGGAATGACAGTAGATGGGACGGAGAAGCCGGGACTGGGATGGGTGGGATGGGAGGGGGAGCCCTAAACCGGGACAGCCTGTGAGAAGTTGGTTAGAAGGTGACTGCTTCATTTATTTATTCAGTAAACATTTACTTCACAGCTTCTGTACTGTAGGGGATACAAAGATAGGCTCGGTAAGTCTGACGAAGAAGATGAAACAGCTGAAGTTGATTAAGCACTTTGTACTGGGGTCCGGGTGGAGCCTTCTATTTATTTTAAGTTTAACTCTCTCAGCAGCCTGAAAGATGGGGACTGCTGTGCCCTCTCGCAGATGAAGGTATAGGGGGAAACAGCTGGGTCAGGGTCACACACAGTAACCTGCAGAGGCCCCGTTACTTGGTCATTCGTTCACTGGATCCATATCCACTGAGTCCCTCCGCTGTAGAGCACGGCTGCCGAGCTGGTGCCGAGCTGGTGCCGCCCCGGCGAAGAGGACAAGATGCCAGCCCTCCTGGGGCTTAGGCTGTAGTGAAAGGCACACGGGAGGGTGCCATTAAAACGGCCCATCCTGCTAAGGGATGGCATGTCTCTAAAGGAAAACAGAGCAGGATAAGGGGGGATCTCTGGGTGGGGTTAGTGGGGCTGCTTTGGTTGAGCGATGAGCCACAGAAGGCCCCTCGGAGGAGGGGACCCCTGCATTGAGGCAGTGAGCTGCAGGACAGTCAGGTGGAGGGAAGAGCAGGTACGAAGGTGAATCAGCACGGAGGGCTTGGGGCTGGGCACGTGGGCTGAGAGCAGTGAAGACGTGGAGATGAAGTGGGAGACGTCGTGGCATCTGCCACCTGCCACCACCCCGCCCCCGCCGGCAGGCATTTGGATTTATTTCTGTGGAGGGTGAGCCAACAGGGTATCCTGGGCAGAGGAGTAACAGGAACTGGCGTGTGCTTTTAAAGGTCATTCTACTTGCCATGTAAAGGGCTGACTGGACTTGAACCCAGAGGCATCTGACTCCAGAGCTCTTATTCATGATGGAAGAAAGTACAACTGGGGATGATAACTGTCAGAGGAGGAGGTTCAGAAGGAGAGGATGTGTCTGCTTGGGAATTTCAGGGGAATCCAAGCTGGACCTATGGGCTATTTGGGGAGTGGGGATAATGCCAAAAAGTGAGGTTGTGGCACACAGTCGTGCCTTAAATGACGGAGCACAGAGCACGTGCCTCCACCAGCAGGCCACAGGCTGAGCAGGGGAAAGGCGGGCACACCATGTGCATTGGCAGTGTGCTGGCGGCATTCTGGGGCAACACACTGAATTGACCAAAGCGACCAGGCGGGAGCCAGAATGGTCCCGGTGAGAAGTGATGGGCTTTCAGTCCAGTGGCAACTCTGGGACTAAACAGAGGGCAAGGGCGCGACAAACACCAATGGGCAGGACAGGCTGTGTCTATGGGCGTGGGTGAAGGGAAAGGCCAGAAGCCAAGACAACTGAACTTTGGAGTCTGAGTGACTAGGACATTTCCTGATAACAGGAAATTGCTTGAATTACGTGAATATATAAACATAAAAACGGGCTCACTCTTAAAAAAAATCATGAACTCAATTATTTGATATTTTTGTGAGTCATCAGTTTATTAGGGTAGTTTCTGAATATTACATGAATAAATCATTTTTTTAAAAATGCATTTAGTAATCCCCATTATAAAAATGGCATACACTAGACAAAATTTGGAAAATATAGAGAAGTGGCAAGCAGAAAATGCTTTTAAATCACCCAAAATTCTTCCCGTTGGATAACTAGTATAACGATTGTTAAGTCTTCCACACTCAGGTGTGTGTGTAGCTGTTTTGATCCTCAGGGGTCGAGTGTATTCCCTCCGCACTTCACAGCACATTGCCATCTTTAGTCAGTGCAAAGCTCTTCTTTGGGTTTTATCTTATTTTTTAGTAAATACAGAAATAAGTTTCTCACTAATCTATTTGTGCAGACACATGTAAAAAGCAGCCTAGGTCTTCCTAAGTAAAGGTCTATGAAATATGGCGTTTATCTGCAATTCATTCTCCTTTAGATAGAAAGATACATCGTGGGAAAGAGTATTGTTCTTGCTTTAAAACAATGATCATGATTTCTTCGGGCTCACTGTTCATAGAAGAAAGGAAAATCATTGTATGGCCAGTCCCAGAGGCCTTGGGTCTACAGATCTTGTATATGAGACAAACACACACCAATACACACAATTTTCTCTTTATGGGTTAATGTTCCCACCGTGGCACTTGAATATTATGGCTGAGTTTTGATGGCTGTATCACCTCTGGATATTTGATTTGTGAATCAGATGAAGATTCAAACTGTATCAAACCCGGGCATCAGAGATTTCCCACCCGTGACCTACAGACAATGTCAAGAAAAGTATACACCATGATATTTTTATGCACATTGTATAAATGTCTGTAAATGTTACTGTCTTCTTTTCATTTCTTTGCAGGAAGTTCAGAAAAAAGTGTCTCTTTTTAGTATGCAGATGGACATAAGTGGCTTAATTCCTGGTCTAGTGTCTACGTTCATACTTCTGTCTTACAGTGATCGTCAAGGACGAAAATTCCCTTTGATTTTGTCTTCTGTTGGTGCTCTTGCAAGCAGTGTTTGGCTCTGTTTGCTGTCCTACTTTAACTTTCCATTCCAGCTTTTAATTGCATCCACCTTCATTTTTGCACTTTGTGGCAATTCCACCACATTTTTGGGAGCCAGTTTTGCCTATATTGTTGATCAGTGTAAAGAACAGAAACAAAGAACAATTCGAATAGCCATAATTGACTTCCTACTTGGACTTGTGACCGGATTAACAGGACTGTCTTCTGGCTATTTTATTAGAGAATTAGGTTTTGTGTGGTCTTTTTTAATTATTACTATGGTTCTTACTGTTAATTTGATGTATATTTTATTTTTTCTTGATGATTCAGTGAAAGAGTCTTCATCTCAGAATGTTTCCATGTCATGTAGTGAAGGTTTTAAAAACCTATTTTACCAGACTTACATGCTTTTTAAAAATGCTTCTGGTAATAGACGGTCTTTGCTCTGTTTGTTACTTTTTACAATGATCACTTACTTTTTTGTGATAATTGGCATTTCCCCCATTTTTATCCTTTATGAATTGGATTCACCCCTCTGCTGGAATGAAGTTTTTATAGGTTATGGATCAGCTTTGGGTAGTATCTCTTTTTTGAGTAGTTTCCTAGGAATATGGTTTTTTTCTTACTGTATAGAAGATATTCATATGGCCTTCATTGGAATTTTGACCACCATGGCAGGGATGGCTTTGACTGCTTTTGCCAAAACAACACTGATGATGTTTTTAGGTAAGTTACAAATGTAGTCTTAAAACTGTATTTGATTTTTTTTTCTTTTAAGTCCACTGGGGGAGAAACTTTAATATAAAATGCTCTAATGCCTTCTATTTCAATTAGTAATTTGTTAAAAGCAAGCTTGCCAGAATTCTGAAAGCCAATTTGCTTTTAAAAAAGTAATTCACTGAATAACCACAATTTTTCAAATTTGCATATTTCCCCCCAAAAAAATTATTTTGAGGAACATTCTTCTTGTGAACCAGTAGTTCTTCAATATAGTGTTCACCAACTTGAGTATTTCTTAAAATACTGCTAAGAAGGCTACTTTCCATAAAAAATTTCAAATTAAATATACTCAAAAGACATAAGGAAAATCCATATTCACTGAAGATATTCAAGAAGAAAATCATGCAAGACAAGACTGCAAATTGATCTTTCAGCAAATCAGTCAATTCATGAATTGGCATTTGATGAATCACTTTTTGGCAAATTGGACTGCCTCCTTAACTACCGAACTCCGAAGTGGGTTTTGTGGGGCTTGAGGAGACACTGCATTTGAGAGGGCTAAGGGATCCATACAGTGGGACCTTGGGAAAGGCCCTATTTAGTCTTTGTCTAAGCGGGCAGTTAATCTCTTGCTATCTTGCAGCAAGCAGGGTGACCAAACAGAAATGGGCTTCATTGCCATATAGAGCACTAGGTGATCTTGGGCAAGTTATTTAACTACTCTGAGCCCTCAGCTTTTTCATCTGGAAAATGAGCATAGCAGTACCTAATTCAGAGAGTTGTAATGAGTCTTAGAAGATAGAACTGTGAAGCCCTTAGCACAATGCCTACTATTCAGGAAATGCCAATTCCTCCTGTCTCCCTTGGCGTTGCCTAGGCCAGTAAGTTAGCATAGGTGAAAACAGTGAAAATTTTAACATGATCAGAAAATGAAATATATTACTACTTTATCATATAATTAAAAATGCTATTATTAAGGGACATACTTTAAGTGCAGAGGCAATTTATGTTCATGAAATTATTCAGCCACAAAGATGAACAAACAAGAAGATAACCAATTTATCAAAAAGTGAATCAACATAATAACACAATGGTAACACTGAGAATGCCAACTCTGAAAAAACAGAAACAGAAAACAAAACTAAGGTACAACTTGCTAAATAAGAGGTTACTACAATAATGAGGGAAATAGCAGATCAACAACAGTTGGCAGATTATATATATACATATCTGGACCTAAAACTTTCATGAACTCTTGTTCTTCGTGCTGGAATAAGAATTTGACAGCAAACTAACCTTACACTGGCCTATCTTAATTCATGAAACAATTCTACAATGATTAATTCAGTCTTTAGAAGCAGTGAATTAGGATGCTTGTAGAAATGATTTAGAGAGAAGGTGTTTCACATTTAAAATCAACCCCTGGTTTTCTGGCATAGCCAGTGATTTCCACCCTCTCTCGCAGTGAGGCTGCCGTTCCTTTTCACCGTCGTGCCACTCTCAGTTCTACGCTCCATGATGTCAAAAGTGGTTGATTCTACTGAACAAGGTGAGTTTGACTTGCTTAAGGAATATAATGGCTCTACAGTCTGTACCCACTCAAATCTATGCACAATCATGTTTGATTCTTCAGAATATTCTACAACCCTTTCTCTGCACAGAACTCTTTTTAAATTAGTGGCAAGCTCTACATTAGGAAGAGGCTTATATTAAGGCAGGAGAGCCTCAGGCTTTCGAAGGCTTCCCCACCCCAAGAGCAGAGGAGACTCCAGGGCCAGGGGGATATGCCCACTGGGAGCCCACAACTCCTCCCCAGCTGCAGATGACACCCTGTAACTCCCCCACAAACAGCTCTGGGGTCATGTCCAGTGAGTGCCTGGATGCTCCTCTTCTTTAGACCCTTTCTCTTGAGAGTAACTTTGACTCCAGTGTGCTCACCTCTAGACCAAAGGGGGGACCAGGCCATCGATCTTTATAGGAGATCTGGCCTGACTTTGGAACCACAGAGGAGGCAGTCCACAGCCATCTGTAAATGACCCTTCCTGGGCAGGATGGAACAAGAGGTAGATCACAGTGGGTGGGCTGTAACCTGCAGTGGGAACTGAGGGTGGGGGGCCCGCTCTTCCAGTGTGGTCAGATTCCTACATGGAACTCTAAAAAGGCTACAAAATCTGAGTTTATAGCTGACCTTCCAAATTATTATAAAGGTGTATTTCTCAGAGTCGGGAGATAGAACATGTCTTAATTAGCAGTTTTATCAGAACTTTTAAAAACTGAGCAAATAATATGTAGGCCTCTAATTGTATTCTTATGCTGGACCCCACTCAGTTGGTTCAGTAAAGGGACTCTGATGTAGGGCAGTGTGCAGAGCAGAGGCCCCTGTCCTGCTTGAGGCTTCAAGCCCCAGGCAAGTTCACTGTGGACTTGGTGAGACCACGTCGAATGATCTTGGGGTAAAAGGGTCTACACCCAGTTTTATTCTAATGGCAGTCAGTCAAGCACTAGGATCACATCTACACCCAGCAGTCTGCAGGTCCGTCATCCACCTCCATCTCTACCTCCACCCAGAGCACCCGGCAAAGCTCTGCATACAGTGACTCAGTCAGTAACAGCTCACTGCCTACAGGTGTGGAAGCAGTAGCCTAGCAGTAAGCCAATTACATCATCAAGTAGTGTAGGGTCAGGTGAGGATCCTGGCCACAGGAACTTCCAATATCCCCGCAGCCCCCAAAGAAGATGGCCCAAATTGGGAGGGAGAAGGGAGGAAACACCACAGCCTTTCTCTCCTTCATCCCACTGATCAAGTGCACAGCAAGTAGGGCCAGCAAGGAAGTCCAAGTCATATAATCTGTGGGGTCAGCCTCCCGAGCATAGAGCATGGCACAGGAGATGAAACAGTTGAAGAGGAGGGCAGAGAATAACCAGTACAGATGGAAAAAAATTACATTTCTACTTATAATTAGTTACTAACTAGATGTTAGGCATATGGGGTTGTCCTCCTCACCTTCTGTATTGTATGAATATTATTACACTTTGGAGCTTTCCTTCATTTCATGTCTTAGCCTGGAAAAAATGTTCGTATTAATTGCTTATGAATAATTCATCTTATGCTATTGTATTTATGGCGATTTAGTTAACACTGGGGGAGACTGCATAATGCAATAAATTAAGAAATATATTTCTTGATTCTTTTCCATTCATAAGATGTAGCTGTGTATTCACAAAGCTATTTCTGGATTATATAATGATAGAGTAACAGGAAAACCACTTAGGAATATAAAAATTTATGACCATAGTATGCAAAAATCTACCTACTTCCTTGGATACAGTGGTTTCTTAGATAGGACACCAAAAGCATGACAACAAAAGAAAATAATAGATAAATTAGACTTTACCCAAACTGCAAACTTTTGTGCTTCAAAGGACACCATCAAGAAAGTGAAAAGACAACTCTCAAACAGGAGAGTATTTGCAAATCACGTCTGGTAAGGAACTTACCCAGAATATATAAGAACTCATAAAACTCAACTGCAAAAAAAAGACAACCCAGTTAAAAATGGGCAAAAGGTCTGAATAGACACCTCTCCAAAGAAGACTGTACAAATGGCACAAGAAAAAAATTCTCAACATCATTAGCCAACTGGGAAAAGCAAACCAAAACCAAAATGAGACCTATTCGGATGGCTAAAATGAAGACCGACCATAAAGCTGAGCGTAAGGCTGTGGGGAAACTGAAGCCCTCCTACAGTGCAGGTGGGAAAGTAACATGATGCAGCCACTTTGCAAAACAGTTTGGTAGCTCCTCAGAACGTTAAATAGAGACACCCATGACTCAGCAGTTCCATTCCTAGGTAGATTCCCAAGAGAAATGAAAACATGTCCACACAAAATCTTGTGCACAAATGTTCACAGCAGCATACTTTATAACAGCCAAAAAGAAGCAATGCAAATGTCCATGAACTGATGGATAAATAAAACGTGGTATATCTGCCCAATAGAATACTTTTTGGTCTAAAAAAACACTACTGTACATGCTACAACACTGATCAACCTTGAAATCATTTTGCTAAAAGAAGCCATTCACAAAAGGCCACATACTGTCATGTAAATATGATTCCATTTATATGGAATGTCCAGAAAGGGCAAATCCATAGAGACAAATTAGTGCTTTCCAGGTGCTGGGAAGGAAGCAAATGATGGCGAATGGGTGCAGCATTTCTTTTCAGGGTGATGAAAATGTTCTAATATTAGGAGTAATGGTGGCGCAACTCTTTGAACATACCCAAGAACTACTGAATTGTGCAGTTTAAAGGGGTGAGTTTCACGGTATGTGAATTATATCTTAATAAAGCTGTTTGTAGGAAAAAGAAAAATCCACCATATTTGACTCAGAGCAAAAATAGACTTATCAGAATGTATAGTTTATTTTTGTTTAGTTTTTATTTATAAAGGCTTTAAAAAAGTCATTTCATACATAAATATAGTAACATTAAAAAATGTTTAGTTTAAATTTTGGCATTTCATATTCTGAATTGTGATAACTGATGAATGGTGATTCCACTATCCTAGGATAACATAGTTACTTTGCTCTTAACTGCAAACTAAGACATCCTTTGGATGGTGTCAAAGTTTCCATAACTGAATATATTCCCATCTTTCATTATCTATTAAAAATGGGATATTTTTGTGAAAGTATTACATACTTTAATCAGAGAAGGGAAACGTTGCCAAGGTTTTCAGATGCTTTTCATATCACTATTACCTTAAATGAGAAAGGGGAGAAAACTGGATTGTAGTAATTATTCTGAAGCCTTCACATTCCACACCACTGTGAAAACTCATCCTAAACTACCTCTTACTTTGTTATCACTTGTGTTCTTCTCATTATAAATTGGAGCACAGTAAAAACACACTTCACTTTAGAGGTCTACTGGACTTGGGGAAAAAAATTTAGAAAAACTAAATTGTATTTATTATATAATCCAGTTTATCTCTGGCAACTATTAATCGAGTTGAATTGCTTGAGGAAGTTCAGCAACCAGCTAAACCTACTTCGGAATAGTATGGTTGTTTGTGTCAGAACAGACATGGTACCACCTGACCAATTTTCCATCCAGAATGGATGCATAAGAGGACTAGGAGTATGCAGTCTGTCCTCTACAGCACTATTCCTGTAGCAAGGGATCAGAAATATAAGACAATAGTAACACAGTTAGGCAAGTAGGAGCATTTCCTCCTATCTAAACTGATTTAATGCACTGTCATAAACCACGGAGGCAGTAAGTATGTCTGCTGCTTGATGACTGATAACAGGACACATCACATGAGCTCTTACTCATTCACATGACAACTATATACTAAATGTCTACCATGTGCCAGGACACCGAGGTCCTGGAGACAGCAGTAAACATAGTAGATGTGCACGTAGCATTGACAGAGCTTTTATTTTAGTCAAAAGACACATACATGAAACACAGTATTGTACATGAAAACACCATATTCTGAACATACAGTATTCTGCAGAGATATTTACACTTTGTGTCCTTTCATTCAATAAAGAATTTGAAGCAACATATGAGAACATGTATATCAGAGTGAAAAGTTTAAATAGATAAAGATCTGTACATGGTCTAAAAGACAAAGACCATGGGGAAAACCAGAACACAGGCATGTCAGCCATAATCCAGTTATGAAAGATGACCCTCAAGCGTGCCTTTTTTCCTTCCTCTCAGTCCAATCCAACACAATTAATTACATGATCTGCACTGTTTTTAAGAAAAACATTACAAATGCCATGGGAAAGTAAAGTTGGAGAAGTAGTTTCTTCACAAGCACAATGGCTTAATGATGGGGTCTGCAGAAACTACATAGGGACTTGGCCAGGATATCACAGCCGAAGACAATCAAAAAATCTGTTATGTGGTCATGCACAGCTGGGCAAAGAGGAAAAGAAGTACAGCAAGATGACAAGCCTGTCTTTTAGAGATTGAACTCCAGTTTTGGATTCCAGACACAAGTAAAAATTGGCAGAATAATGACAATTCTGATTTTGAACTTGGGCTGGCCACGCTGCCACCTCCCAACCCTGAAACAATGCCCCACCGCTGGCCCCTTTCCAAACGGGTGTGCAGCAGGGCGCAGGGGCAGCAGAACTCCTAGCCTTCCTAATCCTGTGAGCCAAGAGGGCTGGAGGCAGTTCCAAGCTGGTAAATATGTTTTAAAAACTTACTTAACGTGCCGTAACCTTCACTGAGCAGAGTTACTTGAGGAGTCAAATTGGAGGCTTCTTTTGATGACTGAATGTCACTCTGGAGGGAGGCATCAAATTGCACAGTGTGGGATAAGATCTCTCTCTGCCTGCAGCTGTCACTCTAGCTAGATCTGAGAAGGCGATGAAAAGAATAACTTTACTTTTCAAAAGGCCCCTGCAGGGGATCTTTGCTGCTGGGATCCATCCTGCCCAGCCAGGGTGTTTAACAGGTGTCCTCGCTTGGAGACAGATTGTGGGAGACAACCTACTGAACGTCAGGGGTATCTGGGGCTGGGAGGCACTGCAGGTTTCAGATGGGGCAGCTGCTGTTGCCTTTTAGCTTTGTCCAGTTAACCTTGAACGATAGTGTTTTCAACTTCTCTCACATCAAGAACTCTCCGCCTCAGTCTCTTCACCTGCAAAATGGGTTACTGCTCAGGGATTCGAGGGGACAGCTTTCATTTGCCACGTAGTCTGTGCCCTATGTTTGCTCTTTTCCATGAGTACCATGTTTCTCCGTTAGGTTTTGCTCACTGCTTTGTCGCTCAGCCTTTTCTCTTTCCCCCTCCACCCCCAACCCCATACAGGTACCCTGTTTGCTTGCATTGCTTTCTTAGAAACACTTGGTGGAGTCACCGCAGTTTCTACATTTAATGGAATTTATGCAGCCACTGTTGCCTGGTACCCAGGCTTCACCTTCCTGCTGTCGGCCGGCCTGTTACTAATTCCAGTGATCAGTCTATGGTATGTAATTACCTTTAATCATTTTATCAAAGGATAGCTGGATTAAAAGAATTCCCTAACCTCACCAGTAAAATTACATAGATCCCTTGAAGTTTTGCCTCAGGAGGTACTTCTCACAAAAACTTTTAGACATGAAGACATATGTCAACTATTTTGGAGACTTAGGAAGAAAGAGACAATGACAAGGCTGACCAGAAGTAGGAGAAAGACTGGGTTAGATGGACACTCCTAGAGGTTCACCCTCTCTCTTGAAATAGGAATAATTGATTTAAGTAGCATCTAAGAATATATATATACAAAAAATATATATTAACAAATACATGATATACATATTATATATATGTTATATGCATATATGTATTTTTTTTTTTTTTTTTTTTTTTTTTTTGATAGGTTATTTGCCTTTTTAATCGTGTTGACATTTACACTGATGATGCAAAAGCAATGGTGGGTAAAACTGCTGGCAACTTAGCAGTAACGACTGTAGGACCAAAATGATGTTGCATACCTCCTTGCCAGACACTTGCAATCTTTTTTTTTTTTTTTTTTTTTTTTTTTTTTTTAATAATTATTTTTTATTGAAGGGTAGTTGACACACAGTATTACATTACATGAGTTTCAAGTGTACAACACAGTGGTAGAACATTTATATACATAATTCTAGGTTCCAGCTATCACCCTACCAGGCTGTTACAATATCTTGACTATATTCCTTATGCTATACATTACATCCCGGTTACTAATTTATTTTACCATTGGAAGTCTGTCCTTTTTTTTTTTTTTTTTTTTTTTTTTTTTTTTTTTTGTGAGGGCATCTCTCATATTTATTGATCAAATGGTTGTTAACGACAATAAAATTCTGTATGGGGGAGTCAATGCTCAATGCACAATCATTATTCCACCCCAAGCCTAATTTTTGTCAGTCTCCAATCTTCTGAAGCATAACAAACAAGTTTTTACATGTAGAACAAATTCTTACATAATGAATAAGTTACATAGTGAACAGTACAAGGGCAGTCATC
The DNA here is from genome assembly GCF_030020395.1 of Manis pentadactyla. NCBI lineage: Eukaryota > Metazoa > Chordata > Mammalia > Pholidota > Manidae > Manis > Manis pentadactyla. Next base: position 9,833,559 of record NC_080020.1, read on the forward strand.
ACATAAACTTTCGGTTTTGCTCATGCATTATGAACTATAAACAGTCAGTTCAAATATGAATACTCATTTGGTTTTTATACTTGATTTATATGTGGATACCACATTTCTCTCTTTATTATTATTATTTTTAATAAAATGCTGAAGTGGTAGGTAGATACAAGATAAAGGTAGAAAACATAGTTTAGTGTTGTAAGAGAGCACATGTAGATGATCAGGTGTGTGCCTGTAGACTATGTGTTAATCCAAGCTAGACCAGGGCAATAAAACATCCACGTATGCAGAAGATTTCTCTCAGAACGGGGGGGTGAGGTTCTAAGCCTCACCTCTGTTGATCCCCAATTTCTCACCTGATGGCCCCCCTGCGACTGTGCCTGTCTTAGGTTGTTCCTCCCTTGAGGAATCTTACCCGTCTCTGGCTAACCAGTCATCTTCCGGGGCCATACAGGGAAATGTGAAGTTGGTAAGTGAGAGAGAAGCCTTATTGTTTGAAAAGGTTAGCTTTTTACTTCTTTGCATATTAATGCCCTGTGGCTTCTATGCCCAGCATTTGTCTTGAGGTATCTTTACCACTTGGAAGAATTATGATACTCGGTAAATTTGATATGAGGCACGAATTCTATTTAAGGGTTGTAATTAGGAAGGAAGAAGAAAAGCTATAGAAGTAGCAGGCGGAAGAAAACATGGGAAGATTGATTATTTCTTTGATATATCTTCTTGTAGAGTAACTTCAGCATGTATAGGTTTTAAGCTACTACTTAAATTGCACACACACATTAACATAATAGGAGTATAGTTACATAACCAAAGCATATCTGTAATTACCAGCCATCTGCAGTGAAACCAAGAAAACCAGTTAGGCACCTTAGGCATTTGTGAAAACTTATCTATGATATGGTGGATATTGTCCAAATGAACTTGAACAGTCTGAGAGAAATCAGACAAATTAAAACAACCCATTCCTGGGGACTGTTCACATGCCATATGTTCTTTTAACAATAAATAGTTTGTAGTTGTAAGACTTTGGAGCGCTACAATTTGCACTTCTCCAAATTCTTGGTTGAGTTCCAACAGTATAGATCCAGTCCAATTTTGTTGTTTTACTGTATGCACAGGCCAGCTTAGATATCTCCTTCCTCATTCCCATGGCAGGTCCAGGAACTGGTGGGATGAGTGCATCTACAGCTGTAGCAGTGCGTGGATCTTTGTTGGGGTTTTTTGATGATCATCTTCTGGCATGAGTCTTCCAGAGGGTGCAGATGTTGGAAGTTCTTTTTCATATCGTATCTTAGTTCATTTTCGGGGTAGCCCAATTAGGCTTTGATCCTCTGTATAAACACAAACAGACCCTTTGCCTACACTTTTATATGCCCTTTATACCCTTGTGTAGAACTCGTTGGAGGTTACCACACAGGAACTGCCCTTTTTTTTTTTTTTTTTTTTTTTTTTTTTTTTTTTTTGCTATCACTAATCTACACTTACATGACGAATATTATGTTTACTAGGCTCTCCTCTATACCAGGTCTCCCCTATAAACCCCTTTACAGTCACTGTCCATCAGCATAGCAAAAAGTTGTAGAATCACTACTTGCCTTCTCTGTGTTGTACAGCCCTCCCTTTTCTCCTACCCCCCCATGCATGTTAATCTTAATAACCCCCTACTTCTCCCACCCTTATCCCTCCCTACCCACCCATCCTCCCCAGTCCCTTTCCCTTTGGTACCTGTTAGTCCATTCTTGAGTTCTGTGATTCTGCTGCTGTTTTGTTCCTTCAGTTTTTCCTTTGTTCTTATATTCCACAGATAAGTGAAATCATTTGGTATTTCTCTTTCTCCGCTTGGCTTGTTTCACTGAGCATAATACCCTCCAGCTCCATCCATGTTGCTGCAAATGATTGGATTTGCCCTTTTCTTATAGCTGAGTAGTATTCCATTGTGTATATGTACCACATCTTCTTTATCCATTCATCTATTGATGGACATTTAGGTTGCTTCCAATTCTTGGCTATTGTAAATAGTGCTGCAATAAACATAGGGGTGCATCTGTCTTTCTCAAACTTGATTGCTGCATTCTTAGGGTAAATTCCTAGGAGTGGAATTCCTGGGTCAAATGGTAAGTCTGTTTTGAGCATTTTGATGTACCTCCATACTGCTTTCCACAATGGTTGAACTAACTTACATTCCCACCAGCAGTGTAGGAGGGTTCCCCTTTCTCCACAGCCTCGCCAACATTTGTTGTTGTTTGTCTTTTGGATGGCAGCCATCCTTACTGGTGTGAGGTGATACCTCATTGTAGTTTTAATTTGCATTTCTCTGATAATTAGCGATGTGGAGCATCTTTTCATGTGTCTGTTGGCCATCTGTATTTCTTTTTTGGAGAACTGTCTGTTCAGTTCCTCTGCCCATTTTTTAATTGGGTTATTTGTTTTTTGTTTGTTGAGGCGTGAGAGCTCCTTATATATTCTGGACGTCAAGCCTTTATCGGATGTGTCATTTTCAAATATATTCTCCCATACTGTAGGGATCCTTCTTGTTCTATTGATGGTGTCTTTTGCTGTACAGAAGCTTTTCAGCTTAATATAGTCCCACTTACTCATTTTTGCTGTTGTTTTCCTTGCCCGGGGAGATATGTTCAAGAAGAGGTCACTCATGTTTATGTCTAAGAGGTTTTCGCCTATGTTTTCTTCCAAGAGTTTAATGGTTTCATGGCTTACATTCAGGTCTTTGATCCATTTTGAGTTTACTTTTGTATATGGGGTTAGACAATGGTCCAGTTTCATTCTCCTACATGTAGCTGTCCAGTTTTGCCAGCACCACCTGTTGAAGAGACTGTCATTTCGCCATTGTATGTCCATGGCTCCTTTATCAAATATTAATTGACCATATATGTCTGGGTTAATGTCTGGATTCTCTAGTCTGTTCCATTGGTCTGTGGCTCTGCTCTTGTGCCAGTACCAAATTGTCTTGATTACTATGGCTTTATAGTAGAGCTTGAAGTTGGGGAGTGAGATCCCCCCTACTTTATTCTTCTTTCTCAGGATTGCTTTGGCTATTCGGGGTCTTTGGTGTTTCCATATGAATTTTTGAATTATTTGTTCCAGTTCATTGAAGAATGTTGCTGGTAGTTTCATAGGGATTGCATCAAATCTGTATATTGCTTTGGGCAGGATGGCCATTTTAACGATATTAATTCTTCCTAGCCACGAGCATGGGATGAGTTTCCATCTGTTAGTGTCCCCTTTAATTTCTCTTAAGAGTGACTTGTAGTTTTCAGAGTATAAGTCTTTCACTTCTTTGGTTAGGTTTATTCCTAGGTATTTTATTTTTTTTGATGCAATTGTGAATGGAGTTGTTTTCCTGATTTCTCTCTCTGTTGGTTCATTGTTAGTATATAGGAAAGCCACAGATTTCTGTGTGTTGATTTTGTATCCTGCAACTTTGCTGTATTCCGATATCAGTTCTAGTAGTTTTGGGGTGGAGTCTTTAGGGTTTTTTATGTACAGTATCATGTCATCTGCAAATAGTGACAGTTTAACTTCTTCTTTACCAATCTGGATTCCTTGTATTTCTTTATTTTGTCTGATTGCCGTGGCTAGGACCTCCAGTACTATGTTAAATAACAGTGGAGAGAGTGGGCATCCCTGTCTAGTTCCCGATCTCAGAGGAAATGCTTTCAGCTTCTCGCTGTTCAATATAATGTTGGCTGTGGGTTTATCATAGATGGCCTTTATTATGTTGAGGTACTTGCCCTCTATTCCCATTTTGCTGAGAGTTTTTAACATGAATGGATGTTGAACTTTATCAAATGCTTTTTCAGCATCTATTGAGATGATCATGTGGTTTTTGTCTTTCTTTTTGTTGATGTGGTGGATGATGTTGATGGACTTTCGAATGTTGTACCATCCTTGCATCCCTGGGATGAATCCCACTTGGTCATGGTGTATGATCCTTTTGATGTATTTTTGAATTCGGTTTGCTAATATTTTGTTGAGTATTTTTGCATCTACGTTCATCAGGGATATTGGTCTGTAGTTTTCTTTTTTGGTGGGGTCTTTGCCTGGTTTTGGTATTAGGGTGATGTTAGCTTCATAGAATGAGTTTGGGAGTATCCCCTCCTCCTCTATTTTTTGGAAGACTTTAAGGAGAATGGGTATTATGTCTTCCCTGTATGTCTGATAAAATTCCGAGGTAAATCCATCTGGCCCGGGGGTTTTGTTCTTTGGTAGTTTTTTGATTACCTCTTCAATTTCGTTGCTGGTAATTGGTCTGTTTAGATTTTCTGTTTCTTCCTGGGTCAATCTTGGAAGGTTATATTTTTCTAGGAAGTTGTCCATTTCTCCTAGGTTTCCCAGCTTGTTAGCATATAGGTTTTCATAGTATTCTCCAATAATTCTTTGCATTTCCGTGGGGTCCGTCGTGATTTTTCCTTTCTCGTTTCTGATACTGTTGATTTGTGTTGACTCTCTTTTCTTCTTAATAAGTCTGGCTAGAGGCTTATCTATTTTGTTTATTTTCTCGAAGAACCAGCTCTTGGTTTCATTGATTTTTGCAATTGTTTTATTCTTCTCAATTTTATTTATTTCTTCTCTGATCTTTATTATGTCCCTCCTTCTGCTGACCTTAGGCCTCATCTGTTCTTCTTTTTCCAATTTTGATAATTGTGACATTAGACCATTCATTTGGGATTGCTCTTCCTTTTTTAAATATGCTTGGATTGCTATATACTTTCCTCTTAAGACTGCTTTTGCTGTGTCCCACAGAAGTTGGGGCTTAGTGTTGTTGTTGTCATTTGTTTCCATATATTGCTGGATCTCCATTTTGATTTGGTCATTGATCCATTGATTATTTAGGAGCGTGTTGTTAAGCCTCCATGTGTTCGTGAGCCTCTTTGCTTTCTTTGTACAGTTTATTTCTAGTTTTATGCCTTTGTGGTCTGAAAAGTTGGTTGGTAGGATTTCAATCTTTTGGAATTTTCTGAGGCTCTTTTTGTGGCCTAGTATGTGGTCTATTCTGGAGAATGTTCCATGTGCACTTGAGAAGAATGTATATCCCGCTGCTTTTGGATGTAGAGTTCTATAGATGTCTATTAGGTCCATCTGCTCTACTGTGTTGTTCAGTGCTTCCGTGTCCTTACTTATTTTCTGCCCAGTGGATCTATCCTTTGGGGTGAGTGGTGTGTTGAAGTCTCCTAGAATGAATGCATTGCAGTCTATATCCCCCTTTAGTTCTGTTAGTATTTGTTTCACATATGCTGGTGCTCCTGTGTTGGGTGCATATATATTTAGAATGGTTATATCCTCTTGTTTGACTGAGCCCTTTATCATTATGTAGTGTCCTTCTTTATCTCTTGTTACTTTCTTTGTTTTGAAGTCTATTTTGTCTGATATTAGTACTGCAACCCCTGCTTTCTTCTCACTGTTGTTTGCTTGAAGTATGTTTTTCCATCCCTTGACTTTTAGTCTGTACATGTCTTTGGGTTTGAGGTGAGTTTCTTGTAAGCAGCATATAGATGGGTCTTGCTTTTTTATCCATTCTGTTACTCTGTGTCTTTTGATTGGTGCATTCAACCCATTAACATTTAGGGTGACTATTGAAAGATATGTACTTATTGCCATTGCAGGCTTTAAATTCGTGGTTACCAAAGGTTCAAGGTTAGCCTCTTTAGTATCTTACTGCCTAACTTAGCTCGCTTATTGAGCTGTTATATACACTGTCTGGAGATTCTTTTCTTCTCTCCCTTCTTGTTCCTCCTCCTCGATTCTTCATATGTTGGGTGTTTTGTGCTATGCTCTTTCTAGGAGTGCTCCCATCTAGAGCAGTCCCTGTAAGATGTTCTGTAGAGGTGGTTTGTGGAAAGCAAATTCCCTCAGCTTTTGTTTGTCTGGGAATTGTTTAATCCCACCGTCATATTTGAATGATAGTCGTGCTGGATACAGTATCCTTGGTTCAAGGCCCTTCTGTTTCATTGTATTAAATATATCATGCCATTCTCTTCTGGCCTGTAGGGTTTCTGTTGAGAAATCTGACGTTAGCCTGATGGGTTTCCCTTTATAGGTGACCTTTTTCTCTCTAGCTGCCTTTAACACTCTTTCCTTGTCCTTGATCTTTGCCATTTTAATTATTATGTGTCTTGGTGTTGCCCTTCTTGGATCCTTTCTGTTGGGGGTTCTGTGTATTTCCGTGGTCTGTTTGATTACTTCCTCCCCCAGTGTGGGGAAGTTTTCAGCAATTATTTCTTCTAAGATACTTTCCATCTCTTTGCCTCTCTCTTCTTCTTCTGGGACCCCTATAATACGGATATTGCTCCTTTTAGATTGGTCACACAGTTCTCTTAATATTGTTTCATTCCTGGAGATCCTTTTGTCTCTCTCTATGTCAGCTTCCATGCGTTCCTGTTCTCTGATTTCAATTCCATCAATGGCCTCTTGCATTCTATCCATTCTGCTTATAAACCCTTCCAGAGTTTGTTTCATTTCTGCGATCTCCTTTCTGGCATCTGTGATCTCTTTCCGGACTTCATCCCATTTTTCTTGCGTATTTCTCTGCATCTCTGTCAGCATGTTTATGATTCTTATTTTGAATTCTTTGTCAGGAAGACTGGTTAGGTCTGTCTCCTTCTCTGGTGTTGTCTCTGTGATCTTTGTCTGCCTGTAGCTTTGCCTTTTCATGGTGATAGGAATAGTCTGCAGAACTGGGACGAGTGACGGCTGGAAGGACTTCCTTTCTTGTTGGTTTGTAGCCCTCCTCTCCTGGGAGAACAGCGGCCTCTAGTGGCTTGTGCTGCGCAGCTGCGCGCAGACAGGGTTTCTGCTTCCTGCCCGGCTGCTATGGAGTTAATCTCCGCTGTTGCTGTGGGCGTGGCCTGGCTCGGGCAGCTACTCCAAAATGGTGGAGTCGCGTTGGAGCAGGAGCTGCTGGGAGGCTATTTATCTCCGTAAGGGGCCTCCCTGCTCCCTGCAGCCCAGGGGTTAGGGTGCCCAGAGGTCCCGGATTCCCTACCTCTGGATTAAGTGGCCTGCCCTGCCCCTTTAAGACTTCCAAAAAGCACCCGCCAAAACAAAACAACGACCACAGAAAAAAAAACAAGAAAAAAAAAAAATTTTTTTTAATTAAAAAAAAAAAAAAAAATTTTTATTTAAAAAAAAAAAAAGGTGGTCGTTCGTTTTTCTTTATTCTCCGGTGCCAGCCTCAGGCCTCTGCTCACCGGTCTTTCTGCCCTGTTTCCCTAATATTGGGGTCCCTGTCCCTTTAAGGCTTCCAAACAGCGCTCGCCAAAACAAAGCAACAAAAAAGCCAAAAAAAAAAAATTGGTCGCGCGCTTTTCTTATGTCCTCTGTCTCCCAGCCTCCAGTGCCTGCTCACTGTTCTTACTGCCCTGTTTTCCCAGTATCGAGGGCCCTACACTCTGGCCCGGATGGCTGGGGCTGGGTGTTCGGCAGCCCTGGGCTCCGTCTCCCTCCCGCTCTGCCTGCTCTTCTCCCGCCGGGAGCTGGGGGGAGGGGCGCTCGGCTCCCGCGGGGCCGGGGCTTGTATCTTACCCCCTTCGCGAGGCGCTGGGTTCTCTCAGGTGTGGATGTGGTCTGGATATTGTCCTGTGTCCTCTGGTCTTTATTCTAGGAAGGGTTGTCTTTGTTATATTTTCATAGATATATGTTGTTTTGGGAGGAGATTTCCGCTGCTCTACTCACGCCGCCATCTTCCGCCCCCGTCGCATATATGTATTTTTTTCAAACTTGATTTTCTAGAGTATAATATTCCCTGATGGGCAAAGACTGCTATAAGAAGATGTATTTTAATATGGATTCTTGGATAAATGGCAAGAGCAGATAGCATGCACTGAGTATTAGGAATTCTCTTTCCAGAGAGTTGGCTTATTTAATGGAAAGGTAAATATACAAATTCCAAGTACAAAATTCTAATTATGAACACTACATAGAATGAAAAGATAGAGGTGTACACATGAGAAATATTTATTTCTCCCTTTGCCTTTCAATTAACAAAAATATAAACTAACTAGGTAAGTGCTTGCTATAAAACGCCCAAGCAAATGCGTTTGACACTCTGCGGGGCCAAAGCAGTGAGCTGAGTGTGCCCCTGCCCAGTCCACGTGGCCAACGGCCACGAAAAGGACTGTGGACAGGCTTTCGGCATTTTACCAAGTCTGGGACCTACATGTCTTACTCATAGTAGGACTTCAATACATACTGTCTCAATTGAATTCTGATTCCTCGATCTGTGTATGAGTACTATATAGTATTTATAATTCTTCTATAATTTTGATTAAAAGTAATTTTTACTAGGCATCTTTTCTGAAGAGAGACTATTCATTATTGGCAAAATTAAAAATACAGGGGCTGTGCTAGTGAGCACATAGTGAGACAATCTTATACATTGCTGGGATTAAGTGTTATTTAGCACTATCTGGTTGGGAAAGCAATTCATAAACACAGAAAATTTTTTCTTAAAAGTTCATAGTGTTTGACGCAGTGATTCCTTTTAGAAGCCTAGTCTAAGGACATGATTAGTAATATCAGAAATTTATGTATAAAAAAGTCTGTTATGGCAAAAATATTTCTAAATGACCACAATGTCCAATAGTAGAATGGTTAGATGAATGATGGTGTTATCCAAATCATGAAAAATAGCTCTAAAAAGAATTGCATATGAGGGGAGTAGAATAATGGGTAACTTTAAAGAAAAAAATTTTATTAACATTTATGGTTGACATAAGTTTCAGGTGTACAACACAGTGATTCAACAATTATATACATTACAAAATGCTCACCATGTTAAGTGTAGTTACCATATGTCAACAAAAATATTACAATACTATTGACTCTATTCCCTGCACTGTACTTTTCATCCCCATTTTAATTTTATTCTTCATATATTTATATTGTTGTGAACACGATACTTTCATAATTTGAAAAATTTGGTGCAGCTGGATAAAAGGTAGTTATCCTTTTAATAATGCTTCTAATAATGTAAATATAGATGGTCTTGAGGTTTTTAAACCTCTACTGTCCAATATTTTTAAAATTAAAATTACATGCTATTTTAATTATTTTCAGATGTCTTCCTGTCCTACCTTCAACTGTAGCTATTAGAACATGAACTTCAGTAATAGCTTTAGTTTTAACTATTTTTTTGTGAGCTACACAGAGTAGACAATGGGACAGATGGACATTTGGGGGATCTGAGAAAGAACTCATGGAGACTTTTTATTATTTTCAGGATGCTATGCATAATGAGTTGGATTCAAACACCAGTATGTTCCTTCTATGCATAATTTGAATAATTTATTAGAAGACATGTATCCAGGGAAATGATGGAATACAGATTATTTGCATGTGTGCTGCTCAATCACAATTTTAAAATGTCTCATTTGCTTTGGCAGTGTCGTCAGATGCATAGGATGGAAAGAGGGGAGCTATGTACTTCTGATTCAAGAAGAATCCAGGGAAGATACTTCAAACAGATGACTGTGGTTAAAAAAAAAAAACAAATCATATACTCTGACTTCTAAGGAATGTGAACAAGCTCCATAATCAATACTTTATAGATAATCAATGGTCTATGTCCTTCTTTCTCAACTGACAGTGAGAGAAATAGCTTCTAGTTCTGGCTTCTTACAGTACTATGCACTTTGAGCACTTTATGAATATTATGTGATGTATTTCCAGTACCTAGAACAAATCTCAAAATACTTCCCACTTGAGGATGTACAAAAGAAACTGAAACTAAACAGCATAAAGAAGGATTAAGAAACTTGATATGCTCAAAAGCAATAATCTCCCTGACATACTCCAGTCTTATGTGGAGACCAACTCTTTACCTCAGTTTCTTCTGCAAAATGGGTTTCTGATCTCTCAAGGATTTTGAAGGTATAACTTGAAAATTATAAATCATTCACTTAAGAAAATGATGGAAGTTTCAAATATTCGTAATTTTACCTCTACTTTGGTCATCCTTTGTCCTTCAGAGCCTATCAGGTTGCTATTGATAGTGAAAACTTTCAATAGATGCAAAATCCTTAAAACAGAAGCACTTTGAAGAATACTTATCTTCACTTTCCCTAATGTTTCATCAGTGATGGCATTATCATATTTCTACATGTAACACAGGGACAACTGTAAAAAGATTATAAATAAAACTATCTGTAAAGAAATGTTAAAACTGAGTAAACATTCATGAAGTGAAATTGAGCCAATATTTATTTCTTATTTCTTCTGTCAAAGGATATCCGTTTCTTACTGCCTTTCACTCATCCTGGGATCCACCCTGGTCCCAGAAAAAGCACCACATTCTCTCGTCTCCCGTCCTTTTACACACTATTCCACTGGCTCTTCCTCCCTTATGATGCTGAAACTCAGCCAAAACATCGCTTCCTTTGTGTACCTTTCTTGACATTTATTCCATACTCCTACATCTCCCCCAACCCTGCCATGCCTGCAGGGCGCCCCTAGCACTTTGTATCCTTCTAGCGTTTCCCTTCATCTTGTAATACTTGTTGCCCCTGCTTGACAGTGAGAACCGTGAGGGCAGGGACAATCTTTGATCCTTTGTTATAGCCTCAATAAATGTCTGTTGAACCAAATACAAAATTTTGCTTTTACTTGTAAAGATAATGTAAAGCTGTATATTTAATGCATTACCACTGATACACGCCACAGTCAGTAAGCCAGCCCTGCAAATAAACTGAAAATATGCCAGCCCACACCATTTTTAAATTAGTCTATAGTATTTTCACAGGTCCTTCAATATCTCCCATTTTATAGATTACCATATGTAATAACACAAATGCCTTGAAGTTCAACTGGATGATTAGCTTCTTTGTAAGCTCCTGAAGGCAGGTGAAGTCTTCATTTGATAGCATTGCTTACTGCTTTTTCCTGTAGGTTAATCAATGATTGCTTGACTCACAAATAGCAGTTATCATTTAAAATACTAGAAATTCTAATTTCCAAGACCATTCCTTTTAGGTTTAGCCAACATTTTCTAGGCTGGGAGCTCACGTGTGATTCTCTGATTGACTGATTTTTCTTTTCATTCCAGTTCAATGCTCTTTCCAAACCTAAAGAGAAAGTACTACAGGGTTTACAAAGTGCTTTCTATGTATTTTAATATCTTAATAACCCTGCAAAGTAGATCTTCATTTTCCTCATTTTATAGACAAAGACGATAAGTCTCAGACCTGACCATGGTTATACCACTAAGCAAAAGCATTACATAAGGATGGACTTGGCACTACTGAGGGTCTTCATGGTTAGGCAGTACATGTGATAGATTATAAATCCAATATCAAGAATTGTATGAAGTGCCCCCCTAAAACAGGTTAACATTATCTGTACCCAACTGCCTACAATACTGCATTTGAGGTTAGACATGATGGTCCAGTAAGTCCTTTGCAGCTCAACCTCCCATGATTTTGCACATTTCATCTGACTGAAGAGAGCACAGCCAGTATTGCTTAATGCAGCTGCAGGATTAACAGGTGGTTTCTTAGTCAAGCAAAAACTACCGGAGATGTAGGAAGTATATAGGGGGGCTGGATTGAGATGGTCCAGGGCAAAACCATAGCACAAATGAGTTTAGCTATCTCATGTTTATCCTAAGAGATAATCAGTAAATAAGATGCTGAAGACTAGAGAAACACACAAGTTTATGGGGCTATACAGTCAATACTGAAATGAAAAAAAAAAAGCTATTATCTAATCTCCTATAGTGACCTGATTATCTGAAGAATATTAATGAAATGACTTGTCTCTATGGAGTCCATAAAAAAGGGACCAAAGAGGAAAATCATGTTCCTTTTTATCAAGCACTACAAGAGAGACTAGACATACCACCTCTAATGGAAATGAGTATTTTTTGCCACTAGAGAGGATGTATTTCTGTGGGTTGGACTGCTCAATAGGGTTATCCATAGCCTGCACTGCACAGCCTCAAAAAATCCCTTTGCTTCTCCACTCCTATGCTCACTAAATAATCCTAGGTTACACACTGTGGGAAAATGGAAGTTCTAGGGCCAGGATCCTCACCTGAACCTGAACTACTTGATGATGTAACTGGCCTGCTGCTAGGCTACTGCTTCCACACCTGTAGGCAATGAGCTGTTATTGACTGAGTCACCATATAAAGAGCTCTGCCCACTGCTCTGGGTTGGAGGCAGAGACGGAGGAGGATTACAGACCTGCAGGCTGTTGGATGCAGATGTGATTCTAGTACTTGACCTAGCGCCAGGAGAAAAAAGCCAGGTATAAACCCTTTTACCCTAAGATCATTCCATTGTCATTTCTTGGTCTCACTGAATCCATAGTGAACTTTTCCAGGGCTAAAACCCTCAGGCAAGACGCTCATTCAATATCCAAAACTCCTGCTAATAAGAATAGGGTGGCCCTAGGTTCAGCCTTCTTTTAAGGATATGACAGTACATCAGAACCACCTGAGGAATTCTTTAAAATCCCTGAAGATTGTGATTCAGTGGGTTTGAAGTAGGGTCTTGGACTCCATTTTAACAACCTCCCCTGGTGACTGATACACATTCCAATCAGAAACTACTGCCCTAGATGACTAGTTCTCAGCCCTAAATGCACATTAGCATAATCAGCAGGAAGCAGTAACATAAAGGCAAATACGGAGCCTGATTCTCAGTCTCAGCTGCCAGGCAATGCCACCTGGGGAGCTGTAACACTGCCGATGGCCAGGCCAACTAAATCAAAATCTCTGGAAGTGGAGTTTTCTCAAATGTTCCTCAGGTGATTCCAGTATGTGTCCAATGTTGAGAATCACTGCTCTGAGGCGTCAGCAAACCTTTTCTGTAAATGGCCAGGGAGTAAATATTTAGGTTTTGTGGGTTGTACAGACATAACTACTTCCCTGCCATTGTAGTGCAAAGCAACCACAGTCCATATGTACATGAGTGTGCACGGCGGGGCTCCGATAAGCAAACCAAGCAACAGGCTGAATTTGGCACATGGACAGTAGTTTGAACTCCTGCTCCAGAGGACACGTATGTTCTGGCTACTGGAGAGGTATGTCTCTCATTGTAAATACTGTACAGTGGGAGCTTGAAAAATCAGTCTCATCTGATTAGCTCCAGACAGTCCCTTAAGCCAGTAATTCTGGCTGCAATGACAGAAGTAAGTTTCTGGACCTACAATAGCCTCAAACCATTACTTAGGGCCTGCTTTCTCGGGGATGGTAAGTAACAGAATACAATAATGATGGGATCTAGCCCAAAACAAACATATCAATTCTACACAAGTGTTTCCAGAAAGTAGGAGGAATGCTTCCTCACTCATGAGGTCAGCATTATCCTGAGGCAAAGTCAGGCAAAGGAATTACAGATCGTCCTCAACTTACAAAGGGGTTACATCCCGATAAACCCACTGTAAGTTGAAAATATGGAAAACTGAAAATGTATTTAGTACACTTAACATACCAAACATCAGAGCTTAGCTGAGCCTACCTTAAATGTGTTCAAAACACATTAGCCTATAGCTTGGCCAGAATCATCTAACACAAAGCCTATTTATTATGAAGTATTGAGTATCTCATGTAATTTACTGAACACTGTAATGAAAGTGAAAAGCAGCATGGTTTATGGGTGCAGAATGGTTGTTGGTTTTTCGGTTGTTGACCCTCATGATCACGTGGCTGACTGACAGGCAGGTGGGCTCACTGCCCTGCTCAGCACAAGAGAGGATCAGACCGCACAGCACCAGCCCAGGAAAAGATCCAAATACAAAATTCAAAGTTCACACTACACTGAGCGCATATTGCTTTTGACCATCCTGAAGTCAAAAAAATCGTAAGTTAACCAATCTCAAGTCAGGGACCTATTACTGTTAGGTAATAACAATTAAGAAATAAATAGCAGTTTATTTCTTTAAACTACTATTAAAAAATAAAGAAGACAAGTTAGGTGATATAAACTTTATTTAACATGTCATGAACTGGAATGTCTCCATTCAAAGAACTGCAAAATGTGGCAGAAGGCAGGAAGCTTCAGTAAGATACAGAATAAGGAACAAGGAAGTACGTACAGAGCCAGGGTGGCTTGGCGTTTGGGGACTGGTTGGCTGGATATGCCCTGTTTCTGGTTAAGGGGAGCATTTACAGGGACATCAGTCTCTGATGTGGCACCCCAGGCACGGGCAGCTCCATCTTGGGCCTAGAAAACTATTTCAACATGACAGACTAATATCCCTCATGAACATAAATACGAAACTCACAAAAACATATTAACAAATAGAAGAATATATAAAATACATCTGACCAAGTAGGGTTTATCCAGAGAATGCAAGGCTGTCTCAACATTTGAAAACCACGTTAGGTAACAGACCATACTGAGAGACTAAAGATAAAAACCCACATAACTATTACCAGAAAAAGCATTTAACAAAATTCAACATCCATTCATGATCAAACTTCCCAAGAAACCAGGATAAAGCTGATAAAAGGCATTATCAAAAAACAAAACCCCAAAAAACAAAAAAACCGTACAGTTAACAGGACACTTAATGGTGGAAAAAGACTGGATGCTTTTCCCCTAAGATTGGGAATAAGGTAAGGATGTTCATTGATTTCCTGAATATTATACCACAATAACACTAACTAAGATGCTATCAGTGCTTTAAGCCAGCACTGACATGTCTGATGTCTTTGGTAAAGGTACAGTTGTCTAGCTTAGCTTGGGAAGGACAGTTACGTGGCCAGTGAAATAAGGGTTTACAAAGGAAAACCAAAAAAATCCAAAGTTTCTGTCTCTCAAAGTGCCTGATTTCCTCCTCAAGCCCAGCAGCTCTCAGTGTGGTCCCTGGATCAGCAGCATCACTGACCACCTGGGAACCTGTTAGAGATGGAAAATTCTCAGGCTTCAGAAAAACATCCCGAATCACAAACTCTAGGAGCATGACTCTGCAATTTGTGTTTTTTAAGAGCCCTCCATATTTCTGAGGCACGAAAACGCATGAGAACTACTACTGCTCTACACTATGCAAAGGACTGCTGGCATCTTAGCTTCATTTAGAGTGGGCCTGTGTGTAACACAATTTTGCAAAATATTAAAACCACACACAGCTCCTGGAGTCAAGTGAATACAGAATCATCCTGGGCAAGGGCATCATACTGATAATCTAAAAGCACATTCAAAATCTATTCCTTCACGTTTCTGAAATTCTTGGATACGTATATTGGCAAAGTCCCCACATTCCCTCTACCTGTTAGATTTCTTTGGATTTGGCCTCCAGGGACATGCTGGGCTCTGAACACTGGCTATGCGTTTGGAAATTAAAAGTACAGTGGCAAGAGGGGAACTGGCCTTCTCGGGTAAACTGCACCCCTCAGGTGAAAGGGGTCTTAAGGGAGAAACATCTTCCTTCTAAGTGAAGACACTGTTTCCTTCCTCAATCTTATTTCCACTTAATTCATTTGTCAGGGTCCTGAGAATCCAACTTCAATACTCCAAATTTCATACATTAGGTCTGGTAGGGCAGTGACTTCAACAGCTGTACTAATTCTGGAGACTCAGATTTGGTTTTTGCTGAGCACAGTACCTGCAAGATACTACATTCTTTGGGCTTCTATAAATTGGTCTGGCAATTTAACTTGTTATTTACATGCTTTAAGCTTTCCAATGTTGTCAGAAACAACCACCCCATCATCCTGGCTTTTCCACATTCTGCTTGCCCAGAACCCTTCTATGAATTAGGCATGCAATTTCATGTGACCAAGTATGATAGCTATTTTACAACTGCCCGCCAAAGACAGCTAGATTTCCTACCTAGATTCACTGCCTAACCTATCTGTCAGGTAACTAATCCTTAACACCCACAATTCTCTGCAGATATGTTCTCTGTAACACCATCTGATGCCAATTACTATATCATCTTGAGATCCTGGTTGTAGGCCACAAAATGTACTTTTTTATATTAAGCACACTGGATTTTCTGGAATGACAGTAAAGGCTCACACATTGGGCAAAAAGCCTAGCGAGCAACAAGCTAAGGAAACAATCAGGAGTCAAGGGCACTCCAGAAGTAAAGCAGCAGTGACACAGCAAGGATCATGCAGCACAAAGAGCACTGCTTCTGCCAGCGCTGAGTCACCTCACCCTCCTCCTCACATCCTTGCTCCGGAGTCCAAGTCCAGGAGAGAAGTTTGGCTGACCCAGGCCACATGCCTGCCCCCCAGGAGGCACCAGGAGCGGAGAGGCGAGCACTATCGCCCCGCAAGAGAACACACAGTGGAGGAAGGGCAACTCCCTTAGAGAATTCCAAGTGTCCAGGAAGTGAGAGTGGATACCAGACACACGAAATCACACAAACGAGTGACACAAAGTGGAAGCTGAAATAAAGGGTGACGGAATCGGGAATAAAGCTGAACTTGCCTCTCTCTCCCGCAAAGCCAAACTCGAGAGGCACTTAGTCTATTTTATTAAAGGAGAGCCTCTTAAAGCCAGGCCTAGTACTTAAAATGGTAATTTGGTCTGTGATCAGTTTATGCTATAAAAAAAGTAAACAAGCAAAACAAAAACACTGACGAAACAATATGCACCTTCATTATGATACTGATGAACTGATCACCATTACGGGACTTATTTTTTTAAAAAACTTGTTATACTGAAAATGGCTAAAAACGAAAGAAGAAAACATGCTTTCCCTGTCTTCCTGTATCAACTCTAACCCTGTGTAACCAAATGGTAGGTCACAGTAAGTTTCCTTCTAAGGAAGTATTCTGGCCAAAAAAATGAAGAGGGAATGAGACTTAGAACCACCATTTTGCAACACCGAAAAAATTAATGAATCTATATATCGTCCATCAATGGCCACCAATATCACAAAATAGGCATTAGGTGTCTTTTTATGGAAGGACATACCACCTATAAAGTGATCTTGCCAAAAAACAATGAATCTTAACCTCATCAAGTCTATAGATCCAGTTAGCAATTTAGAGGAGGAAATGCAGAGGCAAGAACATGTTCATCTGCATCACAGAGACAAACAGCAAAATCTAGACTCTTGGAAACTACAGAACAACCAACTTGGTTTTCTCAACAAACAGCAAGAAAAAAGGGACAGAAGCAGAACCCATAAATTAAAAGACAATTGGCACAGAAACCAATCACAATGAAAGTTATTTGGATCCTGATTCATATAAAACAGCTGCAAAAAAAAAAAGTGTGACATGTACTGGACCAACAGAAATCTGAGTACTGACTGGATATTAATTACAAGGAATTATTGTTAACTTGGGTATGATAACATTGTGGTTCTGTTGGCTTTATACATAATGATATTTACAGAGAAACCAGGTCTGGAATTTTTTTCAACTACTGAGGGGAAAAAAATGTAGATGGAATAAGATGGCTGAGTATATTATGGAAGCCAGATGACAGGGACATGAGATTATATTGTATTTTCTATACTAAAATGTTTAAAAATAAGAACAATGTACCATTTCTTGTGCCTCATTTTTCTTCTCTTAAACTGTCAAAATATAGTGCCCACTTGCAAGCCACGTTTTCCCTTTGGCTAACATAGTATTTCTTTGGTCATAACTTATATGATGACCATGATTATGATAACCACAGTAACTAAAATATCACATGTATACTCACTATTCCATGAAGTGACATTAATTAGGAAGGTGAAACATTAATTTAACACTTTAACCCCAGTGTAATTTTCTTTTCAAATTGAAGGTCTGTGTATTCATTAACGCAATTAGGCTTAGGGCATTGAAAGGACTTATGATGGAAATGGATTATAAAACAGTAAGAATCTGAGTCCATAGGCTACTGAGAGATGGGGGACACCTAACTCTACAAAAATGTGTCAGCCAATAAATGTAGAAGAAATAGAGTATCAGAAATCTTCAGCCCTCCTCTGTCCCAAGTGACCATGTTATAAATGACTGGGGCAGATTCTTCATGAATGTTAAAACCTCCAGGTCAATGGTGACTGAGCAACAGGACATACAAAAGGTCTCAAATTATTACCTTATAGAGTATTTACTAATTACAAAAGGAAACCTGCACTTTTGCAATGGAGAGCTCTGGAGGCACCGCCCACCAACCAAGTGGCCACACTTAACCACCACTAGACAGCCCTACATTGTGCGGCTCCTGCTGCGGTGCAGTAAGAAGCACTAATCACCTCTGTAGACTTCTTGCCCAAAAAAGTTTGACCTGAGTCTACTCGGAAGGAAATAAGACAATCTGTTGACACTTGGTCAATCTACATGAAGGTTATATTGGGTGTTCTTTGTATTATACTGTCAGTTTTCCCTTGTTTGAAATTTTTGAGAATAAAAAGTTGGTGAAAATATAATTTGGGTTATGTTTTATGAGATTTCTATGTAACACAGTAAACAAGAAAGGCAGTTTAAGTCTTGAGTTAAAATCAGTCCATCTCCCAAAAAGTAAATAAGCCTGGCCAGAGTCAAAGCACAATTTCACCTGGTCCTTCACCGACCCAAAGCCGTATCCTCTGCGCAAGCTCTATTTCATCAGAGAGATGAACAAAATAGCCTTTTTCCTGCTCCTATAGGTCAAGACACTGAAAAGAAGGGGAAAAAAAAGTACAGCTGACACAGCACATCTACTGGCTCCAGAAATAAATTCAAGATCTGGAAGCAAACAAAATTTTCAAAACTTGATTTTTTAAAAGAGAAAAACATTTTAAAGTCTCTTATTGTTTTTCAAATGGATTAAAAAAAAAAAAACCCTGCTGAAATTCTATAAAAAAACTAACAGTATATCCTCCTCCCCTAGTACGATTGAGGGCTCTATAATAAAACAAACCAAAAGTACAATTAAGTATTTAGTGTATATGGAGGAACTTGAACTTCAATTTTGAAATCATGAGCTAAGTCAGTCCAGTGAAATGTCACAGCATTTTGGTTTGCTTTATTGAAAGAACAAATCAAAATCTAGTTGATACATACCTTAGCTCCCATGTATTTGGGGAAAAAACAAATTTAACCAATTGTAGATTCCAGTGGATTATACATTACATAGTCTTTCCGTATTTCAAAAGCCACCTACTGGCTCAGATCATCTTTTACATTCTTGGATGTCTGCATTCAAAGGCTTAACGAAGTGCAAGAGAGCACTGGGTTACACCTATGTGTACGCCTCAACAACGGTAACACCCACTGCAAAGGCAAAATTAGTGAAAAATGGTAAGGCTAACAGCTCTAATTTTTACAGGGGGCAGGAGAGAAGAGGTGTGTTTAGTGAGCCATCCCATGTGTGCCAAATACTGCAGTTTTGGCCAAACCCCCAACACATCCAGACACACCCACAAATTTCTTTCTTTACTCACATGTATATTAAAAGCCTTAATAGAGAATTAGGTTGCATCCTTATTAGGTACATTTCTATCTCTTAATTATTGTGTTTTATCATTTTAGGGTTAATAAAATGAATTTTCATCAGCCACCAACTTATGAAGTTCCTTTTGAATCCAAAGATTATTATTTCACAAGCAAAACAGACAAGGAAAATACAAATTCTTACATAAAATCATAGTATCTGAAAGAAAAAATGCCTAATCCAAGAGTTTGGCACCTAAGTAACTCAAGAGAGATCTGCAGCTGACTCTTCTGAAGGAGTGTAAATAACTCAACTCCAAGCAAGCACTGTAGAAGATTGTAGTCATAAACATCAAACTTTTCAGCACTGAGGTAGAGCAGAATTAACTGACTTGCTAATATAAATGCAAAAGCAATTAAAGGAAAGAAAGCATAAGAACCAAAGGTTCTCAAAATAGCAGCAGACTCACAGACTCCAAGAAGAGACTAGTAGTTACCAAAGGGGAGGGGTGGGGAGGGAGAAGGGGATTGAGGGGTATTATGAGTGGCACACATGGTGTGTGTGGGGATCATGGGGAAGACAGTACAGCAGAGAAGGCAAATAGTGACTCTGTGGCATCTTACTACACTGATGGACAATGACTGCAGTGGGGTACAGGGGGAACTCAATAATATGGGTGAATGTAGTAACCACATTGTTTTTCTTGTGAAACCTTTGTAAGAGTGTTTATCAATAATACCTTAATTAAAAAAAAAAAAGAAAGAACCAAAGGTTCTCAACCCTGGAGAGCTTTACAAAAGATATTTCCTGGGGTCTGTTTCTTAGAGTCAGATCCTAACACCAAAATTTCTTCCCAAGATTCTCAGCTAATTTCATGTGCATCCAGGGATGAGAATCACTGAAAAATACAAAAAAGACAGAAAGGAGAAAGAGAGGAAGCAAAAAGACCTTCAGAAAGTAATCATAATCATCAATTTCTGTGTTTAAAGCATCACCTTTTCCATTTTAACCATGCTCATCAATTTCACAGTACCCTCTACTGGTAAGGAAGGGTATCTATTATTCCTCTAACTACAGGACAGAAGAAATCTCCAACTTTAATAGTTGAAAGAGAATCTACCTAGAAACTATTAGTGAACTTTCATTCTTTCTGTATTTTCTTATAATTTAAGTGTAAACTGGGTTGGCAAAGATGGTTTTATTCTCAAAAGTCAGGAACAATTTTTTAAAAAGGTGTCATTTGGTTTACCTCAAGGTTTGTTGACCTTCACACTACTGACACTGTGAATCAAAAGATTCTTGGTTGCATGGATGTAGCCAGTTTTACAATATGCAGCAGTAACTTCTAAGACATAGAGGTTCGTGTTTCAATATAAATGAGTTTTTGGAAATATCATCCTCTAGTACTTTTAATCCATTACACAACCAGAAATCTTACTGTTCTGTCTGCTGTAGGGTGCTTAGCAGCATCCCTGGCCTCCACCCCTACATGTCAGTAGGAGGTTCCCCAGCCCACAAAGCTGTGACAACCAAAAACATCTCTAGACACTGTCCAATGTCCTCCTGCCCCTAGAGGGAAGGGGCAATACTGTCTTCAGCTGCAAATCAGTGACTTATCCAATAAAGATGCTCCTGAAAAAATGATAATCAAAATGTATTTTTTCATTAGTGAAAGGTGACCCATTCACTACATCTAAAAATCTGTAATTTTGGTATGCCAGGTTCATAAAGAACACCTTATAGCAAAGAACAACCATGGTGGAGATTTTCTTTTAAATAATTACAGATTTGTTCATGGGTACTGTTCATGGATACATAGTGTGGGTGTACATGAATGTTCTACTTTAAATTTAAGCATCTTGTGATACATAAATCTATGCAGTACAGTAGTTTAATCAACATCTGCAGGTTGTTTTGTTTTTCACTTTAAAGTCAAGACCAAAATCAAAACCTCTGAACTTACACATTTCAACCTGAAAGGATCCAAGAAGAGCCATTATTTCTAACTTAACATCAATAAAGCACATATTATTCTTACGAGTATTAATGGACTCTACAGAAACCTAAAATATAAATACCGTATTTTGTACTTAATTTGAAGTATTGCCACTGAAACCAATTATAAATGTTTACTCAGAAAGATGCTACTATGAAGGTTGCAAACTCAAATACTGACAATGACTATTCAAAATTTAATTTATGGTATACCAAGAAAACAGGCTGAACTGGAATCTGTGGATAGTTTTATAATATTCACTAGCAACAATGTTTTAAAGACACAGAAGGCTACTGTTTTCTATAAACTAGGAGTTTCAAAATCAGCTTTAGTGCTTTCAACTGTCACATGGCCATAAACCAAAGACCCAAATAATTTCAAATGATCACAGATACTATTTATGCAAAAATTCTCATAAGTCAGTACTTTTAATGTTGTGCACATCAAATTAGAGTAAAAATACAAGTATAAACAAGATGCAGCTCCCTAATTTCATGACCAGCATGCTGCATTACAGTAAACCGAGTTTATATTCCACCATCAAGTGTGGTTCTCCCATTAGTTCACTTTGTGACGGGTCTGAAAACAAACAGAAAGAAACATTAAAGATCCTTAAAAAAAAAAGATAACGCCAACGTCCACTCACACGAAAAAGTACAACACACAAAACTGATCTAACCCAGACAGAAAACAGACCCCCAGTTGCTTGGGGTGGGGGAGTGGCACATAGAGGGTGCTGACTGCAGTAACTAGGAAACTTAGAGTGATAAAACATTTACAACTTGCTTTGGGGGACAGTTACACAGCTGTACACATTTGTTAAAATTCACAGAACCATATGATTAAAATGGGTGCATTGTATTGTATGTCAATTATACTTCAACACAGACGATTTTAAAAGAAAACACAGATTGCAAAAGTTCTCCTTTTTCAAAGTGTTTACATTTTTCAGTGGCTTCCCTGATGAGTATAGGAACAATCTCTAAGAGACTAAGCAATCTCTTAATCTAATTTGCAAAAATGTTTTATCTCTGTTGTTTTGTGCTCTATTACACACACATATGCACAAACATAAGCTAGAATTCTAGAGCAAGAAAACGTGCTACAATTATTAATAAACTGCTATGTATGTAATAGATATTCAACATCTAAACCTAAAAAAAATGTCTACACGTGAGCACAAAGAACAGGCAAAAATGTTTACTGCAGCAGTGTTTCCTGTTAATGAATAAGAAAAAAGAAAGCCCCCATCAATAAATGTATTCACTTATCACACATACTCTTAGTTACAGCATGATACCAACTGTGTTTTTTTAAAAAAAAGCACTAGGCAATGCCCAATATTTTCTGACTATAAATACTTGTGTATGAAGACACAGAAAAGTCTGGAACGGTACACACTGAAAACAGCAGGTAACTAGGGAATGAGGGAGAGAAATGGGCTTGGGGGTAATCATGCAGGGCCTGGGTTTCAGCTGCAATGTTTAAAATTTATAAACAAAGAATAAATTCATTTATATAATGACAACTTTCTTTTAAACTCTGCTTTTTTTAAGCTGTTGACTTCAGTAATGTACTTATTAAATAAACCACTCACACCAGAGCACAGCACACCACGCAGGCAAGGACCTGGCCTGGGGTTCTAGCGCCTGCTCTGCTGCCAGCCCGCTGTGAGACCATGAGGGCAGACAGGGCCCCTCAGTCGGTATGTCTGCTCATCTTAAGGTGAGGGACTGGAGGAAATGGAAGGCCACTAGTTTTGACTTTACTGTTACCCTCCTCGTATTCCCTTCCTTGGAAAATGTGCGGATTCTTCTTGGCCAAGCACTTCCCTGATGAGCACGCCGCACCACCTCCAACACTTGAACAAATGTAAATTGAAGAAACACAGATTCTCGTCATGGTTCTTCGGTCCCCACAGAGTTCAGGTGAACACCTCATGATAGCCTCAAACATTCCTTCTGAGTCAAAGGTGATGGGAACGTGCTGAGCAAGGGCTTTCAACACTTACTATGGATCAAGCACCTTTCCAGGAGCTGAGGACACAGAATTAACCAAACAAAGTCCCCAGCTCTCATGAAGCTTATGTTTTGAGGAAGACATGTAAGAAACAAGAAAAACACCAGATAAGTGTGATGGAAAGAAAGTGAGGTGACAGGGTCAGAGACTACTTGAGACTGAATGGTCAAGAAGTCCTCTCCAAAGGAGTGACATTTAAACTGGGAAAAATATTCTAGCAGAAGGAACAGCTAAGGCAAGGCCCTTCAGTAAAGCCATAAACAGCCCATATACTACGCAGAGGTCCCACAAAAAGAAATACCCAGACACAGTGCGGTGGTCTCATCCTGACAAAACCCAGGACCTACCTCACCAGGGGATCTTTCCAGCTTATATCTACCTTAGATATGCAAGGAATGAATATAAAAAGATTTCCACAAATAGCTAGCAATATTTTTAAATATGAAATGCTATCACATCACATCGCTGCTAAAAACCATCGCACAGCTCTCCACGGCCTTCGGCAAAAGCTCTGTTTCATGGTCAGCAAGGCTCTGGCTCCTCCGCACCGGCCTAGCTTCTCAACCCTACCTTACTCCACTCGCCACTCACTGAACACTCCAGCTATACGGGCCCTCTTCACACACTCTCACTGTGTGTTGGGAGACAAGGTCTCTATGGGTCTCTCAAGATTCTGCAAGTCCTGGAAGCAGATGCACTGCCTGCCTATGTTCTGGACTCTTGCCGAGGCAGTTTCTACAGTGAACAGCCTCAGAAGACAGACATCCTGCCGTGTCTCCCCTGGAGTATGAACAAGCAGGCTGACCACCCATTATAAAAGATTCCGGTGCCCTGACCCTGGGTTCCTCTTCCTGTAAGAAAACACACAGTATGTGCAGATGTCACCTGACACTCTTTTTGCTGCCTGTGGGAATGGGGGCTCAGAGAACCAACAGAAAAGCTGATACTCTGGCTACTGCAATTGCTGGGAGAAACAAACTGTCCTTAGTCTCTTGCAGCCTTGTCTTCTGCCGGCATCCACAAAACCATGGCAAGCTAACCTGTTAGCTCACAAGCAGGACAGGATTGTCCACCCTCCCGAGTTCTTCAGCTATCCTCAGGTTAGAGACCCTGAATAAACTGCTGCTTCTGCCTGAAGTACTCTCTACTTTTAGATCAACTAATTCATATATCCTTCAGGAATCAACGAAAGTGCCACATTCCCAGAGGTGACTACATCTCCCACCCAACAACAAAGCATATCCTGTCCTTTTTATTCCTAGAACTTATCACAATTTGTAATTATATGTTTGTGTTTCATCTGTTTAATGTTTACGTCCCACACCAGAACACACAGATGTTTGTTTTATCCCTGTTGTATATTTACAGCCTAGCCCAGTGCCTGACATATAATTGACTGACTGAATACTCAGTAAGTCCCTCTCCCTTTCTTTACACAGAATTACAGAAGTTTATTTTTAGATGAATGCCTTTTTTTATAACAAATTTAAAAGTAACTATGTATAGACATGACCTATTGCCTTATGAATTTTAAATGAGGTCTAAATTCAACGTAAAAGCCTAAGAATACCAGGTTTTCCGGCATTCAGAAAATTCCCTCAAAGAGGAGGCTCACCAGACTTCTGTTGTGTCCACAGCATTTCCTTACCGGGACACATCAGCAGCCAAGCAAAACTAATACAATTTAATCCCGTTGGGTTTCTCCGCTTCTACTTAACTGCTGGGGCATAATGAACTGGGGCAATACTGGACAGAATTCTATTTGTTTATCTTCCTCAGAACCAGAAAAAACAGGATGCTGCATGTATTGTTCTTACTTAAAACTCATTTATCTCATACATAATACAATTAATCAGGGAATTTTGTTGAAAATAACAGATTTTTCTTTCCTCCTCACCATTTATAGAAGCACAAGATTTACTTTCTTGGGGTGGGCAATTTTTAAAGAAAACTTTCTCTTACTTTCTTCGTATCATTTAAAAAACTAGTCATATCCCATAAACATTTTGAATACTGAATCAATCGTTGTTTAAGCCACCCAGGAACGCTGTATTATGTCACACTTTATCCTCAGGACATGAATGGCTACCACTAATTGACTGAAATGACTACAACCTCAGAACTCCATAAATAATTTTCACTTTAAGAACCAGTTAAAGAACTGTTCGTGCCATTACATTTTCTTATTGCAGGGCATAAACACGAGGGGCCTCCGATCAGCTGTAAGCTCCGTGATGACGACATGCTGTCAGCTCTGTCTGCTGCTGCCTTGCGCATTACCGGGGCTCCATAAAGAGGTGCTGAGTGACACTTACCATTAAGAATATCTTCAAACCCGATTGTCTCATCATTACCCCTCAAAATATCCAGTGAAAGGTTTGAGCTTGGAAGAAATGGAAGACGTTGAACCTTCAGAAAAGCATGAAAGAGCAAAATCAGAAAAGCCAAAGAGAAAGAAATATATATGGAATACAATTTTATGTTCTTCATTTTTTATTTGTCGAATTCACAAAAGTATCAATTTACCTACTAGGGGAAAAAAAGTACCAGGTCATATTTTAGACTTAAACCAAGTTTAAAAATTATTCCTCAAACTTTACTCAAAATATGTAAAGACACTGAAGTTGTAGCTTTTCTTAGCACTTAATAATCCCATCAGGTATGCCCTTATTTTGGGGCATTGCTTCTATCTAGGAAAACCCAGCAGATACTTTGTTATGAAACGCAAAATCCCTGAACCTGACACCATGTCTACTTAATAAATGTGGGACGATCAAATTCCTGAAGAAATTCCAAGTCAGTGAAAGCACTAGTCTACTTAATAAACTGGTTACATTTTGTATGCTGTTTGGTATTGCTCATAGTACAAGTTAAGTTATAACCCTTCAAAACAGTAGTGGTATCCAGAAATGAAGATCAAAGTCATTTGTGGGGCCTTTAAAAAGCAGTACCATTTTGAACTAGTATAATCTACTTTTTCCAAATATTAAATACACATAGTAAAGACTGGTACCTAAAATATAGTGGAGAAAGCATAGGCTGTGAAGGCAGAGATCTAGATCCAAATTCTGTTTTTACTTCTTATCTTATGCAAATCCTATGGCTCTGCATAAGTCACCTGATACGTCTCACCCTCAGTTTCCTCACCTGTGAAATAGGATCCACCACTTTCCTCTCAAACTTACAGAACAGTGTAGTGCAAAATAGGGATACAGTACAGACAACCCAAACATTCGGTTTTCTGTTCTCTGTTCGTTGTCCAGAGACTATAACTAGAATCAATGAAGATAACCATCAAATTTTGAATATTTTCAGAAGAATACCAAAAGTGGAGTATGTAGCCAATGACTAAATGATACTAGCAGCTTAAAGTAATCATCACAACTTCAGAATCTAAGGGGGGAAGTAGGATTTTTTTCCCCTGCAAGAAAATGTACCCAGCCTAAAATTATTTTTAATTACTAATGGCCTGTGCAATTATTTAATTTCTTTTACCATATGGAAAAATTTCTCTAGGTTCTTCAAAAGTGGAAGTAAAAACAAAAAACAAACAAAAAAAGGAAATGGAGAGGATAGAAGAATAAACAAGTGAGCCCTTATGTTAAGCCAGACATTAAGGGGGGCTGGGAGTTACAGTTTGATCAGATACTGGACTGAGAAAACATCCAAAGCAGGAGTGAGTGGACAGTTACACATCCCCTGATGAGTAAGAGCTGCAACAGTACACGGACCAGAAAAGGAGCCAGAATTCCAGACAAAGATCTTTGGGGTAAATGGAATCAAACAGGCCCACAACAGGAGCAGTATGTAGCTGGAATCTAAGCAGCAGGAACATAAAACAAAGGCAACAATTCTCTGCCATACACATTACTTCACTTGACCTTCAGAATATCCCTAATAATGCTACATTGTTCTTACTGCTAACTCCATTTCACAATAAAAACAAATGATCTGAGGCTCAGAAGGTCTATTTAAGTTCTTCAAACTAGTAGATGATGAAGCCAAGATTTATATTCAAAGTCTGACTTAAAGCTATGCATGCTCTTTTAGAGCTTTATCCTTGGAAACAAGTTCTAAACAGCTTCTAAGGTGACTTAACCAATACAACTGATGGTACTGACAGAATTTATTGAAAAAGACACAACTTCTGCCAGGTGTGAAAAGGGAATCTGCAGCAGTAGGAAGTGTGTAGTATTAGGCTAGAGTGTGAACACTGGGTTGGGGGGCAGCAGACGAAGCACGGGAGCGGTCGGAGCCGATGCAGCGGTATGATGAGAAGAACGGGTGATGGACTGGATGGTGGGCGTGGGAGGTGGCAAGGAGGGGCTGGGCAAGACAACCAAGGCTAATGCTCCAGTTCCTTACCTGTTCATAGGTGATAAAGAGCATGAGAGGCATAAGGAGTTACTCTGTACCTGTAACTTTTTGAAGTGTCTGTGGGACTTCCAACTGGAGAAATGTACAGGCTTACAGCTCATAAAAATTCTAACTTGGGAGTCACCAACACATACGTGGTAACAAAAGCCACAGGAATGAATAAAGAGAGGACTGGAGGTGGACACTAGCAAAACTGGTACTATCAGGGAACAGAAAAACACAAAAGGAACCTACATACAGACACCTGAGAACAAGGTTTCAGAAAGGATGGGGACATCAGGCAAGTGTGGTGTCCAAAAAGCCAAGAGAAGGAAGGCGCCATTAGTGCCACACACCACAGGGAGACCAAGCGAAGTGACGGCATGAGAATGTCCACACTGTTTCGGAGCAGTTTTGCTGGTGTGATGGGAGCCAGAAAATAGTAGGTGGTGTGAATAAGATGTAAAGGAATGTACACAGCAAATGTAGGCAACTCTTTTAAGAAGCTCAACTCGCAAAAGCACACTTCATGAGCAAAAAGTTGCTATAAAGGTTATTTGGGATTAGCACAATTTTTGTTTCATTTTTTAAAGGCCTAAAGAGGTTGGAATATATGTAAATGTTGCTGCTGAGTCGGACCAAGTGGAGAGAGTGGTTGAATTTATTTGCTATAGAAAGGATCCGTGAAAAGGGAATTCCCTGCAGTAGTGTGACGTGTTAACAGAATCCAGAGCACAGATAGGGAGACAGTTCATAACTACTTGGAAGCACATTTCTGAAGATCTTATTCCTGAACAAGTATACTCAGCCACACACAAGCCACCTACTAGATTATCTCCACTTGGATATTCCGAGGTATGTCTCAACCTTCAGTGTAACTCCCCAGAAGGAGAAAAACATGAAAGTGGATGCAGGGGAGTTTTCAGACACAGAGTCCATAATTTGAAGTTTTCCATCTTAATGTCTTCTTTTTTTCCTATGAAGTAGGAATTGAGGTCATATCATAAAAAGAGGTAAAGCAGATAGGTTGTAGGGGAGAAAAGAAAGTAAGGTTTGTATAGCTATTATTAAATCAGAAGTCCTTCTAGTCGGTATCAATACACATGTGAGATACATACATGACTGACATCCATAAACTCACCTGTTGCACTGCCTTGAATTCCATTTGTAATTTTAGTGGAGCAAACAGACCCTGGATGTTTCTCAGTGTCGAAAAATTCATTTTGTCTTGGTTGAGCTGGAACTACAAAAGACAACAATGTAATTTTAAATGCTGCACTTTCAAAACAGCATTTATGCATATGACCATAATACTTAAGGGATTTCAGTATTTATAACTGAGATAAAAAGATTTTACCAATTTCTTCAATATATATTAGAATATATGTGTCTTTATTTTATCCAGCATGCAGATGTACTTCACCAGTGTTCAATTACCACCTAAAAAGTGGATTTACGAAACTAAGAAATGTCTTCCACATTACAAGTGTATTTACAAAGCACAATCACATTCTAGTGCTTCTGATTAGAATTACTGCAAAACTAATAGTGCAAAGGACAGATCCAGACACAGTTGTACATAGTAACAAAAATTAATACTGACTTTCTAAGCACGAAAGTGTGTATTTCAAAGGCCTGCGTGAAAGAAATAATCAGACCCATTATACCACCCTGTTAATTAAATTACAATGTTTAAGCTCCTCTTTTTAGGGTAACTGATTCTGGGGCAGGGGGAGCCAAAACTCCGAAAAGTCCATCTAATTTACATTGGGTACTAATAAGCCACTTTCTTCTGGAGTCATACTTTAACTAAACACTGATAATTACTTTTTAAAAACTTACTGCAACTTAATGTACTTTAGGCATAATCAATCAACTTGACTCATGGATTCTAAAACATAGTTTCCCAAAACGGTTCCTAAGGACAGTGGATTATATGCAGTCTACTCCAAAGATCTGTCTGACCTCAGGTAATTATAGTAAGGTAAAGTGACCTCTGTGATTATTTTTTTATTACACTACAATCTCTTGATAAGATTTTTTTAAGTTATTTTAAAAAAAGGTAATTTTGATCAATATCTTTTCAGAGATTAGTGCTCACTAGGGACCTGGGGACCATATATATATTACATATATATATAAGTCTGAAGGTAAGACATCTAGCAATTTAATTTTATGTGGTTTAATATACTTGACATCAAAATTCTGACAGATGGTCCTTAGGGAAAATATGCAATATTTTATTACAGGTCTATGGTCTTAAGTTCCAATTGAAAGGTTCCCCTTAAATACTGAGTTATCCTCATGGTAAGTAAATACAATTTTACATAGAAAAATTCAATTTTATAGACTGATGAATGCACATATCTTATAATGTGATGTCAACTACAATTATCAATCAACATATATATACTTAATTATTATCAACCACATGAAAATTAGTATTACGCTCTGTGGTGACATATGACAGAACAGTAGAAACAGTCTACCCTGGAGAAGATTTTAAAATCTAGTTGGAAAGACATTACACACAGAACAGGGCTTCTGAACCCTTGGCAGTACTGTGGTGAGTGGGGACTGTCCTGCACACTACAGCACGTTGAGTGGCTCTTACCCAACAGCAGCCAATACTAAAGACCCTTCTCCCAAATACTACCTATGACAAACAGACATTTCCAAATATCTGGAGGGGTGAGGGGCGCATTGGCAGAATCACCTGGAGCTGAGAACTACCGGTATAAAATGCTAATGGTCATCTTCTATCACTATCACCACTGCACCTCCCAATCATGGAGAGCTATGATAAAGCCAGCATATGCCAAGGGATGGTCTCTTACTAACTCCATTTTACAGATGAGGAAACTAAGACTTACAGAGAGATTAAGCAACTTGCTCAAGTTTACTTAGCTAATAAGTATGACACTATGAGTTTAAATCTATGTTCAATTACAGAAGCCATGCCAGAAGACTTATGATAGGTAAGAGCCACAGAATTTCAAGAAAGAGACTATCATTAACTGTTTAAGCAATTAAAGGAAACTATATAGAGGCAGTAGATGTAAGCAGAGTCTCAAAAGATCTATGACATTTTTAGACTCATCACCATTTTGTCCAGTCTCGCTCAAATTTGTTAGTTTCTCTTAACACGCATTGCCCAGAACAGAGTATTTCAAATCTAAGTCAGACTAATTAACAGGAAAATGAGACTATTATTTCCCTTGATTTAAGCCCTATCTTATTACTAATGAAGTCCAAGATTTACATTAACTGTTTTCAGTCTAATGTAATCTGTTGGCTTATACCGAACATACAATCTAAATGGTCAATTGTTTTATGTAACAAGTCAGGTTTATCCATCTAAATGTATGTAATTCATTTTTTGAACCTGAATGCAGAACTTCCCATTCACCTCCATGTGACTTTTTGATGAATAACACCTGTGATGTTATTCACTTACTCATCAAAATAAGTTATCCTTGTCAGCTTTTTTTCCATAAACCTGATTTACACACTTTCTATGGTTAACATTAAGTCTGTAAAAAACACAACCTTCCCAAGTCACCTTCTGAGCATGAAACCAGAATGCACTTCAGCAACTTAGAAGCCCTTTTATTTTCTCATCTAATTTGAACTTCAATTTCACCATCACATAATTAATTCTACTCTTTCTTACAGAAAGCTCCCTTCCCCTTGGCTAAAAAGGAATAGGTCAGTTTTCAGTTAACTGGGTAACACAGTACCATCTTCCCCAAGTAGTAAGGTAACTCTTGTTTTGGATGTATATTTAGAAACCTTTCTATGTTAGTCATTTGTAATACAGTTAAGTTCATTTCTTAGTGTTTATATTCATTTTTGGATTCCCCCACCCTGCCCCCCACCCCACAACATGGTTTTTGGTTTTGTTTATCACTTTATTATTGGAAATGAAATACATATCCGAAGTTGATAACAGTTTTCTCAAAATGACCATTAAGTAATACTCTGTATATTTTATTTTCTAATGTATTTTAAACATTACTCTAATAAAATACTATTTAAAAATTTAAAAATACCTTTCAGGTTGTCTTGAGGACATCTGCACAGGCTATTTCCCCCTTCAGGAGTGACCATCCCCTCTCTACAAAGCCTTACACAGGCTCTAAGCACACGAGGTTGCTCTATCTTTGGTCCTTTACGACATTTCATGAACCCCCATCCACTACTTGTCCTCCCACTAAATTTGTAGCCCCTAAAGCATGGGGATTATGTCATACCTGTGTACCTACTATGCATAGCAAGTAGACATCTCCCTCAGTTACTTAAGAGATGCAGGGCTTGAGAAAGAGGTCAAGGCTAGAGATAGGGACTCAAAGGTCAACAGCAAGAACAGCAGGGGAAAAACAGAAAACAGGATCATCTAATGAGGAAGTATTGTGAGAAGATAGAGAAGGGGACCCACCTTTAGCAATGTCCATAAAAAAGAGAAAAATGTATAGAAAGGGAATTTTGGTGAAGCAGTATAATGATAATTCAAAGCCTATTCTATAAGAATATTAAAAGTAAGGCCTTATAATTCTTCATGGTCAAATGCTCAATATCAGAATTGACTAATAAATAAAAATATAACAGTATTACTAAAAGTAATTTTCTACTAGAGTATAAAAATAATGACACAGGTAACATACTTACATTTTTTTCTGATAATTCAAGTGGATGACTGGGCAGAAGTTCATTTTTCACACAAGAGACACTGAAAATAAACATTTAAAAGAGATTATACATTACTAAGGCTCAAAATTATATCAATGATGTAACTATAATGGAATAGCATGAGGGAGTTTTTCTGGAATGATGACAAACTTCTGTATCTCGACTGTGGTTACAGGAGTGTATTAGAATTCATATAACTATACATCAGAAGGGAATGTCAAATTTACTGTATGACATTTGTTTTAAAATGCATCTATTACAGATACATGGTGGTCAAGATTTCAATTTACTCAAGAGAACATCTCCGAAAAATGTTGTTAAATGGCATCCCATACCTAGAGGAAATTTAATGAAGTATGTTCATGACTATCACTCTGATGACATGCTTCTTGTATTATATAAAATACCTAAGCCTCTTCAGGGCTAATGCATATTCAGTACTTAATTTATCTTTAATAAATACATGTTGAACAGTACGTTTAACATTCACTGAATACCTACTATGTACAAAGTACTTTGTTAGGTGATAAACAGCTAGAACCAGACCACTGGTCTTTATCACTCTAGTTATATAAAGTTGACTACCTTATTGTCTAAAACATGATTTGACCTTAGAAATCCTACAACAATAGTTTATTGAATATTGTCTTTGTAGAGATCATTATCCTAGAAATGGAATTTCAAAATGGTTCTGTTTATGGCAATCTTAACAGTCGAACCAGGAAGAAAAGGAGCATTTCGTGAAAAAAATAAATAACAAATCATCAGGACTTGCTGACTAACTTACAGATTTGATTATACAGTCAACCCTTGAACAACATGGGGTGGGCCGACCTGGGCTGGGAGGGGCATACTTTGAAGGAACAAAGGTTTCCTGCCTCCATCCTCCGGGCTGGCCTACCCAGGCCTTGCTGGGCTCCTTTGTTCCTCTCAGATCCCAGTGTTTCTCTCTGGTCCAGACAGCAGTGGGTTAGTTCAGCTGGTTAGAGTGTAGTGCTAATGATGCCAAGCTCACAGGTTCCATCTCTGTACAGGTCACTACGTATGTTTTTCCTTTTCCATTTCTATCCACCACATCACTGTGGAATCTGGTCCCTTATATCCAACTACAGATACTGTATATTTACTGAAAAAAATTCACCTATAAGTGAACCCTTGCAGTTCAAAGCCATGTTGTTCAAGGGTCCACTGTACTATAAATCAAATTACATCTCCAATTCCAAAGGCTGTATGAATTGCATCTTTCACTACAAAGTGCAGACAATAATGAAGCATTACTTCTGTCCCTAAACACTAGCATTTGAATGGCATCCTTTTTATAGGAAGAACTACTTTAAAATTAGATATAAAATTCAAAACACAAAATTTCCAGGGACGGTGGAGGTGTGTGGATGCATGGATTATCCTTATTTAAGAAGAAAAGCAACTTGCCAAGAAAAAGAAGTAAGCCAGAAATTGAGACCTAAACATTTAGAACCATAGAGAAAATTGAGGTAAGGGATATAATTGTGTGCTGAAGCTAGAAAAGAAAAACAGCAGCAGCTAACACACTGAGCGCTTACCAGTAATGTCAGGTACCATTCTAAGTATTTTTCATGTATTAAACTCATTTATTCCTCTAAATATAAACAGCCCTCTCCCAGAGATGAGGATACTGAGACACAGAACAATTAAGTAACCCACCCAAAGGCATACATCTAATGAACAGCACAGCCAGGATCAAAACCCAGGCAGCCTGAGCACAGAGTCCATGCTCTTAACTGCTATGTTATCTGTAAAAAAATAATAATAATAATAATCCTACCAAATCATGCTACTGGGTAACATTTCCTAGGAGGACACTCTATCCTGGGGAACGACAACTTTGATTAGATGCTTCTACAGGAAACATCTAAGCCTCCGCTCCCCTCCTCCCCCAGTCTAAGTTATTATTAACTGCTATGTCCCAAATTAAATATATATTTATGGCCTATCAAAATATTTTAAAATTGTAAAAAGTAATTCACAGGAACATTTTATTATGACAGCCAAACTCATAACTCCCCTGCATACCCTTTTCGAAGAAGATCACGACTTTCAAAAGGTCCACTTGCTGTAAGTTCAGTAACTGGAATACTGTCCTTTAGCTGAGATCCAAGTCCTCTGGCATTCTACAACACAAATAAAAAACTACTGAATACAAAAAATTCAAAAAAATTCACACTGGGTATCTATGCAAAAAACACTATATAAGCACTAGAAAGAAAAGATAAGTTCTCTGCCCTCAAAGAGCCCACTAAGTCTAGACAATTACAGTAAGTCTTAGCGTTATGGTAGAGGGATATACATGGTATAGTGAATACCAAATTTGGAGGTAGGAAGGTTTCCTGAGTTGATCTCTGAATGCTGTCAGATTGCGAGACACTCCAAAAAAAGAACAGAGGTAAAGGTATAAATGAACAACCTACAAGTAGTCTGAGATGACCGGCTATATGTCTGAGTAGGGCGGGAGTAAAGGCTGGCAAAATGAAAACAGGAAAAGTCTTAAACATGAAAGAAATTTGTGTTTTATTCTGAAATTGAGAGAGCCTCTTAAGAGTTATGACATGATCATATTTACTTTAATTGGAAAGACGCTTCTCCTTTGGTTGGAATAATTAGCACAGAAAGAAAAAAGTTGAGAGCAGAATCCTCGGGAATAACATTCCTTAAGAACAAGGAAATGGGATTAGGAACAACAGAGGAGCTAGAAAAGAGTGGTCAGAGAAGCTAAGAAAGGAAATTTCATGAAGTGTTTGGTTTCCATAATAAGGTGCTACCTATGAAAAATAAATATATCTAATCAGGATAATGTAAAAGAAAACAAAGACTCTCAGTGCATTTGGTACTGGTATACCTACACCTTTACATTTATACTAGAATATTTAATCACCAATATGTACTAAGCGTCTACTGTGTGGCAGGTACTCTGTTGGATGCTAAAGATACATGTCTACACACAGGCTTTAGTCTAATGAAGATAGAATGAACAAGCAAATAAAATGTAGTAAATGTTAGAAGAGATCAAACACAAGACGCTGATTTTAAGTCACTTTTTGTCAAGTACAATGTCCCTGCAATTCTGTTGAAAAATGTAAAACAGCTACAGGTAGTCTGATATTTAGTCTTACACTATTCTACAAAAACTATTTTGATTAATTATTTATTATCAATTATTTATGTAATGTTTATTGTTATTGTTAAATGTTTATGTAAAAAATGCAACTGTTAATTTTTAAACTAATTTAATAAAGAATCAACTTTTTAAATTGATTTCTTCATTCAGTTGTGTGTTTTATTTGGCTAGGTACTTTACCATATGCAGCATTTCTTCCATCTACCACCCCAGTCCAGACACTCACACCTGAGTAACTTTAATAACACTCTACTGGGTCTTGCTGCCTCTGGACTCTTCCATTTTCCAATTCTGCATATATTTTCCTAAAACATATACTCTCCCCCACCAAAGCTGCTAAAAAAAAACTGTTCACTGATTCAATAATGCCTTGTCTTAAGAATAAAGTCAAGTCCAAGGTCATTAGCCTGGAACTCAAGACCTTGCACAACAGGTTTCAACTCCCATACACAAAAGTCTCATGGTTAATGAGGAAAAGATTCTCGAATCTAGTGTGGACTGTCACTCACCCCCTGTGTGACTGTGATCAAGGCACAGAACCCCTCTGGCCCTCTTTATTGTTCTTTTCAGGCACCTGAACTTTTTCCAGAACTAGAGTTGCATGACTGTACCTTTCCAAATGTATGTCCTACTTTACTTACTTTCTTATATTGAATATTCTCTTCCTCCCAGATTGTTCTCTTACAAAGGAACATAAGAAAAGTTTCTTCTGAGCACAAGTAAAAGGAGAATTCTGATCTCTGGATTCTACTGTTACCATTTTCCCAATTTCCTTTTGTAAAATATCAGGATTAGTACTTGATGCTTCTAATAAAATAGCAGAGGAAAACAAATCTATGGTAAGTTAATTATCACTAATTAAGACTGTTTATGAAACCTTTTTGCAATGATCAGCAGTATTTACCAACAGAGGCTTTCAGGATTTTGATGGCCTAGCAGCAGTATCAGAGTCAGGGGCAATGGCAATTCAGGAATCTTTCCCACATATCACCACTTTTAAATTAAAAAGAAAGAAAAAGGAGCGAGGGTGCGGAAGAGATGCACTAACAATACCGACAAACGGGGGGTAACAAATGCCCGATTCCCCACCACCACTCCCGTTTCTGGCACACTACAATCTCCCAAAGGAAAGGATGAAGCTGAGTGATAAAACCGCGACCTACAGCTGTGCATTAACCAAGGCAGTTCAGAGGGTCGGGGTGGCTGAGGACTCTGGGCTCCAAAAATTCTCCCCTCAAGGCAAGGAAAGCGGGCAGCGCCACACCAGCGAACTTGCTGTTTGGGATTTGTCCCTCCCAGCTCCGCGCCAACTACGGCGAAGCGGCCGGCGCTTGCAGGGGTCTTGCGGACGCGGAGGGCACAGGAGGCGGTGGAAGATGCAGCCGAAACGCTGCTCGCAGGCTCAGCGCCGGAGCCCGGCCCCGGCGACAGCCACGAAACCCCCCGGCCCCGTGACTCGACAGATTATGGCGCCCGAGGCCGGCCTCATCCTCCCGCCGCCGGCGCCGCCACCAGCGGCCTGGCTGCGAGGCTGCGGGCTGCTCCGCCAAGCCAGTGCCGCGCACGCCGGGAACAAGGGGCCCCCGGGGGCTCACTCACCATCTTCAACTCGCTTTGCGAACAGCCTCTCAACCCGTTACCGTCAGAGGACCGCGCCGCTCACTTCCGTTTCCGGGGTTGCCCCCCCCACATCCGCCGGAAGTGCGTCCGTCCGGGCGAGGAAGGAAGTAGGGCGCGGGGCACCGGGAGGGAGCAGCGCGGGGCCGAAGCTCCCACGCCTGAAGTCCCGAGGGACGCGGGGCCAAGGGCGCAGTAAGGGTGTGGGCTGGGAGGAGGGCGGGGTCGGGACGAGATGTGCCGAAGGGGAGGGAAGACGCGGAGGCCGCTTTATTAGTAATAAACATCTATCGGTCCTACCTTGGAAGATGTGCAATGGGCTTTGGTAAATCCATCGCCTTATTTAATACAAAACTTCTTTGAAGTAGATATCTTTTTCGTAAGGGTAAACTGAGACATGGGTGGGATGAGTGATTTGCCTGCAAGGCAAAAGTGGAACACCAGGCTTTTTTGTCAGTTGATTTTAATTTTTTAAAATCGTACATGGAAGGCCTGCTATGGTCAGGACCCCGTGCTGGGGCTAAGAATACAGAAATGAACCAAGCTGTTGTAAACTGTTAGGGGTGGGGAGGGTGCCAACTGATTAAGTATGATAAATAAATATGCCCAAGGAGGACCGTGATCCTACTGTATTGCCTTCCAAATGTAATGTAATGAACTCATGCTCTGTCATCATATAATGGAGATAACTTAAGGAATCCTTGGGCTCATAGCTCAAGGGTAAGTCAGAACTAGTTTGAGGAAGATGAGTATGTGATGTGAAAGAGCATAATGATTTGCAAGACGAGGTGGGAAAGAAGGCCTGTGTGGCTAAAGTGCAGAGGGTAAGGTAGAGAGTAGTGTGAGATGAGGCTGTAGGTAGCTGGAGGCAAGTTCATTATGGAGGCCCTTGTGTGTCTTTATTTAAAAGTCACTGAAGGCTTTTAAGGAGGGAGGTGATAAGGTTGTATAAATTATATATATCCACTGCCATGATCCCACAACCTTGAAGTTCTGAGATAATCCAGATTTTGAGTATCCTACCACTTATGCTTCCTCTTCTGGCTCTTCAGACTGCCCACGTTTCCCTTGAAATTTGAGCTTGAGTGTTTCATACGCATCTTTTTTCCTTTCAGTTGCCCCGAAGGAAAAATTTTGAGAGTACAAGTCTTTTTTAGAAAAATCATTTTAATGTTTGTTCATTGCTTACAGTTCACTCATTGAGCATTTGCATGGTAGTAGGTTCTGGAGCTAAAGAGAAGAAAAAGTCATTTCTTGGTACTTGAAATGCTTTTATTTTTTCTGGGAGAATGGACATGTAAACAGATATTTAAACATGTGGTAAGTGCTTACTAGAGAAAGGAGATGGATCAGGAAGTGTGGGCATGGGAAAACGGCATTTGTGGAAGACGGACTTGCAAAAGGGCATGTTGTAATCTGAACAATGAAGAATATGTTCTTGTGGTTGGAGTGCTGGGTGAGTAGGCGGAGATATGTGAGAAGAGATTGGAGGGATGTGCTGGGGATTAAATGAAGGGCCCTTGTACAGTGTGCTGGGGGTTCAGACCTGTAGGAAACGAGATGATAGAGGTCCTCTCACAAGCACTTGACACTTAAAATAAAAGTTCTGGAGGCAGCATGAGGGATAATTGGGAGAGGTGAGGAACCAGGATACCATTTAGAACTGCAACAGTCCGAGGCAGAGATGATAAAGGCATGAATTAAGGCAGGACAGGGTACTGGCAAGACTTTGAGAAGCAGTGAAAAGTACGGATGAACTTAAGAAAAAAATAATATTGAAGAAACAGCCAGAGGAAGCATGGAGTCTGTCAGGGAGACAAAAAAGAAAAATGGTCAGAGAGGCAAAAGGAAAACCAAATCAAAGTGCTATCTGAGAATTCAAAGGGGAAGCAAGGGATGAGAGATTGAAAAGTAGTTCAGAAGAGAGGTTGGGAAGTCATTCTCAAGTGGCTTTTAAATGATCATCAAATCATGAACATGGGCCTTTGGTGACCAATGGGAAAGCAATTTCAATGGTGCAGTAAGGAGAAAAATCGCCTTACCTTGAGTAGTACACACTCATATTTTTATCCTTTTAAAATACAGCATTAACTAAATACAAGGTAGTGTTGACGACACTAAAGTAGCTTAAAAATTAGATTTGATACTGAAATAGTTTAATATGTTTGCTTAAGCTCTATGTTTTGTAATTTGAAGAGTAGAAAGTAATAATAGTTAACATCTGCTATGTGTCAGGTCCTGTTCTTAGTTCTTTACGATGTTGTTAATCCTCAATTACTCTGAGGTAGTCACTGCTCTTATCCACATTCTACATTAGAAACAGGCTTGTTAACATGCACCGAATGAGAACAAGTACCCTATTTACTTTTTGTTGTCTTTCTTGACCTTACTCTTAACCATATCGGGCACAAATATCTATTGAATGCACCTTGTTGAACACAGAAGAAATTCCCCATCTGGAGTGCAGGCGGGTAATGAAATTATCAGCAGTTGAATGAATACAGCCAGGCAAAAGCTGAGGTTGGTTATTAGGAAATACAAAAGCTTGCTGAGTTGAAAAATTCCCATAGCTTCAGTTGAATCCTCATCCCTCCAAGAGTAGAGAAAGGGTGGTATAAAGCACATGCATGCACTTCAAAGAAAATATTGTTGACTAGTCATGTTAATGATCAAGCAGTAATAGTGGGGAGTAAGAGGTGGTGTTGACATTTTTCTTGCCCTGTGATTCAGGGTAAGTGGAAGAAAGCTCACTGGACAAGCTTTTGGAGAAAGTGGCATCAGTTATGAGAAAGCTGGATTTCAGTTAGGGCTAAAATGTGGGAAGAGAATATGTGGCGGTAAAAATACTGGGAAGTCTAGTCACAATAGACTAAGAAAATTTAATTTCATGTTCCAAGGGACATAATGGCAGGGGTTGTGAACAGAAGACAAGTGAGAAGCAGGTTCAGGGGCTGAGGAGATAATGTGGTAAAGAGGTCAAAGTCCTCTGCATTATTCCCCAATAACCTGCAGACACTTTACCATAACTTTTAACACTTGGTTGCATTGACCGATTTCCACTTATATCTATTTCTTCTTTCCCACAAGTTCCTGCAGTCACGGGCTATACTTTACACATTATTGTGTCCATCTGGCATGTGGAAAGCACCCAATTAATGTTTACTGAATGAAAAGTGTGGCAAATAATAGATGAATGGATACTTGCGCCTAGTAGGCAAGACTGACTAATATGGTTGGGAAATAGGTAGATACGGGCGATCCAGGGTAACTTATTTGGTGATGTTTCCAGAAGTACTCTCCTGGGCCTGGAACCCAACCCTAAAGCTCAGCACTGCAAGCCAAGGCCCTAAATCCTTGTCTGGTTCCAATTATCCCCTTTCTTCCAGGGCTAGACTCAACAAAAACTGGCATCCCACCAAAAAGTCTACAGTTTTGACATCCACCAACATCAAGAGCCACAGATGTGTGTGTGTGTGTGTGTGTGTGTGTGATGTGCACAGCCTTCCCCACCCACTTCCAGCTACAAATTCTGGCCAGACCCGTGTGGTCTTTTTTTTCCGCCCTGTCTCAGGACAGTCCTCAGCCAGATGGATTCTTTTGAGCTTTGAAAGCAGAATGTGGGAATTTGGAGATGGTCTGTCGACAAGGGTTGGTGGCTATAGTTTTCCCTCAGAGTTTACTATAGGAAAAGCATGAGGGTTCCATTGTCTGAGTGAGATGGAAGGGAAAAATAATTAGTGTAAAATGTTTGTAAAACATCCTCTCCAAAGTACCTAATAATTAGAATGTTATGTGGCAATGTAAGCTTCAGAAATTGTACTCCCCTATAAGGTTGCAGGAGGGAGTCCATGTGAAGAGCTTGTACAAATCTCAACTAATAAGGCCGCTGTTTCAGAAGACCTGCAAAAAATCTATAAATTATAAATCATACATCCAACTCTTCTTTAAATGATCTAAATTCTTGTGTTGGGAAAGGTTCAACGTGCTTAATTTAATATAAATCTTATTTACACATCTTGGCAAGTCCATAAGCGTTAAAAGGGTGGAAAAATACTTCACATCAAGTTTATTTGACAAACCATTTTCTTTAACCCTGAGATGAATGTTTCATATTTCTTCTGAAATCCTTTGCTGACTATGATTTCAGATGAAGCTGCTTTTAAAAGGGTGTCCTCTGATTATGAAAAGCTGGGTTTCAGGAGTAAGTACTAAAGCGGAATCTTTCGAATCCAGGTGTTTTGTTTTACTATTTTACATCTGCATTGCATCAGACACAGCAGAAGTTAGCATTCCGTTTTCCATGCTTTCATAGCCCTATTTCAGGCGTGTGTGTTTTTAAAAAGTGGTTTCTATTTTCAGCATAGAGAGTCTTTATTCATCTGCATGTGGTGCATACAGTTTGTAGAGTATACGCAACAAATTTTAAATTCTAGACCTGTTTCTTTTCCCCTTCATTTGCCAACTTGCATGTAGGAGCGTAGATAGAGTCATTTTAATATTGTCTAAAGAAAAATTTAATTCAGAAGTATCTGGCAAAAACATTGTCCAGTGTCTTGCAGAGCCTAATACAATGTATACGTATGCCTGATGTTTTCGACTGAGGTACTGTATTTAAATACTAGCATCAGTATTCCCCTCCACTGGGCATGAATGATTGAAAGGAAAGGGTTTGGATTTGTGAAAATTCAAAGATGTTGCCCTGAAGACAAAGACTGGAGGAGAGAGAATTTGCCTGTATTCAAAGCACACTAGGTTGCCTCTGAAGCAGGTCACATTAATCTGCTTCAGAATCAGAAAGCTGATTCAAAGACAGCCTAAGTCATTCTGGTTGTATATTGGCCTACTGGACATTTTTTGTGTTTCCTTCTAAAAGCAATGCGTGCTCATTATAGAAAATCAGTAAATATCAACAGGCAAAAAGAAGGGATTTGAGGGCAGAGATAACCACTCTGAATGTGTCGGCTCACAGGCATTCTATGTGATGGAATTTATTTATCTTTAAAAAGACAGATTGACTGCATTTTCCAAGTGAGCTGGGAAGGGTCCTCTAAGCTTTTTTCATGGAAAAAAATATGTCATTCTGAAGCCTTAGAAAACATCCTTCTTCAAGAATGGTGAAGTACACGTAGGCTCTTTACTCCACATTTTTCATTCTGTCAGTATGGTTGGGTGCCAAATGGTTGTTCTGAATAATTTTTGAAGGTATGTTTTTTTGATACTTTGCCAGGGAAATCATAACTCTTACAATGCTCCATGACCCTAACCATACAATTGGATTTATAGATAGGGATTATGTTCC
Organism: Manis pentadactyla; assembly: GCF_030020395.1. NCBI lineage: Eukaryota > Metazoa > Chordata > Mammalia > Pholidota > Manidae > Manis > Manis pentadactyla. The sequence continues at coordinate 9,876,005 of NC_080020.1, forward strand.
ATGTTTTGTTGTTTTCTGTTTTAGTACCTGGGATTGATGCCAAAGGCTATTCAGCCTCACTCTATTTATTAAATCAAGAGTACAGCTAAGTTTACACAATAGAGTATAGAGGGGCAAAAAGACCTTGTTTGTTTATCATTCTAGTTAGGTGTCTTTATATCAGTAAGAAAGGAAAGTATAATTTCTGAAATACCTCCGAGAAATCACCTAACTGAGAAATAGGGGTATTGGGGTTGACAGAATTAATCCCCCGACTCCTGGGCAAGAAGATCTCCTCGCCTTATTTTAGGCCATCTTCCACACCGCTGTTGAAGAGTGCCCCTAAAATTCAAATCTGTTACTTCCCGTCTTAAAACCCTCCTCTTTGCCTGCCCTACAGGATTAATTCCAGACTCCTTAGAATGGCCAACAGGCCTCCTGTGATCAGACTGCCAACTTCATTCTTAATCCTTTTCTCTGGTCATATTAAATTACTTGGAATTCTCTGAAAATGTCATTGGTTTCATGCCCCTGCTTTGGCTTATTCCTGTTCTCCCCTCTTTCTGGAATGCTCTACTGCACTGTCTCAGGTCAAGCATCACTTCCTCTGTGAGCCCTCCCTGACTTGCTCCACTGCCCTGTCTCTCCTCCTTACAGGGAGACTAGACCCTCTGTGCACCTGCTGCCTACCCACATGTGCATAATTGAATCACAGCATCCATGATGCATCTTTGCACTTCTTGTTTTCACGTGGGTCCCTCCTTGAATGCACACCATTCACCATCTTTTTTGGTTTTGATTTTGTCCTTTTCTAGCTCTCATCTTTCATTAGGAACATTGTTAACAGCCTTTCAGCTAGCCTACTGGCCTCTATTCACACTCATGTGCTTCTGAATCATTCTCCACACCTACCTCCTCTAGAGTAAATATTGGCTCTGTTTCAAAGGTCTGGTGTAGCGACAGGGTGAAATTAACTCCCAGGCACAGTTATCACTGGGTCTAATTTATTTTCTACAGTAAACATCAAGATGACCTTGACCCCAACCCCCTGCTGAGAGATTCCAGAGAAAGGTGGGGAGTGGGGAAAGGGTGAGGAGTTCAGTAGAAAAAGTAGGGGTTGTGGGAAACTAGGTGAAGAATCTGGTGTGGACAGCCATACAAGTCACAGATCCAAAAAGATATAGTTGGCCAGAGTTTAACCAGGGCTGCCAGAACTTGTAAGGATAGGTACCCAGGGGTGTACTGGGGCTCTATTGGGGTCCTGGGTTGAAGTGATGATAAAATCAAAAACCCAGGGTCCAGTCACCATAGGTAGTTGCAAAATTCTTTGGAGCTGAGAGGAACTTACAGAGTCTTGTTAAAATATATCCCATGAGGATCTAAAATTTCCAAATAGTGTAGTTTGTATATGATTAATGGCAATACAAAGTAATTTCTTCCTTTACAACTCTATTTATTAAAGGATTGTTTTGAGACATCCTTTTCTTAAACAAATGTAACAAAGTGATTCAGAATGAGTAAATTCGCATTTTGTTGATCTGATGGGTGAGAAGTAATGGCTTATTGTTAGCTCAGGTTATGTCTTCCTGATTGCTAGTAAGATTAAACATTTTTTTCATATTTATCATTTAAATTTGCTTTTCTGGAAATGCCTATTCACACATCCATTGCTCATGTTTCTTTGGCGTTTTTCATCTTCCTATAAATTTGTAGACACTCATTGTTACTATAGGTGTTAACCTTTGTCTTGCACATTACAAATATTTCCCACAATCTGTTGTAATTTTTTTCTTTTGTTTATGGTATCTTTGTCCTACACATTTTTAATGAATGTCTCTTTTCTGTTACAACTTCCTGGCACACTTACAGTTGAAAATATTTCCCTAAGCCCTAGTGTATCAATCTATTCTCAAATTCTTTTTAATTCATGTGGAATTTATTTTGAATGGATTAAAATAGGAATCTAATTAATTTTGCTCTAGAGGTTATACTAAAATCCCTATATAAAAAAGAGACTATATGAAAATAAGATTTATACTAAGCTGTATTTTGAGACTCCCTATTCTAATGATCTAATTGTTCTTCCAAATAACAAAACTAGCTAACATTTTTTTGTGTGCATTTTATGCCAAATGCTCTCCTAAGCACTTTGACTATTTTCGCCGTTTTAATCCTGGCAGCAACATTGTAGGTCAACCTGAAGTTCTGAGTGGTTTACAACAAATGATTTCCTGCTCATGCTGCATGACCATCATGCCAGCATGCACCTCAGCTTTGCTCCATCTTCCCTCTGGAACCCAGGCTACTGGAGCAACAACTATCAGGCACAGTGCAGCCTTGTAGTAGAAAGAAAGGAACCAAGTACAGAATCTTCTAGTTCATAAAGCTCTACAAAGCAGCGTCCCACATCACCCCCCACCACCCTCACATTTTATAAGCCAAAGCAAGACGTTGCCCATATCTGACATCAAAGTCAGGGATACGTCATCCTGCCACAGGGAAGGGCCCTTCAAGTCACAATGCCTGGCGTCAATGGGATGGAGATAAGTAATATTCCAACGTGAAGGACAGCAAATATTTTAATCAGTAATACAGTCTATCACAGTGTTTTGTCTTTAAGTTGGCAAAATTGAAAAATCCTAGAAAATGATATGGGTGTGGTAGACATTTATTACTGTTCAACAATATCCAGTTCCTTTCTACTTCCAAGTATGCAAGAATACTATATTTTCTTGTTTCTTAAAATTAGACATAGCCATGTGACTAATCCTGGCCAATGAAAATATGAATAGAAAATATATTTTTCACTCCTGCACAGAAGCATTGAGAGATGGAGCATGATTCTCCCTGTCTTGCTGCCGTACTGTTTACCAAGGTCCGTGTTGATGTGGACGTACCAAAAAGCCAAAGGAGCTAGAATGCTGGCCCATCACATTGAAGACAGCTGCCCTGGGTGCTGCCCAGGGGAGGAGGCTCTGTGGGCCTAGGTCACTGAGATTTAATGTTTTTTGTTTGGTTGCTTTTTTTTCTACAGCATAACCTAGCCTATCTTGGCTAATACAGCATACATATTTTAAATATTTTTACAAAAAGATGTGTGTATGTATATATTCATTTTTCCATGTTCTTATGCAGAACAAAGTCCTTTAAGTATGGGTCCACTGATTTGGCATGCCATGATACTTTCTGGCACAAACCAAGTTCGTAATGCATCCTATACAATTTCCAGTTGATATTTCTCTATCATGGATCAAGAACTTAAAAAACACTTGGACAAAAATATAAATACAGAGTCTTACACCTCCCTCATCTTCTATGACTCTCACACCCAAACCAACAGCATTTATTGTAACATGCCTTTATTGAATCTTTCTAAAGCAGACAACTTAGTTTTCATAAAAACAATTCATTCTTTCACATTATTGCTTATTGGATTTGGTAGTATTTATTTAAATTGCTGGGTTCTAACAACACTACAACTGTCATAGAAATGTTTAGGAGCAAGTACAACTCAACTGGTAAAAGTGGAGGAAATGCATGGTTATCTCCCTAGGTGAGAGCATTTGTGCTGCCTTAGGGAATAGTCTGTAAGTTTTACAGGTGAAATTGAGAGATTGTGTAACTCTCAAGAGTCCTTTAGATAGAAATAAATTAAGAGAGCTTCTACCATATAGGGAACAATTTGCGTGCATACACACATACAGTTACATGTATATGTATGTATGTATCTCTCTGTGTTATATTTAACTTGTGTCAAGCCATGTTAATTATCTTAATAATTCTATTAGGCTCTTCTTTTTAATTGAAATGTAGTTGGCATACAATATTATATTAGCTTATATATTATACTAATTTCATTAATACATAGTTTTCAATATTTTTTATTTGGAATGTAGTTGACATACAATATTAGTTTAAATATTTTATGTTATGTTGTATAATATAAAATATTATATGCATTACAAAGTGATGATAAATCTAGCTGCCATCTGTCACCACACAAAGTTGTTGCATATTGTTAGGTATATTCCCTGTGCTGTCCTTTGCGTCCCAATTTCTTTTTTATTTTATAACTGGAAAGTTTGTATCTTTTCATCCTCTTTGCCTATTTTGCCAATTCCCTTACTCCCCTCCCCTTTGGCAACCACCATACTGTTCTTTGTGTCCATGAGTCTTTCTATTTTTTTCTTGTTTTGTTTCTTAGATTCTACATATAAGTGAAATCATACGGTATGTGTCTTTCTCTGTCTCAGTTATTTCACACTAAGCATAATACACTCTGGGTCCATCTGTGTTGTCACAAATGGCAAGATTTCATTCTTTTTATGGGTGAATAATATTCTAGTGTGTGTGTGTGTGTATGTGTGTAATATATATATATGCCACGTTGTTGTCAGTTCATCTATCAATGGACACAGGTTGTTCCCATATTTGGCTACTGTAAATAATGCTGTTATTAACATATAGGTGCATATATCATTTTGAATTCGTATTTGCATTTTCTTCAGATAAATACCAAAAAGTGGAACTGTGGATTGTACGATAGTTGTATTTTTTAATTTTTTTAGGGACCTCCCTACTGTTTTCCATTGTGTCTGCACCAGTTTCCATTCCCACCAGCAGGGTTCCCTTTTCTCCACTCCTCACCGTCACTCGTTATTTCTTGTCTTTTTGATACTAGCCATTCTGATAGCTGTGAGGTGTGAGATGATATCTCATTATGGTTTTGATTTGCTTTACCCTGATGATTAGTGATATCTGCAAGTGATATAACCAGTTAGGGGCTCATATCCAAAATATATTAAAGAACTCACAGAACTCAATATAAAAATAAATAAACAATGCAATTAATAAATGGGCAGAGGACCTGAATAGACATTTCTCTGAAGAGGACATACAAATGGCCAACAGACACATGAAAAGCTGCTCAACATCACTAGTAAGTTCTTTTTAAGAGCCTATCTCGGGATTTCTAAATATGTAAACATTATCAACAAAAAGATGACTTAATCTCTTCTTTCCCAAATTTATATTAACCACTTCCCTTTCTTATCTTACTGCACTTGCCACAACCTCTAAAGTTTTGTTAAATAAATAATGGTGATGGTGGGTATTCCTGTCTTTTTCTTGATTTCAGTGAACATATATATAGTGTTTCACTCTTCAGGATAATGTCTGCTATTAGCTTTTGGTAAAGATCTCCAGTATTTTAGGCAGTTTCTTTCTGTGGCAGAGACTGGCTAGATACTTGCCCTTTTTCTCTTCTCCTGGGCACATGGCTAAACTGCATTTTCCAGTTCCACTTGTGACTGAGTAAACCTGATCTAACTGAATTTGACTTGTGGTTAAGTAAGCCCAATCTAGCTGATTTTTGGTCAAAAGAATGTCGGTGGAAAAGATTTACCACTTCCAGTCCTCCTGCATGATTCTGCACGCTGTCTTCCCTTCTCTGCCGGTCAGATGCAAGTACTGAGTGGAGAATTCTGAGGTCCTAGAAGATGCCAGAGCTTCTCACGAAAAGAGCCTGGATCTTTGAATAACTGTTTGTAGGGGAGCTCCTTGGTGACCCACATTGGATTATGATGTGATTAGAGATCATTTATTGTGCGATGCCACTGAGGCTTGGGACTATTTGTAATATGAGCTGGTCTACGCTTATATATGTTCTAATCAGATTTTATACTGAGTTTTCATTTGGGATGACTGCTCACCTTTCAAGGATGCCTTTCTACCATCTACTTACATAATCATTACTTTTGTCCATTTATTTCCTGTTACAAATTATGTCAACAGGTTTCTTAACATTGAGTCATTGCTATATTCCTGGAATAATCTACTTGGTTGTAGTAAATTTTTCTGTTATTATTCTACAGTAATCTGTTTTCTAAAATTGTATTCAGAATTTTTGCACTGATAATCTTAAATTAGGTCATTCTATGTTTTCCTTCATTTTTTCCTACTGTTTATTAAAATCAGATATTCAGATTAAGATTTTGCTTGCTGTCTTTACACAATTAAATGTGTAGTTTTCAGGGTTTTTTCCCCTGTGGTTTGAAATAATTTTTTAATACTAAAAAAAAACTGTTTATTATAGAAAATGTGAAAAAAATAAGAAAAAGCAAATGTGTGCTTCACTCATAATCCCACCATTTAGGGGAACCGCTGTGAACACTGCCTGCATTTATACATTCATTGTGACATAATTAGAATCGTACTGGGTGGAGGTTTTTCTTTCCATATTTAAAAAATAATTATATTGAAGCATATACAATAAAATGCACAAATCCTATTATACAGCTTGATGAATTTTGACTTATGTATACACTCATGTAACCATTGCCCAGATCAAGATATCAAACATTCTCCTTAACATTACACCTATTTCGCCCATCCTCCCAGCCCCTTCTCCCATGACAACCACCAGTCTGCTGTCTGGGTTTATGAGTCTATATCAGTTTTGCTTATTTGTGTGTTTTGTTCTTTAGATTTCATATATAAATAAAATCTTATGGTATTTGCCTTTCTCTGTCTGACTTACTTGCTTAGCACAATACCCTCTAGGGCCATCCATATATTTGCAAATAGCAAGAGTTCATTGTTTCTTTATGGCTGAGTAATATTTCATTGTATATATGTACCACCTCTTCTTTATCCATTCATCTATCAGTGGACATTTAAGTTGTTTCCATTATGTTGGCTGTTGTAAATAATGCTGTGATAAACATAGGAGTTCGTGTATCTTTTCATAATTAGTAATTTGTTTTCTTCAGGTAAATTCGCAGAAGTGGAATTGCTGGATCATATGGTATTTCTATTTTTAATTTTTTGAGAAACCTCCATAATGCTTTCCATAGGAGCTGCACCAGTTTCTATTTCCACCAACAATGTGTGAAGGTTCCCTTTTCTCCACATCCTCACCAACATGTTTTATTTTTTATCTTGTTGATACTAGCCATTCTAACGGGTGTGAGGTGATATCTCATTATGATTTTGATTTACATTTCCACAACAATTGGTGATGTTGAACATGGGATAATTTCTAAAACATTGAATTATTTGGTCCTGATGTATGAAAAGGAATTTTAAATCATCCTCTTGCTTTTATTTACAGTTGTACTCAATTTCTCTGAAAGTTAAATATTATTTAGTTTTGCCTGTTCTTAAACAAAATCATAAAGTATATTCATCTGTGACTTCTGATTTTTCTTCGGCAGTGTTCTTGCAATGCAATCCATGTTGATAGGAGGCCAATTCATTTTTACTGTTCAAATATTCCAGAGTATAAACACACTATCATTTTAAAAAATCCATTTTACAGGATTCATTGGATTGTTTCCAGTTTTTGCTAATAGAAATAGGGGTAATATAAATATTTCTGTACATGTCTGCTGATGCAAAAGTTTCTCTGCCAGGAGTGAAATTGCTGCACTGTAGAGTGTAATTACGGCTACCAGATCATTTCAAAATGTTAACTAAATTGGTTGAAGCAACTTAAGACTCCAACTAATAAATTTCCTGTTTCACCATATCCTTGACAATCCTTGGTCTTAATCAACATTTACATTTTCCTCTGTTTGTACAAAATTATATTTCATTGTGGTTTTAATATTCATTTTTATATCTACTCTTGAAATTGAGTATTATTTTTATTGGCTAATTCACATTTCTCTTCTGGAAAATGCTTGTTTGTGTCTTCTGCTCATTTGTCTATTAGCTTGTCTTTATTGATCTGTAGGTCAGTTACAGGTTTTTGATAAAGAAATGTTCTTAAATTTAATCAAACATCAATATTTTTCTTCAGGAATTTTCAAAGATTTACCTTTTACATTTGTGTCCTGCTGTAACTATAACTATACACATACATACATGAATATATACACACATATTGGGTGAGGTAAGGATCCAATTCCTTTTATTTTCCCCAGCTGAATGATTACAACTGTTTCATACTGAAAAACCCAGCATTTTCTTCACTCATCTGCAATGCCAGATTTGCCAAATTTCTGTTTCTAGGCTCTTTTCTGTTCCATTGGTCAACTTGTCTATCTCTGTGCAAATTCTGTATGGTCTTAATAACTGTCACTTTGTAATATCTTTTGATATCTGGTAGGACAAGACTTTCTACTTCTTTCTTTAGAAGTACCTTGGCTGTCTTTCACACTTGGCTCTTGCATATAAATTTGGATTAGTTAGAGAGGTTATTTGGATTTTTATTGACTCTGTAGCATTTAGGAAAAACTGACAAGTTTAAAACGGACCTTCTCCACTCACATGGTGTATTTCTTCATTTACTTGGGTGTTTTTACATGTATTTCAGTAAATATTCATAGTATCCTATGTGGAGTTTCTTAAATATGTTTGTTAGGTTTATTCCTAGATACCTGATTTTTTGTGCTATTGTAAATGGTATCCTTTTAAAATTAAAATTTGCTGCTCTTTTTTGCTTGTATATAGAAATGCAGTTAACTTTTGCCTATTGGTCATCCAGCTAGCAATCTTGATAAATATTCTTATTTCTTATAATTTATGGTCAATTCCTTGAGTTTTATTGTAGACAATCATTTAATTTGCAAATAAGGACAACTTAGTTTCTTCCTCTCCAATCCATTTACTCCTTTGTTATTGTTATTTTTCTTGATATTCTGCAATGGCTAGAACTACAGCACAAAGTTTTTAACAATGGTAATATTTTATCTCCTTGTCTCAGTCAATATTTTTTGAGGAAATGCCTTTAACCACTGATTATGGAGTATTATATTTGCTGGAGTTGTTTTTTGCAGATACCCTTTATTAGGTAGGCTAAGGATGTTTTTTTCCATTCCTTTCTGACTGTGAGGTTTTTGTTTTATTATAAATGGCTTATGAAATTCTTTTGAATACTTTTTCTAGCTCTTTTGAAATGACTATATGGTTTTTCTCCTTTAATCTGTTAATGTAGTAAATTACATTAATAACTTCTCTAATGGTGTCACAACCTTTCATTCCTGGAATAAATCCAATTGACCATTGTGTGTATATATTTATGATATAGTTGCTAATATTTTGTGTAAGATTTTTGCATCCATAATTGAGAGTGAAACTGGACTGTAATTTTTTTTTCTTGTCTGGTTTTTTTTTTTTTTTAGATAATTATTTTTTATTGAAGGGTAGTTGACACACAGTATTACATTACATTAGTTTCAGGTGTACAACACAGTGATTCAACATTTATATACATGATAATTCTAGGTACCAGCTATCACCATACCAAGTTGTTACAATATTTTGACTATATTCCTTATGCTATACATTACATCCCGGTTACTTATTTATTTTACAATTGGAAGTGTGTACTTTTTTTTGGTTGTTGTTGTTAGGGCATCTCTCATATTTATTGATCAAATGGTTGTTAACAACAATAAAATTCTGTATAGGGGAGTCAATGCTCAATGCACAATCATTAATACACCCCAAGCCTAATTTTCGTCAGTCTCCAATCTTCTGAAGCATAACGAACAAGTTCTTACATGGAGAACAAATTCTTACATAGTGAATAAGTTACATGGTGAACAGTACAAGGGCAGTCATCACAGAAACTTTCGGTTTTGCTCATGCATTATGAACTATAAACAGTTCAAATATGAATACACATTTGATTTTTATACTTGATTTATATGTGGATACCACATTTCTCTCTTTATTATTTTTAATAAAATGCTGAAGTGGTAGGTAGATACAACATAAAGGTAGAAAACAGAGTTTAGTGTTGTAAGAGAGCAAATGTAGATGATCAGGTGTGTGCCTGTAGACTATGTGTTAATCCAAGCTAGACAAGGGCAATAAAACATCCACATATGCAGAAGATTTCTCTCAGAACAGGGAGGGTGAGGTTCTAAGCCTCACCTCTGTTGATCCCCAATTTCTCACCTGATGACCCCCCTGCGACTGTGCCTGTCTTAGGTTGTTCCTCCCTTGAGGAATCTTACCCGTCTCTGGCTAACCAGTCATCTTCCGGGGCCATACAGGGAAATGTTAAGTTGGTAAGTGAGAGAGAAGCCTTATTGTTTGAAATGGTTAGCTTTTTATTTCTTTGCATATTTATGCCCTGTGGCTTCTATGCCCAGCATTTGTCTTGAGGTATCTTTACCACTTGGAGGAGTTATGATACTCGTCTTGTCTGGTTTTTGTATAAAGTTATACTAGCCTCATAAAATTAGGGGATATTCCTCCTTAATATACTCCCTGAAGGAGTTTAAGATTGGAATTATCTGATCCTTGAATCTTGGTAAGCTTGCCTATAAAACTGCCTGTGTTTTCTTTGTTGGAAAAATTTTGATAAAATTTTATTAATGATTATAGGTTGGGTGGTAAATTATTTAACAATCAATCAGAATGGTTGCACTCATCAGCCAGAACTGACCCTAGCCTAAGCAAACAATACCGTCATGCAAGTTAAATATCAGCCCTAATATTTTAACTTTCAGATTTTAAATTTCTCTTATGTCTGGTTTATCAATTTATCTTTTCAGGATTTTGTCCATTTTACTTGTTCTAAATTTATTGACAAATTACTTATAATATTTTACCTATGTAATTGCTGTTGTAGTTATAATTTCCTTTTCATTCTTAAAATAGTATCTGCTCGGGGGCCATCTGGTGAGAAAATGGGGAGCAGCAGAGGTGAGGCTTAGAACCTCACCCCCCCGTTCTGAGAGAAATCTTCTGCATATGTGGATGTTTTATTGCCCTTGTCTAGCTTGGATTAACACATAGTCTACAGGCACACACCTGATCATCTACATTTGCTCTCTTACAACACTAAACTCTGTTTTCTACCTTTATCTCGTATCTACCTACCACTTCAGCATTTTATTAAAAATAATAATAATAGAGAAATGTGGTTTCCACATATAAATCAAGTTTAAAAATCAAATGAATATTCATATTTGAACTGTATAGTTCATAATGCATGAACAAAACCGAAAGCTTCTGTGATGACTGCCCTTGCACTGTTCACCATGTAACTTATTCACTATGTAAGAATTTGTACTCCATTAAGAACTTGTTCATTATGCATCAGAAGATTGGAGACTGACGAAAATTAGGCTTGGGGGGGATTAATGATTGTGCATTGAGTATTGACCCCCCTATACAGAAATTTATTGTTGTTAACAACTATTTGATCAATAAATACGAGAGATGCCCTCACAAAATATATATATATATATATATAAACACACTTCCAATTGTAAAATAAATAAGTAACCGGGATGTAATGTATAGCATAAGGAATATAGTCAAAATATTGTAACAACTTGGTATGGTGATGGCTGGTATCTAGAATTATCACGTATATAAATGTTGAATCACTGTGTTGTACACCTGAAACTAATGTAATGTAATACTGTGTGTCAACTACCCTTCAATTAAAAAAAAGAAAAAAATAGTATCTGCTCTCTTCATCAGTTTGCTAAATGTTTGTCAGTTTTATTAATTTTTTTCAATGAACCAACATTTCACTTTGTTGATCTTTTCCACTGAATATTGTTTTCTGCTTCAATAAATTTTGCTCTTTTTAAAATTGTTCCCTTTATTCTTTTTAGGTTTTTTGTTCTTGCTATAATTTGAATTTTCCTTGTTTATTAATTTAAGTATTATAAGGCTACTTATTCCCTCCCTCTACCACTTGAGCTGTATCTCACAAGCTTTCCATGTAATCGTTATTGTTGGTTCTAAGTATTTTTAAATTTCCCTTTGCTTTCTTTTTTGATACATGTATAATTTAGAACTACACTTTTAAATTTCATATTTTTTGGTGTTAATTGTATTATGTCCTTAATTGCATTTGTTATTAATAGAATGTAGTTTACATTATAGTGATTCCTTGAGGTTTGTTGAAACTTGCTCTGTGGTCTAGTACAGTATCAGTTTTTATAATTGTTCCTGTAAACAGAAAGTGTATTCTACAGTTATTGGGTACAGGCATCTATATATGTACATCAGGCCTGGTTTGTTTATTGTGATGGTCAAATCATTCATATACTTCCTGATATTTTTATCTTGTCAGTTTCTGACAAGGCTTTGGTAAGTCTACCTCAGATAACGGTGTATTTGTGAATTCCTTTTTCTTGTTTTGTCATTTTTTTTCCTTGATATTTTTTGAAGCTATGTTTTTAGAAGTATGAGAGAGTAGAATTGTTTACATCTTCCTAATGAATTGGGCCTTCCTCTATAGGTAATGAACTTCTATCTGTAGTAAGGCTTTTTGCTTGAGAGTATTTTTATTTATAGTATGATAATATACTCACACAAGCTTTCTTTTGGTTAATATTTATTAAATATTTTTCTATCTTTTTATTTTCAACTCTTGAACTTACTTATTTTACACTTGTGTATTGTAAACATGTACCAAGATTTTACTTTTTATCTAGTCTGCTTAAAAGTTTAACCCACTTACTCTTATTGTTATCTTAATAATATATGTGGATTCCATTTCTACTGTCTTATTTTATGCATTCTATTGCTCTGGCTTTTCTGTATTCTTTTTTATCTTCTTGACTTTTTGGGGGATTAAGTTTCATGTTTTATTTTTCTCTTAACCTATTTTTTCCCTTTATTAATTTAGAGCTTATACATTTAAAAAAGTATTTTATGGGATGTCCTAGAATTTTTTACATATGTGTATGTGTAATTTAATAGTGTATACCTAATCAAATATATAATTTAATGTCTAGAGTTACTGTTTTTTACCCTACTGAACAAAGTACAGACCTTTGAATGACCTATTCCCGATTACCTCCTTCCAACTTATATGCCATTTCTACCAAAATTTTAGTTTTATATTATTTTTCACCTTATAGTTAAGATGTTATGATTGTTATTTAACACAGTCAGTGATTATTTAGATTTAATCTAAATGTGTTTATCATTTTCTTTGCTATCTGTTTTGGATCTCAGACCTTTCTGGGATAAATTTTCTAAATCCTGAATTATATCCTGTCAAAGTTCCTCTAGTGAGTGATAATAAGCTCTCATTTTGTGTTTGTTGGAAAATGTTTTATTTTGCCGTCATTCTTAAGGTATAGTCTTGCTGGGTATAGACATTGAGGTTGTCAGTTATTTTCTCTCTGCATTTGATGATATTATCGTACTGCCTTCTGGCATCCATTGTTGCTGTTCATAAGCATGAAAAAGTCTGTTTTCCCTGTGGGCAATCTGTTTTTTCTCTCTGATTGCTTTAAGATTTTCTCTTCATCTGCGCTTGACCACAGTTTTTCTTGGTGTGAATGCCTTTTTATTTATTCTGCCTTAAATTTGAAGGGCCTACAGAAACTTCCATGGTAAAATAGGAGAACCACTCTAAAAATGTCACACTTTATTGTCACACCATTCCTGTCCTTTTCCTCTCCACAGCCACCTCCTTTGAAATGCAATTATAAGATCTGGAGCTGTGAGAATCATCTTGAAATGATGAGTGACAAAGAATAAAGACACAGGAAAGAATGTCCTTGATAACCTCACTGAACATTGGATAGCCTACCTCTAGACTTCATTCTCTAGGGTAAAAATAACTGTTTTGCTTAATGTATATTCTTTAGTCAGGCATTCTGTTGGGTCCAAAAATAATCTTAATCAAAACATGACACTTTATTTCTCTTCTGCCTATGTACATCCTCTTATACAATCCTGAACCCTTCTATCTAAGGGAACAGAGGAAACCCCCATTTCAAGAATCATGAAAGTACAATTCCCTTTTAAAATCCCAGAGAAGCTGAGAATTGTGAAAGATACAGCATATCAAATTAGTAGCAGAGCGTTGACAGAGCCTTGCTCTCATGAGTCTTAACCAGTGTTCAACACACCAACAAATGTCAAATATCAAAGAAGAGTTGATAAATACTTATCAAATACCTACTAAGATACAAAGTAGTATTCCTTGCACTACACCACACCCATGTCAGACTTTGCAGGAGTTTTAGGACCCAGTAATGCAGTCTTAGCAGGTGAAACACACGACTCTTGTGTTACTAGGTTTGGTCTGGACTCACTGAGACAAGCCATTGATTCTTAGGGAGGAGGAGATAAAACAGATGAAAATCAAGATTAATTGGAGAATCTGGCTTGAGGGAGTTGCAGACGTAAGTGGGGAGGAGAAGGAAGGAGAGAGTGGTGCAGAAAGAGAGGACAGAATAGGAAGGAGGTTACAACAGCTAGTCCCTGTTACTCTTTCCCTTCTCTCTCCTAATCAGCTCAGCTGTCTTTTAAAAACTAGACCTGTCTTTTGAAAAAAAAACCATGCCTGGGTTTTCCCCAGCAGCTTAGGGAATCCCAGTCCACACTCTGAACAGAAAGAGATGTTCCAACGGCCAGGGCAGTGACTGCAGACCCCATAGTGTTTCTATAATGGAGACATGGAGATGCAGGAACTTTCACTGAGGCTTGGGATATGAGAGCTGATTGTACAGTGGACCAGGTTCCCCACAGTCCCCTTGACAGACATGTGGTCAAGAGAATGCCCCTGGCCCATCTACCTCAGGATGCCTGGTGGAGGCAGCCCAGCCTTCTTAATGGGTCAAAATGCCACACACATTTTTAAACAATTAAAGTAGTCGTATCTTAAAAGAGGAGAAAGAGGAGGCTGGCTGAACTTCTCCCTAGCAGCCATCACTGACGCGAGGAGGGGTGCAACTTGACCTGCTGGTCAGGAGAACGGCTGCCGGGGGGGAGTCTGCATTTCCTTCTATTTCCACTAAGTCCAAGGTCATGAAAATGGGGGATCTCCACAGAGCTAAAGGTTATTTTACACAGGAAGCACATTCAGTATTAGTACAACAAATGTTTTCCTTTCTCCAGCCATGGAAGAACTCCACTCACAGGGAATCGTGATAAATCAGAGCTTCAGCCCTTTCCGCTCCGATACCAATAAGTCTTGCACTTCAAAATTGCTGACCTAAAAAGGACACTATTGAAGAAGTGTGTCTTTTTTTTTTTTCTTTTAAAGAAAGCAACGCCAGGAGCAGTCTGACTTCCTTGTACACTTAGATGCATACAAAACAGAAAAGTGAGTCACTCTGAGTCTCTAACTTCAGTTTATAGTAACAAAGCACTGAATCACATAACTTGTCAGAGAAGACCTAGATATAGTTCTATCTAGATGATGCTCATATTAAAAGAACCATAAATCCTATTTTTGTGGTGGAGTTATGGGATTGGGGCTACAGCTGTCCACTCACTAGCAATTTTGCAGGTCAGGATGTGACTGTGAAGAATTTCCCAATAGAGATATGGTAGGACCGTCAGCATGCAGTTGAGCCTCACTCAGAATCAGCCTCACTCAAGTCAGAGCTTCTCTGCAGCCAGAACCGTGAAGGAATTACAAAATTAACACTGACAAAAGCATTGCGATTCAGTCCAAATGCTAATGTTAATCGTGCTGTGGATGAAATGAAGGGTTTTTAAAAATCGCTTATTCAGTCACTTGGAAACGAAATAAAAACTTATATATATATATATATATGACATAATTGAATAGATATGATCCAAGCTCAAGTCTTCTGTAAACCAAAACAACTGTCTTAGAAGCCTGAGATAACAGAATTAGTCTATCCTAAACAATTAGTCCTATTTCCTGAATCCTCCCTTATAAAAGTAGTCTTCTACACTGTCTTCTACACTCGTAAAATTTTTGTTATCTAATACATATGAACTGTGCAAATGGGTATGTTAGTATAACAATGTCAGTCAATTCACAATTATTGATAACAATACTATGAAATGCTTTTTAAAACAATAATTAGCAAGTAAGCTACCACAATCCACCGCTCCACCATACTGCCTCCTGTTAAAGTAAATTAAGCAAAACAAAGTAATTTGCTGATTCAGTGCATTCCAAAGCCATGATTCAGAGAGTATCTGGTGTTCAGCATATGTGCATTATAGCTCTCCCAGCCACAAGAGGGTTTTGTTTGGTTGTTTTTTTCTGGAAGATTTCCTGAAGTCATAGGATATCATACATCACACTCTGCAATTAAGCTCAGTCCCGTGTAGAGTTCATTGGCTCACCAAGACCCTCTTCCGCGAGAATATTCTGAATATTCTATCATGTCTGTGTTTATCAGGGTCACTCTCTTTGCTTCATGACCTTCTTCCTACTTCCACAGTGTGCACCTGTAGGCTGCCTCATCCTCCTAAGAACTTCTGTGTTGTTCCATGAGACTATAACAGAAAGGAACCCAGTTAAAAGACAGGGAGGGTTATATTTCCCTCAACTACTACTTAACCTCTTTAGGTTCTATGTAGCTGATTTAAGGTCTTGGACACATATCCTTATTCATAATAACCACTATCATTTAATATCAGGCCCAGTCCTGAGCTCTTTACATGGGTTCAATCCTCACAACCTTTCAAGATAAAATTATTAATATTTGTCATTTTGCAAATGAGCAAATTAAGTCTTTGACATCTTCATGGTCTTGCCTCGGTCTCTCAAATCAGTGACAGAATCAGCTTGTCAAATTCTACAGCTCAAGCTCTTAGCCTTTTACTCTATTCCCTGGATAACCATAATGCAAAAAAAACAAAAACCACAAAGAAAAAAAAGCACCAGAAATCAAAATCTAGCCACACACAAAATAAACATTTGTTGAAAGCTTTCATAAGAAATACCAAACATATTTTGAAACTGTTTGGATGGGACACACACAACATAGATAAAAAGAAATGTTTCTCTTTGCGTAGTATTTTTTTGGACTTGACAGAGCCCATATGGCAGCTGCAGGTTGGAGACGACCAGTTATGACACCATCCAAAATTGCTTTGGCTGATTACAATGGTTCCACAAAGAAAAGGACCACCGTTATACAAGCCCATCTCTTACAGGCCACCACAAATTGAACTGAGGATATGTTTCCGTCTTGTCCTAGTCTGATATGTCAGTCCATCACTGACTTGACTTATGTCTTGACTTAAAGAAAACCCAAATCTACAGGTACTTAGGGAAAAAAGGTTTCCATTCTCTAAAAGCCCATCACTTCCCTTCTTTCTCAAAGGGAGCATTAAAATCAGCTCCACATGAAAAGTAGTTGAGACTCAGAAGCATTCAGTGACAGATCGAACAACCCATGTAACTAGTTCCTACCCGGAGCTGCGTTGATCATTTACTGCCCGTGCACAAAATGAGATAAAGCCCAAGGTATTGTCTCTTCCCCCCATAATTTTAAGATTGAGATGCCATGGGCTTGATGCATGCTGTCTCCAATCAAATCTCAGGATTCCATCCTAACACAAAGTGTATCTTCAGTGTCAAAAGTAAATTTTCCAGCTCTCTGAATATGAGGGGTAGGAAGCCTTCATCTTGGTGGGGGCGGGGAATCAAACGACTAGCTCCTTTCAGTAGCCATCAGAATCCCTTAAAGTGAAAGTACTTGTTATTGGTCTTTAGCAAATAAAACAAACAACAATTCTTTGATCTTTAGGAAGCTCTTTCTTGTTAAGGTAACATTCTGTGGGACTTTTATGTTTCAGCATTCATTGTATATTTAATTATTTTTAAAAGTCTTGTTTTAAACGATTACACTTTTTCATAATGTAAGATAAACATGGGCATGCTTTGTTAAAGATTAAAAATAAATTTCACATAAAACTGCAAAATGTGGCAAAGATAATACCACGTGGGGTCGGCGTGTTCCAGAACATGATTCTCAAGGGGCCCCTCTAAACACGCTGGTTCATTAGAATTCTTCTGAAAAGCTTCAGGAAGCCCCTGACTCTAACCCACCCTTTCCTGAAACTGGCGACAGTGTGAAGAAAAACTTAACACTGAAGTGAAAAAAGAAAATTTCAACGCATCAGGAGACCCGTTTTGTCTTTTTTTAGATTGTTACTCCGTTCAAAAGTACATGGATGCTGACCTCCTAATAGCTTTCAAACAAGAAACACACTGGGACAGCAATTATAACAACAAATACATTTCCCTTTCTCAACAGAAATACTATCTAATGACTTCTTTTTCATGCAACTTGAGAACAATCAGTAGATTTTATTATGACATTGAAAACATCGTTTTACTTCCGCCTATTGGACTTTGGTTGTAATCTTTTATAAACAGGGTTTCCCTTTGTAAATATCAAAATAGAGATAGAAACAGATTTCTCTCTAATACATATTGCAGCCTTATTCCCCAGAACCGTTGAACGTTAGCTTGCTATTCCATTTTGTCCTTTCTATTCGGATGAACTTCCTCTTCCTGTGGTTTTGAGAGCGTCTCCCCTGGTGGATTTGGGATTGGTTTGTCCGAAATACTCATGCAATCCTTGGAGCAGACGGTAGGTGGAGTTGAAAAGCCGTATCCCTCAGCCAGCCCTCTCTCTGGAAGTCCCGAGAAGTGTGAGAATTCTGATATAATGAGATAAGGGAGAGAAGGCTGCCTAGGAGAGACAGACACCCTGGAACCAGACAACATGGCTTCTGCTCCTCCCCTAGATACCCACATTTCTGTGACTAGGACCCACCTTCCTTACTGTCATATGGACAACACTTCTACCCCAATTTAGGAATTACACCCTAACTGAAATAAAATATTTAGTCCCAAATGACACATTGCAGAAGGATTTCACATACTCAATGCCAATGATGTTACAACTTCGGAGATGCCGGTGTCATTTGCTAAAAGTAAACACAGATGTACACCTGTGATTTCAGTGAAGTATAAAAAGTGGTTTTTAAAAAAAAGTTTAGAGTTACAAAAGTCCTTTTACAGATTCTGTCCTAGCCTCAGATTCCTGGAAGGAAATATTTTCCATAGGGAATAATGAAACAGAAAGGCTTTCTAGGGCTTCTCTAAGAGAACAGTTAGGGAATGGATTACCCAAAGACGTGAAATGGAGCTGTAGCCGTGGTCCTTAGCTTACAGTGGAATGTGATGGGCCATCGGAAAGGAATGTGATCTGGGTTCACTGGAATGAAGTGGGGTTTATTAGTTATTCTTTCCCAGGACAAAAAATCGATGATTGGTTGGCCTAAATGAAATTGTTGCTATTTGGACAGGGTTGTGGGAATTAGGAAAAAGACTTACAAGGCTACAAGTTTAAGCACATTATTGTTCTGTCATAGGGCCACTGTCCAGTCTGTGAAAAGTAGAGCTAAAAGCGAATTATTTCAGGGTTAAATCTTCATAAAAGCTGGAATTATGTAATCTTGAAATTAGAGATGGTGTGTTCTGACCTCTCTCCAAGAGCAAACATCCCCAGAAGAACATCTTTGAAAGATGGCCTTCCAGACATTTTCTGGAAGACTTGGATGAAAGAGCTCTAACAGCTTTTCAGAATACCACATTCCACTCCTGAACCCCTGATTCCAGCAGGTCTAAACCTATGGTGAGGAACCTGAAATACACAGAAATATTCTTGGAGAGCTAAGAGTTCTATGCAAGAACTGTAAATTTTTGTCTTTTCATTTGGGCAATGAGCTAAAAAGAACTAATATGGAAGCATGTTATAATGACCACTTTTTAAAAAATTAGTAGACTTTCTGTTTTTGAGCAGTTTTAGATTTGCAGAAAAATTGAGGAAACCGTATAGATTCCCATACAGCCCCTTACTCCTCCACCTCCAAATTCCTTTATTATTAACACCTTACATTGGTGTGGTACATTTGTTACCAATGATGAGCCAATACATTGCTATTAACTAAAGTCCATATTTTACACTAGGGTCCACTCACTATGTCCTACTCTACTCTGTTTGGGACGAATAAGAAATGAACAGCATTAGACTAGATAGGCAACAAATGGGGTCAATTCTAGTGAAGGAAAGTGACATTATAGCATGCCTGGTAAAAGAGGGTTTCTCTGTGGTTCAGAGAAAGAAATGTGTTTGACTGGAGTTATCACAATTTATGCAGTGGTCTACACCTGCCCAGGACAAACTCCACTGGAGCCATATTCCTGTTCTGGAAGGTGATTTTGTTTCAGCAAAATAGCATCTCTCACATTATAAAATAAGGATATTTATATACTGTTGACACTGTAGCTTTGTTTGCATTTAATTTAGACATTTGCAAATTTAATCTGTAAATGTGTACATCTGTAGGCATAAGGACTTTATACCCAGTTGTATATGCATAAATAAGAAACATTACAGAAAAAAATTTAGAAATCCCAGGGATTTTTAAGAATGTGTTTTCCCAATCACAGGGTCCATACATGACTCAGGCTTAAGGCTGTTCTAAGTGTTAGATAGTGTTTCCCTCTATGGAGCACAGCACTGCCTCCCTGCGATTTGCATGCACTTAGCAGGTTCTGCCCTCTGAAATCTAATCCTTCTATACAACAGCTCTCTAAGAATTGAAATGTAACAATTGCTTAGTTTGAAGTTTTCTCTTTGAGGCTGTAAGAGGTTGCAGCCGATGAATATAGACTGAATGTATGTGTAGTTCCTACAGGGCAAGTTATGACTCCACCCCCTTCCCCTGAGGTTAGCATTTGCTTCTCTGATTCACCAGCCCTCTCGGAAGTGAAGACAAGGTCAGCCTGGCTTGATTTGTTCTCTGAACTCCTGTTGCCTCCCGGGGTTCTTCTTTCCCGAGCACTCCTGGCCGTGCCCTGGATGGATGAAGCTGAAGGTGGCAGCTTGCATAGTACAACCTTCTCCCATTTGAAAACTGGGGCACTGTTTTCCTCTAAGCAGCGTTCCAGGAACTATCATTCTATATGTTTCTCAAGAAGAATGGACAGTGGTTCTTCAGGCAAAACGTCAAGTTATTTTTTCCCAGAACTGTAGTTACAACACTGGGACCTAGAGTGGAGGCTGAGCCACACTTGGCTGGAGGGCACCGTGCTGCTGACAACCCAGTGTTAGGACGCTGTCGCCTGGCGTCCGAAGCCCCCATTGAAGTTGCTACTTGGAGGGCTGGGGTCAAGCTAGGTGGGACGCAAAAGCTCTGTGACACTGGGAGAGGTGTTAGCTAGTTGTTAACTCAGAAAATAAGGACTCTCGGTGAAAAGAACCGGTTCTTCTTTCAGCATGAAAGATTACAGTGTGCCTTAGGAGAGGCAATAGAAAAATCGGAGAAAAATTACAAATCAGCGACCTAAAGACTTGAGAGCAGGTTGGGACGAGGTTTGAGGAAAGATTTCTTCAAATAGCAAGTCAAGGAATCAGCTCATAGGAGAGCCTGTCCCGAAGCATCATATATGTGGGTGCACAGTGTGTGTGTGTGTGTGTGTGTGTGTGTGCACGTGTGTGTGACAAAGAGAAGAACTGGAGGGAAGGCAATTTTGCAAGCACTGTAACTTAACATCCTAACCTTGAAAGCTTATGAAAAAGAGGAAATCAAGCATTTTTACCTACTACCTTTTAGTTATGTGATTTTGACTAATGTTATAATCAATTATGAGGCCCTTAAGAGGAAACTACAAATTTAGATAATCCAAAGCCAGGAGGTAACTAGTGCGGAAATCAGTGGTGATGAGTAAGGCTGTATAGAAAGCTAATATCTCCCAAGGCCAATGCCCGCTGATTCAGGCATAATGCTCGGATATACTCCTGGTTACATAAAGTCAAGCCTGGACACTCTGCGTATGATAAAGGAGCATGGATCCTGGAGACAATCAAGACAATCAAGCTGCACAGGAGTTCTTACCCCACTACCCTAACATAGCTGTGTGGCCTTGGGATATTCACTTAACTTCTCTGTTGCAGTTTGCTCCTTGGTAGAAGAGGATGATAATACTATACTCAGCTCATAGGGTTGTTGAGAGAATTAAATGAGTTAATGCATGCATAAAGTACTTAAGGAGTAACACATGGAGAATGTCATGCTGTCTAATGACCGTTATTTTAACCTGGCCTTCCAGAACAGCAAAGGAAGCTGGGAAAGCGAGTATGTGGCAAGGAAAAAGGACTTGCTTTGCTGCAAGTGACTCGAACCAATCATAACTGTTCCCTGGGGATGGTAGAGGACTGATTTCCCTAAGAACAGGGACTCCGCACATGGCATCTACATAAAATCAGCGTTGTGTCAACAAGGAAGAAGGGGGAGGGGAGGGCGGCAGGAGCTGTCAGAGAAACTGCAGACTGTGTCGAAGTTCAGGCGAAGCACAGAGATGCGTGAAGCCTCCCGAAGATGACCAGCTGACCATAGCAGAATCCCCTTCTCTTCTTTTATCATTACTTCTTGGTACAAAAAGATTTAATAGCTAAGTCCTTCCTAACTACCATGGCCCTCGCACAGTTTTGATACACAAAATTTATAGACCCTAGGCACTCTGAAGAGCAAAGTACAGCTCTAGTTTGAACGCATACCAGCAATTAAATTGTCACCCTAAACATCAGTGTGTGCGGTTCAGAGCAGGTGTTCCCTGGGCTTGGTCATGACGCTCAGGGTACCTTCATCTGAGCTGCTCTGCTTGGTTCGTTTAACTAGAAACTGCCCAGAATCTTTAAGAACATAGCATTCCCATTCCCGGGTATTTTAGAGTTTGGGCAGAAAGGAGTTAGCTATTTGTGGCCAACTCATTCTTTCCATTTTGAAGCCATGTAAATATCCACTATTAGAGGGATAGTTAAATTATGGTTCCATTATGAAATATCGTGTGCAGAAATAAACCTCGTAAACGTA
Source organism: Manis pentadactyla (assembly GCF_030020395.1). Classification (NCBI taxonomy): domain Eukaryota; kingdom Metazoa; phylum Chordata; class Mammalia; order Pholidota; family Manidae; genus Manis; species Manis pentadactyla. The sequence goes on from NC_080020.1 coordinate 9,898,580, forward strand.
CAGATTGCATAGCAACAAGAAGCGTTGGTACTGTAACTGATGTTAAGCAAACAAAGCAGTATAGCAGATACTCCGGGTCCACCCATGTCACTTAGGATTCTCAGTTCCGGCTAAGTCCTAGCTGCCAGACCGAGCATCTCTGAACCTCTTTCCCAGCAACCCCCAACTGTGGACAACACACTAGGGAATTAGCTCCCCTTCTCCACTCCCCAGCAGTCCTCAAACAATGACTGTGGGGAGTTGATGTATAAATAGCCCACCCAGCTCAATCAAACCCAGATAAAGAGAATTTTGAGGTGTGTGTTTTGCACTATGTCCCCAGATTTCCTTGGGGATTAAGCTTCTATCACATAATACGTTCACTTTTCATTGGCTGTTTTCCCTTCCTTTTTTTGCTTCCCAATACCCCAACAGTGTTGCCTGCACTTCTCAAATTCACTACCTTTTCTCAGCATCTGCTCCTGGGAAAATCCAAGCTAAGACGTGCAAGAGGGACAATGGTAGACATACCCCTGTTTTGCCACTATAAATAATGTGGATACACAGAGGTCAGGATGAAAAGGAAGTACACAAGAACTGCAAGAGTT